>NC_050075.1:70909821-71578883 GCF_009764565.3 Dermochelys coriacea | reverse complement strand
TTTACTCTTTTGTATATGTGCAATGGGTCGTTCCTTCCCGAGTAGAGTACTTTGCATTTGTCCTAATTGAATTTCATCCTATTTACTTCAGACCATTTCTCCAGTTTGTCTAGATCATTTTGAATTTTAATTCTATTCTACAAAGCACATGCAACTCCTCCCAGCTTAGTATTGTCCACAAACTTTACAAATGTACTCTCTATGCATTATCTAAATCATTGATGAAGATATTGAATAGAACTGGACCCAGCACCAGTCTCTGTGGAACTCTACTTGGTATGTAATTAAGAGCCTTCATTGTATCCTCAAACATGGCTATTTTCCACCTACATCCTGCCACTTTTTTCCCCCTGTATACTCTGATGAGCACTGGAGCATGCTTGCAACATTCTTGGACTTCCTCTGCACTGAGGGGAAGTATCACAGCTTGCTCTTAACACACATAGCCTTCACTCCGTCTTGTGCAGCCACACGCCACTGCCTTGCACTCTTCTGTGCACTGTGTAAGTGTAAAACTGTAGCAGTGTAGTCAGCATTGGGGACTGAACCTGGCACCTCTAGCACCAAAACAACATGAATCCAAACACTTAATCTAAAGAATCAGCATCAGTACGAGCTTTGCTTAAAAGTAAGAGAAGCAGGCTTAAGTTGAGGTGGTCTAGAGTCCAGATCTTGAAAATTGCACATGCTCTTAATGTTCAACATTATTCCCAATGCCTTGTAGAAATATATGTAATAAAATATCTTATTTACATAATAGAGCTTTTATTTGTCAGTAATTTCAGTTTTAAAAAGCAATTGACAATGAGCGTTTACAGATGATGGAGTGAATTTAGCTGAGGGTCATATCAGAGTTATGCAGATTTGACAGAGCAGAAGATGGTCCATGTTATTTAAGTTACAAATGTACACTTCCACTTCCTAAACTAGCTAATCCTCTGTATTTAGACTCTATAAAACTCAAATAACAACAAAGGCAGGAATGTGTTGAAGATGTCCTACTAAAGGGAAAAGAAGAAGTGCATCAAGATAAATCACTCCTCCTTACTTGATGGATATCTTCTCATTATTACCATCATCATCATCTTTCCTTTTGATATTAAGCTATTTAATTCTACTTGCATTTTATTATTCTATATCCAAGTGTTCAGTGCAGTAAAAGAGGAAGGATGGTCCAGTGGTTCGGCTGGTAGCATGGGACCAGGTTTGATTCCCAGCTCCAAAGATTGTGATTTTGTGTAACTCACTAAGATATGCTCTACATTTGTCAATATAGTTATGTTGGGGTGTGTGAGATTCTTTAATGACATAACTATGCCAACAAAAGCTCCTACCACTAAGGCTTTTGCTGGCATAGCTACATTAGAAAATAACACACACCTTTAACTGACATAGCTGTGCTAGCAAAACTTTGTAGCATAGGTCAGACCTTAGTCTTTCTGTACTTCAGTTCCCTATCTGTAAAATGGAGATTCTAAGGATGTTCTGATAAATACATTTGAGATTACTTGAGTACCTTATACTTTGACAAGTTATTCAAATACCTTAGCCATAAAAATCTCACTTTGTATAGTTTCTATATTGAGCATACAGCACATACCTCTCATTTATTTAATCTGAATCAAGCTTTTAGTACCAGGTACTAAGCACCCTCAACTCCCATTAACTTCAATAGGGACTGACTGTAACCACCAAATTGCACAAAATCCTCAGCCTCTAGGCCTTATCAGCATATTTAAGCAATAGAAGCACTGATCAGAAGGGGACCAATTTCCCATGGAGGCAAATTGATACAATAGGCTATGGCCAAAAAAAATCTTGTTTGAACGTCAAACATGGGGAACTTTTAGATAAAAAAAAAAAGCCATTGTGGATCCCTATAAATAGATCAGAAAATCAAATACATGGGACCCAAATTAAGTCAGTTGTGACCTTTCAGTCTTATTGAACAAAATGCTCTCACAGAGAGGCTGTTCTAGGGAAAAACTAATCACTGAGTTACATTGTGAAAGGATTCATTACAGGCAACCACTAGATAGCTTAGTGGTTTGAGTATTGGCCTGCTAAACTCAGGGTTGTGAGTTCAATCCTTGAGGGGGCCGTTTAGGGATCTGGGGCAAAAATTGGGGATTGGTCCTGCTTTGAGCAGGGGGTTGGACTAGATGATCTCCTGAGGTCCCTTCCAACCCTGATATTCTATGATTCTAAGACACTATGTGCAGTTGTGCGTGCAAACAGCAATATTTTCATAAAGGAAATTTAAGAACCCAGAAAGTGATTTTGAATGCATAGCTGAGCATTCTATCATATGGCAGTTATACACTCAAAATATCAGGTTTTGCAAAAAATTAAAGGAAACATGTTTGTATTTCTAATTGTACACTGTGATTCCCCTTTGCTTAAATACACACAGTTCCCTCATTTCAGCCCTCACTTGCATTATGAAAACTGATTCCTTCCCATAGTTCAAGCAAACAACAAATAGATAAAAAGTGCCTAATTTTATTGTTGCTGAGACCAAAATGTGTGTTATGTTTACATACATTAAGGTAATTCTCCAGCTCCTTTTTTCAGTCCCTCACAGACATTAATGATATTGTAGGCGTCAGGTCTGTAAATAAAAAAATACTACTTCCGAGTTTCATCCCAAAGTATGTTTTTTTTTGTTGGAAAGTTATAAGTGCCTGAAAATAGGGACAACTATTGTATCACTGTAATATGTCTGACCAGAATTTAGATTCTGAACTTCAGCAATATACTCCAGACAAGCAAGAGTCACAAACTACATATCCCAGAAGTTTGGATATAGGACATTAAGACAGTAAATTTGACATACAGAAGTAAGTTCTTCAGAGTACACAAAGGAGTACAGTTTAGGCTGGCAAGTTAGGGATTTACCCATGTGTAGTGTATAAGAATTAGATGGTTTCCCTTTAAACTATATTTGTCTCTTGATGCTACTATCCATGAACTAATTTTGAACTGCATCTTAGATGGTATCCAAAAACCACACATAGAAAAGTTACTGGAATGAGTAACAGATCATGTAAACAAATGTTTAAAAGGTATAGAACTTGAATCTAGAGCAAACATTCTAATCCGAGAGATAACATGAGGTATTATCTGTGTATGCTGCTCTCCTCAGGACACCCAGAACCATAAGCCACTGTGTTACCCCTCTGCCTCAGCATGGCAGAGCTTTGTTGGGGCTTAAACTGTCTGCTCCCTGCCACCCCAGTCTGTCCATCCCACCAGCACACTCCCTGATACTCTGCCAGTCTTAACTTTACCTTGCAGGTAACAATTAATGAACCCTAGTTTCTCAGAGACATCTCTTTGCAATGTCTAGTCCCTATCACCGGACACTTAGAAAAATCATCATTATCTTGCTGCCTCCAAAGAGACAGCATACACACCTGCCCGTTAGGTTAACTGAGGTTCCCTCTTCACTTCAGTATAAATGGCCCTGAGATGGTTTATAGTAAAACTAAAAAGAAGTTAAAACTCTATTCTTTATTAATAAAGTGCTACTAAGTAAGAGAAAGAGAGACAGATATGGTTAAAAATAAACAAAAAACCTTGCCTAAAACTTAATTCAAGCAAGCTATGTCATTGCCTAAACAACTCTGTCACTCACAGCATCTCCAGCCATTCTTGTTAAGAGATTCAGAGGGTGCTGCCCCCTTCATCCCCCAAGTGATGAATAACTACAGTGTCTTTTTTCTCTCCTTATGTTGCCTACAGTCCATTGTCTTTGCCTCAAGAGCCAGGATGACTTTCTGAGGATGGAGACTATCCCAGGATGAGCTCACTAAGGGGCTGCTTGTTAGCTTAATTGCTTTGTTTACTTTATATGTAAATGTACTTTCATTCTCCTCTTCCTGTAATCAAGTTAGTCAGACAGGTAAATCCACATTTCTTTGCGGAATGCAGGCTTGATTTAGTCACTGCCTCCAAAACACATTTTAAGAACATATTTCCAGATTCTTGCCTAGGTGATTATCACCACCCGCATTTAGCTATTTTAGTTTCTACAGCTGGGGAGGAGAAATGCCCAATCTTATCTGATCTGTGGGTTCTCAGACAAAAGGGTCTCACATGATGAACCATTTTCTTATTGTCTTCATAGGTGGGTCCTCTTTTGGGATAAAGAGAGGTGGGATATCATCTTTGAGAACCAGAAGGAATCATTAGCTATTAATCAGTCAAGACACACGAGTCCCATATATCCCTTACAACATCACTCAGTGATATTCCTGACCATCACGTCACCATTTACACATTGATAGCTTATAAGATACTTTTTGGAGACTTATCACAACAACTATGTGTTAGGGATAGTGAGTGTATCAGGCTTGGTACGAGTTACAGCCTAGTAGGCCTTCTGCCTGCAGGTATTGAGGTGCTCTTAGGATCATACTGTGTGCTTCTGTGACTTTCAAAACCAGTGATCTATATATAGCAACTATGAAGAAATGACATAGCTTTGTGACAGGAGATTGTTAGAAATTATAGAAAAGAAACAATTGCTTTATGTAATTGCAATTTTAAGACAGAATTTACCTCTCCAGTCTGCACTGCAGACGTCTATTGCCTATGCTGAACTTGTTCCATTGTGGAACAACCACTGGTTTCACATGCCAGTTATTCAAGAGAGTTTCACACTGCTAACAGTGTGGATCAAAGAGGACAATTTTGTCCTATACGGGAAACTAAAGGGGGGGAACTTACAATCACTGAAAGCTATTGTAAATGTTAATTATTAAGTGATTGCTTGGCCTTCATGTCATTCAAAAATAGTTTTCACTTATCCTGCAAGTATTTTTTCCCTGCTGATATTAAACAGATTTTTTTTCGCCTGGTAGCATACAGCAAAATTATTTTGGCAAGATGTCTGCAGAGAAGATTGCTCCAGGAGCACCATTTCACCCCCATAGAAGGTAATGTATCAAAACAGTTGCACCACAGAGGGGACAACCTTTTGAAGGAGTATCTTAAATATTTCTAGGTTCATGTCTTGTGAACTCAAATCTCTCATAAGTGAGAGAGACTGGGAAATAAGAAATCACCATACCACCCACAGCAGACAGAATCACTTCTGCGGGAGTAATATGTGCATTCTACACACAGAGCAAATTCTACACACCAAATAACTTTATGAAGGACTGAGAAAAAAAAATTGTAACATAATTCTGACATAAGCAAAACAGAGCAACAAAAACAAAAACAGCTGTCAATTCTCTACACAGGGAACCCTGTCTCCCATATATTGGTCTCCCTTCATGTGAGGATTATTGTTTTAATCAGGTCATCTATTCTATGCTTAGCACAAAAAGAAAGCCCACACCAAATAAAACCACATATTGATGCTAAAGGGCTGTGTCAGTGCTCTCAATCTGTCTTAAGATCGGGAGGGAAAGTAGTTTCCCTCCAGCAACTGCATAGGCCCCTATCCCCTTTCACAAAGCTGGTTTACTTTGACTAAATAGCCTGGGGCCAGGATTTGGCCCTGGATGAGATTTAAAGACTCAGCATGGGAGTTTTAAAAACACAGTCGCCCTGGCCAAACTTTTTCTATTGAAGTCAATGGGAGTCACCCTTCTTTATTACTTGCTACAGACTAGTCAGAGAGATGCCACATCCTCCAGATCAAGGACTTTTGTTTTCTGTTTCCCTAATTTGTTTCATGGAACTTTGTTTTTTCCATCAACATAATTAAGTGCTTTTGTTAGAGTTGAGCTATTTCCCTAATGCTTTGTAGTCAAAAGCTGTTTGAAACATGGCAGAAAAGCAGTTTGCTTTAATGCAGATCTTCTACATCAGCTACAGCGTGTATGCATATACAAAAACAACAGGTAGTCCGGTGGCACCTTAACGACTTGGATTTATTTGGGCATAAGCTTTTGTGGGTAAAAAACCCACTTCTTCGGATGCATGGAGTCCATGCAGGGTTTTTTACCCACAAAAGCTTATGCCCAAATAAATCTTAGTCGTTAAGGTGCCATCAGACTCTCCATTGTTTTTGTGGATACAGACTAAAACAGCTACCCCTCTGATGTATGTATATAAGCATTTATAAGGAACATACAGAAGGAAACACATGCATGATGTTTGCTAATGATAGTCTGGGCCAGTGGTGGGCAACCTGCGGCCTGTCAGGGTAATCTGCTGGCGGTCCGCCAGACAGTTTGTTTACATTTGCGGGATCGTGATCTACTGGTTGGCGACCACTGCTGTGAACAGTCAAACAGCAAGATGGAAAAGGAGACTAAGAAAATCTTCATATCCACACACACAGGTGAAAGAAAACAGCATGATCCATCTTTCCTACCAGACTCCTTCTGCTCAACTGAATAGAACTTTATGAGTGGGAGCTTAACTATAAAAGTGAGGGGCGAACGCCCCAAGGGTATCTAACTCCCTGTCCATTTCTCTCTTTACACCAAAGATGACAAAAAGAAACAGCCATTGGCCTTTGGGGGAGGCCTGAACAGTTTGGTCAGTAATTATGTTGAAGGATGTGATAAGGATTTTACCTTGATTCAAGTATAGTTTAAGTTAGGAAGAGTTATTTTTCTTGTAACCATTTCTGATTTTTATGCCTCATTATTTGTATGTACTTAAAATCCCATCTTATTTTATTAATGAAATTGTTTTATTGTTTGATCCAATCCAGTGTTTTAAATTATTGTCTGGGTAACTCCATTTAAGGTGGCAACTTGTTGTTTATTATTCCCTCAAAGGGACAATGGCTCCAATACCTTTGACTGTCCAGAAGAGGGCTGGACAGTACAGAACTTGTTGGGGGGGAGGGGAGAAATCTGAGACTGGGAGTGTGTTGGGATCACCCTGCAGAAGTAACCGAGGGTGGTAAAAGCCAGAGTGTAATCCATGTGTTAGGGGTAGGCTGCAATTACACACACACACGACTTGAAGACTGGCAGACTATTTGTGAGTGGTCCAGGTTGAGCTACTGCAGCAAGGCATTGTAAGTTTTCAGGGAAGAAGTTACACAGCCCCTCACTGGTCTTGATTGCACCCTGAAGATTACAGTGGCTTTCCCCTCCCCCATCAGATCCTGTAAAGCTTTTCTCTAGGGTGGCTCCTCCTCTGTCTGGATTGCAGCTTTTTAATCACAGTTGTTAACCAGCCATTCAGCCCCATCTGTGGGTGGGGTGGGGTAATTGCTCTCTTCATTACCCATTTAGTGTCTATACATCCCATCACAGGGCTGAATTTTACTGCTGCCTTCATTGGTGTTCTAGAGTAGGGACACGGAGCTCCAAGTGCATGTGCATAGGAGGCAATTATAATTTGGTGAGGTCAGACAGTGCTCCCTGCAGCATTCTTTATGTGACATCATGAGGTCTTGACAATGGTGTCATTGCTGTCAAGAGCCAGGAGGGTTATTCTTGGAGATTGGTCACTATGCTTTTGCCAGCTCACAGGATTTTATCATTTGACTCAATATTTGACATACTTGTTAAAGCTGCAACTCCTGGAATCACTCAGCTACATGAGACATTCAGTTTATAACCCCCCCCCAAACATTTCCAACCCTCACAGTAGGGGAGAAAAGCTTGGATACCTGGCCTGTATGAGCCCTAATGGGACAGAAACCAGAATGAAGCCCACATGTGTTACTTTTTAAGAAGTCTTGTGATTTTTAAGCCCATTTCATGCTTTTGGAGCCTTACTCATGGTTTTTCCTACACCTGGGGTTGGCAGTACTGATAGAGCAGCACTTACTGTGAGTGGACTTCCCTATCAGGGATTTTCTCCATTAACTACTAACTGGTTCACGATCTCAACCTTTAGCTAGAGTTTCTCAAAAACATGTGGATTTAATTAAAATGCCTGACTGCTTGTGAGTCAGTGTCTCTTCACAAACAGTACTCGTGCTTTGTACAGGCCACATTCCACTCCCTTTCCCAGGGTTTAGCTTAATAAAGAATAAAACAACAAAGATCATCTCACAGCTTCTCCAAGCAGCTTTACTGCTTCCAGAGTTCCCTCTCAAGAACTGCCCAGCCCTCATCCCAGAGGGCCACTCCTGCCTCCTAACTGAGATCAAGAGTCACCTGCTTCAGTGTCCCAGCAGGATCAGCATCTGCTAACTAGGTGTGATGTCTCATGGAAACATTGCCAGCCTGTAACAGCTCTGAAAAGTTTCATTTAGAGTCAGATTGTAGACTGGTTCTCCATGGTTACAGAGCAGTATAAAGGGAAAGCAACACACTTTACCATGTAGCATATCTGCACATCCACTTCATGTGTGCTAGGGAATGCCACATATGCATACCCTCTGTTTCCCATCTATGCAGGTGAAAAGAAAGTGGTCAGAAAGAGAAAGGGCTGGATTGAGCCTTAACTCCACATCCAATAATGCACTTCTAGTGTAGCTAAAGTCATATGAAGAAGCAGTAAACTGCTACTAGTTAGCAGTCAGGGCCAGGAGCAGATTATTTCCCCCAGAAATAAGGGAGGAGCAGGGAAGAAACTATGATTACCTAAAAAGAAAAGGAGTACCCGTGGCACCTTAGAGACTAACAAATTTATTAGAGCATAAGCTTTTGTGAGCTACAGCTCACTTCAGTTTTTCCACCAAATGCATCCGATGAAGTGAGCTGTAGCTCACGAAAGCTTATGCTCTAATAAATTTGTTAGTCTCTAAGGTGCCACGGGTACTCCTTTTCTTTTTGCGAATACAGACTAACACGGCTGCTACTCTGAAACCTATGATTACCTAAGTCACACTTCCTTTCCACTCTGCTCCTGGGATGGTGCAGCTATATGCCACCCTATCACAGGGGCCCACTCACCACTAGGGGCTCCTCCTCCTGGCCACTGTAGGGATTAGCTCCTTCCAGCTCTGAGGCTCTCTAATGCTGCTTGCTTTCTCTTCATGACTTAGCCCCATGGCCAGGTCACTATCTGTTTTTCCCCTTTCTTGAGTACCAAAATGTATCCTGACATATAAGCTCAGGCAGTCTTTCCATTCACTGCCCAGCCAATAGGGGAACCCAGGCCTACCCCTGTTCCAGCTCAGGGGCACTATAATCAGCAGCCAAGTTTCACACTACCATATTCCTTACTGCTTTTCCCCTGAGCCATGCTTACCTTTCTGGTTCCTTCCCCCACACAGCCTCCCATTTTGCTAGACCAAACTCCTCCCATCCCAGGGGCTGACTGTGTCTACCCTTTATAGTCCTAAACACCCACACCCAGGCAGTGACAGAAAACTACTTCCCTGTACCCCTCCCACTCTGTTCTTGAACTCAATACAGGTCCCTCCTGTTCCTGTCCAGCTGAGCTTCATCTACTCAATCCCTGCTCCCTGGCTCCTTCTCCAGGTGCAGCCTGAGGAGTTAATTGGCCTATCTAGCCACCTTAACCTTTTCAGATCTTGTGTGGGGGTGTCCATTCCATCACATACTCCTTTCACAGAGCTAGGTTCACAGGCACAATATAGCAGGCACAGGCATTTTAATTGCATTACAAAATAAGAACTTGTGCTATATTATGTATTTTCTGCAGTCCTTACTCAGGTAAGGCTCTCATTAACATCAATGGGAGTTAGCTTGAGAAAGGCTGCCAGGTTTGACCAATAAACATTGTGTCAGAAGAACATGCTTCACCATGGAAACAATTGCTCATGGTAACTCAGCTCCTTTCGAGATTTTGGCAGAAATTGCACAAGATCCTTCAGTGAGTGTGCATCATTGTTGCATATAAAGTTTAAGGGCTCAATTATGCACTCAGTTACAGTGGTGTAACTCTACTTGGTTGTAACTGAAGGCAGGATTGAGCCCTTAATGGCAAGTCAAACTGAAAAAGAGTGGGTTCTCAGGAATATATTATGTGAATAACATACCCAGTTATTCACATAATAATGCATCCGATGAAGTGAGCTGTAGCTCACAAAAGCTTATGCTCAAATAAATTTGTTAGTCTCTAAGGTGCCACAAGTACTCCTTTTCTTTTTGCGAATACAGACTAACATGGCTGCTACTCTGATACCCAGTTCTAGGATACTATTATGCTTTATAGAAAGATTCCCCCAAACTCAAGGAATGTTGTCTATTCTCTCCATTGTCTCTCACCAGGCCTTCCAGCATAGCTTTCAGATTTCTCGGCGCATGTATGTGCACATTTGCTGTCTAGAGTCCAAGTTTTGCTAAATATTGAGATTGATTTCTGTCTTTTTATTTCACAAACTTTCATTCTAGCTCTGTATATTAAAAACTGCTGCTCTCACTAGCTAGGGTGTCTAGCTGCATGTGCAGCAAGTTGCCACTCTTGAAATATTTTGCTGTGTGCAACCAACCCAAATTGGTCAAAATAAATATGGCCATACCAGAGGTCATCTTCTCTTCTAAGTGATGGGTATCCTGGTCTCATTAAGGACGCTTTGTGAGCCAGCTTCTTTTGATGTTTAAAAGTGATTCCTCCTAGCACATCTCATAACCATTGCCTGAGTGCTTCTGGTGCTCCCCAGGTTCTACAGAGTGTATCCACCAAGCTAGCCAGTTGTCGTCTCTACAAGACTCGCTGACATGTGGGATGCTTTAAGAAATTTGGCCCACTACTGCTAGCATCTCCACCTCCAAAAATAGCCTAAATTCCTACTCTCTTGTCCTGGTGCACTACATCACGTGAGGATCTCTTCACATTTTCAAGGTGGGAAACAGACACATGCTGTAGTGTGCAATGCCCTTTCCTCCATCCAGCAGGGACAGTCAGACTCAACAGTGCCCATTTTCCATCCAAAAAGGCGGGATCATTCAGGCAGCCAACCAAATATCATATCATATGCTTCCATATTAGTATCCATCTCAGGACTTATATCCCCTTCCCCTCAATCACCATAGAATTGGAAGATTCTAGCCTATCAAAGATTAAACCTCATTAAACACATATGGGGTACAGAGAGTAGTTTATTAAATACATCAATTATGGTTCATTTGGTCACTCCAATTTGCTAAGAGAGTAGGTTGTAGGCAGTCAGGACCAATGGCCAGACCAGGACATCAGAACCAGAGTCAGAGTCTGAATGCCAAAGCCAAGGGTTAAGACAGAGTCATCACCAGAAACCAGGGCTCAGGATCAGAACTGCAATCAGAGTCCAAATTCCAGAGCCAAGGGTTGAGACAAAGTCAGAGCCGGGAATCAGGGTCAGAACTGGATTATCTGGAGTCAGAGAAGGCAGGACCAGGGCTGGTTTCAGAGGCAGGAGCAAGTCTGGGACAAGACTGGAATGAGACCAGTTACAGGGCAGGGTCAAGGTGGGCACAGAGCAGAAGCAGGGCTTGGAGTGAGGCAAGCACAGGAAGACAGAGAATCCACAGCCAAGTCCACTGAGCAGCCAGTGAGCTACTGCTGCTGCTCCTGGGCTTAAGAACCGGCCAGCTAGCTTCCTCAGCCAATCGGGCAGGACTCAGTAGGCCACCAGGAGACTGAACAAACAGAGTTGTAGGGCCTCACTCCAGACATGGCTTGGATAAATATGGCCATTTTATAGGTAATATATTCCAATAAGCATTGGCTTTGGGAAGGCATGCACCTATCACAGAACCAATGGTGATGAGTAATTCAAATATCTGCCCTCTCAAGTTTTAATGACACTTTCTGTGCTTACAAGAGGTAACATGGGATTGCTGTTCTGATCTAGAAAGGAAGCTCTAAAGAGGTAGCCTAAGAAATAGACAAGAAAGGTAACAGGCATGCAAATTACTAGGGCTGTCAATTAACAGCAGTTAACTCATATTCTTAACTCAAAAAAATTAATCCCGATTAATCGTAGTTTTAATCGTACTATTAAACAATAGAATACCAATTGAAATTTATTAAATATTTTTGGATGTTTTTCTACATTTTCAAATATATTGATTTCAATTACATCACAGAATACAAAGTGTACACTGCTCACTTTTTATTATTATTTTTAATTACAAATATTTGCACTGTAAAAATGATAAACAAAAGAAATAGTATTTTTCAGTTCACCTCAGACAAGTACTGTAGTGCAATCTCTTTATCATGAAAATGCAACTTACAAATGTATATTTTTTATTACTGCACTCAAAAACAAAACAATGTAAAACTTTAGAGTCTACAACTTTTACAACAATGTAAAACTTTAGAGTCTACTTCTTGTGCAGCCAAATGCTAAGACAAACAAGTTTGTTTACATTTATGGGAGATAATGCTGCCCACTTCTTATTTACAATGTCACCAGAAAGTGAGAACAGGCATTCGCATGGCACTTTTGTAGCCAGCATTGCAAGGTATTTACGTGCCAGATATGCTAAACATTCGTATGTCCCTTCATGCTTCAGCCATCATTCCAGAGGACATGCTTCCACGCTGATGACTCTCATTAAAAAAAAAATGTGTCAATTAAATTTGGGACTGAACTCCGTTGGGGAGAATTGTAAGTCTCCTGTTCTATTTTACCCGCATTCTGCCATATATTTCATGTTATAATAGTCTTGGATGATGACTCAGCACATCTTGTTCATTTAAGAACACTTCGCTGCAGATTTGACAAAACACAAAGAAGGTACCAATGTGAGATTTCTAAAGATAGGTACAGCACTTGACCCAAGGTTTAAGAATCTGAAGTGCCTTCCAAAATCTGAGAGGGATGAGGTATGGAGCATGTTTTCAGAAATCTTAAAAGAGCAACACTCCGATGCAGAAACTACAGAACCCAAACCACCAAAAAAGAAAATCAATCTTCTGCTGATGGCATCTGACTCAGATTATGAAAATGAACATGTGTCAGTCCACACTGCTTTGGATCGTTATCGAAAGAATCTATCATCAGTCTGGACGCATGTCCTCTGGAATGATGGTTGAAGCATGAAGGGACATATGCATCTTTAGCGCATCTGGCATGTAAATATCTTGTGATGCTGGCTACAACAGTGCCATGTGAATGCCTGTTCTTACTTTCAGGTGACATTATGAACAAGAAGTAGGCAGCATTATTTCCTTCAAATGTAAACAAACTTGTTTGTCTGAACAATTGATTGAACAAGAAATAGGACTCAATGGACTTGTAGGCTCTAAAGTTTGATATTGTTTTATTTTTTAATGCAGTTTTTTTTATACATAATTCTACATTTGTAAGTTCAACTTTCATGATAAAGAGATTGCACTACAGTACTTGTATTAGGTGAATTGAAAAATACTCTTTCTGTTGTTTTTTATAGTGCAAATATTTGTAATAAAAAATAACTATAAAGTGAGCACTGTATACTTTGCATTCCATGTTGTAATTGAAATCAATGTATTTGAAAATGTAGAAAAATCCAAAAAATATTTAAATAAATGGTATTCTATTATTGTTTAACAGTGCGATGAATCACTCAATTAATCATGATTAATTTTTTTAATTGTGATTAATTTTTTAGTCGTTTGACAGCCCTTTAAATTACCCACTCACTGAACTAGGGACAAGGTCATCTTCAATCCTTAAATAAAGATTTATTGGAGAGCAAATCTGGTGCCAGTAGCCACAGAGATTCACATGTTCCAACAGTACATATTAAAGCTGCTGCAGTTGAAAAAACTCTTTAAAAGGAGTTTTAAAAAGTGAGATTTGGTGATTGAATTGGCAAACTACTGCAAACCATCATACTGGTACCATGAAACCATCAAACTGGTACGAGGCCCTGCCTTTCAGAACTCCCTTGATGACTTTAATCAGTGGTCCTCGTGGCTTTTACTTTGAAATATTCTTTTCTTGATTCTTCTCCCTCTTACTGGAGTAAATCAGGAGTAATTCCAATGAGGTCAATGGCCCCAGTTCCCTTGTGTATGGAGTCTGCTTTGTGCTGATATACCTGGCACAAAGTGAACTTAGAACCATAGGGTTAGAATGGACCACAAACGGCTCGCAGGCTGGATCTGGCCTGCGGGCCGTAGTTTGCCCACCTCTGGCTTAGACACAACAAATCCTGCATCTTGGCAGGATTTAGGTCAAGGTTAGACCAGATGACCCAGTCATCCACGTGGTTTGGCTCCGCTCCGGTGCTCCGGCTGGGGCGATGGGTCAGGGCCGCACCAGTAATTCAGCACCGCTCCAGTGCTCTGGCCGGGGCACTGGGTTGGGGGCTGCATCAGCGGACGGCCCCACTCTGGCCGGGGCACTGGGTCGGGGCCACACCACGCAGCTAGGCCCTGCTCTGGTGCTCCAGCCAGGACGCTGGGTCGGGGGCTGCACCAGCGGCTCGGCCCCCTCCAGCCAGAGTGCAGGGTTGGGGCCTCACCACGCGGCTCCGGAAAGCCATGGCATGGCCCCATTCCAGCTCCTACGTGCTCCAGTGGGAGCTGCAGGGGCAGTGCCTGCAGACGGGGCAGCGTGCAGAGCCGCCTGGCCTTCCCATAGGAGCTGGAGAGGGGACATGCCACTGCCTCCGGGAGCTGCTTGAGGTAAGCGCCACTTGGAGCCTGCACCCCCTGAGCCTCTCCTCATGCCCCAACCCCCAGCCCCTGTTGTACCATGGGTACCGTGCTATATAATTGGTTATGTTTTGGCTATATACAGTGTATGTTTTATAGTAAGAATTAAGGTACTAGAATAAATGAATAGGATAGTGGATACTAGTATTAGTCATTTTCTTTTTATTCATGGCTTGCAAGTAACGAACAGGATTTTGTCTGTGTCTATGTTAATTAGATTAGAGGAATTTCGAAGGCCTAGGCCCCAACGTAGGAAAAGATAGTTGCAAGATTTAGGCTATGGCGACACTGGCACTTGACAGTGCTGCAACTTTCTCGCTCAGGGGGTTGAAAAAACAGCCCCCTGAGCGCTGCAAGTTACAGTGCTGTAAAGTGTCAGTGTAAACAGTGCCCCAGTGCTGGAAGCTGTGCTCCCAGCACTCTACGATAATCCCCTCGTGGACGTGGAGTACCAGGAGCGCTGGGAGAGCTCTCTCCCAGCGCTGGCGCACGACCACACTCGCACTTCAAAGCGCTGCCACGGGAAGTTTCAAGTGTAGCCATGCCCTTAGTAAGGCCTAATTTACGATGCCTTTCTTGTTCAATATAAAACACTGCTATTTGTTACCTTTTGGAGGTCTCTGTAAAGAACTGTTTGTGTAAATGAGGAATGTATACATCAAGAAAAGATAAGGCCATTGTTAAAGCCAGATGGCCAAGGAGGAGGAGTGAAGAGACTGAAGAGACTTAAAGATGCCAGAGAACCATCAAGGCGAATCCATGGTTGAGGAGGGGCAGACTGACGACCCTGAGGTGAAGGCTGGTACCCTTAAAACACAAGATAATTGATTAAATCGAAACCAGACAGGATGATGCTCCCGGAGGTGTTTTGGGCCATTCAAAAGATAACACCCACTGAGGAGTAACCAGTCATAAACTGACACAGCAAAATCCACAGACTTCTACAGAGAAAAAGGACTATAAGAACAGGGTGATTTGCCATGGGGCTTTGGGTTCATCTTGCCAACAACTCCAGGAGCATCAGATCGCGACCAACAGAGCCTGGCTCCCCTCTGCGACTAATCTGGCTGGCCACTAGATTGATCCAGACTCTGGACTGGTAACGATAAACATTGACTGGCAGGACTGTGTGCATGGTGTGTGTGTGTGTGTGACTGAAAAGCATATGCTAATTGCTGTATTCTCAATAAATGCGGCGTGTTGCCTTTTCCCCTATAAAAAGATCTCGTGTGCTTTGTTTAAGCATAACACCCCAGCCCTGATACCACTCCCACTCTCCAAACCCTTTGATCCCAGCCTGGAGCACCCTCCCGCACCCCAAAACTCTCATCCGCAGCCCCACCCCAGATCCCGCACCACCTTCCGCCTCCCAACCCCAATTTTGTGAGTATTCATGGCCCGCCATAAACTTTCTATTCCCCGATGTGGCCCTTGGGCCAAAAAGTTTGTCCACCTCTGGTCGAAGCCATCCAAGACAGATGGCCATCCTGCCTCTTTTTGAAAACCTCCTGTGAAGGAGATTCCACAACCTCCCGAGGCAGTTTGTTCCATTGTCCTACTGTTCTTACATGTAGCAAGTTTTTCCTGAGATTTAATCTAAAGCTGCTATGCTGTAGTTTGAACCCATTGCCTCTTGGCCTTCCCTCTGTTGCAAGAGAGAACAATTTTTCACCACCTTTTTTATGGCAGGCTTTCAAGTATTTGAAGACTGCTATCATGTCCCCCCCTTAACCTCATCTTTTCCAAACTAAACATACCCAGTTCTTTAAGTCTTTGCTCATATGGATTGCATCCCATCCCTTTGATCATTTTCATCGCCCACCTCTGGATCATTTCCAGGTTCTATACATCCTTTCTACACATTGGTGACCAAAACTGGACACCAAACTACAGCCGATGCCTAATCAGAGCCAAGTAGAGCGGTACTATCACCTCCCATGACTTGCATGCTATGCTTCTGTTACTGCAACCTTAAATCGCATTTGCTTTTTTTGTAACAGCATGCACTGTTGACTCATGTTGAGGTAGAGATCCACCACAACTCCCAGATCCTTCTCAGCAGTGCTGCTGCCAAGCCAGTTTTCCCCCGTTCTGTATTTGTGTATTTGTTTTTTCTTTCCTAAGTGTAGCACCTTATATTTGTCTTTGTTTAACTTCATTTTGCTGTCTATAGCCCAGTTCTCCAATTTATCAAGATCCATTTGAATTTTAGTTCTATCCTCCAAAGTGTTTGCAAATCCCCCCACTCCTGCTTTGTGTCATCTGCAAATTTGATCAGTATGCCCTCTATTCCTACATCCAGGTAATTAATAAAGATGTTAAACAACAGCAAACAAAGAGTAACTATTAAAGAATGAAGTCAGATTGGAAGAAGGTCTCAAGTGGGGTTCCACAGGGGTTCTGGGTCCAGTGTTATTTAATCAAGTATGCATCCATTTAATGGTAGTCTACTGAGCCTGCATTTCTTCAGTTCAGTTACAGAATGTGTGACTGTGTCAAAGGCATTGCTAAAGTCCAGGTATATTATGTCCATCACATTTGTCCTATCCACCAAACTAGTTACCTTGTCAAAGTGGCCCCAGCCACTTGAAAATTCCCCCATTGTAATGCTTCTGGAGCGCTGCAACTTTGGATCTTACTCTTGAAAAGCCAACCAGCTCTGCAGGTCCTTCTCAGCTCTCTCCTTCACCCCTGGGCAGATCCCGCCTGTCCAACCAGCACACAGACACCCCCCCCCAGCCAATGATGTGCATATTTGCCACCTGCCGGTTACCCACCACTGCAGCCTCCTGTTTCCCCTATGCTGAGGGTGCACAGGGAGGCAGAACCACTGGACTCACCTTCACATCACTCCTGCCTTCCCCAGCAGGCCGCCACGCCCTGCATGTGAGGAGGGGCCTGCTGCAGCTACTTTTGTCCCTGCAATGGAGGAGGTGGGGAATCGTTGCTACCCCTGATGCCCCACTGGTGGGACAGTGGAGCCACGGTCACCTACTGCACTTGGCCATTCCCTTTTCAGAGCTTCCTACATACCTTCCCCTTGTGCGCCGCAGGAATCTCAGGGCCTACTTGCCCCTCGGCGGCGGCGACTAACTCCCACCACTTTACATCCTTCCTGACCGTCCCACCTCCACGCTCTGCTGCCCAGCGGCTTTCCCCGCCCCTCCCGAACACTCAAAGCCAATCCATCCAGGAGGGAAAGGGTTAAGTTAAGGTGGCTGGAGCCCGCTCCCCTCCTCCTGTAGGCTACGGGGGCCCCTGCCTTCTCTCGACGTCAAGCCCATGAATATTGTACGAAGCTTCAGGACCGTAAGTGCAGCGAGTGCTCGTCGGGCAGAGAAAGCCAGGGCTCTGCGCCGGGGGCGGAAGCCATTGCGGCAGCTTTGGGGAAGGAGGAAGATCTCGCGCAGAGAAGAGGCGTTGGGCTGCCGGCGCGCGGCACAAGGGGCTTGCTGCGAAGGGGGGAAGCTTCCCGCTGAGCTCTCCACGGGGGCCTCCGGGGCATGTGACAGCCGCGCAAGGCGCCGGAGCGGGAGGAGAGGAAGCCTGCTTCGAAGCCCCCGTCCCCGTCCCTAAAAGGGGAGCCCCGCTCAGCCCCTTGGCCAGCATGTCTGCGACGGAGAGGCAAAGGGGCAAAGGGAGCAAGGAGAGCGTCACTCTGTTGCCCTGCTTTTATTTTGTGGAGGTGAGTGAAGACCCTGAGCTCGTGTCCCTGGGGCTTTGGCATAATGCAGCTCGGTGGGGGCATTTCAGGAGCAACTTCGCTCCCTGACGGCAGGCCTCTTTCCCCGGGCTCCGCTCTGCTTAGCGCCTTCCTCGCTGCCTGGGGGAAGGTGTAGAGAACAGCGCTACCGGGAGCTGGGCATGCGGAGCCAGAGAATGTTCCATCGGCGTATGATGCATGTGTGAGCGTGTGGCAGCGCGTCTCGTTCCTCTGCGAGTGTTTGTTGTGTCAGCGTGTGCCCGGGCTCCGGGTCTGATTCGCCCGTGGCTGTGGATTTCAGCTGGGGTAACATTAAGCTTTGCTTGTGATATGTTTGCATGGAGTTCACGTCTGGTTCTGGAACTGGGTCTGCATCATCTGAGCTCCAATCCACGGTGTGTGTGTGTGTGTGGGGGGGGGGGGGGGATGTTCTTTACATCTCGAACAAGAGGGAGTTCATTTTGAGGATGTTTCAGAACCATTTCATGTAAAAGATGTAGGCGATGCTTTGCATAATAAAATCAGTACCAGACAGCCATCCGTATTCTGAAGAGCTGGTGTGAGATTCAACTCTTCCTTGCAGGATACAGGCTGCTTTTATGGGAATTATTTCCGAGAGAGTCATCTTGCAAATGGACTGGCAGCTAAATGAAACCATGTCACAGACATAGGATCATCTCAACAGGAAGACATGTTTCAGAAAGGGGTTTATATGCAAACAGATATTGCACGTATTATCTCCATGAAAGAAAAGTCACGTTGTAGAAGGAATGTTAAAAAAATGAGTATGGTTTAAAGTCTTTAGATAATCAGTATTGTGTTTTTAATCAGTCCCCAGTAATATGCCTGGATTGTCAGAGATAGCTAGGTAACGATGCATGTTTTGTATCTTGAAAAAGTGAAGGAGTTTCTCAGCAGATTTTTTACTGAAAGATTGAAACATGTCATGGCTGCTCTGTTGGTGCCAGGTGAAGTTACACTTCCACCGGCTCTCACTGCTTCAGAACTGGTGTATTGCTTAGAGGATTTTAGCCTCTTGACAGTAAGTAAAAGAGCAAACATGGTTTCAGCTTCAGGAAATAAATATGTGATTTCTGTGTTTGTTAACCGAGCAGTAAGTGAACACAGCTTGCTTCTGATGACTCCACTTACAATAGGGCAGTTACTGAGTCACTCGGCCTCTGTGCCTTAGTTTCCCCATCTGTAACACAAGGATGGTGGTAATTGCTTCACAGAGGTGTGCTGAAGATAATGCACAAAAAGAACTTTGAAGGTTAAAAACAGGAGGGTTATGTAAGAACTAAGTATAATTTTTAGCCTGAACGCAATATTAAAAATCTTGCTTAAATATACTGGGAGATAGGAGGCCACAGTATGAGAGGGGCTTGTAAGTGGTGGCAGGCTGTCTCTCTTCCCCCTAAATTCCCTACTAGTTGCCTGGGACAAGGGAGATGAATCATATTAAAAATAGTATTGGATGGGATACTTTTCAGAGAATGGAATACTTGTGGCACCCTAGAGACTAACAAATTTATATTAGCATAAGCTTTCGTGAGCTACAGCTCACTTCATCAGATGCATTCACTGGAAAATACAGTGGGGAGATTTATATACACAGAGAACATGAAACAATGGGTGTTATCATACACACTGTAAAGGAGAGTGATCACTTAAGATGAGCTATTACCAGCAAAGGGCAGGGGGGGAGGAAGAAAACCTTTAGTAGTGATAATCAAGGTGGGCCATTTCCAGCAGTTGACAAGAACGTCTGAGGAACAGTGGGGGCGGGGGGAATAACATGGGGAAATAGTTTTACTTTGTGTAATGACCCATCCACTCCCAGTCTCTATTCAAGCCTAAGTTAATTTGCAAACTAATTAATTTGCAAATTAATTCCAATTCAGCAGTCTCTCGTTGAAGTTTGTTTTTGAAGTTTTTTTTGTTGAAGAATAGCCACTCTTAGGTCTGTAATCGAGTGACCAGAGAGATTGAAGTGTTCTCCGACTAGTTTTTGAATGTTATAATTCTTGACGTCTGATTTCTGTCCATTTATTCTTTTACGTACAGACTGTCCAGTTTGACCAATGTACATGGCAGAGGGGCATTGCTGGCACATGATGGCATATATCACATTGGTAGATGCGCAGGTGAACAAGCCTCTGATAGTATGTGATTTCAACAATTTCCATCCCACCATCAACCTCAGCCTGGACCAGTCCACTGTATTTTCCGCTGAATGCATCTGATGAAGTGAGCTGTAGCTCACGAAAGCTTATGCTCAAATAAATTTGTTATTCTCTAAGGTGCCACAAGTACTCCTATTCTTTTTGCGAATACAGAGTAACACGGCTGCTACTCTGAAACTTTTCAGAGAATGTTAGATTTTAAAGTAACAGACTGTCTTATTATTGTGGATTAGGCCCACTTGGTGAAATGTACCCACTGATATAAGGCTCCTTCTGGGCCACATAATTCCTATGAAACAAAAAAGAAAAGGAGTACTTGTGGCGCCTTAGAGACTAACAAATTTATTTGAGCATAAGCTTTCGTGAGTTACAGCTCACTTCATCGGATGCATTCGGTGGACAATACAGTGCCCCACTGTATTGTCCACCGAATGCATCCGATGAAGTGAGCTGTAACTCACGAAAGCTTATGCTCAAATAAATTTGTTAGTCTCTAAGGCGCCACAAGTACTCCTTTTCTTTTTTGCGAATACAGACTAACACGGCTGCTACTCTGAAACCTATAATGCCTATGGTATTCTTGTCAGAGGAAAGAGGTCATGGGTAGAGAAGCCACCTAGGTGGGGGCCTCTCTATCCTCCTCACACTGGAGCAGAGGGCTCTATACTATTGGAGGCCATCCCATCACTGAGAAGGGCTTAGGGGGCAGACAAGGGAAGGGACCACTTCTATACTGATGCAGATCTAGTAACCAAGGGCCCCCTCACACATGTACACAAGGGGAGTAGCAGCCACTTGGGGATTTGAGAGGTTGCACTGCAACTCTATGGTATGATCCCACATTGTGGTGGGATGATTTTTTTCGAACAGTAGCGCATAGCCCAGGAACAGTGGTCACACTTAAAATCAGTTTTGCCTGGGATAATATTACCTCAGAATTTAGTATAGATTCAAGGAGCTCAGTCGATTTAGCTTAACAAAGAGAAGGCTAAAGCGGTGACTTGATCACAGTCTATAAATACCAACATGGGGAATACACATTTGACAACGGGCTCTTCAAACTAGCAGATGAAGGTATAACACAATCCAATGGCTGGAAGTTGAAGCTAGACACAAATTCATAGTGGAAATAAGGTGTAAATTTTTAATGGTGAGAGTAATTAACCATTAGAACAATTTACCAATTATTCATCACTGGCAATTTTTAAATCAGGATTGGATGTTTATCTAAAAGATCTGCTCTAGGAATTATTTTGTGGAAGTTCCTTGGCCTGTGTTATTATACAAGAGGTCAGAGTAGATATTCACAATGGTCTCTTTGGCCTTGGAATCTATTTGCAGTATTTCTTAGAAACTCCCTGTACTTTGTATAGTGAATACTGCAAACCACACTAAAGCGACTGCAGCTCTTATGACTAAGTCACTGGACTGGAACTCAGGAGATAAGGGGCCAGTTCTCAGCTCTATGCACATTCTTTGTAAGACCTTGGGTAAGTCACTTAATCTCCTTGAATCTCAGTTTCTCAGCTGTGAAGAGGGGATACCCCTTCTTCCTTGTCTGTCTTTTCTATTTAGGCTGCAATTCTCTGGGGCAAGGCGTGTTTTTCATTTTGTGTATCTACAGCACCTGGCACAATGGGGCTCTGATCTCAGTTGGGGCCTCTAGTATAGGCACTACTATAATACAAATAATAGTCCGTCCACTGACCTAGAGAAAACTGCTACTGCTGATGGTTATCTAAGACAACAGACAAGTTTTTAAGTATGACCATTGTGCTTGGGGTTTATGTAGGATTAGAAAATTTTACCCACTCTGCAGACACTTTGGGAAATGCTGTCAGGTGACAAACTGCATTACTGCAAAATGTCACATGTCCGTAATAGTTAGGATTTCTTTGTTGTAGTTGTTTTTAAACTCTTCATTATTAAATTCCATTTCTATTGATTTACCTCCATTGGGTCAAAGCAGGACTCTGCCCCCTTCTTATGCACACTCCATTAGTGTCAGTGGGAGTTACATATGTTTATAGAGAAGAGAGGAGACCCCGCACTACTTTGCTTGTTTGTAGCAAAGGATAAAGCAAATAGATTTTGTATGTATTTCTGTGCACAAACCTCATCAGTGGTGGGCTGCAGGAATATGCCCAGCTTGGGGAATGAGTTTAATAGAAACTAGAAAAGCAAGGGAATCTCCCATGCTATATTATTGCTGTTGCAGAGGCAGAGTGGAGAGGTTTTTAGCATATCCATGTTGTTATGCAGAAATTGGCTTTCTGTATATCAGATGAAGTGGGCTTCAGCCCTCATCTGTTGTAAGGAAAGTTGTCAGGATACAGACCCTTACAAGTAGAGAGGGGAACTAAAACTGAAAATCTTGGGATTCCAGGACAAGCTGTGAAGACCCTTCCACCTTGCCCATGTCTAGCACCTGGGAGCACTGAGGATGTTCACATCTAGATTTGAATTTTATGGTTGGCCCCAATCTGTTTATTGTTCAAAACCAAAGCTCCAGATCTAAACAAATACAACATTTAGGGAAATTTGGATCCAAATCCAGAGATTCAAACTTTGCAACTGGGGCCCAACTCCAGTTCCCCTAAAGGTTTAGGGGTGAGGCTATTGTCCTCCTCTTCTATTTCTCTCCTTTTCATCTGCAGGTATATTTGATGAGACAGAAGGCCAAATTCTGCTTTCAGTTACACTTGTGTAAAACAAGAGTAAATGCAGTAGACTTAATTGATACCTACGAAAAAGTGGACTGAGTCCAGAATATCCAGTATTCAAATTAGAAAATTGTTATGGTTGCCTCCCCCCGCCCCAACTCTTCTTCTGTTCAGTTTCTTGCGGTAAGACATATATTTATGATTTACCCACATATATCCAACTCTAATCTGATCCCTGAGAATGTGCTCCTGGAACTTTATAGTACACGATAATACTGAGATTAATGAAACAACCACCTGATAGCTCCTGCGGTGGCATTAGCAGAAGGAGGAAAATGCCTTAAACATTTTTGAAATGTGATTGGTTAACGTGAAGAACGTGAAACTGGCTCACCTCTCATATATATGTGTTTAAATCGGGAATAGCTCTATTGAAGTCAATAGAGTTACCAGTGTAAGGGACAAGATAGGCAGTCCCTGTGGAGGTTAACTGGCATTAGTACATAATGTGGATGCTTTTTGCATACCATAGGCAACATCATCATCCAAATAAGTGTAAACATGAATATAGGAGACAAGATTTAAGTAAACCAGCCACCTCTTAAATGTATACAATTTGGGATTTTCAAAATTTATTTAATAACAAATGTTTTTAAAGGGTTTAATTCAGTAGGTGAATAATGAAAAATGATGAAAAATGCAATTTCTCCCCTCTGTACATCTCGCCTTTCTGTATATTTCCTTCCCATTCCATTTTGCCCTACTCTCAGGTCAGGCTTCCCCTCCCCTTGCCCCTTCTTAGTTGCAAGTCCCAATCCACTGCTCCTTGTGGCTAAGCAACAATTAGTTTCATTTTGTATTTTGAGAAAGACATGAGGAGCTGCTCTCTCACCTGTGCAATTAAATAATGAATTAAATTTGCTTGCTAGTGACTCAGAGCAAACATCACTTGCAGAGAAAATGAAGCTTTGGTTTGGAAAATTCTCCAAGGGGGAGGAAAACCTTGGGTTTTTATCTGATAGCTGGACAGCAGGGTTATGAATGCAAATGTAGGGATTCTGAAAAGAACCTGTGAAAGGGTAAAGCCCTCGGCCCAATATTTTAACTGTGTTCAGTGCACCAAGCTAGCAGGAGGGGTTTGTGACTAGAAGCATCAAGTCATAGATTCTGTGCTAACTCAGCATTGATCTTACCCTTCTCAGGCTTCTGCTCTTTAATAAAGGCTTCTGCTCTTTAGTAACAGGGTTTGTCACCATCACTCAGCACCAGTGACACTACAACAATACAAGTGGTAGTGGTAATGATAACATCTGAGGTGGCAGAAGGTAACTGATGATTGCTTCTGGAGGACAGGATTAGAATTCAAAATGACTGACAAATTGGAGAATTGGTCTGAAATCAATAAAATGAAATTAAATAAAGATGAATGCATCCGATGAA
This sequence comes from Dermochelys coriacea, assembly GCF_009764565.3. Taxonomy (NCBI): domain Eukaryota; kingdom Metazoa; phylum Chordata; order Testudines; family Dermochelyidae; genus Dermochelys; species Dermochelys coriacea. The sequence goes on along the minus strand of NC_050075.1, from coordinate 71,554,422 downwards.
GTGAGCTGTAGTTCACGAAAGCTTATGCTCAAATACATTTGTTAGTCTCTAAGGTGCCACAAGTACTCCTTTTCTTTTTGTGAACACAGACTAACACAGCTGCTACTCTGAAACCTACTCTTGGAGTATGGCCACAAAGGCATATGCAGTGCAGAGTGGCTGGTGCCTGGCTTTTTCCCCCTCCCATGCACTAAAAACTATGAATGTATGAGTTTACAAAAATCTCTTGGAGGGGCTTCCACCAGATCTGGACCCCCTCTATAAGGTTTGGGTCCTGCTGACTAATTAGAGCTCCTTTGCTTTGCACTGCATCATGCAACACAAAGGAGCATTTGACCTTTTATTCTTCTCCTGAAAGTATTTGTGTACATGTTTATCTCTTGTTAAGCTTTTTGGGGAATGGCATGATAGGGTAGGTCCCCTGCAATATAAATAATAATCATCATAGTAATGAATAATACAACTCTATGGCTTAAGAAAGCCTCTTAACTAGAATGGGGGTGGGGGCGGTGTCATGAAAATTTGACCAAAAATGGGCAACATCTGAAGTTTTGTAACCAGTTCTTCTCCTAACTGTGCTGATTATGATCCTAATACAAAGTCCTTTGAAACCAATGGGAATCTTTCAATTGATTTCATTGGTTTTGTATCAGATCTTCTATTTCCAGTGATAAATTATAATCCAGAGCAGAGATTAAAAGTCAGAAATTTCTCAATCGACTGAGCATGTCAGAACATGAAGAATCATTAGCCCAGGTCTTTGGGTTTACTTTTTGTATTCCAATTAGAAATAAGAAAAAGATTTTCTATTTTGTAATTAAAACAATGCATATTATTACCTTCTAATTATGTCTGACATGTTCAGGGTGTCAGAAGCTAATGCCTATAATTACAATGCTAATGCTGCCCTAAGCAGAATACTCAATAAATATTCGTATTTTTAAACAGCCACTTAGAATTATTTAGAATATTGATCAAACATTTCTATTTTCTTTGCCTTTTTGAAGATGCATTTTATATTTAGGTTAATAAAAAAGATATGAGAACGAGACGTCCTATGGGACGTGACATACAATATATTGCAAATTGTCTATAAAAGTATTTGTTTGTATTGCTGAGGAATTATTGTAGGGGTTATTAGGCCTTTAGAGTTATTCTTTTCTTTTGGTGAGAGGGTGGTTATGTTCCGAAAGAATATGGTAAACCTAGAAGTGAAAAGCACAGTAGAGTCCTGTCATTTGTTGGGGTTTCTAAGCAAATGTGGATGTTTCCTGGATTTTGTAATTAGCAATAATAAAACTGCAGTTAGCATATGCAGAATACAGATCCCTTTGAAAATGATCTGTAGGAACATTAACTCATTATACTACATCACTATATAAAATATCACATATTTAATAATAGCTGAATCTCACTAGAAAAATGCAATTATATAGCTGGGAAACAATCAGATTGGAAATATGGACTTGTTGGTAACATACTGTCCTAAAACTCAAGAAATCTGGGTCCACACCAGTGTGACCTGGAGCAAATCACATAATCTCTTTGTGCCTCAGCTCCCCCTCTGTAAGAAGTAGGATAATTATTCCTTTGCCTGTCTTGTCGATTCAGCTCTTGGAGGCCAGGACTATCTCTAATTATGTGATTTGTACAGCACCTAGCACAATGCGGCCCTGATCTCGGTTGACCCCCTAGGTACTACTGTATTGCAAATAAATAATAATAATAATTTTGATGTCAGATTTTACAATTGCCCAAACCATGATGTGTGGTGTCACTGAAATCACACTGTTTGTGGGCCTACGTGTTGCCTAGCCACGATAGAGTGGTGCAGAGCTGCACTGGCCTAGGTGGAGCTAAGGTAGGATTGTGCCACTACCCCTCTCTGAGTTTTCCAGTGGTTAGGAACAACACGTACACTGTACCATTCCATTGAATGGACATCCCAACCTCCCGCAAGCTGAGACACAAAGAGATTATGTGATTTGCTCCAGGTCACACAGGAGTGGAACCCACCTGAACAGCTCTGGGTGAGTGCATCGGGAGAAGATAAGGGGTTACACCACTATAAGCTTCCATCCTCCCACCCCATTTGGAGATATTTGTGCACCCAGAAGCAGTCTCAATAATCCCTTGAGCACAGGGGCTGTTACTGTCCCTTCCAACTGCTGGGGGAGGAAAGCTCCTTGTTCCTTGCCTATCCGTGCAATCATACTGAGTTACTACACATGCAGGACTGCCACTGAAATCAAAGGGAGTTCTCTGGAGTGCCCAATGTGAGATGAGAATTAAACAATTCATCTAACTAAAAAACGTTATTTCCAATGACCGCAGAAATCACAAAATTCAAATGGGATGAATTTACTATTTATTTAAGTAAATCTAATGGATTTCTTGTGTTATTTTCAAGACACTCTTGGGAATGCCACTCTTTGCTTTATTCAGGATGTCAATTCACATTCCTTTCCTATGCAATCACAATCAGCCTAAAAAATGTAATTACAATGCAATCAACCTGACCACTGAGAACAAGGAATGCAAAGTTATTCCTTAGACTACCTTCAGTGCACTTTTCATAGCAATACTTTTGAATACAAGCTAAACTCTGCAGCTCTTTGTACTGTGTAGTGCTTCAAAGCAAAGCTGTTATTTTCAAAAACCAAGACCCATTATAAAGCCTGTTTCAGTGGAGTCCAGCTAACAACCTCTTTCACCCCACCCTAAAATTACATTTTCTTTTTAAAAAACCTGTACTAAAAAAAGCAAACATTTTAAAGTTTGGAAATGGCTAATTAATGGATCCAGACAGTTTCCCATTGCCCTTTACAAACATTATCATTCATTATCTTGTCACCTGACATACCTTGCACACCCAGTCTTCACTCTGTTTTACTCCAGAATGGATATAAGCAGAGTGTATCACCTGATTTTATCCCTTTTTATGAAATGTGCAATAAAGATTTAAAATGCAGCATAATCCAGTGGTACATTAAATTCTGAAGGAAAACTACATTTTCTCAGTGTGATGTATTGGCATAGAAGAATATTTTCTGCAAGGGAAATAGAATAATTCATGTTTGGTGCTATGAAATATCTTCATTGTATGGTGCTGTAGGTATATGCAAATCTATGTGGACCTTGCAAGTTTGTACTTTTAGCTATATTAAGAAGTGGAGGAAAAGCAAACATAACAGCCACCTTCAAAATAAGAAGGAAAAGTAATGCTAGCAATTACCGTTCCATTAGTCATGTTTACCTTCACTGCCGCAGGGAACTGCAAATATTACCTCCCTGAGTCAGCCAGGTTCATTGCATCCCAAGGGGTTTCAGCCTAAGGGAGGGCAGGAAGGATGCTTCTACTATGGCCCTCCTCCAGGGATGATGCTGGGTAAATGCAGATTTCAGTTCTATTGAGCACTCAGTGAGGACCTCCTCAATAGAAACTGACAAGCAAGGGGATGCAGTGAATCATCATATGCTGCTGCCCCCTGTCAAGCTGCCTCCCCCATCCGCCCCTGGTCACTTTGTGGACTGTACTGGCCCTTACATGCACCCTCGTAGAAGGGTGCTTTTGCCTGCTTGCCATTGCCACAGCTTCTCTGGTACACTTCTCTGGTACACTGTCTGCCAAAGAGAGCCCTCTGATAAAATCGGTGCTTTCAGAAGCTCATGGAGAGCCTGGGTGAAGTTTCCCCCCATAAGTCTAACTTTTCTCCCTAATGAATTAATGGAACTAATCTCTAAAGGATAAAATCACTAAACATCTAGATAAAGGAACCATGACCCATAATCATCAGCATTTTCTACAGGTGTAAATCCTGCCAGGCAAAGTTAATTGTTTGGGTTTTTTTAATAGAAAAAAAGCCTTCACCCATAATAAATAGGTGAAGGCAATTCTCTCTCTCTCTCTCTCTCTAAAAGCATTGGATACAATTTCTCATTAAATCTTCCTTAGAAATTGAACTCAAATTGGCTGGGGTATATACACTGTCATGTGGATTGAAAACTGATCGAAGGACCCTAAACAAAAGGCAATGATAAACAGCAAACCATTGCATAGGATAAAAGGTGACTGTTGGTGTACTTCTGGGGCAAGTGTTAAGTCTGGTCTGACTGAACAGCTTATAAAACGTATCTGAAAGAACCAGGGTGTTTGAAACTTTTGATGAATAATTCATTCAGGCAGAAAACAGAAACAATACCATATGATTTAGCTGAACAATCATTCACTATATATAGCAAATTGTCAGACTACATTAACAACCCATATGTTGGCATATATATTTTGTCAAACAATTATAAATAGGAAATGAGGCCCGAATCCTGTAACAAGTGACCACTGCACCTGTATGTAGTAATCCTTGGGGCACCATACATGTGAAGAGGTCATCCTGAATTCACTATGTTGCAGGATTGGAGCATACTTTTGAAAAAAATCAAAGTCTGTTCATGATTGTCTCACAGATGAAGAGGCTAAATTGTTTGGGAAATGAGATTGCAACAAATAGTTTGACCAGCTCAATTGACTAAGGCAGTGGTGGGCAACCTGCGGCCCACGGGCCACATGCGGCCCATCAAGGTAATCCGCTGGTGGGCCACAAGACCGTTTGTTTACATTGACCGTCCACAGGCACAGCCACCTGCAGCTCCCATGGTTCGCTGATCCTGGCCAATGGGAGCTGTGGGAAGCGGCACGAGCCGCAGTTTCCTGCTTTTGCATAAATATTATAGGAGTGTTTGGGTTTTTAGGTTTATTATTACAAAGAAATAATTTTTTCTTCCTTCCTTCCCAGTTGCCCATACTGGCATCTTCTGTTATTAGTCTCTATTTTCTTGAACTTACTGATGTCTTCAAGCCAGTTCATTCTGGATTCAGCTGCTATGACAGGAGTCTGAGTATGCCATATATTGAACCTACACAAGAGGCTGTTCCCTTCCTGATGTTGCTTAGTTTGACTTTTGCTGGACCTGCAATCACGGTAAGTTATGGGAATGTTCACCTGTCTCCCCTAAAAAAAGATTTAGGAGCAGATTTTCAGTTGGTGTAAATTAACATGACTCCATTGACTTCAATTAATTATATGAGCTGATGATCCAATTCTTAGTTTTTAACATGCAATTTTTATCCTTCTATAACAAAATGTTAATAGGACCCCAAACTTTACAACAGAAAAAGTGTGGATTTTAAAAATCTCGTATTGACTTTTAATAGGCTTTAGGGTTCCCAAGTCACTTGGGCAATTTTGAAAATTTTACCCATTAATCCTAAGTAGTACAGTTATGAATTAAGAATAAAACATTCATCATATTGAAATTAACAATGGAATTTCTCTCTCTCACACACACACACACACACACACACACACACACACACGAAATGTTAAAATATGTTAAAAGGATGAGAGTAAATAAGAAAGTTTCCTTCTTAACTGTTTATATTGAGATGCCAATCGAAAATGCATAATCAGACAAAGGCTATCATGGAAGACACTCTTAAATGTAAATTAATTTTGTTCTCCTCTTTTCACTCAGACTTTAAATACCTTTTCATGTGTGCTAATGTTTTTGTCAAGTAAATGTTTCTGTGGTTACAGAGCCAGAGCCAAATTCTGCTCTGGAGGCACGTCTTCACTGACAACGTTAAAGAGCTGCTGCCCCCAATGGGGGAATAGCTACCAGCGCTGGGAGTGCGGCTGGTGCACTGTCTGCACTGGCGCTTTATAGCGCTGAAACTTGCTGTGCTCAGAGATGTGTTTTTTCAACAAAATGGAGCCAGTACATTTGTGTGTAGGCTGGGAACAGCAGAAAGTTTCTACACAATGTGAAAAAAAATCCCTTAACTCTGTCTTAAAATGACTCCTAGTAGCACACTAGTAAATTATGGTTGCAATTCACCCCTCCCTGAGCAACTGGTCTTTGTGCGGAGAACAGGTGGGAGGGATAGAATTCACCTTTTACAGCCTGGGATGAAAAGCAGGCTGTGTATGGCTGTTCATTCAGTGCATTTCATAGCCTCCTCCACAGTGTTTTTCGACTATTCATTTGCATAAATTGAGATCCCACTGACTGACTCATTGGCCAATCAAACAAGTCCTTAACACTGGCCTAATTAAAACTAGCATAAAGATATTTCCACCTGTAGTCCACAGGAGAGACTGTGGAGTTCCACCCATGCCCTCTTTGCTATGGGCATGAACATTAGAGGGTGTGCATGGATCTTCTGTCCCTTTGTGAACATCACCCTATATAAATCACTTTCTACATATTATGCTGAATGAAATAGTGTTTGTACAGGACCTTTCATAGTTTTGTTAATAAGCGCGATCACTAGTGCAGAATTTTTTTGGCAAATGGAGATGCCAGGTTACACTCAGCAATGGCTTACATGCAGTTTTAGATATAAGAGCCAGGTTTCTTCAGTGAGTGAATACTGATCATGACATTGTGGTTATTTATTAGTCTTTCCAAAACTACCATGGAGTATCTAACTTGTAAGCTATAGGATGGGCAAGAAGGAAACTGGCTCATCCAAAGGGAGAACAAATTTTTAACAGAACCTTCCCAGTACAGCTCTTAAATATCAGTGTATGAGCAATTCAACTACTTTTATATAGTAAATGAAATAACATGATCTTTACTAGTATAATAACCCTGCTGGAATGACAATGTGAAGGTAAAATGAAATGTAAAAACGTTATTTTTATGTACACTTAGAGTGCTGTCTACACTGCTTTACTGGGGCACTCATTTGCTCATTTAACTAAGCGCTTAGATACCACAATGCTATAGCTACCTCTAGTACACAAGGACAGGCAGGCCAACAAATTCATCCCTGTTCCAAACTCCATTGAGTTTAACCAGGGATTAATTCATTCCTTTGTGCTATATCAGACAATATGAAATTATGAAAACTCTAAAATGCGACTCTGCATATACAGAAATGAAGAGAAGGGGTGAAATCCTGTCCCCATTGAAGCCAAAGCCCAAACTCCCATGGAGTTCAGTGGAGCCAGGATTTCACCCTACGAGTTTTTAAATAGAGGTACTCTGGTAAACATTTGTGCCATTACTTCTATTCAGGTATCCCACCTTTTTGAATGTGCAACGCAATGAGTGACAAAATTCCTTGAAAGTGACCTATGGGCCCTGTATATACACTGGGAGAACTTTGCTAAGAACAACCATGTTCATAAACTGGTAGGAAGCTCACCTACATTCTTTATCATTCTTGAACAGCTGCTCCTCTCTTGCCTATAGTCCCTTCCATCTCACCGAGGAATTCCTCCTCAGGATCATTCATGTTGGTGTGCGTCTAATTTCAGTATTGCCAGCCCAAGCATTTCAAAATCATGAGTGGAATTCAAACAGTCATGTGATTGACTTAAAAAATCATGAGGGGTTTTTTTTTTTTATTGGTTTCTTTTTATAGGTCTCATGTAAATAATATGGTTTCAGCAGCAGGGGCTTTAAGAAAAATATGAAATATCATGACACTTGTGATAAAAACAAGAGATTGGCAATGTTGCTGTTTATGTGGCCATCTTGGGCTTACTCACTGCTGACTAAACTGGATCCAAAAGGCTTGCCCTTGGAGAACAGATTGGCTGGGTAACTATGTTTTTTTTTTAATTCTGTCAGACTGGATTTTCACATTGGCATCTACAGGGAACAACTGCAGGAGTCATACTGAAGTCATACAGGCTCAAGGACTATGAGCCAGCTGCAGTCTTGGCGTAAGTGCACTGAACTTTATTGATTTCAGTGTATTTATACCAAAGCTGACTATTAACAGACACTTTCAATGGAAGTAATCTCTGTTCTGGGAGCACTTCTAGCCTGAATGGAAGAACCATGGTATATTATGAGTTTTACCATGTCTTTTTTGACACTGGATTCATAGGACTTATTTGGTCATTCCTCTGGGCCAGGAACTGCCCACATTTCTATGATTCTATGTACGAGTCAACTGGAATGCTCTAAGATTGCAAAACAGTTCCTATTTTAAGCCCTTGTTTTTATATGATCATAATTTACTCAGCCACCCATTGGATGGAAATTTTCAATGCTTTGTATATGCCTGAAGATTATGTTTTCTAAGGGCTCATTTATACGAACACTTAGATCACAACAACCTGGGGTGTAATCTACCCTGCACTTGCCTGCCACTCAACTAAGTGTTTGTGTGGACTCAGCTGTCAAACGCTAAAAAAGTTCTCTAATGCAGTTTGGTCTATCCTACTTGGAAGCAGGAGCAGATCAAAGGGAACTAGAACATTTTTGTTGCATAGCAAAAAAAAAAGGGGGGGGACATGAACACTTAGTGCATGGCAGGCTAGTTCAGGGTAGATTTACACCCGAGCCTGCTGCGAATTATGTGTTTGTGTAGACAAAACCTACGTCTGAGCAAAATACCTTGAACTAGGCTTCAGTTCAGTGAGAATAAAAAAAAAAAAAGTACTTTCCCATTTTAAACAATTCTAATCACAATGTTGCTTTAGACAGGGCTAAATGCAAAAAAGGCTGAAAATTAAAACCTACTTTGAAAATAATCCTCACCGATGACTAGTGCATTTTCTTGCTTTTAAAAAAGATGGTTTTGATTTGCCAGTTATGATTATTTTAAAATTGCATGAGACTGTGCAGTAGAAAATGTTGTCGTCAACAAGTGCGTATTTAAGCCCTTGTCTTGCAAAGATTTACATGTGAGATTATTTTATGCACATTAGTCTGAGTGAGTCAGTGATACTACTCATATGCGTCAAGTTAAATAGGTGTGTAAATCAAGCAGGATTACAGAATAAAAGATGCATCACAGTTAGTTCATTGTGCCTTTTTCAAAACTATCTTGCTGATTTTAAATGTTCATAATGTTGAAACTCCTCAAGCTATTTTCTCCAAACTTGGCTTGTCTATAATCATCTGAGTATTTTTTTAAATATTTTTGAGACTTAAATATTGAGCCAAATTTGAAGAAAATAAGTCCAGAAGCGTCAAAGTTATAACCATTAATTATCAGCAAGCTCTAGGAATGCCTTAATTCAAGCATACTAATAAGGACATACACCAGTACATTTCCTTGTACCAAAATGCATACTTAGCTTGTATTAATAATAGAAACTAATGACAGTGGTACACACCAGTTGTCTGTTACTCACTGGTACCTGTGAATTATGGAATTAGGGACTTACCTTTCTTCATTTTTTTCTTCTTTCCTTTAAATAAAAATCCTAGGAAGTTAGATGCACAAAGAATATACTTATGCAAAATTCAAGTTGCACAGTTAAGTATTTTGTATTTAAATTTTCATTAATTTTCCAAGGACTCATAATTCATACACAAGATGCAATATATAAAATGAAGCACTGAGAACCATACCAGGAACTCCAGTATTCTAACATAAAATTTCCAGAAGCCTAAGAGATCTGTACATAACTTACTACATTATGGGAGCAACAGGAACTGAATATCATTGTCAAGGTTCCTTCCCCACTCTGAACTCTAGGGTACAAATGTGGGGACCTGCATGAAATACCCCCTAAGCTTATTTCTACCAGCTTAGGTTAAAACTTCCCCAAGGTACAAACTATTTTACCTTTTGTCCCTGCCACCACCAAGTGTCTAACAAATATAACAGGGAAAGAGCCCACTTGGAAACATCTTTCCCCGCAAAATCCCCCCAAGCACTACACCCCCTTTCCTGGAGAAGGCTTGATAAAAATCCTCACCAATTTGCATAGGTGACCACAGACCCAAACCCTTGGATCTTAAGAACAATGAAAAAGCAATCAGGTTCTTAAAAGAAGAATTTTAATTAAAGAAAAAGTAAAAGAATCACCTCTTTAAAATCAGGATGGTAAATACCTTACAGGGTAATCAGATTCAAAACATAGAGAATCCCTCTTAAGGGCTAAACCTTAAGTTACAAAAAGACACAAAAACAGGAATATACATTCCATTCAGCACAACTTATTTTATCAGCCATTTAAGTGAGCTGTAGCTCACAAAAGCTTATGCTCAAATAAATTTGTGAGTCTCTAAGGTGCCACAAGTACTCCTTTTCTTTTTACGAATACAGACTAACACGGCTGCTACTCTGAAACCTGTCATTAAACAAAACAGAATCTAACACATATCTAACTAGATTGCTTACTGACTTTTTACAAGAGTTCTGACCTGCATTCCTGCTCTGGTCCCGGCAAAAACAACACACAGACAGAGAGAACCCTTTGTTTCCCCCCCTCCAGCTTTGAAAGTATCTTGTCTCCTCATTGGTCATTTTGGTCAGGTGCCAGCAAGATTGTCTTAGCTTCTTAACCTTTACAGGTGAAAGGGTTTTTCCTCTGGCCAGGAGGGATTTAAAGGTGTTTACCCTTTCCTTTATATTTATGACAATCATGTTAAAAAAAAACCTCATATACAAATTGATGTAATATTTAATAATTTTTAATGATCATGCCTAACAAAAAGAAAAGAGGAAAAGAAAAACAAATCCCTTATGAAACCCTAACCTCAATCCCTATCCAGAGGCCTAGAAAGGTAAAAACAGTTAGAGCAGGTACCAGTTTGCCTATGTTATCTGGTGAGATATTCACTTACTTTATCCCATGTTTAGAGTATGTTTTAGGTCTATTTTCTTTAGAGTAAATAGTCCTTACTACAGTATCATCCAGTAACTTATTTTCCCAAGCTATTACTTTAGGAGTATCTGTGTCTTTCTATTAAACCAAATTAGTTTTTGCTCACTATCAGTTTCATTAAATAGTAGCAGTTTTTAACTAGACTTATTTGCAGCCCTGAGGTTCCTCCTAAAATGACTGTACTTGGTGTAGGCATACGTTGTGTGTGTGTGTGCCTAAATACACAAACACACACACATTTACACACAGAGGATTTTTTTCAAGTAACTCCCAATGAGAAGATGACTCTGAAACATAAGTATTAAACTCTCAGAATGGGTACTGTGTCTCCAGCATTTGCCTGACCCCCGTTCACTTCAGTGGGCTTTGAATCAGGCCTCTAACATTTTTTCCTCTTACAAGGAAAATAAAAGCACTATAAAGAATACAAAATTCATATGGTGTGGTTATTTAAGCCATGTCAGTGTATGTTAGATGGCTAAAGACTGTTTGCTCCCTTTGTGCAACCTATCTGCTTTGTCACAGAGTAACTGAATGTTAGATCATATAGTTTATCAGATAGTTTGCAAGTTTGACTGACAGTACCAAAGCAGAAAGAATAGAGGCTTTGCACCACTGCAGCAGCTTTATATTGTCCCCTTCTCAGTCAACACAACTACCCAGTTGAGTAAAATAAAACAAAAAGTCCCAGAAATATTTAGTAAAGTAGCAGCACAACTTTTGGCTTTGCCATGGTCCAAGCTTTTGTCCTGTAAATTACCTAAGAAGGAGAGCAAATTCGCAATCTGCTGAATCTGCCAGCCCTAATCTCTAACATGATTAATCCAGTTCTCTGGAAAGACATCACCATGATCAGCTGAATATACTACTCCATGTTGTCCACTTTGTTTCCCTGATTTCCCTTCTATAACACATGATGGTCTATCTTTTCAGGTTTTTTCTCCTTGCCAAATATCCCCTGATGCTCGCCAAAAGCTATTTAAGATTCTGTAAAATTTTAATTTAAAATCCCACTGCTTGCTCCTGGACAAAGTGTTAGCATTATAATGTCGATACTGAGATGGATAATAATGTTATAGACTCTTTGTGAAATTAACTCTTAGCTAATAAAACTCTCTACATTTCCTCTACCATTGACTTTCTCATATACTGATGCAACCTTCACTGCATTTATTTTGCTCTAGAGGAAGAAAGGAAACTCAATTAAGACCAAATGTGTGGTCAGCAGGGGGTTGATTGTCCAGAAACGGCTGTCCCATTTAATTTCCTCCCCCCCCTGTACAGGGGGTTTCACTGAGATAGTACAATGCATCAGCACTTGTCTGATGGTTCTATCAGGTCCTACATAGTTTGTCTTCATTTTTTTTTAAGTTTTTAGCATTCAGCTACATTGCAAATCTTTTGAATCAGACCTTACACAGTGCCGTTTTACTGAATCTGCAGACAAACAATCTGAATCTGTTCTGAGGTCTGAACTGCCCATTCACATCAGTGCAGTGTTAACTCTGAAGTCTAAAAACAATATACTTGCCAACATTAGAGCTGGACAAAATTTTTCAGCCAAACATTTTTGGTGAAAAACGCAGATTCATTGATACTAAAACATTTTGCAGATATGTGTCTGTTCCGCCAAATTGTTTATGTAAAAAAACATAGAGGAAGAGTCTAAATATTTTGTTTAAACATTGTCTAAAGGAAATATTTCAGTTTTCAATTTGCAATTATTTTTGTTTTGAAATGTTTTCAATTTCATTTAAAATATATAAAAATGTTAAAAATACCTTGAAAGTGAAACAAAACATTTAGTTTCAGGTTGAACAAAACGTTTTGTTTGACACTGCCCCGCCCCCATTTTTTTTTATGATTTTTCAAAATTGCCAACAAATAAAAGAAAACAATTATTCACAGAGCTCTGGTCAGCATTGCTGACATAACTATATCACTGCTGAGAATTTTAGCAGAAACATCAAATAAATCTGAGTGTGTGGAATTTAGAACCATGTCATGGCTTCCATAGAGCAACACACTTTCCTCCTTGTATCAGGGTGACTTGCCCTGGGCAAGCCAACCCTAATTACAGAATGAGCCCCACTTGAGGGGAATCAGAGACTTTCCTTTAAGGAGCCATAGTAAGAAAAGCTCAGAAAGCCCTAGTGAGATTGAAATCAGTGAGAGAGGCTCCTGCAGGGAAGACCCTGAGACTAGGGGAATTGGTACAGCTAGGAAGGGCTGGGAGTAGCCTACCAATGCAGAAAGGACTTTGCCCAGACCAGGGGAGTTTGGCTGTACCTGGCTGGAGGGAAAACTTTTGTATTTAGTTTTGAACTTTAATTAATAATTCAGCCCGTAAGCAAGGCTGTTCTGATTGGACTGGAAACCCTGTGTGGATTTTATTTGGGGATCCAAGAAGGGAAACTGAGATAAGGGATTTTATAGAGGCAGGGTTTCTCTGAGGCCACCAGGATGGCATGAGGCAGCCACTCGTCTGCACTTCTACTTTCTCCTTCCTAGCTCCACTCTAACCCCTCAGTAGGCTTGCTATCTCTCTCACTTTGTTAATTTATATGGTTATAAGGACAGAACCCCAGTCTCTGCAGTGGATCTGGTTAAAAACCAAACCCATTATACAATTAGGGAAGAACAAGCTGTCATGGAATTTTAGGCTGCCAGGGATTGCTAGGCAGGCAGGCAGCCAAAGCTGAGTGCTAAATCCACCCTAGAAATGCTATGGGACTGCTATGGCTTTTCACCATTTATGATGCAGCATTTTCTAATTATTACTTTTTTATATTATTGTATCACCTAGGGGCCCCAAGCAGGGCCAGCGTTCCATGCACTAGGCACTATACATACACACAAAATGAAAAGATGGTCCCTGCCCCAAAGAGCTTATGTCATTTATATTTAATGTCAGTGACATCTTCTCACCTGCCCTCACTCAGGGGAAATTGCATTTGTGAATGTTTACATATTGATGCAAATCCTTTAAAGGCAAGTACACATCTGTGAATGATGAGATTTGTTCTATTATAATATATTTCAGCCCTTACAATCCAGTCACTAACTGCTGCATAACTGCTACCTATGCCATCCTTTGTCATTGCAGATAATGATAGGAGAAGGAATTCTCTACTGTTGCCTGTCTAAAAGAAGAAATGGGATTGGAGCCGAGGCCAATATTAATGCGGGAGGCTGCAACTTCAACTCTTTCCTTAGAAGAGCTGTCAGATTCGTTGGTGGGTTTTGGGTATTAGTTACCAAAAATGCCTTTTGTGACATATTTTTTATTTTAATTACACAGGTTTTTTCAGTCTTTAAAATAGCCTTTTAGGACAGTAAACTGCAGTTACTGGCATAGCTCTCATCCTGCCAAAAAAAAGTGCAAGAGAAGCTGTTGAATGGTATTGCAAAGTAAAAACACACATTCAATGATGTAACACTTCTGTTGTCCATTTTTCACTTTCATCTATTGCATTATCATCAGTATTGCTAAATCAATAATTTGGCTTATCATTATCCCACCAACCCCCACATCTCCTTTCAAAGTCCATTTAATTGTTCAGGTGTATGGGTTTTGTTTTGTTTTGAATGCTTTTTGCCCTGTAAAAAGAATCACTATTCATGAGCAACACAATAGAAACCGCTTGAGCTGATAGCCCTATCAAAAAACATCAGTGGATTTGATATTGCATGTGTGGATGGTGGGTCTCTCAGGCTGGCTTCACAAAATGACAGAGGTGTTATAGAAGACCTCCCTTTACCCCAATGGTTAGAGTACTCATGTGGGATGTGGGGGGATCAGCTGTTCAAGTCCATCCTCTGCCTGATGAGAAGAAGGGAACTCAACAGGAATCTGCTACCTCTCAGGTGAGGGGCCTAACCAGTAGGCCATAGTATCATTCTAACTCTCTCTGGCCCAAATAATATTCAGTTATTTAATTAAAGTGGAACAACTTCTATAGGAGAGATGAGAGACCTCCCCCACTGTCCCAGCACAATATAATGTAGCCCAGTGGTTAAAGCACTCTCCTGAGAGGTGGCAGGGTGCCTGTTCAAATCCCATCTCCTCATCAGGAAGAGGGAAGACTTGAACCAGTGGTCTTCCACAGCCCAGGTGAGTGCTCCAACCACTGGACTAAAGGTTATAACGGAGAGCCTCCTCCTTGGCTGCTCTGCCTGGAGGTAGGTGGCCTTGTGTATGCTTGCCAGATTGGGTCTCCACACAAGTTAGGTGGAAGAGCACCTATCTTCCACTGGTTTGTGAATCACTCTGTGGTGGAGATAGGCAACTAGACACAGAGTGAGACAGAGGTGTACAGAAACATAGGTGCCTAGGAATTTTTACTGCAAAAACTTAGGTACTGAGTTTGGGCACCTACAGGGGTAGGTGGCAGCTGAGCAGGAGTTTTGTGAATTGCAGTGGCGCTTAAAAATGGAAATTTGTTGCCTATATCTGCGGGTTAAGTGCCTAAATACCTCTGTGAATCTACCCCTTATCTCCTGGAAAATGGATGAAGGCTGACATATTCATTTCATATAAGCCATTGATAAGAAGGCAATTAGGTGTTTTGTTCTGTTTTTAATTATTGGTGACCATCACTGGATTTGAATTGACAAGTTATTCTTTGCTCTTCATGTAGAATGAAGTGCACCTGTTGGTGAGAGATTCAAAGCACAGTCCTCTATGCTGCAGAAACCTGCATGGGCAGAGCAGGTGCACAGGAGGGCAATGTTTTTGAGCAGAGGAGGGCTTCACCACAGCTCCAGTTATGCTGGAATGGAGGAAAGTGCTAGCGTGGGAAAAAGTTACTGGACCCATACACAGCACAGATTCAGTGGCCAGAAACCCTCACATAAGAGCAGCAGGGGTGGGGACTCTGACAAGGCTAGAATAGCCATGAAGGAGGGCTGCAAAATTGCTCCTATCCTGCTCTACCCAACCTAAGGAGGTCCCTCTGCAACTCCATACAAACCACGCTTTGGAGGTGTGTGGATTTCACCCTTAATTTATTCCCTGAATCTGATCTTTCATTTATATGTCTTATTTAATAATCTCATGATAAAGCAATAATAAAAGCCTTCTTCCAGTTCTCCAATGGAAAAAACTACTTTAAACAGTACAAGTTGGTCAGGGAAACAAATCTGAAAACCATCCAAAGCAGGAAAAAAATGCACTGTAAAGCAACCACATTTACTTGAACTATATATATTCTGTCTCAGGAATTTGGCATTCAAGATACTAGTGTTATTAGTCAGTAACAAAAAGAGAACATTTGGAGGAAGACTGCATTTTTCAATAGATAAACTCTTAACAGGAAGTGCAATTTAACTAAACAATTTAGTTTGTTTTTTGTAATGTAATGAAAAAGAGTGACACTGTGATTCAAGGATTAAACCACTGCATGAACACAAGGTCTGCAATGCCCAAAAGTCATTACAATCTGACTGGTGTTTGGTGGTCTGTGGGAGATGAGCTGGTGCTCTCAGATTCCTTACTAATAGACAGATGTCTATACTGAAAATAAAAAAACACCACACATCCCAGTTCGCATTATTTGGCACCGCAGATGGCCGTCTCACGAGAACGAACAAGTGTTGAATGAACATGCATATTCTCATGCCTAGAGAGTAGCCCATCCTTGGGGCAGTGTGGAAAATCTTGCACTGTCATGACTTCCATTTCCTCTACTGCCAGTTCGGTGTATAAACAGATTAATGAATTATTGAAAATATTAAATAAGATTGGTCCAGAGACGGATCCTTGAGGAATTCCACTAATATCCTTCCTTTAGCCCAACAGTTCTTCTTTTAGAACAACCGATTGTTCTGTCTCCTTTATCCAGTTCCTTACACACCTCATAATTATTGTAATAATCCCATTTTATCCAGGTAAACTAATAATTTCCCAAATAGAACTGTATCAAATGCTTTACTGAAGTCCAGATAGATTAGATCTACCACATTTCCCTTGTCTAAAAGATCAGTCAGCTTAAGGAAAAATCAGGTCTGTGTGACACAACCTGCTTTTGGTAAACCTATGTGCAATTATCCCATTTTCAGTTTACGTCAATGTCTTTAATTATTCTAAAACCTTGCATACTATTGAGGTCAGACTAATAGGGCTGTAGTTACCTAGATCACTTTTTCCCCTTTCCTATTATATAGGTACTAGGTTTGATAGTTTCCAATTATACGGTACCTCAGTTTGATAGATATATTAAAAATCCTTGCTAAGAAGATGTTTGGTTATAAAGTTAAATTGGGAGAGAAAAAAGGAAATCAGTGTAGAGTCAATTTTCCAAAGTACAGAATCTCCGTTTCTTATATTCATAACATTGTACAGTTTACTACAGTTTATAAGCCAAATTTACCCCTGCACAGAGGGCCCACAAAAGGCTTATTATTAATTATTATTATTATTATCAGATGCCTATCAACCCCAATAATGGGCTGGGATGTTATTAGGTGCAGTACAAACACAGAACAAAAAGACAGGCCCTGCCCCAAAAAGCTTACAGACTAAATAATATTCCACTTAAATCGTACCTAAACTCTGGCGTAAGCAAGCTTAATACCACTGAATGCAGTGGTGCTGTGGTTACTCATGTTGCTGTGAATTTGATCCAATGATCTTAACTAAGTTTAAGCTGGTTTGTTTTACTTTCTAGGTGTTCATGTCTTTGGCCTTTGTTCTACTGCTCTCATTACTGACATCATACAACTGTCAACAGGGTATCAGACACCATATTTCCTCACTGTATGCAAACCTAACTACACATCCCTAAATGTATCCTGCTCAGAAAATTCTTACATCGTGGAAGACATTTGTTCAGGATCTGATCCCATAATCATCAATGGTGGAAGGTTAGTTCCATATTTCATTGTGTAATAATCTTTCCTTACATGCTTGTTTTTAAAGGATGTAAGTATTCGCTCTTATTTTTAATTATCTGTCCCACCTATCGGACTTAATCAGTAACTATCATCAACTCTGAGTGAGTTTTGACAGTTTTTTATAACAAAATTCAGTGAATAAGTTGATCTTTAGATATGTCTACCGTAAACTTAACTAAGGCCTAAGGGAGACTTTGGAGAGTATTCAGACAGTCTTGAGTGCCTAATAGTGTGGTGGTACCCACTATGAACTAACAATTTTCTTCCCTTTCGAGTAGGCACAATATCTAACTCATTTTTCAACATGGGTTGCTTCTACTGTTACTTTTGACAGGGTCTTCATAAGTTCTACATGATGTGTAGGGAAAGATCATGGCTAAATACCCATGTTACCTGAGGTCTCCTTATACCTTAGTTCATGAAGTCCACTACACTTTGTTCTTTAATATTTTTTTGTGCATTTTCTGCTTGGCTGAAGTCAGACATTGACTGACAGACATTGAGACTGAAGTCCCTTATTTAAGAAAAGATTGCAGCATTGCAAACTACTCCACACTCCCCAACCAATATGAGCTTCAATCCTTACCTGTCTAGGGACAAGAGGATAGTTCATTCTCTCAGGTCACTCAGGTAGATCCCTCCCATGGAGATGGCCAACAAGCATGGAAGTTAACGCTATTTGTGGTGGTAGTTTATGTATGCTGGACATCAGTTCACTGGAAACTTAGAGACCATAAATGTGTTTTAGACAGGCCAGCAGTCATCAGATGGTAAAACAGTCACTACTAGAGATGAAGGACTCTATATCCTATTGCTCTGATGCACCTGGTCCTCACCATGAGTCTTAATATTTGACAGTTCAAGAAACTTATCTGTACTACTCTAATTATACTTTTAGGCTCTTGAAAAATGCAGTCACATCTCCTCTTAAAACTGTTTACTCCATTGAATACAACACCAGTTTTTCCTAGCTCTCCCACAATAGGTTAACTTTCCTTTCTAATTTATCATTCATGTTGAAATCCCTTGAATGTTCTATATTGTGGTTTTCTAATTTGCACATAGCTATCTAAAAGAGATTCAGCACAATTATAAAATGGTAGAATCATGTGAGCTGCTTGGACACACTAGCGTGACCAGGGACAACTGCCAGTAAGCCTGGTGCCCACCGTAGTGGACAGGGCTGGAGGCAGTACAGCCAGGCCAGAGGAACTGCCTGGGCTGGGCACCGGCTCCTGCAAGCGACAGCCCGACATGCTGCTGCTTTCACTGTGTGGTTCCTGGCCCCGGTGCTGACCATGGCCCTGCTGGTCTCGCTTGCTGTCACTAGAGCCCTTCAGCTCTGCAGATATCTACTTTATGCCCACAGATGTAAATTGTGTGTCCATGCAAGACTCTAACTATAATGATAATTAAGTACTGGAACAGATTTCCAAGGGAGGTTACAGAATCCCCATCACTGGAGGATTTTAAGAGCATGTAAGACAAACTCTTGTCAGAGTATAGGGTCTAGGTATGCTTGGCCCTGCCTCAGCACTGGTGGCTGGACTAGATGACTTCTCAAAGTCCCTACCAGCCCTACATTTCTATCATTCTATAATGGCTAATTCTTCACTCTGTTCCTTCCTACCCCATAAGCCTTTACTCTCACCTAGGCTCTGATTTTGCAAGGTGACTAGTGCAGGCAGTACCTTGCATCTGCATGGAATCCCACTGAGTTCAGTGGGGTTCCATAGGTCCACTCTTGCTCCAAATAATTTCTTTATCCTTTCAAGTAAGGCATCTACTGTTCTGTGTTTGCTACACTTATTAGTCCACTGTGTCAAATGCCTTTTAGAAGTTTCAGAATAGTACTTCACCCCTCACTTCGCATATCATCACCTCTAAAACATCAATCAGATTTGTCACATCAGATGAATATTTTATGAAGCCAGTGGCCAATTTTAATCAGCTCATATTTCTTCAGAAATGTTATGATCTCATATCATATTAATATCTCTATGTTATTCCTGACACTGAGATTGCATTTGATGATCTATAATTTTCTGGCTCCTCCTTAATTATTATTTTTGCTTCCTTCAAGTCCTTCTCCACTCATGCTGGAGTGGACAGATATCTCTTATTGGTCCAACAGACTCTTCAGTCACCCCTGTTGGGTTTTATGGTATAATCTCTCCAACCTTGGAGATTAATCTGACTGTCATGATTTTAACTTGTACAAGCCTTGTTTTTGTGAGATTGCTAATGGCCTTCATTTTTAATTTATAATACACCAGAAACTTTGTTTCCATGTGTGGTAACTTGCCTCCAGACTCCCCTGTGAACAGTAAAGAGAAGAATTTGTGTAATTATTCAGCTGATAGAGAAAATTATTTTCTCTATTATCCCTTAGTGGTCCAGTGGCATTCCTCATCAATCTCTTCCCCGGTTTATAGTCAAAGTGCCTTTCCATAATTTTATTCATATCATAGGTGAGTTCTGTCTCCTTTTGTTAGTTCTAGTTTTCTTAATCAGTTTTATAATCTCTCAGTTTTGTTTCATAATCCTCTTTATCCCCTTTGCATTGTGTGTTCTTACACTCTGCATGTTATATGAACTATTTTTCCCTCATAGCTTCCTTAGTTTTATTCCCCATGTTTATATTTCATGACTCTGAGTGGTAGCTTATTTCTTGTGCTCAGAGTAGGTTTTCTTTCAGAACTCTGAATTTATCTACCACATTAATACTAGATGTCAAGCTTTCCATTCACAAAGAAGAGTCATACATTTTCAGCCAAAATTACTTTCATTTTAAAATTAAAAGATAACAAAACAAGAAAGAATAAAAGTAATATCTCCCTGAGAGAGCCCTGTATGTACCTCTCCTCTGTAACAGCCTGCATTTGCACTGAATACAAAGAAACGAAAAGGTTCAGTAAACAGAAAATAAACCAAAACACAATGACACAGATATTAAGATCCAGACCTGAACTTTGTCAAAGTTCAGAGAGCTGGATCCAGTGCTGTGCTCAGGCCTCTCTCTCTGTTCATTGGCACAGCTGACTCGTTGACTAAGATGTGGAGACCATAAATACATGGTTTCATTCACCCAAATTGGGGGAGAAACTGAGTGGCTTCTACCACAGCCTATAGAGCAGGAGTAGACAAACTTTTTGGTCTGAGGGTCACATCAGGATTGCAAAACTGTATGGAGGGCCGGGTGAGGAAGGCTGTGCCTCCCCAAACAGCCTGGCCCTGCACTCTATCTGACCCCTCCCACTTCCCACCCCCTGACTGGGCCCCTCAGAACCTCCAACCCATCCAACCCCACTTGCTCCTTGTCCCCTGACTGCCCCCTCCAGGGACCCCCAGCCCCAACTGCCCCCAGCACCCCACCCCCTATCCAACCCCCCCTGCTTCCTGCCTGCCCTGACCCCTATCCACACCGCTGCCCCCTGACAGGCTCCCTGGGACTCTCACGCACTCAACTTTGTCATCACTTGGAGCTGAGGCCCCCCCCCACCCCCAGCACGTTGCAGAATCTGGCCAAAAATCAGGGCCCTACAATCTTGATATCTTCATGGAATCTTCTAATTTTTTTGTCTTGGTGGTCTGCTTCTTTAGCTGTTGGGTGAAGGGGCTGGATTACTTTATCCTGAAATGCTTTCTCCAGTTCCTTTGCCGTACGTGAGCCTGTCACGTCAGGAACTACTGGGAGCTGAATCTGAGGAACCAGGAGACAGAGCAAATGAAGGTTCACTATGCCTGCCTCCTTAAGACAAGAAAGCTCCATTGTTATTCCCCCCTTTTCACAACAGTAATATGGGAGGAAGGAGGAGATTGAAAGCATAGAGAGGATGCAGGGTCTCTGCGCACTCAGAGGAAGACATTTAGGGGGATGTCAGAGTGCTGAAGAAATTAAGCCTTCACACTGCTCCTCCAGACCACCTACAATATTTCAGGGCACTTTCTGTTTTCCATATTATCAGTCTTACTTATGGGCCCCCATTTCTCATATACAGCGAGGCAACTTTCTGCTATTCTGGTGGTGCAAAGCTGCCCTTCAGGCAGTGGATCTTGGCACCAGAGGAGCTCTTCTGCTTAGGGTGATCCTTGGTTGGTATAGAGACATGGTAGCAACAACTATTCTAATCACCATCTTGACTGACTGTACAGGGGGCATAGCTAGGGAAAACAGGGTGTGACCACAACTCCCTCATGCTCCAGCAACCCCCAGTTACTATAACAGTACATTGGCAGCAGTCACAAATTAGAGCAGCCCCCAGGAGTGGCATTTAGATGGCCCAACATTTGGAGAAGCAGACTGCTTCCGTACTTGTGCTGTGCACTCTTAGGCCACATCTAATCATCTGAGCCATGAACTTCATTGATTAAGATTATGAAGATATATATAATGTAATTAATTATTTGCAAATATTATTTGACTAGCAGTAGAGTAATATTGTTGATGAATAAATTATTCACAAATAATAAAACTCCATTATTTGACTAGCTCTATAGATGGCTAAACAATGTGCCTCAAATAAATTATTCACATTTTTCCCCTCAATCAGAACTACCTAGATTGATAGAAGAGAATAAGGTAGATAATGTGTAGCAGTCCTCCTGTAATACTCATTCCAGTCACAACCGCTTAAAGAAAGAATTAATGAAATCTCAATCTATTTACTATGTAAGAATTTTTTTAATGAGATTTTTTGAGCTTATCTCTTTAGGCCCAATCATCCAAACACCTACTATTAGTTGTTAGTCAAAAAGGAAGTCCCTCTGAAGTCAACGGAATAATTATACAACTCATATGAACAGACTTTTGCAGGATTTGGCCCATCATGAAAAAATATCCAGAAATGTAATTATATATATTTGCCCCTTTAAAAAATCAAATATCTCAGAGTTTGCTGCATCTAATTAGTTTTTTAATATCAGAAAATGACTTGGTGTTGAATATTTAAAACAAAATGTGATTATTTTATTAATTCAGTTCTTAGCTGATCCTTTCCCCAGAATATGGAATGAGGACTTAGGAAAAAATATAAAAGATAATTTATTTGCTTGTGATTTGTAAGTTAAAAAAGACTGTACCATACCATATGTTTTTAAATGAGCAATCGCAGAGTGTATTTGAACTGAGAAGCATAATTTGAGTATCCTTCCTTGGCAGAAAGTCATTCCCTTCTCAACATGCTACTCTGGCAGCCTTTGCAGCTGTATATATTTCGGTAAGTAATCAACTCTGTTCATTATTCATTTGTACTAGAGAAAAATCAGAATGTCATTTACTGTCTGGCGTAAAGTGACTTGACTTAGATTGTTGCCTAACGTAGTAAGGAAATAAATAAGCTCTTATCCTCCGAGCCTGACAGCAAAATGAAATTACAAATAGCTAAAATAAACTCAATATTGTATTACTATAAAAGAAACAGTAGGGACACAGTAGTTCCACAGAGTTTGTTATCTAGCAACATTATCCTTTGTAGTGGAGTGTAACATTAAAGCATATTTAATGCTTCGTATTATTCACATACAAAATATGATACTTGTCTTATAAAGTGATATTTTAGTTTGCCGTTAAAATAATGCTTAACAAATCCTGCCTCTTTTCTTCCTCCCATCTTACTTCAAACATTGCATCCAAATTCTAGACTCTAAGGGACAAATTCTTCCTTGATATTGTGGCATTGACTTCAGTGGAATTACATCAGGAATTTATTTGTTTGATGTGAATAGCTCCACTGATATTTAACCAATAGGATGGGCTGGCTAATTTATAGTTAATTGTGCCTTTGTTGAATGTTTAATTTTTAAAATCTGGGAGGAGCACAGGTCAGAGGCTAGGAACTCAGCAAGATTCAAAGAGCAAGTGGCTGTTTATGTAAACAACAAAAATATCTAGAGTTAATGCTAACAGAGGATTGGAAGCAATGTGAAACCTTATGTTTCTAGGCTTAAATCAGTTACTGCAGACAGTCTTTTTGTTCTGTGTTTGCACAGTGCCTTGTACAATGGGGTCCTGATTCATTACAGGGGCTTCTACACACTTCTGCAATGCAAATAAATAATAAATAAAAAACACCATTACTGATTAAATTGAAACCTTCCAAGGGGGTGGGGATTGATTACCCCACATCTGCCCACTGTGGGATCTCTTGTACCTTCCTCTAAAGCAGTGTTTCTCAACCTTTTTAGGTTAGTGATTCCTTATTCAAAGTCAAAACATTACACCATCCCCTTACACTTACTATCAAAATAAGAGTAAAAAATATATTAAGGATAACCAGGAGAAGTCTATATAATTTAATTGTGTGTGTGGTTATATATTCAACAGACAATACTTGACCATGAAGGTTAAGGGAAGTGGAGGAGCAAGATTTTCTTTGCTTTAGATTATAATAAAATTTTCAGAACATCATGATTGCTTTTTGTGACATACACCCAGGGGTCATGACCTACTGGCTGCTCTAAAATATCTGGTACTAACTGCTCTCAGAAACACTGTATTAGATGTACGATGGGTTTCATCTGGTAGGACAATTCCTATGTTCCAAAAGCACTATCTCCTTAGCTAGTTATATTTGCAACACACCAAATCCTTACTCAGGTCTGAGTTGCATTGTCTTCGGTGAGAGTTTGGCTTGGATAAGGCCTTTGGAAGTGGTCCCATCTGACTAAAGATTTTTCTATAGCAGTTGAATGGATTTTACCAAGAATGAAAAATAAAATCAACAAAATTGATGCAATAAGAATATACCAGGCATTCCTTTGTTTTCAGTTGAAGAAACCATACATGAAATAAAGTCATGTCCTCTTAGGTCAATCTGAAATTTCATAAATCACTTTTTCTTTTCTTTTCAAGATGTACTTCAATTCCACTTTAACCGACTCCTCCAAACTTCTGAAACCTCTTCTCGTCTTCGCATTTATCATCTGTGGAATTATATGTGGCCTGACTCGTATCACCCAGTACAAGAGCCATCCAGTTGATGTCTATTGTGGTTTTCTAATAGGAGGAGGAATTGCTCTCTATTTGGTAAATACAGTATGAATGTGTTCTAAGTTTTAGAAAACAAAAGTCATTCATATTGCAATGGGCTAATGAATTCTACACTATCAAGTATCATTTCTGGAGATAAACTGATAAAGCGGGAACCGGAGTCTCTCCATTTAAAATGGATGCCTGTCATAGGGATGACACCCCACCTTTGATGCCCTCATGCAGCAGGCTGCAGCACAATAAGTGTGCCAGCATCAGTTTCCTTTTTCTCCACCCATGAAAGGAAGATAATTTCTCAGTGTCCAACACAAAGCCCCATCTCTAGGTATAATTTATTCACAAGCAGCAGTTTCCCCAAAACCTTCGTAGTAAAACCATTCTCCAGAGACCCACAGTAAACATATAAACACTTTCTCTATTCTCCTCCGTAGGGACAAACCTCTGTGTCACCCACCCAAAAGTCAACAGTATTCCCTGTTCCTTTTTGCATTGTTCCAGGGCCTCCCTTTCCAGGCCATCCACCTGGGAATGAGCAATTTCATGACTCTTCTACCCCAGACACAGGATTAGTCCTTTTCGACCTCTCAGCACTGGCTCCCCTGCTCAGCAGGCTAGCCCCGCCGCTGGTCTCCTAGTTCGGCCTCCCTCCCTGTTCCACGGAGGCCTGCAGGGCTTTCCATTTTCTGCAGGTTCTCTGTCCCCCCCAAGAAGCTCTCACCTGACCCTTTCCTTGCTCCTCCAGCCTGTGTTCTCAGGCACAGCTCACCCTGCCCTTCCCTGAAGCTCCCCTCTTGGGCCCAGAGCTGTCTCATAACCCCTGTGGAAGGAAAGCCAGTCAGTCGCAGTGCGTTGGACCCTGCTTTATCTTAAAGGAGCCAGTCACCCAGTGAAAATGCCATAATGTACAACATTGCTATTAAAAGGAAATGTAATTTAAGATTCAGCATGGAAACAGCTCTAAGACAGTGTGTGCTATCTGAAAGTATCTTGTGACTTTTCTATCCAAACACTAGCTAAAATAATGGATTAGATCAGAATTTGCTGCCATGTGTAGTTTATATTACAAATATCAGTTTTGTTTTCACAATTAAATATGAACTTTAAAACGGTCAAAATTAACATAAGAAGGTACAATAAATTGCCAAGTTGGTAATAAACTAAGGGCAACGTAGTGGCCTTGTACATCATTGGAACATGTTGGGAGGTTGTACAGAATTCTGCTGCATGAGCAGGGATCCTCTGAGGCACTCCATGTGTATAGGATAGAAGCAGGAAGAAGGATTCAAGAAGGGCTTAGCTCTCCTTATATCTGTTGGTGAAAAGCATAGCAAATATTCCTCCAGTGCTTGGTGTTGTGTGTGCTAGGAAATGGGGCTCTGGACACATCCCCAGTCTGACTGATGTACATCATTTTAAGTCTTCAGAACACTGTCAGGCTAGCTACCTCCTAGCCTCCCCAATGCTCAAGGAATTCTAGTGACAGCATTTTGCCTGGGTCCTGTGTGGCTGAGGAAAAGATGTTTCCCTGCATCCAGCTATGAACCAAAATGAGTCAGAAATGATTTTCAATATAATATTAAAACAGATGATGTTCAGTCACATCATGATAATCACATGACAGTACAGGCTATCTGCCAGGGGTTCTCAAACTGGGGGTTGTGACCCCTCGAGGTCGCAAGGTTATTACATGGAGGGGGGGGTCACGAGCTGTCAGCCTCCACCCCAAACCCTGCTTCACCTCCAGCATTTATAATAGCATTAAATATTTTTAAAGTGTTTTTAATTTATAAGAAGAATCACATTCAGAGGCTTGCTGTGTGAAAGGGGTCACCAGCAGTGATGAGCTGCCAAAATCTTAACAACCGGTTCCCTATAAAATGTTGTGATTTAAGGAATGTGCCCCAGTATGTATTTTTTTGTACCAACAGGGTTACTGTACGTCTGTATTTTCCTGGGAGGAATTTTTAAAATTTAAAAATTCCTCCTGGACAACGATTTAAAAACCAAAAAGCCTGACTGTCCAGGAAAATACACATGTATGTTAACCCTGTCTAAAATTCTTTTTTAAAAAGATGGTCCTGAACTAGAAATGAGCTCCGTTTCACATGTGTGGGTCCCCGCCACTCCCTGGGGGTCTGCTAGGGTGACCAGATGTCCCGATTTTATAGGGACAGTCCCGATTTTGGGGTCTTTTTTTAATATAGGCTCCTATTACCCCCCACCCCCTGTCCTGATTTTTCACACTTGCTGTCTGGTCACTCTAGGGTGTGCACATGTGTGGGTCCCAGCTGCTCCCTGTCACCCTTATTGAAGCAGGTGTGCAGGGTTACTGCCCTGGGAACTGCAGGGCACCAGTGGACATGGGGCCTGCTGCAGACAGGGGCTTGGGGCAGGGCTAGCTTGAGGCAGGGGGTGCAGGGCTGGCTGCGGGCAGGGCAGGGGGTGCAGAGCTGGCTGGAGACAGAGGGGTGTGGGGCTGGCTGGAGGCAGGGCGGGGCTGACTGGTGGCAGGGGCTGGCTGCGGGCAGTGTGGTGGGTACTCACGGGGAGAGCGGCAGGACGCAGCCCAAGCCCAGCAGAGCAGCTGGGGACCCACCAGGCAGCATCGGGAGCCACAGGGCCAGGGGAGCAGCAGCAGCAACAAGGCTTGTGCCCAGGGCCCAGCAGCAGCCCACATGGCTCCCGCAGCGCAGCGCCCCTGATGGCCGGAGGAGGAATTACATCACTTCCCGGCCGGAGCCCATCAAAGCCTCAGTGCCCCCTGCAGGGAAGTGGGTTAACAACCGGTTCTAAAACTGCTTCAAAATTTAACAACTGGTTCACGTGAACTGGTGCGAACCGGCTCTAGCTCACCACTGGTCACCGTACAAAAGTTTGAGAACCTCTGCTATGCAATGCCCTCACCAGAGGATATTAGAGGCAATAGCTTTTAGAGTGATAGAAGTAACACCAATATGAGTAGACTATTGAAATCACACTGTATGTGAAAATGGTCAGTTCCTGTGTATTGCAACCTGATCTGAAATTGATTTTTTTTTTTTTACTCTGGATGCCACATAAAATGACAAGACAATAAAGACGTACAAAATTCACAGCAAAATTGAGTTCTGCCTGTGTTTGAAACACACACAAGCATGTTATTGAATCAGCTTGCCCATAGGGTGTTGTATGATGGCTTACCTCAGAGACTCTTCGTTCTAAATACTCTGCAGCCAGCTAATCTGCTCTGAAAAATAAAAAGAAAAAAATCAATGGGGAGGTTGAGAAGGAAAAATTAATACTGTGTAATTACAAACAGATCTGGGAGTAGTGCAAAGAATTAACCTGAGTGATTAGCTCAAGCATTTGGACTGTTTATTAAATATTCTCTCTCACTAGAATTTCTTTAAAATGATATTGTTTTACAGCTGGTCCAGTGAATGGAGTAAATGTCATGAAGCTAAACCTCGTTGAAGTTCTGCATACCTTGGAAGCCAATTGATTCAAATTGTTCTATCATGTAGATATTGTATTACATGGTCATTACACAGTAGAAAGGGCAAAACCATTGAGCAGAGAACTAATCTAGCTGGAACAAGATTTAGTAAATCAGAGCAGACAGTTGTGTAGCTGTAAACGTTACTTAAGCAAAGGCCAGGAATTGTGAAAACATTATTTTAAAAACAAACCATTCTTCCTTGTACTGTATCTGCTGCTTTGTAGGAGGGGGAAATAATCCTTAGACTAAATGGGTATAACAAAGGATCACAATGGTACCAATTTATACATACCTGCATGTAGAGAGCTGAGGGCAAAATTTGGAACAATAAATAAGATTTGTATTGGTGAGGATAAGTAGTAATGGAAAGAAAACAAACTGAACAAATCCTGTCCATTTAGCTGTATTAATATTATGAGTTTTCTATTTATTTAAAGCCATGAAAGTATAATTAAAGTATCTGAAAATATTTGTTTTTCCGTAATTATCTAATGCTTCTATCCAAATATCAGGGTCTTTATGCTGTGGGGAACTTCTTGCCAAGTGAAGAGAATGTAATTCACCAGAATCTGCAAAGAGAACCATTAAGATCTTTGACAGACCTTAGTCAAGATGCCAACAGAATTTTACCAGGTAAAAATGGTGGCAATAGTGATGGACGTTCCTCTCACCATTCTGAGAGTATTCTGAATCGAAACCATAGAGATTCTGGATCCTTGACTAACATCAAGAGAGCAAATGCTGATGTAGAGATTATAACTCCACGAAGCCCCATGGGAAAGGAAAATATGGTTACTTTCAGCAACACTTTGCCAAGAGTCAACACGCCATCACTGGAAGATCCAGCAAGACGAAACGCAACAATTCACGCATCAATGGACTCTGCCCGTTCCAAGCAACTTCTTTCTCAATGGAAGAACAAGAACGAAAGTCGAAAATTGTCTTTGCAAGTAATAGAGACTGAATCTGGCCATTCACCACCAAGGGCTATTGAAATGAGATCAAGCTCTGAGCCATCCAGAGTGGGCGTTAATGGTGATCATCATGGCCCCAGCAATCAGTACCTCAAAATTCAGCCTGGCAGCGTTCCGGGTTGTAATAACGCTGGTCTTTCTGGTGGGCCAAGAGTCTCTATTCAGTCACGTCCTGGTTCTTCACAGCTAGTCCATATTCCTGAAGAGACCCAGGAAAATATAAACACATCTCCCAAAAGTAGTTCAGCTAGGGCCAAATGGCTGAAAGCTGCAGAGAAAAGCGTTGCATGTAGAAGCAACAGTCAGCCAAGGATCATGCAAGTAATAGCCATGTCAAAGCAGCAAGGAGTGCTTCAAAGCAGTCCTAAGAATTCAGAGAGCAGCACAGTCACCTGTACTGGAGCCATCCGATATAAAACCTTGACAGATCATGAACCCAGTGGTATTGTAAGAGTTGAGGCCCATCCAGAAAATAACAGACCCATAATTCAGGTGCCATCAGAAGGTGAAGGGAGTGGATCTTGGAAATGGAAAGCTCCCGAGAAAGGTAGCCTTCGTCAAATTTATGAGCTAAATGATCTCAATAGAGACTCTGAGAGCTGTGAATCCTTGAAAGACAGTTATGGATCTGGTGACAGGAAAAGAAGTAACATAGATAACAGCGAACATCACCATCATGGGGTTACCACTATAAGAGTCACACCAGTGGAGGGAAGTGAGATTGGCTCAGAAACTCTGTCCATCTCTTCGAGCCGTGACTCCACACTTCGAAGAAAAGGTAACATTATTTTAATCCCTGAAAGGGGGAGCAGCCCAGAGAACACCAGAAACATCTTCTATAAAGGAACATCCCCCACAAGAGCTTACAAAGAATGAAAGGAGACATGTCAGCTGATCCATATTACCAAGAATTAACACATTTTGATAAAGCTTGTGCTCTATTTCTTTTTGAGCGGATTCAGAAATATTCTTGATGTGCCAAATTTACTGAGCATCAGCCTGACTATTGTTGGATGTTGCTGATGTATGGTGTGCATGAGCTTGTGGATTTCATGTGGTTGGGGGGAGGGGGAAAGCACAATGCAAGAACCTAATACAAAGAGTTTTCTTACAACTTGTTTCATCAGACTAAAAACATTTCTCTGAGGGTGACAATATCAATCAAAATGATGGTCTTGAACACAGACACTTTATTTCCTGAATGTGCCAACTTTTTGATTTTATTTATATTTATGTCTGAGGACAAATAAATTTTTCACAGCAAAGGCTATATCAGTGTTGTATATTCACCTTTGCAGATTTTGCACCAAAACTTTAATACAGGGTGGTGCTGATTATAACTTTATATATTTTGAAAATTTACATATGCATTAAACTCAACAGACATGACATATTGATGTGCAGTTACTTTAAAAGTAATATTGCTAATACTATGATGATGCTGGCTGCTTTCATGTAGAGTAGGAAATATTTACAGCTTTGTTATAGTGGATTTGTCACATTAAAAGATTGCAAAGATTTTGTGTAGTTCTTTGAAATGTTTACTGCAACAAAAAAAATATGTGGGTGACATTCCATTGGAATGGAATAACTATCTAGTTTGAATAGTTTAGCTGCTGCTGCTCAACTTTTGTTTAAGTACAGGTGCTGCTAATGAAGAGGCTTCTTCTTAGTGGGCTAACTTGCAGAACAGTTTTAAATATTGTTTTTAAAGGGATCTTTTAAAGCACATAAAATAATACAGATTTTGCATTTTTACAAGCTCTCATTTTGTCTCTCTGCAGACCTTATATTTTTCTGTTAATTTTTAACTAGATAATGCTTGACACTGATAACTGCAAAGAAATTTGCTGTGAAAGAAGGTGAGCCATGAAAACTGAAATTGCTACTGCCTGATCAGTCACTAGCTATTGATTAATCAGCATTCTAGCTCACACTTGGACATACTCACTTCACTTGCTTAGCTTAGCACAAAATGACCATAAGCTTCACTCTCATCGTAGTGAATCCTTATTTATAATGGTTTGCTTTAAATTTGGAATGTCTTAGTATGCAGAATCAATACACGAGTGTTGCATTGTGCCTCAGGTGCTACTGGGGTCCCTAGGACAGACTCATAAGAACCTCCTTAAACATGACTTTTTTCAGTTAGGAATCAAGAGGGTTGTGTC
The DNA here is from genome assembly GCF_009764565.3 of Dermochelys coriacea. Lineage (NCBI taxonomy): Eukaryota > Metazoa > Chordata > Testudines > Dermochelyidae > Dermochelys > Dermochelys coriacea. The sequence goes on along the minus strand of NC_050075.1, from coordinate 71,523,277 downwards.
CTGGCACTGGAGAGAATATGGATGAACTCCTAATGGTGTGATCCTTCCTGTAATACTTTTATAATATGAGGAAATAACTTGCTTTCTTGGAATCTCTGTTGCCAGGAATTACTAAACTAGACTCTAAAGGGAACTGAAATGGCTTTGTCCTGTACATGCAGGAGGACAGACAAGCTGCAAGGGATTTGGTGTAATTAGGCTGCAACTTTATTAATTTAGCTCATCTGGGAACTACCAGGCAATATCTTGTACAGTTCAGGTCCTGATTCCTTCCTTAATTGTTTCCACCTAGTGGATCAGTCCCCCAACTCTCCACAGATGGTCTCTAGCCTGTTGCTGGGAGCCTTCATAGGAGGGCTCAGGGGCTGATGATGGGGAGCTGTCTCCTTGCTGAATCAGACGTTAGGAGCCCTAACCCCATTCTTCTCCAGGCACTCCCTAAGTCAACTTCTTTAGGGGAAGGCACCCCCTAAGTCAACTTCCAATTCTGGTTCATGAGGGAGCTGGGCCCCCATGGAATGAGTACCTGTACTGGACATCTTCAATTTACTAAATTGCAGCAGCTTGAACCTAATCTACTCCACCAGGTTACTGAGCTGCTGTGGAGAAGGCAAAAAACACCCAATCTGGCAGTAAGGGGAAAAAATCCTTCCTAGTCAGAAATAAGGTGCCTAGTGCAATGCTTACAGCTGACCAAACAATCCCAGGACCTACTTTAATCCCAGGGACTGGAGGCATGGAAGGGGATTCCAGCCAGAGGAACAGGGTTTATATATCCTCTCCCCAATCCAGTGTATAGGGACAAATGATTGACCTGAGCCCTGCTGGCCAGCCTACCATCTCAGGTGATGCTTTCCCCTTCCCCAAACCCCTGAAGGAAGGGGGCAGGGAGACCCTTAATGGAGCCAGTTTTCCCCACCAGTCCAAACAAAGACGCCCCCACCCTCCCACCTCTGAGATTCCAAGTTTGAATTCTGCAGATTAGGTTTAAGGAACTATCCTGTGGTGTTGGTGTAGCCTGCTATTAACGATGAGTGTTACTACTGGGCACTATAGTGGTGAACGTAACCATAGAAACTAGGGAACGGTGAGAAAAGAAAAGTAATTTTTTAGAATATGCAGTTTCAGATTACAATATTTACAAGGTTTGTTTTCTTATATATATAAATATATGAGTGTGTATATATATATATGAGTATATCTTATATATATAAAAATATGAGTCTTCAGTCCTTGGTATTTAATATCAAACATTTTTACACATTTCCTAGGGATTGCAAACACCTGGATTGTCTTGGATAAAAATATGTTGGCTTTAGCTTAGTTTGGGTGTACAATTGAGCAGGTAGGATTAGCTTTAATTGAATGGGTATGACACAGTCATTGCTATAAATTCAAGAGGAGGGGACATAAGTAGATGAACCTGAAAAAAAAATGGAAAACTGCAACTGGAAATACTGGCAATAAACCAAGGATTATACACTATTCTCTCCAGCAATATAACTGTTTTGGAGATGACAGGGTTTCTGGTGGGAGTGGTTGCTCTTTATTCCTTGGTTTTAGTTGAGCCATTTATGGGTATCTAGCATATGTTGCTTTTACTACTCTGAAATTTGCTGCATTATTTTAAGTGCAGTGTGATATTTTTCCTATCAAGCTTTCCTATTTCTTAACAAAAGATTTTAAAGCACTTGTGTAATCATTGAAATTGTGTTCTTTACATAATATTGATATATTCTTTTTTTACTCAAAGTGCCAAAGGCTACTCTTTTTAATAATGGCTTATCAAATTATATTACATTAGAAAACAAATGTAATAAGATATACATTGGAACTCAGCTTTCTGCATGTATCTCTGATAAGGAGCCTTTTGTAAAATTAACCTGTGTTTACATTCCACTAATACCTTAATTTAAAATGGATGAAATAAATTGACAGGTGGCATCTTCTTAGTGTTCTAATTTTTCGTACTTGTGAAAGGGGGAACCAATTTCTTTGTTAGGCTGTGCTCTACTGAGAAAAAATACTGGAAATATAAAATTAAATATGTTTTTCAATGAATTCTATATATAAAATTGTGTTTAATAAACTGTTATGCAATGTTTTCAAATGGAAAAATTTGTAAATTGCTAGAATGTATTTTGTTAAATAAGTACATATCAATGCTACTGTGTAAGTTTATTGTGCTATCATAAAAATAAAGATTAAATTCCTCATTGAAGTTCAGTAATTTCATTGGTAGCGCCGTAGAAGTCAAGTTCCCATTTCCCCACTCCTGACCCCCTTCTTTTCTGTATCATTAATGTGTAGCTTAAGAAATGTAAAATCTAGCAGCTAATCCCAGCCATTAGCCGTGCCATCTAAAATATACAGGAAGTCATAAGGGACTGCTTAAGGACAGAAAATCTTAGATCTGTGGGAAAAAATCCACATGAAAATGTGAAGCCAGTGAATCTGGACATGGAGGGCCTGATCCTAAGCCTGGTAAAGTCTATGGAAAGATAGCCTTTGACATTAATGTGCTTTCGATTGAGCATAGTCATTTCCATAAAAGGGGACAGTGCAGTTTTTCATTTGTTCTCACCAGTAAAAGGCAGAGGAGTTTACTCCGCTTCTTTAGAGGCTGAATTTTACTCACATAATCAGCAATGCTCAGAATGCAAAAAAAAAAAAAAGGGCGAGGAGAGGGGGGTCAAGAGTCATAGAAGGAAACTGAGAAAAGCCATAAATTAATTGTTGTGGGACATAAGAAAACTAACTTCTTGTGGAGGGAGAATCGGAAAGACAGGACTTAAAATGTACGTACAATGGAAGGAAAAGAAAAAGGGGGAAGGTAGAAGAAAAGCAACGGATGAGAATTCCTCTTCTACCCACACCAGCAAAAAGTTAAGCATTTTCCTAGAGAAACATGTAACAAAGGCAGGGGAGAGACCAAATCAGCAGTTAGAAAGTGTGTGGATGATAGATTCATCAGGTAAATTAGAAAAGAGAAGTGTGGTGTAGAAAGAGATTATTGGGATGGGAGAGAAGGCAAAGACAGGAAATACAATGAGAAAGAAAGCCTGTGTCCTATTCTAGGTAAGAAAAAGTGTAGTGAAACCGGGAAGGGAAAGAAAGGAAAATTAATGCATGAGATGGAGTAATTTTTATTTCTCTCTATATATTTACACTAAACAGAAAGATGAGGGACAATATTACCTCATTAAATAAAGTGCATAGCGTAGACCATACAAGTGTGTTAGTGTTTTAAACTGCATGGACATGCCTTTAGGTTTTGTGGTCTTGGAAGGAATGGTGACCCAGGACTCTTACGCTGTGGTTATTGGGCATCTAATAAAGGCTTTAAGCCCCGTCCCTAAGTGAATTCAGTTGAGTTTACATTATTATTCACCATGCCTATCTCATGTATGTTACCACCAGGCTGAGCTGGGACATTACAGGTAGGTGTGTGTGTGTGTGTGTGTGTGTGTGTAGCCAGGGAATTGAACAAAAGCAAAAGGCTGTGCAGGTAGTATTTGCAGGTGTTGCATCTTAAGGTGACTAGACCTCTGAGTACTAAGGGCCTTTTAATATGTAGCCAAGTACAGTGAACCAGATTCTCCATTGCCCTGCATCTTTTGTAGTCCTTAACACCAGCACAAAGGGGGTGTAATTCATAACTATTCTGATTCACCAGTGTTTTATGCCCACTTTGCACTCGTGTAAATAACTATATGAGGTGCAGGGCCATGGAGAATTGGGTCCACTATGTCTTTCTCTACATTTCCAGTTTTACTGAGTCTGCATGCTTGGCTCAGACATCAATCTTTCATAAATTGTTCCTGTGTCTGTTTTTTTAATACAGAAACCATTGATTGCCTCAAATTAAATATACCAAAAGGTCTGTTCAAAGCATTTGCATGCATGAGTGAATAAAGTGAATCTATTAAACATATTTTGTTCTGGATTTAAAGCAAGCTGCAGAGGTTCTGGAAGTGAGAAGTCAAATGAGGCCAGATTGTACTGTAATCACTTAACTATAAATCTAAAGACCTTTTATGTGACATAACTGCACATCTGATTTGTCAGGAATATTTTAAAGGCCTTTACAACCAAGGATTCATAAATTGCTTGAGGTTCTGAGTAAATTCAATGTTGACAAAAATGTAGATAAGATATCTAACAAATCTTATAGCTCAGTATGAATCAGGCATCAAAACTCAAGCATTAACAAGTGGCTTAAAACTATACATAGAAAAGGAAAATCTGACAGCTTTCCACCCCAACCCATATGCACATACACACGGGTACATTACCCACTATTGCCTTCAGCTCATGCTTTAAAGAATGCAATCAAAATAACTAGTTTACATTTAGGGAAGTATTGTGTCTAAACTTCAGCTCTTCTATATAAAACTTCCTTAGTCCAGTAGACCTTCACCTGTCCTATGGTAAATTCTTCAAGCGCTTTAGATGCTCAGTAACACATTCAGTTATGCGTCTCATAAAAGAAATACATTCCTACATGTGTGAGCCATTTTGTGAAAGCATGGGAGATTAGGAATCTTGCATACTTTGTGGCTTTAATAGTGCTTTGATCTCCGGTATGCTACAGGAAAAGGGAAGCCCTCAGATGCCAGGAATTGGGGAGAGAAAAGTAGTTTAGAACTCAACCAGATCAGCTGGGCCTTATGAATCTACAACAGTAAAATAAAAGTAGCCACTCCGGAAAAACTCAGATTGGATCTGGGGTTGGGATGTCAGGAGGTTGTAGCACTGAATGTATGGACTTAGTGGGAGATGGAAGATTGAGGACCTGATTCGTAGCCCATCAAAGTCAATGGAGACGCTCCCACTGACATTCTCTGAACCTGAATGTGGTGGAGTCTGGAATAGGAATGATACCCAGGTATTTGAGCAGAGGGTAGGTGAGATTCTACAGTGGGAGATAAAGAGGAAATGGGACTGAAAGAACAAGAGGAAATAATGGGGGAGGGAATACTTAAACACATGAATCCAAACCTTGAAAATTATTCAGTCATTCTTACTTTGCCCCAATTGGTTTGCTTGTACCCACTTACTAGAGCTCGACAAATAAAACAAAACAGTTTTTTCTGCAATTATTTCCTTGAATTGAATAATTAACTCACTCTCGCCAGGTGTTCATTTTCTGAGGGCATATGAGACCCCAAAGGAATTAAGCTTGTGGCACTTGAGTTCTGCAGAGAATGAACCTTAAACTTATGCATGAGTATTTACACTGGATGTTTTATATGGGATGAAACACTGATTGACACATCAGAGGGACAAAATATCCGGGACTCATACCGGATCCCTGGAAATTACCCAATATAAATAAACTTTGGAATCAGGACTGTGCACATAAATGCAATTACTTTGTATCTGACAAGAAAAAATTACATTTAAAAATTTCATACAGCCAATTAATCTTACAGTATCCTAATTTGTATAGGAATAATGCTTCTAGTTAGGCCTGTAATATTCAGAAAGGAAAAAGTTTAAACATTTCTCTAAGTGGGAGAGGGGTGGGCACAAAAGGTGACTTAGAGCCAACTCAGGATTGAGGTAATAGTTTTCTGTACTTCTGATTTCCAAGAAAAAACAAGGATTATTGACTGTCAACTAGTGCTACTGTCACCCAGTTGTTTCCAAATTGCATTACTGCTTCATGTGGTGGGCATGAACATTAAGAAGAATCTGAAACCTGTCAAATATCTGCCTCTTCTAAATACAACATAATTGAAAGCACCATTCTCATCGCACCAAAGCATTCAGAGCTGAAATTAGCGTGTGTGTATTGTATTCAATAGGTGTTGGGTTTTTTTCCTGTTCTTGTAACTACCAAAGAGCATTTAGCTTGATAATTATAATATCTGTTTTGCTTCACTGGTCTTCAGGTGTTTAGAAATCTAGATCAATGATCATTGCAAAGAGGATAATGTTATACATTTGAGAGCAATAGCTTAATTTACTGTTTCTCTAGGGAGAAAACAAATCATTTTCTTTTTTCCTATAGGATTTTTTTGTATTTTTTTCTCTTCTCCTCCTCCCCCTCTATTTCCCCCTCCCCCTTAGCTTTCTTCTTAGCTGTAGAAGATAGCAGCAGTCTTTTGGTCTTAAAAATAATAATTTTACTGCAATAAATAACAGCTCAACAATAGCTCATACCACACATTCATGTTAAACACTTGTTTCTCTAGCACCACAAGTATATACAGAGCACAGCTGAAAAGACTTCTTGACAACATCCACTCTTAAAATGTGCTTTATCTGCCAATAATTGATTGGTGCTTTCATATGTAAAATAGTGGACCACATACCAGTATGGTTAGATAATGTTTACCTCTAGCACTTATATATTTGCAAAGCACTGTGACAACTTTAATTAATTAATCGTTAAAAGTCACTATGCCCTGTGAGGTAGGAAAAAATATTATCCGCATTTTGCACATGGGAATGCTGACACGCAAAGAAAACAAATATTTTATTAAGTAAGTAGAGCCATTTTTCCATCTAATAATGTAGTGAGGTAACATTCTGGGGATATCCAATCAGCTATATTGCTGGTGAATATTACTATCCTTTTTCAATGAGTACCAGCTATATTTGTCAAATAAATTATTCAACATATATATTTTTCTGGTATTTCATCAGCCTGAGTTATGTGCCTTGCCCACAATCACATACTGAGACACATTTGCAGAACTGGGACTAGAAAACAGGAGTTTCTGCATTTCAAGCTTGCATGGAATTCCAGGCTGGACCATGCTATCACTCCCAGCTGTGGTTTGCTCTGCAAGGTGCCAGCTGTACTTTAAATATGCAGAGATGTTATCAGTAGCTGAAAGTTCTATTCTCTAGCACATCAATAAGAGTACCTGGGACCTACTGAAGGCATCAGTGGCTATCCTCGCTTGTATGTTTACCCCATAACACCAATGTTATGTAATAGACCATCCTCTTTGTCCCAACAGAGAGGAGAGTTTTCAAATAATTAGATCATTCCAACATGGAGGCCTCCATCTACTGCTACAAACATTCCTGGGTTTTCTCCCCATTTGCACAGCTGCTGGCTGCGTTTCTGGTAGTAAGTAGTATCTGAATGCTCATGTTGTTGAAAGCCAATAATGGGACTGTTACATGCATTGATCATTCAATAGGCTCAATTCCTGAGCTCTGCCATGGTTAAGATGCCAGGTTTAACTGCCCTGCTTTATCAGCAGTGATAATTGGATCTATGGCCTGTAGTACTTCAAGGATCAGATTTGTATAATTCAGAAAGAAAATAAAAGAGAAGGGATACTCCCACATTTGGCAACAAGGTGCTCCAGTGATCAATGAGACTGGTGCACAGCCAAATGCCTCTCATGGCTTGAGGATGCCCTACAGAATGTTGCCTCTCATTTTCCACAGGTAGTTCAAAAATATATCCCATCTTGGGGGCCACTTTATTCAGTCCTCTGTTACACTTCAGCCCTTTTGGCCTCAAGCCCAGTTCAGTGTTTCTCCTGATTAACCCAAAAAACCATAATGCGCATACTCATACATTTTTCAGCCCAGTTGGCCTTTATAGTTTCGTCCCTGCCTGGCAGAGATCTCTCCCAGGCCTCCCTAGCTGGACAGCTTTCTCCTACTCTATGCTTCAGCTTTAGCCCTACTGATTGAAGGCCCTGCTGCAGCCGTTTTACTCCTGGTAGTGTCTCCAAGGATAGCTCATTCTCCTCGGCTTCCTCCCTCCACTACAGCTTCCTGCCTTTACATATAATATAGCATAATAGAAGGTCACCTGGTTTCCCTAAAGTGAGGTTCATTTCATAATCAGGGTTGGCTTAACACCACACTTTCTAGTCCCTGGGCAAGCCACCTTCTTACAGGGACTAAGAGGTAAAAATACCACAATCTGTTTGGTGAACCTAATATGGCAGCTAACACACTGAGTAAAATACAGCATTAGGCTGAAATGGATAATATGTGCAGATACTAAGGGGATAGGTACTTTTAAAATGCCCCTCATTTCTCCTGTGACATTATCACTCTTTATGGGAAATTGTCATTCCCTTTGTTTCTATTGGTCTTTTTGATACACAGGTAGTAAAAGATTTAATAAACAAACAGACAGTTCATGACATAAATAGGGGGAAAAAAAACATGTAAAGTTAGGATTTTCAAAGGAACCTGAGAAAAGTTAAGCGCTTTCCTAGAGAAAAGATTGAGCACCTGTAGCAAAAAACAAAATGATACTTTTTAGTAAATGTATACCTGAGATTTAACAAGCCTCGTGGGCAGATAATTAATATGTTCAGATTTTTCTTAATTCCTCTAACAATGATCATAACATTGATTGAAGAATGAGCAAAGGAAAAAAAGGACTCACATGAATCCAAAACTAAGATAAGCAATATGCCTTGTTTACACAAACTCCAGAGCTTTGACAATGGAAAGCTTGGACACAGATGATGAGAAATTGCTTTTAATCTAACAAGTGAAATAAAACAAGAACAAATAAGTCAGTAGAAGATTTAAAACATGTACATGCCAATTATGAAAGAGTGTTAATCAATTTGATTTGAGATTAACAAAATGAGATGGAAGCCTACAGTGAAAAGCTACTGGAGTTTTTATATGTACATTTGCATTGTACTTCCCTATAATTCAGGATAACTGTTAAATTTGCCTTTAAACAACGGTGAAACAAATATTGCATTTAATCAATACAGACATCCCAGCTTGGACTGTGAGCTTAATAAAATAATAAGCCCACTGCACTTAATAAAATAAGCAGAATCAAGCCAGTTTACAATTTGTATGGGGACATCACAAAGTGCAGTGGGAAATGGTCTGGGTGATTCAATATGTGGTGCTTTTCCCACAAAGCCGGATTTTAGTCCCACTTGAGGGAAGTTTGCCACTGGCTTCAACAGGCGTAGGATTGGGCCATAGTCAGTACTGAATCAGTGCTCCCCTGAAAAGAACAAAATATGGTGGTACTGCCTTTCAGATGAGGTATAGAAAAAGAAGGTGCTAATAAATGGTGGTAAATAGAAAATTCATGACCATTTTCATAAGGGCACTAATTTTGGTGACATGGCCAAAATTATCTTGCAGTAATTACATCCTGCCTTCCTAAATTCCCCCTGGAATCTTATCTGGTTTTCTGTTAGTAGTATTAAATCTTTAGAACTCAATGAGGATCAAGCCCCCTTGTGGGAGGTACAGACAAAGACACAGTCCCTGCCTTGAAGACCTTAAAATTTAATGCCCCAATCTTGCAAGGAGTGATACATAGGAACAAGGACCCACCTGGATGGGGTTCTTTCCAGGCTTGGTGCCCAAAAATGATCTCTCTCCTAAACTGGATATGTGTTAAACATGTACATTCTTTTACACATTAGAATCTAATGCCTTGTTTTGAAATCCATTGCAGAAATGTCTACATCAAGCTGATTTGTCAAACAAAGCCTTGCACCATATAAATAACCTGAAAGATTACACGGTCTTGATATTAATAGAAAATGTAAAAAGTCATTATATAAGAGAATGCAGCAGAGCAATCTGTACTGACTGAGGATACAGAAGGGATGCACAAGTAAAATAATATTTTAAAACCTCTATTAAAGGGCTATTTTATATGTTGGTTCTTTGAAATCATCATTTTTAAAACAATTATTTAAAAAAAAAATTTAAATCATTCTCTAATTATAGTATTATAACACTTCAGACCATGTGCTAGTGCTGATAAATGCATTTCTGGTTCTTGGAAAGCCCTTGTCTTCTATTTTCATCTTGCCCACACCCTGAGGTGTGTTTTACGCAGAATTACTGTATAGCTTGTTCTGTCTCACTGTTTAAATACAAACAAATTTTCTTTGATAACAATCAGGTAATGATTGATGCCCTGATCTTACAAAGAGATCCATTAAGATAGATCCTTTCAGAATCCCATTGTCCATGTGAGCAGATCCCATTGAATGATCAGGTGTTAAAAAGTGGATTTGTTAGCAAGGATGGTGAGTGCCTGATGTTAGACAGTAATAGCAGAAGATCACTAAGCAAGTTATGAATATCTCAGTGGTTTGCTGGTACCAACAGTAACCTGTTGTTAGAGTGATGGGGAAGAGATCTGTTACCATGGAAACAAATGGAGCATAATGGAGAAACCTGATAGATGTACAGCACCATTGCTTCATTTTAGACAAACACAGCTCAGCAGTCTATTGTACCTAGCACCCCTTGTTCAATGAGAATTTTGATTTTAAAATCTTAAACTGACATGTAACAGTTACTTATAATTTAAGGAAGTTGTACAAACTTCACGTTACAGATAACAAAACTTAATCTATTGAAAACTCAATATGAAATGAAATAACTAAGCTTTAAATAAACATTGAAGGCAATTAAATCTTGCATGTAAATACTTTAAGTTTCCAATGAAATAAAAAGATGACTACAGGGCTTAATCCTGCAGTTCTTACACAGGCAAAACTCATACTGAAGGTAATGGAATTTTGCTTATGTAGGCACTGTGTGACGCACAGAATAAGGTCCTAATTCCATATTCCTCACGCAAGAAAATCTTCCATTGAGGTCAACAATATTTTTTCTTATTTAAAAAGCAAGCAGCTGAAGCCTCTATAGTCATGATTCATCTCTGCACCAATGCTGAGCGCTGTGCAGGGCCCTAGAAGATAACATGCCTCCTCAACCTCAGGGCTGTTAGGGCCCTGGTTTGACCCCTTTCACAGATCAGAGAATGGCAAACAGTTTGGCGCCCAAACACTGTAGACTCCATTTTTTCATCTTGAGTTGAGGAGTTTGCCTTGATTCAAGATAGCTGAACAAATTCAGTCATTGGTTTAATAATGTCAAAACTTTAAGAAAACCATAACAGTGTGAAGTCAATGGATGAGCTCGTTCTATTCTCATTAATATCTAATTGTACAAGTTTTTTTTAAAAAAATACTGTTCTTCTTTCCTCTATTTAAAAAGCTTTATTGGATTTTACAAAATGCAAAGATACAAAAACATAGCCAAAGTCACATCAGGAACCAAGAACTCTTGTTCCTTTGCAGCATTACAAATGGATTGTCAAATACATGTTTCAGAGTAGCAGCCGTGTTAGTCTGTATTCGCAAAAAGAAAAGGAGTACTTGTGGCACCTTAGAGACTAACAAATTTATTAGAGCATAAGCTTTCGTGAGCTACAGCTCACTTCATCGGATGCATCAGAGGAGGAAAGGATTAAAAATGGAGGGATTCTTCCCCTCCAGGAAATGCAAAAGCACACAAAAGCAGTGGGATCTGGAAGATTGTGTTTACAGGATTGCTTTTTTCCAATTCTTTCCCCTCAAAAAACTAGGTGGGGCTTGTTTTATCCTCCACAGAAGAGTCTGGGATTCCCCCACACTCTAAAGGTATGTATTGCAAGGGATCAGCACAAGTCAGGGCTGGGAGAGGAGAATAGCGTGGAAAAGTAGGGGAAAATTTCAGGAAAGACAACGTCTCTTTTACATCTAGCTTGTCCTCCAAGTCCTCTGAGCAAATACTGGCACCATTCTTCAGGTAAATGTAAAAGGGTGCTGAGCGGCCTATATTCCTAGGGTCCCATCAAGAAGGAGAAAGTTTCTTGTTTTAATTTTTTATGCTTTTGTCTCCTGAGCCAAAGTTCTCTGGTTACCAATTGATTCCCACCACTCTACTTTCTGTTTCTATGGTAACTATGCCAGTTGTCTGCTTAGCCATTTATAAAGCATCTTTTCCATTTTTAATCACTCTTCTGCATTAACAGGGAGGGAATGCCTGAAAGTCACATATGAATTCAAGGAGATAGGTATTTTATTTGCAAGTCTTGGTGCATTTGTAGACAAATACAGAAGAATAAAATGATAATTTCTGGAGACTCTTACTGGCATGAACCTGATGTAAAGCAAGAGTGAACTCGCATGGTAAAATGGATATGGGAAAGCACTTATCTTTTTGATCACCAGTAAAATATACATGGGGTCTTATTTAATAAAGAATTTATAAGCATTACTTTGCAGTAGTCAAGAACAAGAGTGAGGTGGAAAAGAGTTGTTCCATTATCTCTTTCTGTCACACACACACGCACACACACACAATTTGACTCACAAATCTCATTTTTGCCTCACATAATCACTCTTCTCTTATGACTTACCTAAGACACTTTATGAATCCAATTTGCCTCCCATATAAAAAACAAACAAACAATGGAAATAGTCACATTGACTTCAGTGGAAGGTGAATCATTCCCCAGTATTTTACATGAAAGAGTAAACAAATTTTATTGGGCTAGATGTATTCCTGGGGAACTCAATAGCCCATTGTATGTACAGCCCAGTGTTCACATCAAAGTAAACATAAATCTGGGATTTGGGGAAATATTTCAATGTACTGTAATTTTTTAACCATATTATTTTATAGCTACCATAAATTACTAGAGGATATAGCAGCTGTTGGTACACTAAGGTCTGGTCTTCACTATGGGGAGATCAACACTGCTGCAAACGATACAGCAGGGATCGATTTAGTAGGTCTAGTGAAGACCCACTAAATCGATGGCACAGTTCTTTCTGGTCAACCACGGTACTCCACCTCTCCGAGAGCAATAAGGGAAGTCGACCAGAGAGCATTTCCTATCAACACAGCACAGTGAAAACACCAGGTTAAGTTGACCTAAGCTACATTGACTCCAGCTATGTTATTCAGGTGGCTGGAGTAGTATAACTTAAGTCAACTTACCCAGTAGTGAAGACAAGCCCTATGTCTACTCTTTTACTTTTATGGAGTGAAAAGTATAAATCCATTCAAAGTTGTAGCACTATTACATTTAATGTGGCCTAAAGAAGCATTACTTATTGCATATTTTTTGGTTTTGGTGACTGCTGTCTACATGAAACACAAGAATATTATACAGTGACACAAAGATATGCCTGTTTGCTTAATGCTGGAATCTTTATAAGTTGGGATCTTTCTTCCCCTTCTTGCAAAGATAACAACAACAGACCCTGAAAATGATCAACGTTCATTTGCACATAAGGAAACAGTGAAATTAAGAATTACAACATCAAAAACAACAACAACTGTCAGTTTTTAAAGGGACATAGACAACTTGATTCTTTTTTTAAATTAACTAATTAACCAAAAAATGCCTGTTTGAGCATATTCTTTATATAGCATGTCCTGATCTTTTAAAAAATATTATTTTACAACATTTTGAACATTTAAAACAAATGATTATCTCCTCCCATGCTAAGATTCAGGAGGGGCAGATCTACAAGCACCATCAAAATGTTTACGCTCACTCCACCTTCTCAGACCTCCCATTACTTACATGTGCCTGCATACTGCCTGTTATCACTACCATTTTCTGCTTTGCTGATGCTGCTACTGGTAAATTTCCTCTTGTAGGACCTGGAGCAAAATGTGCCCACAAGTTCCCCCCAGATGAGCATATGAGAGTAATGTCGTTATGATAGTGCATGAGGCAGGAAGTGCAATTGACTGTCAACAAACAGTGGAACTGACTATATTCAAAATGCTGTGAAATGAATACAGTAAACGACCTGAAAAATTGGGAGGATGGGGTTTTTAAGCCTTTTCAGTTTTAACAATCTTACTTAAGAACTTGCTTCCCTTTCCGCATGTGATTACTGCCACTGAAATCAATAAACTATTCACACAAATAAAGTTAAAACACATCCATAAGTCATTGAAGAGTCAGTGCCTTAAAGGTTTCTTGAAGCACAAATAGCAAAATTTTCAGATGGAAATGTTATTTTCAAGTTGAAAGTGTCCATTTATGCAAAATTCCACAATAAAGTTGATGGGGAATTCAGCTTAAAAATTGATGGCACAAAATAGCCCTAAATTCTAAACAAAGTTTGGAGTACATATATTGAAAAGAAAACCTGGGGTAGACACATTGAATTGTGAATTTACCAGATTCTTGCTTCCTGAAAGGATTTTATGACTTCAAATATAATTAGTGATATAATCATTTACAAGTAGGAATACATCTGTTATATGAATCATTTCTAATGAAAGTATTTAGGTTATGTACATGACATTCACTACAATTCCTAAATAGCAAAATGTGTAAAAAATGTTACCAGCCATCTAATCAAGGATTAAGCTTCACTAAGTTTTACCAATTTCTGGAGGAATTTTAAATGTAGAGGGAGCAGTGTGTTAGAAAATTATTCTGTTTTGTTCTCTGCAGTGAAACCAAATTGAGAGGTTTAATTTAAATTCTCTCTGCATAGATTTCACTCGATGTTGCTTAATGGTATAGAATGCCAGCTGGTTACACATTAATGCTGTTTTACATTTAGAAGCATGAACTGACCGTATCACTTTAATGCAGTAGACAATTACTGCAGTTTATATAATGAAAGGATCTTCCATCTTTCCACTTTAGAGGTATAATTACATTAAGCTAATAATTCAGAAGTTCAGGTATTTAATGTTTACATATTTCTGGTGCCAAAATACAGTACAGTTTCTGCAAGTAGATGTCTTTGGATACGAATCTCTCTGATCCATCATATTTAGAATAAATCAACAACCTTCAAACAATGCCTTTTTATCCAAGAGGTAAAATAAATGGAAATGTACATATATGCTTTTAAAATATGCAACTAATTCAAAAATCACTGTATATGTAACTTTGTCTATCAAAGAAAAAGGCTATAATTTTATTTATTTATTTCACAATTTCTCCTTGAGCATTCAATCAGCAGCATCCAATTACCAGTGGTGATCTTTGCTTTATATGAAATTAATTTGCCAGTGAGTGAATTAACCCTTCTGCTACCATATAAAGCTGCCGTAGGTATGCTCAGATCTAGCCATAGTACGCCATTCTTTTTTAACATATAGGCTTGTATAACGCACTTCTGAGAGGTTTCAGGGTAGCAGCCGTGTTAGTCTGTATTCGCAAAAAGAAAAGGAGTACTTGTGGCACCTTAGAGACTAACAAATTTATTTGAGCATAAGCTTTTGTGAGCTGCTCCTTTTTTTTTTTTTTGCACTTCTCAGGATACCCAGAGCTGTGAGCCATGGTGTTAGCTCTCTGCCTCACCAAGAGTGAGAGTTGATGGAGATTAGACTGTGTCAGATTCCTGCCACACCAGTCTGTCTTCCTAACCAGCAAATTCATTGAGTCTACGAGTCTCAACCTTGCCTAGCCAACAACAGTGAGTGAACTCCAGACCCCAACCTCCTCTGAGATGTATCTGTACAATGCACAGCACTTATCACTGTGCATTTACAGCAGATATTAAGTTTGCTGCAATTTTAAAAAGTCACTGTTACAGCTTATTAAAATGCACCTTTCTAACACAGCGCTGAGTTGGTTTATAGTAAAAATAAAAACTGATTTATTAACAAAAGGACCTGGGTTAAGTGATACCGAGTGAAAGGAATAAAGATAGAAAGGTTTACAAACAAAAGTGAAAATAGGCTTTTGAGGGTTAAGACCTAACTTAACAGCCACAGTCTTTTTTCAAGGTAGTTTCCTCACCAATCTTCCTTTTCCAGTAATAGCTAGCTCTCTCTTAGCCAGGATCCCCACAGAATCCAAGGCAATTTTCTGTGTCTTCTCAGGTAAAAGATTACTTAGTCTTTACGTGCGTCAATATATCTCAAAATCTGCCTCTGTTTCTAGAGCCAAACTGAAAAGGAGTACTTGTGGCACCTTAGAGACTAACAAATTTATTAGAGCATAAGCTTTCGTGAGCTACAGCTCACTTCATCGGATGCATTAGTGAAGTGAGCTGTAGCTCACGAAAGCTTATGCTCTAATAAATTTGTTAGTCTCTAAGGTGCCACAAGTACTCCTTTTCTTTTTGCGAATACAGACTAACACGGCTGCTACTCTAGAGCCAAACTGATTCCCTGAGGTTCAGTTTGCTGTCTCTTCCTAGTGGTTGACTCCATTTTGATTAAGGTGTCCCGTGGTGTGCTCCTATGTGATACTTTCTGCTACAATTTTAGAGAAAGTAAATGTTTTCTTCCTTGCAACCTTGATACAAATCAATAGCCTATTAAATTTGGCTGCACCTCGTTTGAGGTGTTGGACTCTTTCCTTTGTCCAGAGAAAACCTGTTTATCAACTCCCCCTGACATAACTGGTTTAAACATCTTCTAGTCACAGACTTTAAGGGATAATAACAGTATCCATAATTCCATGCACAGCATTGTCACCTACATTTCACAAATATATTACTGATCGTGTTTTTTCAAATGATACCTCATAAGGCACCTTTTGTACAAATATAATTTGCAGGGTGCGAACACAGAGGTGCCTAGGGTCACAGCTTGAGTATTGCAATATCTGTGAAGTTAAATGCCCTATAAAACCTCCAGTTTGTTTAGAGCATGACAGCCTGCATGCTCAGCAAGACAGATCACTGGGAACATATCAACCCAAACCACTGTTCTCTGCACTGGATCTCCATCGAATATACAATCCAGTTCAAGGTCACTGTCCTGATTTTTAAATGTCTTCATGGAAGTGGTCCTAGCTACCAATAAGATCTGGTGGGAGATGAGGGTAGAAAATGTAAAATGAGAGACAGATCACTACAGTTGTTTTTGAACTCTTGGGAAGTGTGTGGAACAAACTAAAGTGATGGGTGCCAATGTAACAATCTAAGATAGAAAGATTGCAATATACAGTACTTCTTTTAACATCAGCATCTGTATCAATTTGAAAAGGATATGTAGGGCCTCTTGTGATATAAGGATGAAGGTCTCAGTTGTAATGAACAGAATTCTTTATTGACAACATTGGACACTGAGAAGGTATCCAGTTGTTCCTTGCTCTCAAACTCCCTAACAACTAGTGTCACCAAGGGGGCGCTTAAGGCTCTAAATCCTGTTCTGAACTAAACTAACCTAACTTAACATCAGTTCTCCAGTGGTCATTTGGTATATTTTTAAAAAGACAGATATATGTAAAATTATTGGAAGTCACTGGATAGTGCTGTTGCAGATAATATAAGTTCTGCTTCACTGACTGGTTAAGGAATTCTGTCTTGGAGAAATGCTTATTGTTGAGAGTTCTTTTGAGAAACTAAGCATATACCTGCCTGTTCCCTGTTTGACTTTCACTAACTGAATAATCTTTTAGGTGCTGCTTCTGACAACAACATATGTTCATGCAAGTAATCAAAACATGATATATCAAAATAGTACAACATACATATACATATAATGCATACAAATATTTCTAAAAGGTTTAAAAAAAACCTTCCAAACAATTTTGACAGTTCAGTGGAAGGGGCTGCTTGCTATTCAGTAATCAGGAGTGAAGCAGATGAATCTCCTACTGTTTTTCTAATTTCTCCTCTGTTGTGAGCATAAATCAGGGAATTGGATCAGAGATTTTTATGGTGGGCCAATGGGAACAGAACAGTCATCTTGCTGGAACTGACATAGTTAAATTTATGCTCAACTACTGCAGGAATCAAAACATCTTTGTTTCATGCTAAGAAAGGCCCAATTTAAATAGGCTATGTTCAGGTAGACGGTAGGAATTACTTGATATCATCAATTTGTTTCTTATTGTATTTGTAGAAAAAAAGCAGCTGTGTACTACAATGCTAAGTAACCATGTAAATCTATCACTGTTACTCTCTCCCTGCCTGTGTCATTCCCACAGTTTATTTGTTGCACCTGTCTTAATCTAGGCATTTATTCTGCAAACCCTTATGCATGCAACTAACTTTTTATAACTTTGATTACAAGCTTTTTAGGACAGGATCCCCCCTTAAACAATGTCTGTAAACTGCCTAGCACAATGGAGTTCTGGTCTGCTTGGGGCCTGTAGGCACTATGCAATACAAATAAATAATAATAGTTGTACAATATACCGTGCATTCCAGCTGGCCCAAAAATGGATTAAAAATTGAAATGGAAATGTTTGCAGTTCCTACCTGTTTTCTGATCTGCTGTGCTTCTATTCTCCACCTGAACCCCCCCACCCCACCCCGAGGTATGTTCCTTGGAGTTCACCCAAATAAACCCTGTTTTCTGTATCCAAGAGTTATGAGGGCCCTCCTTCATAGTTGCTGGATTCTTCCATTCTATCCACACTATTATTTCTTCATGACTTACTACACAGAAGCAAGGAAACAATGCAGTTATACAATCCCTTTGCCCTAGCCAAAGGTGTTTTTTTCTTTTAAATCTCCAAGACAGCACTTAACAGATATTGAATTGTGCCATTATTGTCTTAATTCAGATTGCCTGTGTTTGTCTTCTGCAAACAGAGACTCAGTAATGAATAGCTGATACTGTTTGGAACTGGAAAGCAGATGCATAACCACTTTCATTAATCTTTGGAATATTTGGACTCAGCCAGAAATCACAATTTGGTCCCTGGTTACTCCTTGCTCTGGGAAAAAGTAACCTGCCAGCCCTATACCTAGCACAGATTATTTCCCACTCCACACCAGCTCAGCTGGTAAATAGGTGAAGTCAAAACTCCACCCATTCTTTGACCATGCTTCCCTATTCCCCAGCTCCTGGTAGAAGATCTGCAGCTGCTCTTGCATTCATTTTCATACTGATCAACAATGTGATTAGCTCATGTAGGATATTATGGTAGCAACTAATGCCCTCTTAATCCCCTGCATAGACAAAGTGTAATCAATTGTACCCATTTCACATCTGAGTTGTCAACCACCAAACCAACCTCCTGAACTTTGGAGTTTGAAGTGTCAGTTTAAGAGTGACAATGATGATCTCTCCCATACTCTTGAGCATTCTTCTCACTCTCACCTGCTTGGTGACTAAAGCATGACACTTGATCTCTCTTATGTACACATACCACTTTATCATGTGACCTATTGTTTCTCATATTCTGCCCTTATTAGAACCTATACTCTTTTCTGGCTAATCTAATTTTCTTTAACAGCCTCTTTCCCACAGATGCTGCTGTAAATCTTCTTCCTGATTTTTCTACTCCTCCTCTCACTTCAATTTTCGTCCTTTTTTCTCTTCTCCTCCTCAGTTAGGATGATTCAATCTGTGCTCATTTTTCGTACCTTTTTTAATCTAAATATTTTTTAGCAGCATCTGCTCCAGATGCCTTACTAGAAAGTTGTTACAATTAAGTTCTTGACTTATTTGAAAATATCATCCGTATATGTGGGATGCAGGGAGCTGGGCTATGTAAAATGCTGAGATTTGGTTACTTCTGGTTTCATCCACGAATCAGAAAGTGCTTTATGAACATGAATTAGGCCTCACAACACCACTTGGATGTAGGTAAATATTATTTTACCTATTTTGTGGCTGTGGAAACTTGAGCCAAGAGAGAAAATTGATTTGTCTAAGCCATCAGTGACAGAGCCCCATTATTGAAATAAATCCAGTAACAATCACTCACCTTGAAACTTGAGGATGGAAAAAAATCATAACTTTGGGGAATTTTTATGCTGTCTTTGTAACTCATGTTTGGTTCTTATACACCAAGGTGATGGGCAAACCACAACGGAGTCTGCCTCATGGCTTCCTGATCTAACCACTATACAAATTTCCCTCTATTCTGCTCACTTTCCTCTAAACCCATTTAGCAAAGCTGAAACCCAGTTGAGTTCTGTAGCTCAACAGCCAGAATGTAGCTGTTTTCAGAAGCTTATATTGTATCAAACATGGCAGAACCCCAAACTAAGTCCTTTTGCCCTCTCCCCTCATTTCCCACAAAAACCCTCAATAGGCCCTGCTTGTATTTTCATGCCTTCCCTTTTATTTTGATTTTATCTACTTTAGATTGTAAAATACTCAGGGCAGGGGCCAGTCTTCTTGTGTGTTTGTGATTTGCAGAGGGAAGCAGGTAGTGATTGCTCAGTAGATAAATAATAATATGGCTTTGATTCATGTGGGTTTCACTCCCCTCATTCTTCTGCAGATTCTTCTTCCATGGATAGATCCTCATTTTTATATAATTTAGATAACAAAAAAACTTGGCCTCATTACAGTTACAAAACAAAAGCTTATCATCCTTAATTGGTCTAGGTTCATTGGTTACCATAATCAATACATGAGAACCTAATATCTGAAATTATAATATTAAAATAGGAGCTGTTTTCCTTCTTGGCTGAGTCATTTCACTTACCCCAAAGAAAGGTGTTTTAAAAGAAAAAGCTTACCCTCAGAAATTCAGACTTGATTTGTTAATCCTTTGTTGTATCCTACCCATACCCATGGCAGCATGTCCGTGCCAGTGTCGGGTGGACAACACTGAAGTTAATGATCATTATGTTATGATTAACTCCTGTAGAAATTTTCACAACTTGTGGCCATGCAGAATGTCTTTCTCACAGCTCTCTCCAAATGGCAATGCCTTCAACCCCTAAATTTGAAGAAGCCTAAGCACATAGAATCCTTTCTTTATAAATACCATGGGGCTGAAAGATAAGCTGCATGATGCCAATGCAGATCAAATCCTCACCCTGAGCCCAGATATGGAGTCATTGTAGCAGATTTCTTGCTATTTCCATTCACTCCACAGACTTCAAATGAGAAGAAATTATATGACCCCAAGAATGTTTGGTGAGATTTTCAAAAGGAAGTAAGTGACTTAGACTCCTTGAAAGTCATGGGATCTGAGCTTCTAAGTCACTTAGGCACATTTGAAAATCTCACTTATCTTGCAATTGTTATTAACAAAACACCACATCCACAGACATTAAGGGTTTTCCCACACATTCTGCTAGTCTACTGTTTCATCAGCTGCTTGAAGGTCACCATTATGCACTGTCATTGTTAATTCACAGTTTCTCCCAGGTTTCCTATGGGTGGCTTCGGAGAATGTACACTTTATTCAATTATAACTGCTGAAGCAGAGAATGTGTGACCCCCTCATATTCCCACAAGCCTTCCTCTCTGGAAGCCACTTGCTTTTTGCTACCCCTGATGTAACTTTATCCTGGCTTTATGCAGAGCTTGCAAATGGAAGGGCCCCACTGAAAGAGATTTTTGCCTCTCCAAGTCCATAGCTTTAACCAGGCTACATTTCAACTACTAATGAAAAACCCTAACAGACATCTTTTGAACTTTTAGTAGTTTGTCTGTCCAAGATACTACACCATTTCTGATGGAGTACTGCACTTGACATCACTTTTAGGTAGTCAAGAGTAAGCTTACCGTAGGACTCAGTAGGAAGAAATACATAAGAAATCTTGGTTCAAATGATCTTACATATAATATACTTGCATCACTACATGCTGAGTGGCTTTTGGTTCTGACTTTCTCCCTCTTCCTCCCTCCTCACAGTCTGACCCTTCTTTCCTTCAGCATCTCCTCTCCCTTTCCTTTCCATTTAGTTTATCTCCTCTTAACTAATAACCCCCTCGCCCCCCTCCAAAATCATGGACCTAAGGTGTTGTTTGCTACTATCACACTGTTCATTCTGTTTGTGTGTTCTACCCTTTCCCTGCACCCTGTGTCCGTCTTGTCTATGTATATCGCAAGCTCTTTGAGGCAGGGACCATCTACTGCTCAGTGTTTGTACAGTGCTTAGCACACTGGGTCACGACTTTTGGTTGGTCCTTAGGTACCACCATAATAAACAAGAATAATAAATAATATGTATCTCCATTGCTTTAACTTGGGCATTATCAGTCTGTCATCTTGAAAAAAAATGCTGTGTGTGCAGAAGAAAATCATATGACAGTGGCCAAATTTAGATTTCACTCATTAATGTAATCAAAAGTAGCTCCACTGGAGTTCTATTAAAATTGGTTTTAGAGTAGCAGCCATGTTAGTCTATATCCGCAAAAAGAAAAGTAGTACTTGTGGCACCTTAGAGACTAACAACTTTATTTGAGCATAAGCTTTCATGAACTACAGCTCACTTCATCGGATACATTCAGTGGAAAATACAATGGGGAGATTTATATACAAAGAGAACATGAAACAATGGGTGTTACCATATACACTGTAACGAGAGTGAACAGGTAAGGTGAGCTATTACCAGCAGGGGAGCGGGGGGGGTGGGGGAAAAACCTTTTTGTAGTGATAATCAAGCTGGACCATTTCCAGCAGTTGACAAGAACGTCTGAGGAACAGTGGAGGGCGGGGGCGAATAAACATGGGGAAATAGTTTTACTTTGTGTAATGACCCATCCACTCCCAGTCTTTATTCAAGCCTAAGTTAATTGTATCCAGCTTGCAAATTAATTCCAATTCAGCAGTCTCTCGTTGAAGTCTGTTTTTGGAGTTTTTTGTTGAAGAATTGCCACTTTTAGGTCTGTAATCGAGTGACCAAAGAGATGGAAGTGTTCTCCGAATGGTTTTTGAATGTTATAATTCTTGACATCTGATTTGTGTCCATTTATTCCTTTACGTAGAGACTGTTCAGTTTGACCAATGTACGTGGCAGAGGGGCATTGCTGGCACATGATGACATATATCACATTGGTAGATGTGCCGGTGAATGAGCCTCTGATAGTGTGGCTGATGTGATTAGGCCCTATGATGGTGTCCCCTGAATAGATATGTGGACACAGTTGGCAATGGGCTTTGTTGCAAGGATAGGTTCCTGGGTTAGTGGTTCTGTTGTGTGGTGTGTGGTTGCTGGTGAGTATTTGCTTCAGGTTGGGAGGCTGTCTGTAAGCAAGGATTGGCTTGTCTCCCAAGATCTGTGAGAGTGATGGGTCATCCTTCAGGACAGATTGTAGATCCTTGATGATGCGTTGGACAGGTTTTAGTTGGGGGTTGAAGGTGATGGCTAGTGGCGTTCTGTTATTTTCTTTGTTGGGCCTGTCCTGTAGTAGGTAACTTCTGTGTACTCTTCTGGCTCTGTCAAACTGTTTTTTCAGCAGGTGGGTATTGTAGTTGTAAGACTGCTTGATAAGGATCTTGTAGGTGTTTGTCTCTGTCTGAGGGGTTGGAGCAAATGCGGTTGTATCGTAGAGCTTGGCTGTAGACAATGGATCGTGTGGTGTGATCTGGATGAAAGCTGGAGGCATATAGGTAGGCATAGCGGTCAGTAGGTTTCCGGTATAGGGTGGTGTTTATGTGACCATTGCTGATTAGCACCGTAGTGTCCAGGAAGTGGATCTCTTGTGTGGACTGATCCAGGCTGAGGTTGATGGTGGGATGGAAATTGTTGAAATCATGGTGGAATTCCTCAAGAGTTTATTTTCCATGGGTCCAGATGATGAAGATGTCATCAATGTAGCGCAAGTAGAGTAGAGGCATTAGGGGACGAGAGCTGAGGAAGCGTTGTTCTAAGTCAGCCATAAAAATGTTGGCATACTGTGGGGCCATGCAGGTACCCATAGCAGTGTTGCTGATTTGAAGGTATACATTGTCCCCAAATGTGAAATAGTTATGGGTGAGGACAAAGTCACAAAGTTCAGCAACCAGGTTTGCTGTGACATTATCGGGGATACTGTTCCTGACAGCTTGTAGTCCATCTTTGTGTGGAATGTTGGTGTAGAGGGTTTGTACAACCGTAGTGGCTAGGATGGTGTCTTCAGGAAGATCACCGATGGACTGTAGTTTCCTCAGGAAGTCAGTGGTGTCTCAAAGATAGCTGGGAGTGCTGGTAGCATAGGGCCTGAGGAAGGAGTCTACATCACCAGACAATCCGGCTGTCAGGGTGCCAATGCCTGAGATGATGGGGCGTCCAGGATTTCCAGGTTTATGGATCTTGGGTAGCACATAGAATACCCCTGGTCGGGGTTCCAGGGGTGTGTCTGTGTGGATTTGTTCTTGTGCTTTTTCAGGGAGTTTCTTGAGCAAATGCTGTAGTTTCTTTTGGTAACCCTCAGTGGGATCAGAGGGTAAAGGTTTGTAGAAAGTGGTGTTGGAGAGCTGCCTAGCAGCCTTTTGTTCGTATTCCGACCTATTCATGATGACGACAGCACCTCCTTTGTCAGCCTTTTTGATTATGATGTCAGAGTTGTTTCTGAGGCTGTGGATGGCATTGTGTTCTGCATGGCTGAGGTTATGGGGCAAGTGATGCTGCTTTTCCACAATTTCAGCCCGTGCACATCGGTGGAAGCACTCTATGTAGAAGTCCAGTCTGTTGTTTCAACCTTCAGGAGGAGTCTACCCAGAATCCTTCTTTTTGTAGTCTTGGTAGGAAGGTTTCTGTGGGTTAGTATGTTGTTCAGAGGTGTTTTGGAAATATTCCTTGAGTCAGAGAAATCGAAAATAGGATTCTAGGTTACCACAGAACTGTATCATGTTCATGGGGCTGGAGGGGCAGAAGGAGAGGCCCCGAGCTAGGAAAAATTCTTTGTTAGTCTCTAAGGTGCCACAAGTACTCCTTTTCTTTTTGCGAATACAGACTAACATGGCTGCTACTCTGAAACGTGTTTTCTCCTGGGCTAAGAGTATAGCTGGATAGATTAACAATATTACTGGGTGGGTTAAGGGAACCACTGTTGTGGCCCCTTGTGGCATGTAGTAGTTTAGATAGTTTAGTGTCCTTTTTCTTTTGTAGAGAAGCAAAGTGTATGTTGTAAATGGCTTGTCTAGTTTTTGTAAAGTCCAGCCACGAGGAAGTTTGTGTGGAAGGTTGTTTTTTTATGAGAGTATCCAGTTTTGAGAGCTCATTCTTGATCTTTCCCTGTTTGCTGTATAGGATATTGATCAGGTGGTTCCGCAGTTTCTTTGAGAGTTTGTGGCACAAGCTGTCAGCATAGTCTGTGTGGTATGTAGATTGTAATGGATTTTTTACCTTCAGTCCTTTTGGTATGATGTCCACCCGTTTGCATTTGGAAAGGAAGATGTCTGTCTGTATCTGTATGAGTTTTTTTCATGAAGATGATAGATTTCCACTCCATAAAGCTAAATTCAGTGCCTTGCATAATGACAGGTTTTAGAATTATTAAAATTAAAATTGGTGCAATATGACTCCATAATAGTTTGAGTTTATTAACCTCGTGAGTCATAAAAGTAAAATGATGTCAGCAGCTTTCTGAGTATTATTTTCCCTGGAATCTTATTGGATTATGATTTCTTGGCTCTGTTGCAAAGGTTCACAATCTAGTTGTAATCATGGATTTTTAAATATTATTCCTTTCATACACATTTTAGACAAATGGCCCAAATTTCCATTTCTACTTCAAAAACTTTTATTATTAATTATTATTATTAATCATGTGTTGAACACCGTCATTGTGTCTTAGACCTTCTCAAGTTGATGCCCCAATGGTCCCAGAATTTATAAACTCTCGTGGATAGATTTGCATAATGCATTGGCAACAGTCTTTCTGCATCTGCTGTTTAGTTATTCTAGTTCATACCTAATCTATACAGGCCAGCATTATATTTTCCCACCTTTTACCACACTTTTATTGACTGTCAGTAGAGTATTTTTATTGATTTAACTGTAATAGTTTTTACAGATACCCACATTTCAATCTGCATGTACAAATATTCACTTTGGAAGTGTTTGTCCATTTATCCAACCATGGAAGAGAAACAAGACATGTTTATTTGGTTAATCAAAAGGAAGAGATAGCTGGAATGACAAATACTCACAGAAATGTTTTCCATCAATCCATAGTGTTAAAACAAGTAGCAAAAAAATAATAGTTGACTATTGTTGAGGACCAAATACATCTAACCAATCAGCTGTTAGAGATTCTGTGAGCAGGAAATGAGCAAAATTCATCAGGTGAATATTCTGACTGATCTATTCTCAGTGACCCATATGGGCTTTGCTCTGCAAAGTGCTGAGCACTTTCAACACCCACTGAAGCCAAAACAGATTGAGGGTGCTCAGCACCTGACAGAATCAAGTTTTGTCCCATTTTAATGTGACCTAAAAGAAACATTCATTGTGAATGTCTGTTCATCTTTAGAGCAGAGACTTTCTGAACTGGATGAAAGTTACATTGCATTTTTTTATTTCTCATTTGGGAGGGAAATAGATTTGTCAAAGTGGCTGCGGTCCCACTTACAAGAGCCTGAAATGACAATTTGTGATGATTCAGATATGTACTTTTTAAAGCAAAGGTTAACACTGAATACTAATAAACTAGGTTTCCTCTGAGATTTGTTACACAATATAGATTGTTGTAGTGGTGTCAGGAAGCTCAGCATCAGATCATTAGTTTACAATGCAGCTCCTTGTCTGTTCTTGTGAATTAATTAAGGCTGAATATCCAGCTTTGAGGCAAGGTCTCTTGCTGCTGTCCCTGATTCCTTCTGATAAATGAACTCAAAGTAATGTGGCACTGTGAGCAACCCAAAACATTGCTCCCCCAAGACTGGTGCCTAATGTGCCCTACTTCTGTGACCCACTCTTACAGAGGAAAATAAAGGCTGGATCTAGGCCAGGTCTTTAAAGTTTGATCAGTCATGCTGTGGTATTAGTTACTGAGAATTAACAGTGTTCTCTAAAAACAAAACAAGCAAGCCAACTAAAAAACAAAAATCTCATAATACAACTAAAAACAATAAGCTAATGCAAAAAGAAGACTACGCTATAGTAGGTTTCAAGGCACCTTGAGGGATTATACGTTTTGCATCCATGAACAGTGCTAAACTAAATGTGTAGTTGCGTGCAACACATTGAAAGGAATAATACAGCACAGTGCATTTTCTGGTACTTAGGATGGGCTGGAAGATGGTGATGTGCATTTATGATGTGCAATTAGGGGTTGCCAATTCCAAGGAAATGCCGTGCCCTATGGTCATCTTCAATAAATTGAAAATAGGGGGGATTGGCAGATGAACTTTATTATTTCATTTATATACAGATAATTAACGTTCTGTTCATTAGTCAAATTACGCAGATATCCTTCATCTTAGTCTAAAGATGAACTACAGTTATTTTATGTAGTGTGCTACTGAAAGAGAAGGATCACTAGGTGTTGAGGGGATTGAGTTTCTTGTAAGATCTCACCTTATACCTCTATATAGTTTTTGTTCATTAAGGATATGTCTATACTGGAGCTGGAGGTAGGATCTTTAGCTTGTGTACATGTATATGCAGTTGCTTTGATGGAGCTAGCACCCTGAAAAATAGAAGTGTAGCTACAGTAGAACAAGAATTGTGTGTACAATCCCATCTGAGAACATGGGCACATACTCGAGCGCTCCACAGCTATACTTCTAATTTTAGTGCACTAGCTGGAACAGAGCTAGCAGGGGTAAGTCTAGACTGGAGCTGGAGGTATAATTTCCAACTTAGGTAGACAAGCCCTTAGAGTCTAATTCAATGGCAACTGATGTCAATGAAAGCCTTTCTACCAACTTCAGTGGGCATAGGATCAGGCCCTGACAATTCTCCTGTCATACATGCCTTGATTCAACAAAGTGCTTAAGCCTATTGCTTAACTTTACGTAATCCCATTGGCTTCCCTGAAACTATTCACAAAGTCTGGCATGTGGTTAAGTCACTTGCTGAATTGGACCTTACTTTGGGTATAAACCAAGAGTCCAGCCATTAAAGTTAATAGAGTTATGGTGGTCTTAAAACAGAGTTAAAATGAGATCAGAATTTGGAACAAGAGTCAAAAAAAGTGAGAGCAATGAATGAAAGCAAGGAAGTGGAGGGAAAGGAGGACAACAGTAATGAAATGAAGATCACACAGTTACTTAGCTTCGCTATTGTGCAGCAAGTGGCTTCAAGTCTTCTGAAGGGTTTATCACTATAACTTTGTCATTTTATTCCATGAATATATTCTTCCCATTTGTCACTTTATATCCAAATAATTCCTCTTCATTATCCAGCAAGTCATTTTCATCATTAATATCATCCTTATCTCCTCATTGCACTGATTCTTTTCTTTCATTTAACAGTTCATGGACAATTACTGTTTGTTCATATCATTCTAATTTCCCTCTTCATCATTATCTTCTATATCAGATTTATTAGCCAATAAGATTTTGTTACTTTCAGATTCTCTCAGTAGTGGAGCAGAGAAGCAGGGTTTTCTAGGCTGGTGGTAGGTTGAAAGCCAAATATATAAATGAAGCAGTCAAAAACTGTATCATGTTCGTGGGACTGGAGGGGCAGAAGGAGAGACCCCAAGATAGGACAGATTCTTTTGCTGGGCTAAGAGTATAGCTGGATAGATTAACAATATTGCTGGGTGGGTTAAGGGAACCACTGTTGTGGCATGTAGTAGTTTAGATAGTTTAGTGTCCTTTTTCTTTTGTAGAGAAGCAAAGTGTATGTTGTAAATGGCTTGTCTAATTTTTGTAAAGTCCAGCCACGAGGAAGTTTGTGTGGAAGGTTGGTTTTTTATGAGAGTATCCAGTTTTGAGAGCTCATTCTTGATCTTTCCCTGTTTGCTGTATAGGATATTGATCAGGTTGTTCCGCAGTTTCTTTGAGAGTTTGTGGCACAAGCTGTCAGCATAGTCTGTGTGGTATGTAGATTGTAATGGATTTTTTACCTTCAGTCCTTTTGGTATGATGTCCACCCGTTTGCATTTGGAAAGGAAGATGTCTGTCTGTATCTGTATGAGTTTTTTTCATGAAGTTGATAGATTTCAACTCTGTGCAGCTAAATTCAGTGCCTTGCATAATGACAGGTTTCAGAGTAGCAGCCATGTTAGTCTGTATCCGCAAAAAGAAAAGGAGGACTTGTGGCACCTTAGAGACTCACAAATTTATTTGAGCATAAGCTTTCATGAGCTACAGCTCACTTCATCAGATGCATGCAGTGCATTCTTGGACTCTTGGGGGGCACGGCGCCAGGAGCTGGGACTCTGGAGGGCACGGGAGCAGCAGTGGAGCCCCACGTAAAACTTGGGGATGCTGCAGCACCTCATGCTCCCTAGTTCACCATCTATGTGAACTCAACAGTTAACCATTTAACTGATAGAATTTTAATGTTACATGGTTACTATTTTTAAACCCTATTTACATCCCTAGTTTCCGTAAGTTCATTCTATTTAACGCCCTAAAAGAGCATCACCTTTAGCTCAGAGATGTTCAGAGTCATGAGTTCTGGGCTGCATGGATGGATAAGCATGTATGTGTATTCTTTCACCCAGTGATAATGAAAGAGTCTTTGCTTTCAGTTGTCTTTAGTATGCATTCTCCAATCTCTCCATTTATTTTAAACTTGCTGTAATATTTGCACCTCTAAAGAACACTTTATCCAAGGATCAAAGGCACATTATGAACATTAATTCTCACTACTCCCCTGAGATATATACACTAGCATAATATATATATTACAGATAGGACAACTGAGGTACACAGATGATGAAGTTCCCAAAGTCACAAAGAAAGTCCCTGGCAGAGCAGAGACTACGGGCAGGTCTATACTACAAATTTACATTGGTGCAGCTGCACTGATGCAGCTACGCTGCAGTAGCACTTTTGGTGAAGATTCTCTAAGGCAATGAGAGAGAGCTCTCCTGTTGACTTAATAACTTGACCTCCTTGAGAGGTGGTAGCTATGTCAGCGGAAGAAGCGCTCCCACCAACATAGCGCTGTCTACACAGGGGGTAGGGGCATGCACAGGGGGCAAACAAGGGCACAGACCCCCACCACCCAATCAGCATGGCCGAGGCACAGAACTCCTCTGGGGCAGGGGGAGGAGGGGAGAGCAAGCTTGTCCAGCCGCAGGGGTAGAGCCAGCTCCTCTGGCCGCAGGGTTTGTGTGTGTGTGGCATGGGGGGTCAGCTCCTCAGGCCACAGGGAGCACAGAAAGTAGCCCTCCAAAAGTGGCCACCTTATTATTTCTCTTCACATTCCTGACAGGGGATTAAGATTGGGATAACTACGTGGCTCAGGGGTGTGGAATTCTCATACCCCTGAGCAATGTAGTTATACCCAGGTTAGACTGTTGTGTAGACCAAGCCTTAAACTTCGTCTTAATTTCCAGTCCAGTGTTCTAACCAATAGATCTTGCTTCCCATCTCACACTGATAAATACTGTAGCAACAATACAAAATGTAGTATTCACACTTGTGAGCATACTTTGTGTATCTTGTATCAATTGACATGAGAGATTTCATAACAAAAATTCAAATTTAAATACTGAATTGATTCAGTTGTCTTTTCCATCCATTGATATTTTGTTTATTTTCTCCTGGACTGTTGATAATTATTTTTTGCAGCTCTGATGAGAAGGTAAGTGTTTGCATGAAGGTGAAAGAACAGCTGAAGTGGTAGAGTTTATATTTCCTATAGAATACTGTAATAAATATGTGCAACTAATAGACTGAAGATTTAATACAATACAAAAAATAGCCAAAATAATGAGGGCACACATATTTTAGTATTCACATCCGCCACTTCTTCTAATTGTATTCTCAACTGTTTACTTAATAAGCAAACTGTAATCCACCCCCCCACCACACACACTATTGCTAATACTTTACCTTAACAAAAAGCACACATACGTTGCTGACATACAAAGAATATAGTAACAAGATTTGATCTAAAGGCATCTGAATGCACTATGATACTTTGTAGCACAGTGCATATGTATAATTCAGATGGTGTTAATTCCTGCTATAGAAAAGCATCATCATCTAAATTACAAATTTATAAAAAGGAAGAACAGATTGAACCCTTGGCATAAAAAGATAACAATCGTAGCTCTCTCAAATATGAGGAGCATTTATAGCAAGTAAGAGCTGTAAAAAAAGGCCATATGTTAGCTTTTTCAAGTGGCTTAGATAAAACTGCATCGGGAGTTGGCATAGACTCCAGAATAACAAGGTACATCACAATTTGACCTAAATAATCAGATGTTATCTTTAATATTTACATAGCATGGCCTGTTGCATTTGTATTTAACATAATAGAAGATGCAGCCCCAGGGGAAGGAGGCAATGGTGGCTTTAAATCACCTTTGTATCATCTGGATTTGGGGATGGAGCAAATTAGAGCAACCCTGAAAGCTGCTCTAGTTTACAGCTGCTTTACATGAGCTACCTATGGCTGCTCGGCAGATTGGAGCAGCCTATAATTTCAGTATGACTCCATGTTATAGAGTCTCCTCCTTCTCCTCCCACATGCCCCACAGTACATTCCCTGTGTCTGGGGCTTTGAAGGAACTGCCCAGGCCCACTTATGGTGGCCATACTCTTTTCTTGTGTTGGAGAGTGTAACCAAAATGGATATAAACCAGTATCAGATCAGAATGGTACCATTTTACATCCATTTTGCACAGGTGTAAATGACTCCATAACATGCAAGGCAATGGAGAATCATACCTTCCCACTCATTTAAGAAACATATTTGAGTCTTCCTTGGTGGAGGGAAGGTCAGGCAAGGTGTGATGTCTTTGAGAATGTTGATAATCTTGGGGAAGGGTGAGGTACTGAGCGGATGTTGAGGAGCTGTTTTGAGGATGGGCCTGGGAAATGCAGATATTGGTAATAGTGCATTGGTTGTGAATGTCATCTTGGGATGCTTGTTGTGATAGTGGTTTTAATGGAATGCTTAAGGGATGCAGAGATAGATAATGAACACAGAGATAGCTGTAATGGCCATAGTGGTTAGGTAAGATATTAACATTGGCAAATGATGACTTAAAGAAGATGATTTGTATATTTTAGGAGATTGATAAATCCCATGGTACAGATGGCAATGGTGAGAAGAACAAATTAGCTTAATATCCCAGGGAATATTGAAGCAAAAATAAACATTTTTGATATTTTGTGGACATTTGATTAAATACATTTAATTGACATGCATCCTTGTGTTACGTATGAGATATTTAATTATTATAAATAATCCTGGAGTGTGAGAGTTTGAACCAGTTAGTTGGCAGTATAATTACTTAGGCACTCTGATACTGTGCAATTGGGCACAGCACAAATTTGAAGGGTACAACAGATTCACCACATAGCTTTGAACCTGTTGCAATTTTTCACAAATAGAAGGCCATCCCAATTCCAAACAACGAACATCTGCTCAGGGATTCATTCTACTGTCACCCTGCTGATTATTCAGATACTACAAATAAAAACAGAATAAAAGACCTCAGGATTTGCCCCATATATGATTAATATACACATCTTAGAAGTGTTTGAGGTACACTCAATTTCACATCAAAACTTCACTATATGGCTGAGATGTGCACTAGCCAGCACTACTAAATGATTATTGTGCCTTATTACTTAATTAAAATCTCCTGTGGAGCAAGTGGTGTCATGAAATATACTATAACTGGCTCAGCATGGTCCCAACCTGAGTGACTTTCAACTCTACTAAAATTTTCAACCTGTATACAAGGCAAGGTAAGGCCATTTGCTGTCTACGTTAATTTATTCAAGTGGCAGCAACTGTCTGGGTTTTAATCGTTTTGGAAAATGCTTTATTTCCTGCTGTTGTGTAGTTAGTACATTTCTAAGGGAAGTGAAAGTAAAGGAATTCCCAGAAGGCATAACTTTTATTCTCTGCTTTCTTTATATCGAAGTGCAGTGTAATGGGAAGAGAACACTTAGTGAATCTGGGGGACACAGACTTCCATTTGAGTTCAAAGCCGACATATAATATGGAACTTATCAGTCCTGTTTTTGCTGGCAAGTTAGCTTGATAATGGGAAATAATTACAGAATGTTAGTAAAATGGACCAAGTGAAAGAACTGGCTTCTAAAACATTCAATCTTCTGCAAAGAAAAAAGGTAATGACTGTCTTTAGAAAAGTGCCTCTTGAAAGAAAGCACAGCATCAGTAGCAGTGCTGGTGGATGACTAGACAAATGCTCATCCATCTGGTGTCTGAAGGAATTATGCCATCAAGAAGAATTTCCGGATTAAAAAGGACAGTATGTTACTAGCTTTTTTTTTAAAAAAAATCTTCCTACAAAGGAACGTAGATATGTTATCAATACTTTGAAGAAATCTAAGCAGGGGGTTGGACTACATGACCTCCTGAGGTCCCTTCCAACCCTGATATTCTATGATTCTAAGTATGATGTAACGTAGACTTTGCTGCATTGATATACGATTGTATCAACCTGTCTCTAAATGGATATTTCAGAATTACCATTACTTTAAAATTCATGCACCATCTCTTCCTTTTATCCACCATCACCCCACCTGGTCTTTTATGCAGACCTCATGCCAGTAAAAAAGTTAGTATTCAGTCCTTTATGATGTCTACAGCTCCGTTGCATGGCTGTAGTTTCAGATGCACCACAAAAAAAGTGCCGTTCTTTCTCTCCATACATCATTAATTCTCGGAGACTAACTAACAATCTTTGTGTGTGTGTGCACACTGTAATCAGGGTACAATGCAGGTTCAAGGGAAGACGAAGAGAAGAAATAAAAAATGCTGCTACTGTTCTACTGTAGAATGTTATGTGGTGGAGAAGAAAAGGCTATATACAAAATGAAGAACAAAAAATGTTAGCATGCCTATATAAAAAATTTCTAGTTACTAGTAATTTTATCTCCATAGATTTTAATGACATGAATCATCTGCTTTACCATGGTCAAAGATTAAGTGATTCCTGTGGATTCTGTTCATTAAGGGCCAAATCATGCTACATGGAGCAGAATTGTGTAAGTGAAATTTGGCCTCACACCTGTACACATAGGTGCACATCCCAAAACCTGCACATAGCCAGAAGCATCTGTTTTAGAAGAGTCCAAACCTATAATAACTAAGATATTTGTTTCAGAGTAGCAGCCCTGTATTTTCTACTGAATGCATCCGATGAAGTGAGCTGTAGCTCACGAAAGCTTATGCTCAGATAAATTTGTTAGTCTCTAAGGTGCCACAAGTACTCCTTAAGATATTTGTCTTGATTTAATTATAAGGTTTTAACTGTTTTATCCCTTCTTTCTTTCTTCGTGCTGATTCAGGGCCTGATCCTGCTACCTTACTCACATGAGTGGCCTCATTGAAGCCAATGAAATTATTTACATGAGTGAGGATTATTGGACTGAGCACGAACACATAAATAGGTGATGGGATGCATAGCTGTATTTAGAATTTTAATGAAAACCATGTGTAGTGTAACAGCAAGCACTCTCTTCTCAGGAGCCTGATCTATACAGTACAGGTCTGATCCAAAACCCATTGAAGTCAATGGGAGTCTCATTTAACTTCAATGCACTTTGGATTAGGCTCTGTATACTTCTGAGGGCTCTGAAGTAGTGTTTCCATGCCACAGTCAGGCCCCAATTCAGTAGGGCAGCAATTCTCAACCAGGGGTTTGGGGCCCCCTGGGGGGCTGTGAGCAGGCTTCAAGGGGGGGCCACCAAGCATGGATGGCATTAGACTCTCTAAGGCCCAGGGCAGAAAGCCAAAGCCCCGCTTCAAGGGACTGCAGCCCAGGACCCTGAACCCCATGACCCAGGGCTGAAGCCGAAGCCTGAGCATCTTAACTTCATGGTGCCCCCTGCAGTATCGGGCCCTGAGCAATTGCCCTGCTTGCTACCCCTTAATGCCAGCCCTGACTTTTATATGCAGAAAAAACATTTGTTGTGACACAGCTGGGCCATGGAGTTTTTATCGCATGTTGGGGGCAGGGGCTTCAGAAAGAAAAAGGTTGAGAACCCTTGCAGTAGGGGTTTTAAACATGAGTAGTCCCTCTTGAAATCAATGAGGTTCATCACATGCTTAAGGTAAGGCATGTGCTCAAGTATCTTGCTAAGTCAGGACATGCGCATGCATCTCTGACCAGAGGTCATGTACGCATAACTTCCATGGAATTTCTTAGGAGTTCCTACCTAATCTACATGTGTCTGGATACTGAAAACTTTCCTCTTTGAAAAGTACAGCAGCGCTACTCTTATGTACCTGTTTGTTTGTTCTACGAAAATTGTGGCTGCCATTACCTCATTAAGGCTGCATGAAACATCTGTCTGTCTTTAAATGCATAATCAACCTCTCCATGGACAAAGCTGACAAAGTATGTTTTTGTTTTCATATTTTCCCTTATGCCAATTTAAAAACAAACAAACCAACTAGATATTTTGTGCTAAATGTCTTTGATGAACCATGTTACTGGCAGCAAGTTCCACTTCAATTAAAGCCTTTGCAAAGAGCGAAAAAGACAGACACTAGGAATAAAAATGATCAAAGCTGACACTGATTGTGCACTGCTCTTAGTGGTTCAAAAATGCATTATCACTTCTGTTTCCACTAGCTGACAGATTTATGTTTCCGCCAAAATATTCATGCCATATTCCATTTTCTAGAACCAGATGAGACTTCTGCTTTCAGATGTTACTGAAGGAAGACTCCAAAATGCACCATGGAAAACACTAGTCATTAAAAAGCCTAACTTTGTGTCTCCCTTGACGCCGCATCATCTTATTACAAACACATTTGTGCCAGAAAAATGTGACACCATACAATGAATTACAGAGTTGTGTTTTTTTTAAAAATACAGGCAGTCATTTATTTGGAAGATTGAGGAGATCAAAATATAAATTAGGCATTTTTAAAAAAAATCACACATGCTACTTCCTGTCAGAACAAAACTAAAACTCTAATGAAATTCAAAGAAACCAGGCAGCAATTTTTTTAAAATACATGCATTATGTCGCCATAATGATTAGAGAAGACTTTATCCAATAGATCAGACTGGATTCTTTAAATATCCATATAGGTAATTTGAAAATATAGATATAGCTGACAGAATGAAATGGAAGCCATTCCACTCCATCATGTATTCAGGCATCTGTTATCTGTAATAAACATCCTTATAAAAATACATTCATGGAAAGACTTTACTCTTCATGGCAGATTTCAGTTTCAACTCAATTTTTGTTGTGGGCTGGATTTTTAAATTTTTCATTTTTCAGATTGTCAAAAACAAAAATCCCATGTTATGGAGCTAAATTACCTTTGCATTGAAGCCATTTATGAATGGTACAGTAGAACCACAATGCTAGGGAAGCCAGAGAATACAATGGGTTAGAAGAAGGGTGAAACAACCAGTTGGTATTGGGCTGATGAGCTGGGCCTGATTCTGCTCTCACTAGCACCAGTTTTATGCCCATTACACCATTGATGCCAACTGATTTACTCTTGATTTGGGCCCAGTCCAGCAATCCATCCTTCCTCAACATTTCAATAGAATTTGGCATGTGGGATAGGGAGTAACAAAAGCATGGGCTTAAATTATTTGCTGAACTGGGGTCTATATAGGTGTGAGAGAATGAGCAGGTCCACTAGGTCTGTCTAGGGCAGAGGTAGGATTAATGGACCTGATTTTCCATTCAGACCAGTGTAAATAATCCAAAATCAATGAAGTTGTACTTGTGTAAATAACTAACTAAGGAGATGATCAGTTCCAGTGCCTTGAGGGATGCTGAATGGCATGTGCTCAGATGCAGTGTGCATTCTGCCCAAGAGTATAGGACAGAATGGATCCTATACATGCCCATAACATGTCTGGTCACACCCACCGTGGAATCAGCAGCACCACTGGCAGTACTAACTGTCTGCCTTCCTCACTTTCAGGAGTGTTTGCCATATCATATGTACCTTCTGCATGGCTACACTGGCTAACTGGGGAGGAACTGCCTCCCTGCATCATTTCCTCCCTCTAACCCATCCCTCCAAGGGAAGCCACAATTTGTCCTCTTTTCTGAGAGGTGAGGACATACAGATTTGTGCCAGAACGTTAGTGTACAGGGCTGCTAGTATTCTTCCTGTAAAGGTTTGTAGTCCAGTTGTAAATCCTTGAAAATATGTGTTTATAACTTAAGTACTCACCCTCCATTAAATATAATGGTGTAACTAGTGCAACTTTCATGTGTGTTGCTGCACAAAAGCCCAGATAATTTTCTTTATAACCCAAAATTGCTAACTAGAGACTATGAGATGAGCCACTGTGGGCAATTAAGTAAATATTAATCTCAAACGAAACGTGACTCCACTCAAAGCTTGGTAATATTCTAAATAAAATAAATGCAGGTAATCAGGGAAGGTCAAGGTCTGGAGGTTCAATTCAGTTTCAATAAACACTTAAAACTTGTGAAGCTTATCCAGACTCTATCCAACTTAAGTTTGCACCCTCACTGCAAGGTGGGTAGGTTCCAGCTCTAAACCACACTTCCCACTGGGGTCAGCTAGCTTGGGTTTGAAACATCTCCAAACCCAATTCAGACGGTTATGTGGGTGGTGGGAGTGGGAAATTGAGCTAACACCCAGGTAAGACCCAGGGTTAACTCTGCAGTGAAAATATACCCTAAGCCAGGGATGCTCAACCTTTTTCTTTCTGAGGCCCCACCAACTCCACAGTCCAGTTGTGCCACAACAAAAGTTTTTCTGAATATAAAAACCAGGGCTGGCATTAAGGTGTAGCAAGCCGAGCAGTTACACAGGGCCCCATACCACAGGGGGCATCATGAAGCTAAGTTGCTCAAGCTTTGGCTTCAGCTCTGGGTCGTGGGCTGTAGTCCCTTGTTGAGGGGCTTTGGCTTTCTGCCTTGGGCTCTAGAGAGTCTAATGCTGGCCATTTTTGGCAGCTGCCCTGAAACCTGCTTGCGGGTTTGAGAACCACTGTCCTAAGAGACAAACTGCACTGGTTGGATGCTGGTCTGCAGTGGGGGCTGCAGAGTATAGATCTGCACCACTCCCAAAATGACCTTATCACATGCAGCTGTAGGAGAGTGTCTGGAACAGAATTCCTGCAGCATTAGGTATTCACAGATCCACCCCAGGTAAATATCTTGGAAGTACCACAGGGCAAGCCAGCCAGTCACAGCTACTGCTTGGCCTTGGATGAAAAGAACACTGTAGTTATCACCTCCCAGCTCTATGATGTCAGGCTGTCTGCAGACTCTGCAGGACACCACCAAATTGGTTTATGTCAGGTCACACTTGTAAAGGTTTTCTTCAACCCCCTGAAAGTTTAGATTCTGGTGAACATTTCTGCAAATGTACCACTTTGTCCAGTGCAAGTTCTGGAATGCCTTAGGTTCTTCTGTCCTTATCTTTGATGATCAGAGGACAGGTTTATGGTCATTATATCTGGCTTATTGTAACCCATGTAAACAGTACCTGGACACAACCGTGAAAGACCTTTTAAAAATGTGGGGCACTCATAATCTATCATTATAAACTATCTTGGTTTCATGTTTGCCTCTGACCTGCATTGGATGAAATCAGACAGACTTGCTCTGTATTTATACTAAGACTGTGGGGAAAAAAAATCATTTGCAATTTCCCTTCTGGCACCTTTGTACCCAACAAAATTTAGGGGGAGTTTCAAATGAACAGTAAAATACAAAAACATTCACATTTACAGTGATTTCAATATTATTTCCAAAAATATCACCTCGCTGTAATTTATTGGTTTCCTTTAAAGTGTAGCTGAGCTGACAGTGATGGTCTGTTATCACACACACACAGAGCTGTCTAACAACAAACTCTTTCAGAACAGCATAAAAATCTCAATTATAAAAGTATTGGTTTAAAATATTTTGTAAACTGTCTGATACAAAAGTTTCCCCCCCCCCAATAAACTAAAATAAATAAAGCAAAAAAAATGACAAACTTTCCTTTGCACTGGGTAGCTAGATGTAGTAGATACCAGAGAACATATTTTATAATGTTCAGCAGGAAATATTGAAATGTTGAAGAACTTGAGGTCCCCACACACCTTGTGGCCCTGCACTTTGTGTAATCACTTACACCAGTGCTAAGTGAGTGTAATAGCTTGTTGTTCAGATCTGGTAGTATTTTACATCCGCTGGGGTTTTTTTGTTGGTGGTGTTTTTAATGTGCCATTTGAACCTTGAGCTTTGCTCAGCTATGGGCTTCTAAATATCTGATCTTCTGACTTCTGCTGAAAGAACACTCATTGTTTCCAGGAAAGCCTGCTGTTATCATAACACTAAAAGCACAAGCCTGACAGCTCTAAAAGAGCAGGTGCCTATCAAATGCAATGTAGCAGTCAGATATTCATCCATCCATCTTCTGCAGAGTGACACAGCCTAAAATTAATTTTAAAAAGCCTTTGGTGTTGGAGCATTTCTTGTGCATACATAAGGAATCATAATTATTTAAGAAATTCTTTTTTAAAAGAGAAAACTGGTTAACGACAGTATTCTTGCAATGTGCATGTGTCCTGGAATTCATTTGGAGGGTCTGAAGGCCAATGAAAAGGCACATTTCCTTCTGTTTTTTAGATGCCTGCAAAGGTTTTTTTCTTCCTTTCCTCTGTAACCATGGTAGTTAACAGGGCTCATGTAATGTTGCATTAGGCTAGTTTGTTGTACAGCCTTGACTGTTTGTTCCAATATACAGTGTAATTTAATTAATCAAGTTGTCAGATTTAAAGTCTAGAATATTTTCTACATTATGTTCCAATAAAAGTATGAACAATAAATCTTTTATTGCTGTGGAAACTGTATAAAGTCATCCTGATAATCTGAGAAGCACATCCTATATAAAGAAGAATATCCTTTTCAATCTAAGTTATTGCCTATTAAAGTCCTTGGGCCCCAATTCTTTAGTGGGTTTGGGTGGCACAAAGCTGCCGGGAAGATAGTGGAGGTAGATACTGGAGGGTTTTCTCTGGATATGGAAGTCCCTTGGTGTTATAAAGCCACTGCCATGGCTCTTATACCATCCCCTTTCCACTCTCCACTACAGGGAGCATAGCTGGGCTCCTTTATGCCACTGCCAGCTGGTACAGATTAGAGCAGGCCTCAGTCTGCCAGGC
This sequence comes from Dermochelys coriacea, assembly GCF_009764565.3. Taxonomy (NCBI): domain Eukaryota; kingdom Metazoa; phylum Chordata; order Testudines; family Dermochelyidae; genus Dermochelys; species Dermochelys coriacea. The sequence goes on along the minus strand of NC_050075.1, from coordinate 71,483,681 downwards.
TGTTTCAGTGCAGTTTAGGCTTCTGGGCTAGAGCTGGAGTCTGGGCTCTAGGACCTGGCAAGGTGGGAGGGTCCCAGAGTTCAGGCTGCAGCCTAAGCCCAGAAGTAGTGGGTAAGAATTAGACCATTTATTTAGGTGGCTAAATTTGGAGTTAGATGCCCAAGTTTAAGCATCCAGTTTTGAAAATATTGGACTCTAGCCCATACTATTAAAAACTAGCCAACTCTTTGGAAAGGAAACTACTTGAACTTGGACTGATCAGACAGAAAAAGCATTTGCCAAAATAGAAAGTTGTGTAAGACTCACAGGCCTTTCCACTGCACTTTGACATAGCCATGATGATAATGAGAATGTTCAGAGGACCAGATAGCCCCAGGTCACCAGACTTCCTTTACATGGTGGAAAGAAAAGGAGTACTTGTGGCACCTTAGAGACTAACAAATTTATTAGAGCATAAGCTTTCGTGAGCTACAGCTCACTTCATCGGATGCATTTGGTGGAAAAAAAAAGTTTTTTTTCCACCAAATGCATCCGATGAAGTGAGCTGTAGCTCACGAAAGCTTATGCTCTAATAAATTTGTTAGTCTCTAAGGTGCCACAAGTACTCCTTTTCTTTTTGCGAATACAGACTAACACGGCTGCTACTCTGAAACCTGTGTTTACATGGTGGGTTGACCCTCCAAGCTCGCCTTAGCCATGTTGCCTGATTTAGGGTGTTAATAATATTAATTTGGATAATATGGGTTTTAGGCTTGCCAATTTGTTAGATCAGAAGATAAAAGTTCTTGTCCTCAATCAGGCTCTACAGAATTGACAAAGGACCCTTGTGGGTATGACAGGAAGCTGACACTGAGACAGATATAGCTGTAAAGATTTTTTATTAAGATAAATGAAGTAGTAATTAAATGGTAAAATAATCAAAGTTATAGAATTACAATTGCATTACTGCTATTTAAAAGATACATATGGTATTATATGCTACAAAGTTTTGGTTAATATACTTACACCCTTCCTCAATAACCTGGTGGGGAGAGACACAGGACCAGCCATACCTCTGATGGTTCAGGATTTTAAATTTTTGAGTGAGAGTTGCAGCACTTAGAATAAGCTAATCCTAAAAGCTATTAAAGCTAACTTAGAGTTTACTTAACAAACTTAAAATTAAAACCTAATAAACAAAACTAAGAACAGAAACTTAGGGAAACCAGCTTAGCCTAGTTCTCTTGGAACTTAAAGTTTGAAAAAAAACATGTACAGCCTACTAATAGTTAGTAGCCATTGTAGATAGATAGATAGATTATATTTCTAGCACGGTGGGTTACCTTTTTTATAGGCACAGGTGCCGGAAATCCTTTCTCCTATGCCCAAACTTATGTTTTTTGCCCACAGAAATGTTAGGGTACACTTACTTTATAGGCTAGTTTTTGTTCTCTTTGTGGTATACCTGTTAAGTTTTTGGGTACAGACTTGAAAAAACCCTATGCCATTTTTTCATTATCTATTTAGGAGAACGGTTCTAGACATATGCATGGGTGTTACTTGTTATTTAGGTGAAAGGTCTCAGACATATGTAGGCCAACTTTGCTATCTGGGTGAAAGTTCTAAATACAGATATGCTAACTTTGCCTTAGCATAACATACTGGATATGGCCTGTAGGTTTCTTGTATGACAGCCTGTTGTAGGAGCATTAGTGATCTGTATGCTCTGTATAACCTGTATTCTCAAAAGGTATGTTACACTTTCCCCCACCCCTTTTTGTCTCCTCTCCCTCTTTGAATACCTGTGACTTTCCCCCTCACCCTCCCTCCTGGAATGCTTGTGGGATGAATGGGCTGGTTGAACAGCTTGAAGATCAGAAGAGCTCCCAGGTAGACAAGGTGTCTGGGACTCTAATTAGGCAGCACTCACACCCCCAATGCATGGACACTGGCCGAGGTGGAGTGTGACCAACCAAATGCGGCCAAGTCATCTCTGGTCGCAGGCCATGAGGAGCAGGTTATTAAAAGGGGAAGAGGCCATGTGCTCAGGAGTGCACTCATAAGCTTGTACCTCCCGTGAAGGCCCTTTGTCCAGACCGCCTGGCCAGTGGTTCACCACATTGCATTCCATCATGCCTTGGGAAGACTTACCTTCACAAACTTACCCTGAAGAATCCTGACATCTCCAGTGCCGTGCCTGTCCTGGGAGCATGAGTATGCAAGTGTGCGTGTGACCCCCCCACGCCTTTCCCCTTCTTTTGAACTTAGCTATCAGAATAATAAATGCACTGCTTTCTGCTAAACTCTGGTGGGTCATTAGTCCTCCCTAAGCTTACCAGCTGGCCCAATTTCAGGTAACACAGCCAAACTTACTTTAAAATAAATTTATAAACCTATTACAATAAACCAAATACTTAAACTATAAGAAAAATATATATATGCAAGCAAGCAGGTTAATCCTCTATACTTCCGGCAACAGAACCCTTTTGCTCTGTATGTACCAGGAGGACTCCTATGGGCAGTTCTGGAGGCCAGGAGCAGAGACTGGCAGATTTATGTTAATCAAAACTCACTTTAATCTTTAACATCCTTATGTAAGGATTATAAAATCCTCTCTTGTGTAAATTTTTAATCCTAAGGAACTGATTCTGACCCAAGTCAGTGGCCACAAAACAAACTGGTATTAAAGCCAGCCTCTGGATGGATTAATTTTCATGCCTACAAATATTAGCCAAGCTCATGCTTTGAGCCAGCAACACTCTCAAATAGAGGAAAATCTTCCCTGGGTCAGTCTGGGATCTTTTAGTCTATGGTCAGTATTAATTTGATATTTTCAAACTTAGAGTTTCTGAGGCTGTACCTTCATGGCACTTGGCTTCCTGCTGACCAGCAGTGAGAAGATCTTCTCTTCCATATAGACATCAAAAGACATTTTGCCCATGCTGAATGAGGTCATTCTGTTTCCATCACTAGTGGCCAAGCACTTATGCTTGTTGGTAGGCAGCAACTAAAGGAACCAGGAGAGTTGAAATGATCAGAGTAGAAAGCCTGAACCAGTTTACTTGAAGCAGTTGTCAGAACACAATGCTGTTATCTGAACTGGGGACTGAATTGGTTGAACAGGCATTAAGCCACAGAAGCATGACAAAAAATTTGAGGGAGTCTACCAATTTCGATTTGTAGGAAGTCTCATACCCACTGCTTTGAAAAGCAGTTACTCATATGAGTAGCACCAGTGGCATTAATGGGATTTCTCATGTGAGTAACTGCTCTCCAGTGTGAATAACTGATTCACAATCTGGTCCCTTGACTGCTTTATAAATCTCAGCCACTAGCATTGTTATAGTAGGTGTAAATCCCATTCAACAGGCCGGGCATAGTTTGTCACAAGATAATTCAGTTTAGCCCCAGTATAAAAGTTCTCTCATGGAAGCATATCCCTGAATATTGCCAGTGACTGCATCTATAGAGAGCAATAAAGTCTTCTCGGTACACCAAAATAATTTAAAATATACCACATGTACTATATTGTCTTTTTACAATAATTGCATTAAGGAAATATAAATACATTTGAGAAAATCAGAAATGGATGCCAACGTAAATGTAGCAATTAACAGCATTAAAGCTGGTCAGAAATTCTTCAAGGGAATGTTTTTCCATTAAAAAATGCAGATTAGTCAAAACTGAATAACTTTTTAAAGGAAAGGGGCAGTTTAATTGAATTTTCCATTTTGAAAAAAAATGAAAAGTTTTTCTATTGTCTACAATTTCTGAAATGAGATGTTCCTATTTTGGGGGGTCAAAACAACATTTAATTTCTATATTTAAGTTAATGTATAGTAAAAAAACCCAAAATTTTAAAACATCAAAATAAAAAAAGTTTCAAAATTTTGAGGAGAAACATTTCAATTTTTTCAGATTTTTTTATGCCAAAGTTTGAATATTGACATTTCATCCCACTTTGGGACAGGAAATTGTCTTGAAATCTCTTAAATTTTCATTGGAAGGGACAACCTAGCTATAAATAGTATGACTTTTATTCAAAATTGCTCAACCTTGTTTCAGTGTACAAAATAATTCTATCCTGCTAGTGCACCAGGGAGTTAATACGATATCCACAAATAGCATGATCTGTGTAGAGGGGAAAATTACCATGAAAAAAGAATTGTTTAGTTTCCAACAGGTCATTTGGCTGTGATCTTATCCACAACAGGCAATCTAAATTGCTTCTCTGTTGTTGGTGTGTAAAACACACAAATCACTAGAGAAAAGCTGACAGAGATTACAACAAACAGGCTAAGTATATGGCAGCTAGCAAAGACATTTCTATTCCATATCCAATACATTTGGCAGGCAGCTATTTGAAACACAAATATTAGCTAGCAATTAGATGGGAAACCTAGGGAATGTTCTGATGGCAAGTAGAATCCTTTAAGGTCAGATTGACCCCATGGCATTCTTTTCTCAGCCTCATCATCCATTTCCAAAAACGTTTATGTAACATTTCTCTGTGCTGTTTCTCTTTAGATAACACCTGCTGGAGTTATTTGGAAAAACCTAGAAGATGGATATAGTTAGATTAAAGCTAGGTGGAGGGACTATGTTAGGTCTTTTTGAATTTTGTGAACAGGTGGGAAAACACAAAAAGAGAAATCAGAGAATAAAACAGTCTAAATAGCAAACAACATATTTGAGTTTTAAAACCCTTCCATTTCAAAACGCTAAATTTGAATTGGAAAAAAATAGGCAGGGAAATTTAGTTTATAGAGGCCAGTTACTAAAATCCTTAATCTCATTTTCACTCAGTCCTTACTCCAGAAAACTCAGCCTGAAGTGTTCAGGAAGAGTTTTTCTGAGTGAAAACTGAACAAAGATTTTCAGGATTAAGCCTATAGATTTTTAATCTGACTGAATCCTTTTAAATCTAAATTATATCATAATTTGCCCCATTATCCCACAGTGCCTTTCCCCCAGCAGCTGTTGCATAGAGTTGACTGAATTCTTGGGACTGTAGTAAACCACCATTGGTGAGACAGAGGGGCCAGAATCTGAGATGGGGGAAGAGGGTCATTTGCCTGAATTCCAAGCACCATTGAACTGGTCCACAGGACCCAACCTCTCTGAGAGCTGTCCTCTCTCATGCTGGCCTGACGTCCTTGGCCTGTTCAGGTGTAAGGGGTTCCATGTCTCGTAGGATTCTAGGCCATTTCTATTGAAGAGCAGTCTTTTCCTACCCATAGTTATTTCCTCTCCTCCCCTCCCCATCAAAATAGATTCCCATACTGGGAGCTCCTGCACTTGTAAGTGTGCCACCCACAAGGTGTTATACAAGTGGAAACCCTACAATATTTATAAACTGTGCAAACGCTGCCGTTCAGAATATATTTTTCCAGAGCAGATGTTTTTCTTTCCTCCTGCTTTCATGTTTAGCATGTATCTTTTAAAAAAATAAACAAGGCACAGATTAAGATGAAAAGATGATAGTGATATAATTGCAGCCAGCTGAAGACTGGAAGAAGGAAAGCTTCAGTTAAAAATAAAAATACATTGGAAGGAACAAATGCCCAGCAGTAGGCCTGACCGTTGGGACATCTCCTACCTCTGTTTTCCACGGCAGATGAAGTGAATGCAATGGTGGGGGCTTTTTGGCCCACTGTAGAGATGGAATGCTGAACTTCCCTTGTCTATAGTGGGCCAAATTGTCAAATATGTGAACAAATGTACCTGAAAAAAAATCTGCGCTTGTGTACACAAACGTGTGCATTTACCCCATTCACATGCAACTAGGAGATTTAGTGGGTATCTGTTTGTATCCATATTTGAAAATGTGGTCAGATGTGTTCCTCCTGATCGCTACTTGGGGTTCATCCTTTATTTATTTTGATGTTATTTTTACCATTAGTTCTGAATATTTTAAAAGATCATGACATTTATTGGATGCACTTTAGTGCTCATGGTACATCATGAAGACACATTGACATTGCTTGTATTAGTAAGGCATAATAAAGTTCATGTCATATACATTTCTATCAGTGCTCCTCCGGCAAAATTGCTCCCTTTTCAGTCCAGAACTCTCTAGATTTAAGACTTCTATTATTTCTCAATAGGGCTAAGATATGTTAGAACAATTATATCCATTACAAATTAGACAGGAATGACCAAAAATGTTTTAAATAGGGTGTCGGCTGTCAAATTAGTCCCCAGTGTAATCCCATTGACTTCAGTGGCATTTACAGTCAGGGATAAATTTAGTCCTTGTCCTCAACGATAAAAGTCTAGTGCAGTTAGCCATTGCTTAACTTAACTTTCCCACAAAGAAATATTAAAGGAGATAAACAGTTTCATTGAAGAACTACAACAGTTTAAAAATAAGTCTTGAGTGGAGAAATGTAGAAAAAAATCTAGGTGATAGATGTTCATAGTGAAAACCACTGGGAAAAATTCATTTCTACTGCTAATTGACTGAACTCAGTGATGCCCTTATTTGATGTTTAGTTTTTAATTAGAATGTTACTGAAGTTTTTGAGTGATAAAAAGAACAGAAGTTCACTGAGTAAAAGTTATGTTGAAAAGGTAGCATCTGACATGCAAATAAAGAATAAGACCAACATTTGATATATAATGTTGTTATCATTTGGAAGGCCTGATTCAATGGAGCTGGAGCATGTTCATAATCTTAATGGTAATAAGTAGCAATACATCCAGCTGTGGGAACATCTACTAGACATTATTTGAATTTATGAAAAAAATAAGGGAGAGAAAAAGATAATTATTCATCCTTGATTTCCAATGAAAGCTACCACCACATAATCATACATGCCAGGAGTCAAAAGACAGCCAAACCAAGAATCAGATATTTGAAATTTAATTTTAAAAAGAGATTTGTCAAATGAAATTATGCTTCTATAATGGTATAAGCTATTCTGAGCAAAAAAGATTAGCTATTTCTTACAAGGCAGAATCCCTGGTTTTGCTTTTCTAGTTCATTAATATTATTTTATTTGCTGCAAGTTCAGTTCTCAGAATCCTCTCTGCTCCATTTGTCAAGGCTATGTAGAGCAGCACAGCTGTATTTTTATCCAGTTCAGTAGTTAATGGCAACTCAGTTCTTTTCAGAATTGCAACTCAAAGGGAGCTGTGATAGAACATTCCTAGAGCGTACACATAAATGTAACCTTGCCCATACCACATCTTCAACACTCATCCTTCTAATTCTCCCAGGCAATATAATTGTGTTGGGATCCAATCATGTTGGGATTCCATCCATAAAATGTGAACTTGTTATAACTTAGGACATAAAAGCATTTATAGTCAGAGCTCCTGAAGATAAATCCTCTACATTTTGTTTGATTTAAATGCTACTTTACATGCTGATATGCCACATTCATGAGGAATACAGGCACATGAGGGAAATATATCAACCATCACAACTAAATTGCTTTGGACAAATCTGCTATCCCTATTATATTATACAGTAGGTCACACTTCATTATAAGATGCTATAATTACAGTTTAGTTACATTACACATACAGTAAAATCACAGACATTTTTCTTTTCCATATGTAATTACCATTAATTCATATAACCTGAATTTACCTGTTATGTAAATGTAGACACTATTTCCTTCACATCCCTTTGGTGTCCAACTAAATACAAATATTAAAAGAATCTTCTAGGTATACTAAATACACTCCATGTCCACTGTAAATATCTGTCATTTAGGACCTGATCTAAAGCCCATTGAAATTTGAGGAAGCTGTATAAACACAGTGGAATTGTGACTCAACTAAAGCTCCTATATTATAAAGTGTGACTTAAGTTCTAACAATGCAAATAAGCTGTTGGAGTATAGGTCAGCCCACTCTAACCTTCACTCCTGGGTGCTCTTGTCTTTAAAGACTTTTTTGCTATAGGTTGTGTAAGATGCGTTAGTTTACAATATATAAACAACAACATTATGATTTACACAGCATCTTCATCGTCCACCAAGGTGGTCAGCGGACAAACTAGTAGTGAAAAATACCAGAGAGCAATAAAGAGGCAATAAAATAACTAATATAAAAACAAATAAAATAACCTCTCATTATCATCACCACAATAAGCTGCAGAAAAAATATGTTGTCTCTGGTTCACCCGTGTAAGAGTTTGCTGGGCAAAGACAAGAGTAAGAGTTTGCATATAACTGTTCTGCATGAGCTGCTGTGAAACAGACTCTAGTGAATAAGGAGTAATGCAATAGCTGAAAAGAGGTGTTATAATGAAATCTCTGGTATTTTATATTTTGTCTCTCTCTGTAGAATTACCCCATGATAAAGACTAGACAAGGAAAGTGCTCATCTGTCAAGCCTCTCCTGAATATTTCAGCGAGGTTGCCTGTTTCAGAGCTTTTACCAAATTTGGAACTTGTATGTTATATTCATATATTAAGCATAACATGCCCATTAAATTTAAGAAAACGTATTTCTGCCTAAGTTACCAAAATAAAAACGAAGATGCACTGTACAAAACTGACCCCTGAAGTCTTAAGTCACATTAATGGTATAGTCAGATAGTCACTCCACTTTTGTTTGAGTAATAAAGACAGAAGATTAAGCCACTTATCAGCTGCATAGCAACTGTCTGCCCTACATTTTTTGTAAATTGTTTTATTTAAAGTGAAATAAAATAGTGGGAGAGACAATACAGTGCAAGGGAAAGCAAAAGTCCTGGTTGCAATCTTTGAAATGGATTCCCACAAGATAAAATCTTCAGTGGGGTCTTTCTTGGGGTAAAAGACTTCAGTAATCTCCATCAGACAACCTCCCAGGACTTCCCCACTGTTCAGTCTCAACCACTGCATCAGCAAAAACAAATCATTTGCTTTTCTCATACTTAGCAGGGTGCTGCTGATCTGATGGGATGAACAAAGCTACAAAACTGATTATAGGCCCTTTGTACCAAATGACTCGAATGTGGTAAGTAACGTGTGTGTGTGTGCGCATGCACGCCCTCGCACAAGGCAATTAGGAAATCACTCCCTGTTAGGGCTGATCGAAATTTTTCCAAACAGAATGCTTCTCCTTTAGGAAGTGCTGATTTGACAAAAATAAATGTTCCAGGGGACATGTATCAATCTTATCAGTTTTTGATGAAAAATTATCAAGAGGTTTTACTGTAATAAAGTCAAATTGTTTGTTTCATCTTTATCATAATGTATAATATAATGCAAAAGTTAAAAGTGTCCAACTCATAATATGACATATATTTAGTATAATATAAAAATGTAAACATAAATGACATTACAATAGGACATTACCAATTACCTAATCAATTATCAAACCAATTACCAGGAAGAACTATTATAAGTGACCAGCTAGAATACTATTTAAACTCCAAAACCAATTAGAATACCAATGATCAATCCAAAAATTATAAATTAGAATACCATTTAATAATTAGAATGCCAATTTCAAAACCAAGTTATTAGTGTATAAAAACAGAATATAAAAGAGAGAACATTTCTACTATTATTTTATAACATAAAAGTCAAGTTGATAAAGCTGAAAATGAACAGTTTCAACTTCATAGAAATGAAACTATTCAATAAAGTTATTTCAATTTTTCCAGAATGAAATTTCAGAATTCTGTGAGAAATTTCAATTTTTCCTTCTGATATAGAACAAAAACTATGAAATTTCAGACTATTCGGTGGAATGGGAGTTCAGGGTTCTGATCAGCTGTGACTCAAGATCTTTAATCAAAAAAGCAAGCAAGGGGGAAAAAAGCTTGTTGAATCCACATGAATTGAAATTTGGGGAAAACATTGGCTATAATGCTATATTTTTTCTTCTGTCTCCAAAAGAGATTTTTCTACAGTGTTAGACAGACCTATTGTGTTGAAAACATGCAGCAAAAACAAAGCTGCCTGTTAATGCCCCACTGAAAAATATTCTCATGAAGACTCTACCTGAAGGGACCAGTCTCTTACCATGAAGTGTCTTCAAAGCACACCAAAACAAAACACAAACAAAAAAACACTTTAAGAAGCCACCCCTTCTGGACATCTTAACTAATTCCTCTTACTTTAGTAGGTGGAAGGGAAGGTAAGTAGAGTTTCCTTTCAGTTACCGTACAGAGATATCTATGTGGAATCTGAATATTCAGCAGAATATGAAAAAGGAATTTTAAAATACTTAAATGTGCCTCATTCAGGCAGGTGTAATGATTTTCCACTGACTCTAATCACTACCACCAATAAAAAACTTAAACCACTATCTTGGTAGTTTTTCTCCCTCTATTACTACATATGTTATCATCCTGTTGAGTTTCTTATCCAAGATTACAAAAGAGAAGACACCCCAAAGCACGCCATCTGTGGGTCTGGTGTTGTTTGTATGGTATAATTTACTGGAGATGCTACAGAAAATTAATCCAGGTTTATTCCTCAATACTATAGCAAATAAGTAGGTAATCAATCCTGCAAGATGCTGAATGACCTCAACTCCACTGGGCCCAATCCTGCAAGCCACTGCACACCTGTGAGTGGCTCAGGCCTCATCTCTTAGGCCTGGATCCACAATGGTACTTTTCCACCTAACTCCCCAGACTCAGGCACCTACATTCAATTTTTAGGTGCTCCTGCGATTTACAAAACTCCCACCAAACCCTGCAGGCACCTAACTCATTAAGTACCTAAGTTTTTACAGTTAAAGCTCCATAAGTGCCTAAGTTTCCACCTTTAAACATGTGCACTGTTGCCTGCTAGGCACCGGGGCTTCTATCTCTGCCCTAAGCCCCAGAGTAATCCATGAACCAAAGGGAAGATGGACTCTCTTCTGCCACCCTAACATATGGGGTCAGAACTGATAGGAGTACTCAGAGGCCGCTTAACTCCACATAAATCAGGCAGAAGTGGGACCTTACACTCAGACTCACCCAGGATGTGAGAAACCACTTGTTCAAGTCCTTTTTCTGCCTGAGGACAAGTTGAACAGGGATCTGCCACCTCTCATATGAGTGCCCTAAGCACTAGACTATGGAATATTCTGATGTGGGCCTCTCCAATCTCTCCTACTGCAGTTGTTTCACCTCAGTTAAATAATTAATTATTAATTGGGTCAGAGAAAGAGCAAGAGTGACTCCACAGTGTAATGGCTAGGGCACTCAGCAGAGAGGTGCCTGATCTGTGTTCAAACCCCTTCTCATCAGGCAGAGAGGAAACTTGAACAGGTGGTATCCTATATCCTGGGTGAATGCTCTACCACTGAACTAAAGATAAGGGAAGATCACCTCCTCCTTTTGTATAGATCTAGGTGGCCTAGGTACATGACTACTGGATTTGGCACCACCTGTGAGATAGGCAGAAGAGCACCACATTTACCCCACTTCATAAATCACTAGCAGAGACAGACTTCCCTGAAGCCTGGACTTCAGCATCTATTCCCGTGAAAGGAGTGGGACTTAAGATACACCCCTCTTACCACCATCCCCCATTGGATAGTTTAGATGAGGCCCCCCTAGCATGCTGGTTTTGTGGATCACATTCTAAGGTGCCTATCTCCTCCCATTCATTATGTAGCAGCCTAGGCCCTTAATTCAGGCTTTGTGGTTTGCAGTGTTGTTTCTGTGATTTTGCATGGACCTAACAGCTAAGTGCCACAATGCTCAGTGTCTCAACCTCCAAGTCTCTTTCTGGATCTAGGATCCACTGATGTTGCCAGAGGAGAGTGAAAGAAAGTCACTCTGTGCCTGGATTGTGGGATGGATGGCCCTGATCCCTGGGTGTTCCTACCCCTTCACTCCTGTATCCCTGCAGCCTCCTAGATTGTGGTGTTTTGCTCTTATCCATGTGTTTTTTTCACAACAGGGGAGCATATGGGCCAATATTTTTTTAAGAGTGTCTCCTGGGGAGAATGGCTTAGTATAATGTACAAACATATTGCTGTTCAGAACATTCTGTGCCAAGGTGTTGCCAGAAAAGTCCTCAGCAATGAAAGAACATTTTACCACCACTCCCCTATGAAAAGACTCCAAATTGAGGCTTTTAAGATTGAAGTGATCTTAATGTAAGGGGACTGTTGCCCCCTTACTAACATTCAGTGGTTGTGTTTTGGTTGGCTAGCTGCCAGTACTAAAAGGGGAAGGGTCTATGGGAAACCAAGAACCTGAGACTGATAGACCCCAGGAACAACAGGAGAGGCCAATGCTCCAGGTCAGCCTGAATGACAGGGCAGGCTAATCAGAGAGTCAGGAGGCCAGGGACGTCCCGTCCTCCGTGTGAGCTGGATTTGCCTAGGTCAGATAGAGTGGGGCTGAGCTAAAGAGAAAGCAGGGGCCCAAGCTAAGCTGGGGAGCAGAGCTGGGCCAGATCCAGAGGGACCAGAAAAGCAGCCCAGGGAGCTGGAGGAAGAGCAGCAGCAGCAGCAGTGCTGAGGCAGAGTGGTAGAGCTGGGGCTGGAGCAGTCCGGAGCTGCGTGTGGTGAGCAGCTGGGGAGAGCGAGGGGGACCCTGGGCAGCAGGCCCAACACAGGGAGACGCCTGCAGGCCAGGCTTGGATGGTAACCCCAACAGAGCGGGGGAGACACTGGGAAGAAGGGTCCTACCACTTAGAGCCTGAGACAGTGTGGCCACCACCAGAGCAAGTGTCCAACCCACAGCATCCCTGCAGCACCGCCAGGGCCTGAGAAGAAGGCCTGGGACTTACAAGGAACAGACTGTGAACTGCCCGGACATTCCAGAGACGCTGTTTGTGATGTTCCCTGCCACAGAGCGGGCTGATGTGTTTCCTTTAACCTTTCCCATTTTCCCTTATTCTTTTTAAAATTAATCATTGATTAAATAACTTGCATTTGTTTTAAATTGTACATAATGATCAGTGGGTCAGAGAAGTGCCCAGTGCAAAGAGAGTACCCCAGAGTGGAGACACCCTAGCCCCTGTCCAAGGTGACCACAGCAGGGTTGGGGGGTCGAGCCCCCCAGGAATCCTGGGCCCAGCCTTGTTGGGGTTACAAGGACTCTGCCAACCTCCTGCCAACAGGAGAGTGGAAGGGGAGTCCTCAATGGCAGGGAGGCCACTGGGTAAAGGAAGTGGGAGCGAGACCTCAGATCCTTTTGCTAGCCCACTTCACTGGGGTAGTACAGAAGCCAGGAAATTTCCCCACAATAGCGGAACTATTCCCCAGTTTACATTAATAAATAAGAACCAAGAGAACATAAATGACAGAAGCATGATCACCATTATTTTTGTAGATTAAAAACAAGTTGGCAGATGCCACAGGGAGAAAAAAAAATGCGATATGGCATATTGCAGTCTTTTATGACAGATGGTTTCAAATAGATTAGCGAGGAGCATGCAGCATTTCTAGACTGTGGTTAACATTTCACATCCAGTCCACAGACACATCTAAGACTGGGCCTCCACACTGTTCCAGTGTAACATTCTGCAGAGTAATTGGACATATGGTGGTAACTGGAAGAGCCTATTACAAAGGAAGAGAGATGGAGGTGGTGGTACACCCCAGGGGAAGAGACAAGAGAAGTGGTAGAGGCCTTGTTGTCTCAGAACTAAATGTGTAATTAATTGTTTTGTGAATTGATTGAGTATTTCAGGAGATGGAGCTATAAATCTTTCACTTTTCATGAGCCCTTATCCTCTGCTTGAAGTGCCTCCACTAAGCCGGCAGGAATACACACACACACACACACACACACACACACACGACATGTCAGTTAATAATATAACATTGCAGCCACGCAGATAAGAAAGGGGCTAACCTGGGAAACATTTTAAATTTCCTATTGCTATATGATTTTAGAGTGGAAGCGATCTAGTCCTCCACATAAATGGAAATAAAAATATCAATGCTTTTAGCAACAATGTAAGTCTTTGCTGTCAGTGCACCAGGACACATTAAATAAGTGACATTCGTAGTTGCAGCCAACAGACATACCATGCTGACTTCATAGCTATGTCAATTGAATTCACTATGCACCTGCAAATGGCTGAGAGTAATCATTGCTCAATTGAATAGCTCCATTGCCTGTAAAGGAAAAGTTAGGGTCCACAGCAGCTATATGCAAGACTTAGGCTTCAGAGATTTCAGCAATAAATTCCCCAGTCTGTTTAATAAAGATAGCCACATTTTAATGCTGCTAAAGTGGTGCTGATGTGGGCTTGTATTCTGATCCAGACAGAGCCTTATGCAAATCCCACATGGAGATTATTGCTCTAAAGGGCCCAATTAATCTGAGCAAGAGATGGGGGTGCTAGATCAGGGAATGTACTTGCTAAAATTAGCTGGGCAGGCCCTCTTATCCTAGGCGCTGAATATCCCAGAATATCCCTTCAGTGACTTGGCTATGAAAGATCTGCAGTGTAAAAGCCAGAGATCCTGGAGTTGGGTACAACAGTTACAGCCCACTTAGCTCCCTCTTTTTCTATGTGCACATGTGGAAGAGGCAGCCTAGATTTCTCTATACAGTATCATCACCTGCTTTCGGTTGATATTTCTGGACAAATTTCCTGAAAAGCCAAGGTTCTGTGTTAGTAAGCCTCTTGGCACAATGAATTTTTATGGGGAAAGAAACAATTACCACAGAATATATCATGATGTTTCGGCGAGAACTATACTGAAAAAAAGTGAAGTTATTTAACATGACCTGTATATCAGGATCTACTATTGGAAATTCTTCAGTTGATCAAGATCTCCCAAGCCATGATCAGGTCATCTTCTATGTTTGCCTAGTACAATGGAGCGGAGATCCTGATTGGATGTGACAGGCACTACTAGGATACAAATAATAGACAGTCACAAAGGGGAACGTACCTTAAGAGGTTTCGGCTTTTAACATGAAAATATAAATTATTTTTACATTGTGAAAAACGCTGTTTTAAAATGTGATTTTTTTTTGGAAGCTTTTGTCACTTTTGACTGCTGCAGAAGTCCAAAGCAAGGTATCAGAGGAAAAATTAAAGGAGTACTTGTGGCACCTTAGAGACTAACAAATTTATTTGAGCATAAGCTTTCGTGAGCTACAGCTCACTTCATCGGATGCATTCAGTGGAAAAATCTCCCCACTGTATTTTCCACTGAATGCACCGATGAAGTGAGCTGTAGCTCATGAAAGCTTATGCTCAAATAAATTTGTTAGGTCTCTAAGGTGCCACAAGTCCTCCTTTTTTTTTTTTTGCGAATACAGACTAACACGGCTGCTACTCTGAAACCTGTCATTATGCAAGAGTAAAAAATTGTTACTCTAAACATTTTAAACTAGACATGTGCTGTGATTGGAACATTAAAATAATCATAAAATTCTAATCCACTTAGAAAATGAAACAAGGAAAATTAAATACTGATGTCTAATTGAGAGCACAATTGTTTAAATAAATTGTTTTTAATAATCATCTGTGAAGATTGGCTATATTATACAATCTAGGGTAGAATCATACTGAAGCTCATGTGTGTGAGCATGGATTTTCCCTGTTTGCCTAAGGCATCATGAACATTAGATCCAGTTTTGTTTTCCTCCATTTACCTTTTGTTGCTGGCTAGTGTGAAAATGCCCCACTATGACTTTAAGAGCCATTAAAGCACTCCTCAGGCCCAGGGGTGATGGATGTTCATCAAGCATTGTAGCCCTATGGTCTGTTAAGAGGGACATGACTTTGGTAGAGGCTGTTGCAATGCCTCATCAAGGCAGTCCTTCCTTTTAGAAAAATGTCTTGGGGAAAGTGAAGAACCAGTTTTCCTTCCTATTTTAATTCAGCGTATAGTCAGGGTAATCCAAAGATAGGGCCTGATTTTGCTCCCACTGAAGTCAATGAGAGCTTCACTATTGACTGCAAGAGGAGCAGGTCAATAGTGAGGTTATTGCCTTTCACTGAAACAAATGGCCTTATTCTTCTTTCAGTGACCCCCTTTAAATCAAGAGTAACTGCACTGAAATCAAAGTTACACCAGTATAAACCTGTTCAAATGAGATCAGCCTCAAGCCCAAGGGTGTTAGACATTTGTATAAAACATATCACTGAAAGTGGATTCAGGCCAAAAGCCTAGTCTAAATGAGGATTTAATGGGTGGTGTAGCACAGGTTATCTACCATGTGCTAATACATTTTAAAAATCTAGTCTAGTCTAGACAAGGCATGGTCTTGTTAAAGGGTAGTGTGCCTTTTCTAGACTGGACTTAAATGTGTTAGAAGCACATGGTAGCTCACCTGTGCTACATCATACCTTAATTCCTAGTCATGACAAGGACAGAATAACCACAGCATGGAAGAGATTGTCCTTCCAAAGGCTAACTATTATTATTTATTTTCAGCAGCAGCCACACTGTTTTCAGTACTTTTAAAATGGATAATAAACTACAAATCACATTTTAAACTAGACATGTGATGTGGTTGGTTAGAACACTAAAATAATCAAAATTCTAATCCACTTAGAAAATGAAACAAGGAAAATTAAATACTGTATTGTCTAATTGAGAGCACAATTACTCTGAGTATCTCCACTGAACTCAGTGAAAGACAGCAGAATCTAGACCCCCTCTTTAACATCCTCATGTGAGTAGAGTTAATTTGGCTAAAACAGCAGAAAAAAAATTGCATTAGAGTACGTTAGGTACTTCCACATACTAAATTAAAACTCAAAAATAATTGTAGACAAGACCTAAAGTCAGAGCTTGTATTTAAAGCAGTCCAACTGAGGTTTATGAGTGGTGTTGCTGATTAAACTTTTATGGGCTGTTTCCTGTATTCACCATGCATCTACATTTTTAAATGATCAGTAAGAAATTCAGTGTACAGTATTGTCTCCAAAAGACACTAAAATGGATGGGAGTCAAATGAAATCAGAAATATTAACAGTCTTCCTGTAAATATTTAATATCATAACAAAACTAAAAATTAACCATTTCACTGTCTTCTCGGAGTACAGTTCGGTTTCTTGCAAAAGTGTAGATGAAGTGAAACCGAAGCAAGCTGTTGTCTTATCTGAGATCCTGAACACTTTAAATGAAAAGGCAGGAAACACTGACTCTGAGCAGGCACCTGGGAAATAACTATAGTAGAGTAGTTTTCAGAGTAGCAGCCATGTTAGTCTGTATTCACAAAAAGGAGTACTTGTGGCACCTTAGAGACTAATAACTTTATTATTAGGGATAAGGAGGTTTTAGTACCGTTATACAAGGCACTGGTGAGACCTCACCTAGAATACTGTGTGCAGTTCTGGTCTCCCATGTTTAAAAAGGATGAATTCAAACTGGAGCAGGTACAGAGAAGGGCTACTAGGATGATCCGAGGAATGGAAAACTTGTCTTATGAAAGGAGACTTAAGGAGCTTGGCTTGTTTAGCCTAACTAAAAGAAGGTTGAGGGGAGATATGATTGCTCTCTATAAATATATCAGAGGGATAAATATAGGAGAGGGAGAGGAATTATTTAAGCTCAGCACCAATGTGGACACAAGAACAAATGGGTATAAACTGGCCACCAGGAAGTTTAGACTTGAAATCAGACGAAGGTTTCTAACCATCAGAGGAGTGAAGTTTTGGAATAGCCTTCCAAGGGAAGCAGTGGGGGCAAAAGATCTATCTGGTTTTAAGATTCTACTCGATAAGTTTATGGAGGAGATGGTATGATGGGATAATGGGATTTTGCTAAGTAATTGATCTTTAAATATTCAGGGTAAATAGGCCAAATCCCCTAAGATGGGATAGTAGATGGATGGGATCTGAGTTACTATAGAAAATTCTTTCCTGGGTATCTGGCTGGTGAATCTTGCCCATATGCTCAGGGTTCAGCTGATTGCCATATTTGGGGTTGGGAAGGAATTTTCCTCCAGGGCAGATTGGAGAGGCCCTGGAGGTTTTTCGCCTTCCTCTGTAGCATGGGACATGGTTGACTTGAGGGAGGCTTCTCTGCTCCTTGAAGTCTTTGAACCATGATTTAAGGACTTCAATAGCTCAGACATGGGTGAGGTTTTTCATAGGAGTGGGTGGGTGAGATTCTGTGGCCTGCGCTGTGCAGGAGGTCGGACTAGATGATCAGAATGGTCCCTTCTGACCTTAGTATCTATGAATCTATGAATCTATAAATCATCCCAGCCAGGGCTTTGTCAAGCCAGGCCTTAAAAATCTCGAAGGATGGAGATTCCACTACCTCCCTAGGTAACCCATTCCAGTGCTCCATCCACCCTCCTAATGAAATAGTTTTTCCTAATATCCAACCTAGACCACCCCACTGCAACTTGAGACCACTGCTTCTTGTTCTGTCATCTGTCACCACTGAGAACAGCCGAGCTCCGTCTTCTTTGGAACCCCCTTTCAGGTAAAAAGAAAAGGAGTACTTGTGGCACCTTAGAGACTAACAAATTTATTAGAGCATAAGCTTTTGTGAGCTACAGCTCACTTCATTGGTATTTGAAGGCTGCTATCAAATCTCCCTCTCCCCACCCCACCCCATCCCCACTTCTCTTCTGCAGACTAAATAAGCCCAGCCCCCTCAGCCTCTCCTCCTAAGTCACGTTATCCAACCCCCTAATCATTTTTGTTGCCCTCCGCTGGACTCCCTCCAATTTGTCCACATCCTTTCTGTAGTGGGGGGCCCAAAACTGGATGCAATATCCAGATGTGGCCTCAGCAGTGCCGAATAGAGGGGAATATTCACTTCCCTCAGTCTGCTGGCAATGCTCCTACTAATGCAGCCCAATATGCCATTAGCCTTCTTGGCAGCAAGGGCACACTGTTGACTCATATCAAGCTTCTCATCCACTGTAATCTTCAGGTCCTTTTCTGCAGAACTGCTGCTTAGCCAATCGGTCCCCAACCTATAGCAGTGCATGGGATTCTTCCGTCCTAAATGCAGAACTCTGCACTTGTCTTTGTTGAACCTCATCAGATTTCTTTTGGCCCAATCCTCCAATTTGACTAGGTCACTCTGGACCCTATCCCTACCCTCCAGCGTATCTCCCCCCAGTTTAGTGTCATCTGCGAACTTGCTGAAGGTGCGATCCATCCCATCATCCAGAACAATTAATGAAGACGTTGAACAAAACCGGCCCCAGGACCGACCCCTGGGGCATTCTGCTTGATACTGGATACCAACCAGACATCGAGATGTTGATCACTACCCATTGATCCCAACGATCTAGCCAGCTTTCTAGCCACCTTATAGTCCATTCATCCAATCCATACTTCTTTAACTTGCTGGCAAGAATACTGTGGGAAACCATATCAAAAGCTTTGCTAAAGTTAAGATATATCACGTCCACTGCTTTCCCCATATCCACAGGGTCCAGATATTATCTCATATATATCACGCAGTTATCTCATCCAGCAGTTATCTCATCATATTAGGCAATCAGGTTGGTCAGGCATGACTTGCCCTTGGTGAACCCATGTGGACTGTTCCTGATCACCTTCCTCTCCTCGAAGTGCTTCAAAATGGATTGATTGAGGACCTGCTTCACGATTTATCCAGGGACTGAGATGGGGCTAACTGGTCTGTAGTTTCCCGGATTCTCCTTCTTTCCTTTTTTAAAAGATAGGCACTATATTTGCCTTTTTCCAATCATCCGGGACCTCCTCTGATTGCCACAAGTTTTCAAAGACAATGGCCAATGGCTCTGCAATCACATCAGCCAACTCCCTCAGCACCCTTGGATGCATTAGATCAGGACCCATGGACTTGTGCATGTCCAGCTTTTCTAAACAGTCCTTAACCTGTTCTTTCACCACTGAGGGCTGTTCACCTCATCCCCATACTGTGCTGCCCAGTGCAGCAGTCTGGGAGCTGACCTTGTCTGTGAAGACCAAGGCAAAAAAAGCATTGAGTACTTCAGCTTTATCCACATCATCTGTCACTATGTTGCCTCCCCCATTCAGTAAGGGTCCCACACTTTCCCTGAACTTTTTCTTGTTGCTAACATACCTGTAGAAACCCTTCTTGTTACCCTTCACATTCCTTGCTAGCTGCAACTCCAATTGTGCTTTGGCCTTCCTGAATACACCCCTGCATGCTTGAGCAATATTTTTGTACTCCTCCCTAGTCATCTGTCCAAGTTTCCACTTCTTGTAAGCTTCCTTTTTGTGTTTACGCTCACCAAAGATTTCTCTGTTAAGCCAAACTAGGCACCTGCCATATTTGCTATTCTTTCTGCACATCGGGATGGTTTGTTCCTGCGTCCTCAATAAGACTTCTTTAAAATACAGCCAGCTCTCCTGGACTCCTTTCTCCCTCATATTAGCCTCCAAGGGGATTCTGCCCAACAGTTCCCTGAGGGGAAAAGTCTGCTTTTCTGAAGTCCAGGGTCCGTATTCTGCTGCTGTCCTTTCTTCCTTTTGTCAGGATCCTGAACTCAACCATCTCATGGTCACTGCTACCCAGGTTGCCACCTACTTCTTCTTACCCTACCAATACTTCCCTATTTGTGAGCAGCAGGTCAAGAGAAGCACAGCCCCTACTTGGTTCCTCCAGCACTTTTACCAGGAAGTTGTCCGCAACACTCTCCAAAAATCTAGATGGATCTCAAATAATTGTACATGTTATTCTGAGTATGCAAATTAATATGTATTAGAAACATATACTATGGGCATCATCCACACCATTGAATCAATGGGTCATTGACTTCAGTAGGAACTAGATCTTGCACTATATGAATTAAATACACAATGAAACTTATGGGTGCAAAATTAGCCAACTTTTCAATACTACAGAACAGTTTGTGAAAGGAATTAAAATGGAGATCAGATTTAAAGTACAAATGGATTATTTCATTCATCTACTAATCTACTAACTTTTAGAGAAGGTCATATTCAGAACTGTGGAATATTTTTACATATATTGCGATGGTATTTTTGTAACTTTTGCTAAGAAAAAATTATGTGGGACATTAATTGATGGCTGGCTGCATCCCCAGCATTTAACTTGGTTTCTTACATTTGCTTTAGGTAGATGCTCTGTTTTAGAGAAGATGGATTTTAGTTAGGGAAAAATTATTACCCAAACTGACATTTACACTCCCTGATCTTACAAAAGTGTGAAGGGATCCTTAAGAGGGGGTGGGGGAGTAGGAAGCTGTTGTAATTATGAAAACTGACAATGCCTGGCTCCATTTTATCTGAAACTGGCCTAATTGATTGATGTTACTTTGAAAGTCACATCTTTATAAGATGCATTTTTTGTCTGAAATGCAGAGCAGCTCTGTTCAAAGATGTACCCATTTGTTGTCAGTTTCTGCTTAAATGGACTGAAAGCAAACTGTAGTTCTGTACATCTGTACCCTGCACTCCCTGTAGGCATTATAAATAATTTCCATGGAAACAGTGCTGAGGAGAATATCTGTGAACTCAAGAGATATCTGTGGCACTTTTGTGAGGTTTATGCCTTCTTTTTTTCCTCCTTTTCCTCAGATAGACACATTTTAGCATTGGTTTATTTTATAAAACACCACACAAATTGATTTAAAAGCTATGGAAGAAAGGAAATATATGACACAGAAATGAAAAGGCATCCAATTTCTGATTAATGCCCACAATATGCACAATATTTCATACAGATTACTAACATACTCTGGTTTCCCATCTATTCTCAGGAAATGGGTACCTTGCTTCTGGAATGCACTGCTTTTTCTTAACTGAAGAAGGAAAACTGTCTTGCTCTCACTCTGTCATTGGGGTTACTGACTGTTTGTAAATTGTCAAGGGAAAGTAAGTCTGATTTATACTGTTGGTGAGGCAAATTGCATAGATGACAAATTGAAGCAGAAGGCTTCTAATCACAAAAAAGAAACACCAGAGCACACCTGAAATAACTGAGCATTCTAAGATGCACTGAAGTCAGGTGGAAGGACAAATAGAGCCAGGAGCTCCTGAGGTCTACTTCTAGCTGTGCCATTAATTCACTAAATGACTTTGGGCAAGTCACTTAATGGCCCTGCCTTATCTTATCTCTCTCTGCAAGTGTTGGGATACTAGTTACAGGGGTGATGTAGGGATTTTTTAGTAAAGGTTTCTACAGAAGCTTTGGAGAGAAAAAAAAATCTCTGCTCAGTTTTTGAATCTGCTTTGCCTCTCTCTGGTGATGCAAAACTACTGAATACACAGCAGATATAGTCCCCTCAGGATTCTCTGTAGCTAGAGAGAATCATTATAGCATAACAGTTATGTGGCATTTTTCCTTCACTGCCTCCAGTGCAGTAGAAAGGGTATGTGATCAGAGCGTCTGCACTCTACAGATCCACGGTTGTTTGAATGGGATCTTGAAGCCAGTGGCCCCTTGAGACTTAAGCAAAGCCTAAACTAGAACAGACCACTTTCACCAGATGTGGTATCAGTGCCCAGATCAGGGAAAAATAGAGATGTCATAAGGCAACCTTTGTTCCACCTCCCTGAATCTGCATTGAGCATAGCTCAGCTAAACAAGTGAAACGAGGCCATACAGTACTATATGGGGACTTAGGCCAACATTTTCAAATTTGAGTACCTAAAATTAGGCATCCAAATCCATATTTCAATACCTGAATTCTTTTTTTTTTTATTTTTAAGGGTATTAAGAATGGCCACAGATTTGACAGTAAATCTAAACAGTAAATGTTAAATGCAGTATGGTTCTTGAATGCAGTATGATTCTCCCCTTCCATCTTTCCCTTACAAGAGGATAAATTATTTTCCGGAAGTTTCACATCTTGACCCATAGATTTTCCGTAGTAAAATGAAGTTGGAATTGCAAGTATGCTTGCAGAGATATTACCTTTTGTACTTAGCTGGTCTGATGTCTCTTGTAAAGTAGTAAATCTGAAATACAAGATTTTGCACTCATTTCAGGAAGATCTGCTTTGGTTCTCAGTATTCCCAAATCTTAATGTTAGGGGCTTATTCCTTCATCCACTTACTTCCCTGGTCCTTCTTGCATGAACAGAGAGCAACAATACCCGAAGTCCAAAGGTGCAAACACTTCAATGTTTATTGGGGTGAACTTCCAGCAAGCATGATTCCAGTTTCCTTCCCTAGTGTCCCCCTTCCCAGCTCTGACACCACAGAGCCTTACCTGTGTCCCTGTTCCTATTCCCCCCCCCCCCGTAGCAAAACATGATTCCAATTTCCCCACCTCTCTTTCCCTATTCCCATCCCCCCTCCACTACTTCCTGATTGACTGCAGACTATATAGTAAAACTTGAGTTCTGCTTAACTATACCTTAACCAATCGTTTTATTGAAATTTAACTAACCATATTGTAACATGATTATTTATTTAACCAATTATATCTCACCACCTTAATTAGTTTACACCCAGCAAAACTAATTATACAGCAGCAGAAACAATCACAGAACCAGACAGAGACCATGCAAATAAACAAACAATAGCAAAGTGGGAACTATAATGACAAAATAATACAGAAGTGAGGATTTCATGACTATATCTATAAAGACATAAGGGTTTCCTATTTGTGTCTATTGATAAGTGAGTTCTTACCGAACAGAAAACAATCAAACTAAACTTCCTTTTACATCCTCTAAGCTCTTCCCTTTCTCTGGAGGTGATAGATTAGATCACCTTTCTAACAGCCCCAGATTGCCTTACTTCAATGTGAGTAATTTGGAATGTGAGGATGTGACCATACACTTCCTAGCTTATGGCTGCCACTGCTGTTTAGCCAAAGGCATTTGCCTAAGAACAGGGCCTCAGACTGTCACTGTAGGAGAAGGCCCTTACACAGATTCTTTCTTGTATACCTCTATTACTAGCTAAATGATAAGCATATACCTAAATTCTTAAAGTATAGGCCTCTGCAGACAGGCCTGAATATCTATATCCTAACACTTAATATTTAAAAATCAGGAGTCGGGCCCTCAAAACCTGACATTGTCTTAAAAGTCAGGAGACTAAAATGTTGGGTTCTTTGAATTTACCTTCTGGTTTCTGAGATTAACTCTATACCAATAATTATCATCAGGAATATGACAAAGAACATACTTCTCCAGTTTCCCCCATTTTCTTCATAGGCTGCCTTCGTTAACTTGGAATGGCTATAGATTTCAGATTAAATTCCCCTCTTACGGCTTTCTGAAGACAAGACAGTGTACTTGACCAGTGTTTTCAAACTGTGGGTCGCGACCCAATACTGTAAAGCACTGAGTCATCTTGCTCTGGTCAGCACTGCTGACTGGGACATTAAAAGTCCCATTGGCGGTGCTGCCCAGCTAAGGCAGGCTAGTACCTACCTTTTCTGACATTTCACTGCACCCTGGAAGTGGCCAGCAGCAGGTCTGGGTTCTAAGCAGGGGAGTCATGGGGTCTGTGGGCATGAGTCGCACAAAGGCGCTTGTGTGCCTCCACCTAGGAGCCGGACCTGCTGGTGGCCGTTTCCGGGGCACAGTGTGGTCCGTAGTGCCAGAACAGGCGGGAAGCCTGCCTCTGCATCCAGGTTGCACTGCTGACTGGGAGCCGCCAGAGGTAAGTCTGTACCCCAAACCCCTGCCCCAGCCCTGAGCCCCACCCCAAAACCTGGAACCCCTTCCTGTACCCAAACCCCTTGTCCCTGGCCCCACCCCAGAGCCTGCATCCTCAGCCCAGATCCCTGACCCCCTCCCGCACCCCAACCCCTCATCCCCAGCTCCGTTGGGTCGCGGGCATCAACAATTTTCGTCAACTGGGTCCCCAGAAAAAAAGTTTGAAAACCATTGTACTAGTCAAGTCTTTTGCATTTTTAATGCACCCTTCACCATACTATCTAGGCAATATAAGAAATCACACCCTTAGAATCTTACCCATGGAAAGAGCAGATAATGGTCTTTTAACATATGCCATACAGTAGCTTCACATATGCTTCTTATTTGTATTATGGTATCACCTATGTGCCCTAGTCATAACCAGGGCCCCACTGGCAAGGCACTGTACAAACACAGATTGAGACAGTCCCTGACCCAAAGAGCTACAATCAAAGTGTAAGATAACAGATGGATACAGACAAACCAAAAGGGGGGCAAACGGAAACAATGAGACAGAATTGGTCAGCATGCCAAGCAGTGGTCTCAGAACCTTCTGCCCCTTTCTCTACCTGCTAATATATATATGCAGTTTAATATTCATCCCCGGTTTCTTCATTTCCTCCAATTGTTTGTTATAAAGTTGTACTATGGATTTGGGAAAATATTACATACACCTCTAAAAAGTACAACTATACAATATGCACTTAAAGAGAAAATGAATATTACTGAATAGAAACACCAAGGTGAAAATTGATATTAATGATATAATTGATTATATAAAGGAGTTATGTTTTCCATATATTCAATATGTAGATATCAGTTTTCAAGATATTTATCAGATTCATATCTAATACGAGCAGTTTCTCAATAGACAGGCTCTTCCATGATTTAGTAAGCCCTTTATTAATAGGAATGTTTTCCAGAGATTTCCCTTTAGTAACTATAATCATTCTGACAGCTAATAATAAATCTTGTAAAAGGAAGTAGAGGATCCATTAGCAGAATCTTCTTAACCTAAAAATTCTAAACCTGGTATTAATTAATTAGGGTCATAGAATATTGAACAATGAAATTATCTGGTTTCTCACACATGAATAGTTTGGTATTAGCTGACAAGATACTTGAGAGATCATAAAAAGATATATTTTGTTCTTGTTCTAATTAATAAAAAGAATCGATTTGCTCTTATAATTGGAGTGTTTGAACGCAATTTACCTGGAAAGTTGACATTTTGGAAACATTTTTATCATTGAGATTTACTAAAATACATACACCCACCACATAAATGTTTTGCAATATATCCAGTAGTCCCCTGGATTTCATTTATTGCAGAATATGGGCCAGATTCTGATCTCAGTTACATTGGTATAAGTGGGAATCCAGAGTAACTTCATATATCAGAACCTGGTTTAGTATTCTGTGCTGGATTGGTGTTGGACTTACCAGTTTCCATTTAAACATGTTGTGAACATGTCACAATATTAAGTTTCTTTGGGAAAAGGTTATATCTATTGTACGGTACACAAGATCTAGTGAGATTCCAGCTCACCTAGCACTTATTTGTTAGACTAGATGTGGGAATACAGGATAGTCAGTTATAAAAAATAAAATTGTCTTCTACTGGGTCTCCTCACCCTTGCTCTGATATTGACATCAATACATAAAACAACAAATAATGGACTAATCTACATGATAATATGGGAACGAAGTAAATACTGGACAGAAGCTGCAGAAAAATCACTCATCACCTGGGAACCTACTAACCAATCCATGATGTATATAAATTTCAAAACCAGATTCCTAGAATGTAAATCATACAGTGCTATGCTCCAACAGAGGAACATAGTGACAAGGATAAAGATGAATTCTATAATTGCCTTCAAAATGTCAGTGACAGAATACCAAAACATGATTTACTCCTTGTGATGGGCAATTTTATCTCTAAAGTCGGATGTGACAACCAAGAAATGGAAAGAGCAATAGGGAAACATTGGTTGAGAATCATCAACCAAAATGGTAAGACGTTTGTCAAATGGTGCTTGATATCTAGTTCTTGCAAGCACTTTGTCCCCCCAAACATGGAATTTGCCAAATGGCAAAATGAAAAAACAGACTGACCACATCTGCATTACCTCAAGATTCTGTCCAAGATGCAAGGGCACATCAAGCAGCAGGTATCAGCGGCGACCATAATATTTGCATTGCTAAACTGAAATTAAAATTAAGAAAGATCATCTTTAAATAGAAATCAGTAAAGAAAATCAACAAGTGCAAAACTAAAAACAAGAGAGCACTGTGAGAAATTCCAACTCAAAGAACATATCTGAAGCACTGCCAGAAGCACAGGAAGGTGAGAGAGAGAGAGAGAAGAAAAAATGAGTAGTGCTCAGAAACAAAGTGATTATAGCTTTAGCAGCCCTAGTTGGTTCAAGAAAGAGAGCAATAATTGGATAAACCAAGAGTCTTCAGGAAGGAAAGTACTGAAAGGAAACTCCTGAATGCAAAGACCAATGATATATTGGAAAAAGCAAAGGAGTACAAGAAAGCAGCTAAAGCAGTAAAAAGTAACACAGAAAAGATAAATGGAGATATGCTGAAGACCTAGCACCTGAAGCTGCTGCTAGGATAGGCAACCACAGAGCCATTTACCAAATAACTAAACCCCGGGTGGAAATTTCAAAATAGGAAATGAGTCAGTAAAAAGCAAAGATGGAAATATACTTACAAATGAGGTAGACCACAAAAATGGATGGGCTTAGCACGAGGGTGGGGAACCATTTTTGTATCAGGGGCCATTGACCCACCAAAAAAAATCAGTGGCAAGACAGGCACATTCAACTCACCTGCCTGGGGGGGGAGGGCGCAGAGGTTCGGGGATTCCTGCCCACAGTGGGGCGAGCTGGCGCTCATAGCTCTAGCTCTATGGGGGCAGCTGAGACTTGGGGTTTCCCCCCGCAGGGCTGGATCTATGAGCGCTGGCTTGCCTCACCGGGGGGAGGCAGCCCCAAGTCTCTGCGCCCCCTCCCCCCCGGTGGGTGAGTTGAATGTGTGTGGCCCGCAGGCTGGATGAAAATGAGCAAGGGGACAGATCTGGCCCACGGAGCATAGGTTCTCCACCCCTGGCTTAGCATTTCAAAGACATCCTCAATAGACCAATTCAGCATCAGACTTAATGAAGTACGTGAATCTGATCAACATTCGTCTAACAGAGATGTCAAAAGTACAGGCCATAATCAAGAAGCTGAACAATAACAAAGCTGCAGGAGATGATCAAATAACAGCAGAAATGCTAAAAGCATTTGATACCATCATGCTAACGAAACTGACAGAACTGTTTGATAATGTTTGGGGAAAGAGACCCCTCAGGACCAGTGGAAACATGGAATCATTGTCAGAATACCCAAAAAGGGTGAGCTTACTGACTAAGTAGTAGTGAGGAGTTACACTACTCTCTGTTGATGATGACAGAAGGCTTTCCCTACATCATCAAGGCCACATACAGTAATCTGTAACGGTGAACAACCAGACGAAGTGGTACAATGTGCACACTGGCATAAAACAGGACTGCATTTTATCTCTGTTGTTTGACATTGCCATAGCCTGGATAATAGAGAATTGTATTAGTGGTATAGCATGCTTAGATGACAAATGCCTTGAAGAGCTAGACTTTACTGATGAGATTGTGCGACTGTACTCTGCAACACCTCAAAAAGTTACAAAGACAGATAACCTGGCAGCATCATACTGGCCAACAGAGATGTAAAAAAATAAGTGCAACAATAGGAAAGACATCCGCAGCATGTACTAAACTTAGTAAGTGTATAGAAATCAAAGCTCCATTGCATCCTAACAAAACTGAGAATTTTCAATTCAAACAATTTTCTGTGCAAACAAACCTGCAAAGCTGGACAGAAAACTAGATGCCTTCAAAAATAAGTGCCTACTTAAGATTCTGGGAAGTGGTTGGAAAGACTTCACTACCAACAAAGAGCTCTAAGAAATCACCAACCAGCAGCTTGTTTCCATCAGAATCAGAAGGAAATGCTGGATATATTTGGGGCATGTACTCCACGTGCCAACACACAGACTCCCACATGATGCTGTCAAGGGGAAACCAACTGGTGTGAGGAAACAAAGGCACCCAAGAGAAACCTTAAGAAGAGCCCTTATCAGGAGGGAAGAACAATCAATCTCAACACCATGCAGCAGATGGAAGCAGCAGCTAATGACAGAGAGGAATGGAAATAGGATAGTTTGCATCCTGTGCACAAACATTGGCTCAGAACGTAATAATGAAAATACTGTGAAATATTCCACAGGTATTGATTACCATTTCTGAATGAATAGTCATTGTGTTTGATTTTGCTTTCTGCAAACATTTCTGAGATTGAATTTTACCGATATGAATGCTCATGGAAAGTGGATTTACAACTTTTCACATTAAAACACTCAGTAAAAGCGAGTTGCAAATATTCTTTCCATGAACTTCTCCTCCAGAAACTCGACTGTAAGAAGGTTACATCCACTCAGAGAAAAGAAACAATACTATGTGATGCATGTGATTGCAGAGCTATTGGCCATTATCTCTGAAAACTCATGGTGATCGGGGAGGTCCAGGATGATTGGAAAAAGGCAAATATATTGCCCATATTTAAAAAAGAGAAGAAGAAGAATCCAGGGAACTACAGACCAGTCAGCCTCACCTCAGCCCCTGGAAAAATCATGGAGCAGATCCTCAAGGTATCCATTTTGAAGCACTTGGAGTCATCAAGGGCAAGTCATGCCTGACCAACCAGATGCCTTCTATGATGTGATAACTGGCCCTGTGGATATGGGGAAGTGGTAGACATGATATGTCTTGACTTTATCAAAGCTTTTGATATGGTCTCCCACAGTATTCTTGCCAGCAAGTTAAAGAAGTATGGATTGGATGAATGGACTATAAGGTAGCTAGAAAGCTGGCTATATCCTCGGGCACAATGGATAGTAATCAATGGCTCAATGTCTAGTTGGCAGCCGGTATCAAGCGGAATGCCCCAGGGTCAATTTTGTTCAAGATCTTCATTAATGATCTGGATGATGGGATGGATTGCACCCTCAGCAAGCTTGCAGATAACACTAAGGTGGGGGGGAAAAGGTAGATAAGCTGGAGGGTAGGGATAGGGTCTAGAGTGATCTAGTCAAATTGGAGGATTGGGCCAAAAGAAATCTGATCGGGTTCAACAAGAACAAGTGCAGAGTTCTGCACTTAGGACAAAAGAATCTACAGGTTGGGGACTGACTAGCTAAGCAGCAGTTCTGCAGAAAAAGACTTGGGGATTACAGTGGATGAGAAACTGGATGTGAACAAGAAACAGTGTGCTCTTGTTGCCAAGAAGGCTAGCAACATATTGGGCTGAACTAGTAGAAGCATTGCTAGCAGTTTGTGGGAAGTGATTATTCCCCTGTATTCAGCGCTGGTGAGGCCACATCTGGAGTATTGCGCCCAGCTTTGGGCCTCCCACTACAGAAAGGATGTGGACAAATTGGAGGGAGTCCAGCGGAGGGCAACAAAAATGATTAGGGGGTTGGAGCACGTGACTTATGAGGAGAGGCTGAGAGAGCTGGTCTTATTTAGTCTGTAGGAGAAGTATGTGTGGGCGGGGGAGATTTGATAGCAGCCTTCAACTACCTGAAAGGGGGTTCCAAAGAATATGGAGCTCAGTTGTTCTCAGTGGTGGCAGATGACAGAACAAGAAGCTATGGTCTCAAGTTGCAGTGGGGTGGTCTAGATTGGATATTAGGAAAAACTATTTCATTAGGAGAGTGGGTGGAGCACTGGAATGGGTTACCTAGGGAGGTAGTGGAATCTCCATCCTTCAAGATTTTTAAGGCCCGGCTTGAGAAAACCATGGCTGGGATGATTTAGTTGGGGTTGATCCTACTTTGAGCAATGGGTTGGACTAGATGACCACCTGAGGTCTGTTCCAACCCAATCTTCTATTATTCTATGTGACCAAGCATAACTAAGTAGCAGCTTGAATTTGGATTTTGAAGAGCAATTAAATAAAATGTGTAATAAATGTCATTGAATTTCAAATAAAATATAGCTAAGAAAATCATGATCTGTGCATGGACAATTCCAAAATGTTTTTCTACGCAAGGCATTCTTATGAGAAATTTAACCCATGTAAAGGAAATGCATTACAAATATTTGTCTGCCTTAAATACATATACCTTTTAAGATTGTGATGACAGGATATATACATGAAGAGATTCATGGTCCCAATTCAGAAATTATGGCTAACATACCTTGTTATGCCTCCTTGAACTTATTTAGACCCTCTAGCACTAGAATCCCCTAGATCTGTTTATACCTGTTCTAGCCATGTGCATGGGAGGATAATTTGATCCAGCTTCTGGCTCTTTGGCATCCAAGTTATTCCGTCTGTGACTCCTTTAGACATGCATGGTGGCGGAAGGTGTGTTAAATATCCCATTACGTTTTATTCCTGCATTTGGTCTATTATGCTATATGGGAAACTAAACCTCCAAGTTCCTGGAGCTGGGCAGGCCATGCAGCCTTCATGGCTCCATGAAGTTCAGAGCTTGCTGTTGCATCATAGTTTTAAATGTTTTACAAACAATCTAGAAATGAAAGTTAAATATTTGTCATGGTGGCACTTTCAAAGTAATTATCAAAATCACTGTCACACCGAGGGCAGTACAGAAATTTTCCATTTAAACAGTTTTGTTTTGTTTTTTTAAAAATATGGAAAATTTGTTTTTTTCCAACTCAAGAAGTTTTTTCATGAAATGTGTCAGCTTTCCAGGGAGAAATTTCCATTTGGTTAAAAAAATGGAATGTCCTCAACTCAAAATATTTCATCCAAAACCTGAAATATTTCAATTCTCAAATGTTGCCATGGTGCCTCCTGAGAGTTGTAGTTCAAGTGCCTCATGCTCCCACTCTCCTCTGTGGGTCAGGTTTCCCAATGGACTTCATCTGCCATGACAACTGTATGGCTGCAGTGCATCATGATGTACTGCCACACATCACCAAGAGGTTGTGGTGCGTAATGGGAGATGTACACTCATCATGATGAGCCCATGAGGCACCCCAGCCACATTTCAGAAGAGAAGTATTTCATTTTGGGGCTGAAATATTTTGAGGTTACATTTTTCTCCAAAAACTCAAAATTTTCCACAGGAAAAAAACTATTATCTTACCATAGATATATCACAGGGTATGTTCTGGATCAGATCTTCCCCAGAATTTAAGAAGCAAGTTTGGATGCAGGTTCAGGACTTTTGGTTCAGGACTGTCTCTATATTTAATACGTATCATGCAAAATACAAAGCAAATAACAATAATAGTGGGGCAGATTGCACACATTTAAAATGGTGTTCAAAATGCCAGAATTTTACATGGTATGGAGAGTTCCATTGCAGCTTCCATTTAGTTTCACTGTCTTCCTTTGCACTCCATTGGTTTTATTAAAAATACCTTTAAAAGATGTTTAACCAATAGCCCTTCCTGGCACCCACACTATTAGAGGGTACATATATCATCTACTACCTACCCACCTCCATTGTGGATTTAGAATTGCTTGTGAGCTAGTTGACACATTTTTCTATTTCTCAGATGAATCATCTGGGATTTTTTTTACAGGTCCAAGATAGACTTTAGCTTCTGCTCTGTAATTACCAGAGTCTTTTATGATCTTTTTGTTCAGAGTTGAGTATTCAAAGTAGTAAGACTAGAGACTAAATAATTATTCATTATGAAAAGTATTCCTTGCAAGTTCATCTATTTTTTCTGATTTCTGCACATGTATTTGTTCATCACAACTATTTACTGGGTAGTTGGCATGAAAGTTACAAGCTGAGCTGCACTTTAGACCCTATTTAGTCTCTCAAGTGAAGACAGGTTTCACTACCTTCACCAATGCTGCGTGGAGCCATATGGCCCTATCACTCTTAGAAAGGATGGTTACAGCCTAGAAATATGGTTTCCCGACCATGTTAACATAGCAGGCCCAACTACATTTGGTACCTGTTAAGCCCTTTCTTTCCAGAGACTCATGACAACAGCTGATAAAAGCAACTCAAAAACGGAATCTTCAAAACAAATAATTATTTATTCACACACCCCCCAAAGGCACAAAGCAAAGAGCAAAAACAATAAGAGGCCTATAGGGATGGGTTTTACTATTACCTTAATCTTTCTTTGCCAGCTTTCGTAAATTCCCCTAAGCCCAGCTAACCCCTATCTCTGGCTGGGGGGGAAAGAATGTCCTGCTTGCAGCCTGCACCCCGTATTTCTGTGACTCAGTCAGTCTGGATGTCAGCCTCAGTCTACCGACAAGTCTCTTACCTCTTCTGCTTCCCCAAGCCAGTGTTTTTAAGGTTTAGAATGTCCTTTGATCCTAGGCTGTCAGCCCTGTGTACAGTAACCTATGCCAGCCTGGATAGAGCCATTGCCAATGGATGGTGCAGCCATTGTTATCTTAACTCCTTCAAAGCTAAAACGAGGAGTCCTTGTGGCACCTTAGAGACTAACAAATTTATTTGGTCATAAGCTTTCGTGGGCTAGAACCCACTTCATCAGATGCATGAACACGGCTACCTCTGAATCCTTCAAAGCTGTTTACCCCAGGTGTCTTGTCTTTGTCACTGTTTCTTTTCCTGTTGGTTTCTCCCTTAACAGCCTCTTTGATTTAATTCCTGGCAGTCAGGCATGTTAATATCAAACAGATATGCCCCTCAGGTTACAATATTTATTGAAAAAAAAACTGACCCACAATTCCCTCATACTCCATAGTTGGGATGAATGTTGTTCAGACTATGGACCATTCACACAGAATTTCATTCAATTATTGGAGAATTCTCTCTCAGACAAAGATACATGGTATAACAAGTTCAGGCAATAGACAGTTGTGTGTGTGTGTGTGTGGCGGGGGGAGGGGGGGGAGAAGCAATGGACAAAGATGGTTTCCAGGAAAGAAGAAGATTTTAAGGAGGGATTTAAAGGAAGAACTCTGCACTTGTATTCATGTCTCTGAAGAATACCAGTTTATGGTCCCAAGACTCACTAGGACTACATTTCACTGTACAAATAAGTCATTGAAATATCTTAGAAAGTAAGTTTCCTTTTTTAATATTCCTAGACATGAGTATGATGCTACAAACCTTGTGTAACTGGGAATGATTTAAGTCTCAGGCTCCTGCTACTGTATTCTCAGAATAGACAAAAATGTCATTACAGACTAGAATAATAGCATATTACAGTTGCACATTATTTTCAAGCCATGCTCAAGAAAAGGTAAGGAATTGCCAAAATACTGCACATGGTATTTCAAAGACTGCTGTATATTGCAGCATGGAAAATTATAGCAATTTATTACATCCCATATTGTACTGCCCTTAAAATGTTTGCAAAACTATCATATGATGCACTGTTGTGTGACTGTTTATACAGACATTCCTTAGTATCTCAGAAGCAGTACCATACACATTAATTGAAGTGGAGGCTGATTATTGATTGTTTACCAACTAACAGATGAAGAGGACAGAAAACCAACATTCAATCAGACAAACTCATGCTACTGCCTAGTGTGGTAGACTCTGCTTTTTTTAGGTTCTCCTTAATATTGCTTTAACTGAATATCTGTCTGACTTTGCCCCCTTGTGGCTGCGTGTACTCTTCACCTTGGATTTGTTGTTCTGAGAAGGATATATGGGGGCGGGGGGGAATACAGTCATGAACAACCTCATACACATATGAAATTAGCTCAGGTGAGGGGTTAGTGAAATAATAGAGGAAAGGCACTTTTAGTAGTATTATGCAATATGCAGATTTATGTTGGCTGAGTTACAGTTTAATAGAACACATACATGTAAAAAGCTCTTTCAATCTTTTAAAAAAACAGCAGCAATGTAGCAATAACCTTTTGTTTTGTGATGCTTCTGTGTAATCTATACAAAGCTGTAAGTATCAAGCAGAAATGGAATAGGAATGGGTAAAATAAACAGAATTATATCTATGATTGTTTAAAAAGGATGTAGGTTTTTGCACAAAATCTGTATTTTTCTACAGTTGAGAGAATGAATTTATTCTCCTTTATGTCTAAAATAATCTCTCTCTGTAAAGATGAGAACACGTGTTACACCTTGGTAATTTATAGGGTAGTTTATACCCGAAGGATTGGGTCAGACGTCTTCCAAATATCGTCTAGGCAAGCTAATTTATGTCATCCATTTGATTGCTGCTTCCTAAAAATGATTTCTTGTGCATCACCAAACCATCCAGGCCCCGAGTTTCATTAGTCTGCCTCTATCTCTTAGAATCGTCCTTTGACAGAGCTCTAGCATGAACTCTAACTCTCTCTTCAGTCTTTAAACCATTCAGGCCTCACCCAGCATCCCTGTGAACTCTGGACATTACTCTCAACACAGCCACCAGGAATGGATCACGCTCCTTTATATTAAGCCCAAGCTGCTGCAAATTTGAATATCATTCTCTGGGCCATGCAATACACTCTGCTCTTGTCTACACCTGTGACTTCCAGCAAAAAAGTCTGCCCTCCTTCCCTCCCTCCCTCACTCTTGGTACTGCCACTGGCTAGAGCCCCCAAATCCTCTGGATGCTGCTAGAGACCTGGTTGCAAGAGAGCTCACACCAGTGCAGCTGAACTGATGGTAGACTTGGGGGATTTTTTCCTGCATGGCCTAGGTGCAGTCCAAGTGTATAAAATATTGGAATTAAGATGCATTGGAGCCCAGGAGAAAGACTGAAGGGAGTGGGACCTGTCACTGCTGGGAGGAGTCATGCTGCACGTAATCTAGTACCTTAGCTGATTGCAGCTGCTGCAATCTGGTGCGAGGAAAGAAGCAAACTCTCAATCGGGACCCAAACCAACACCTTCAATTCTACTGGAAATTCACTAGAATCCAGTGCAGTTTCCGGAGCACTCGTATTATATACTGTCAGCATAAGACCCTGCTCAGCCAGTAACTGAAGTTCCTGAAGAATATGACAGCCTTTCAAGCGGTCTCAAGATGTAGCCTCAGCCACCTATTATCAAAATGGCAATGGCACACGTAAGAGTAGCAAGGCCAGCATAACAGAATGTCTTTGCTGGGCTGGAGATCCTGGGGCCAAGCCAACCCTGATTACAGCATGAGCCCACCTAAGAGGAATCAGGCAATTTCCTATAAGGAGCAGTAGGTGGCCACAGTAAGGGGAAAGCTCAGGAGGCTGTAGTGAGATGGAAGAGAATGAGAGGGACTCCTGCAGGGAGGGCCCTGAGACTTGGGGAACTGCCCCAGTAAGGAAGGGTTGGGAGTAGCGTACTAAGGCAGGAAGGACTCTGCCCAGACCAGAGGAGCTTGGGTGTACCCAGCTGAAGGATGGAGGGAAGACTTTTGAACTTTAATTAATAAATCAGACCCACGCTAAGGAGCGCAGTTGGGGTTGAAGTGGAAAAACCCTGCATGGGGATCCAAGTGGGTGAGGGGCTGCCTGCAGGGCTGCCCTGAGGCAGCCACTCATCTATAGTCAATGTGAGAAATAAAAGGTTTCTCACCAAGCACTGATGCAAAAAGAGTTTCCTTGATCCCAACTACCACATGAAAGCTAGCTACAGCCTCAGCTCCACCCTGACCCACAAATTATGTGTCTGTTAGCATTGACAGCCACCCTGCCTTCTATCTGTGGTGCCATTATTATCTCTACCAATTCTTCTGGTTGCTTTGTCTAACCTATCAACTTATGCCACATTGAACTCTATCCACCTAGCTCTCTTCTAGTCCCTACTTTACACTGGATCATCCCCTCTTGGTGCCATGAATGATCTTTGCATTAAGTCAAATAGATGTTCATAAATCCTCCTAGCCTTCATTTATTACAGCAGATAAAAAGAATTGCTTTTGAATTAGTAGGTAAAAAAAATGAATAGCACTAACTAAACAGAGTGCCCAATTCTGATCTCACTTAACTGTATAAATCAGGAGTAATGTCATAGAAGTAAATCACATAGGTGCAAAATGGTAAAACTGATATGAGAATCAGACCCAGAGCATTTATGGTGCCTATACCCTGTGGCCAAGACCATCAGCTGCTGTAATTCAACATAACTCCATTCACTTCAATTAAGCTGTGCCAATATACATTAGCTGGAGGATCTACCCATGTGTGATTGCTCTGGGTATAGAAATAGCAGAAGGCATTACCCATCTTATTACAATTGTGTAACAACTAACCACACTGTGAACTTACAAGTAACAGAGATGGAATGGCCCAGCAAGTGTGTGTGTGTTTTGTAAAACGTTGTAAAACACACAAATGTTGTAAAAACTCCTTTGGATGAACAGTACATAGTGAAGAAATGTCTAATTTTAAATGATAATGAACACCATAAGTGAAGTAGGTTGCACCAGAAAATGATTGGTTTCTAGCAGCTGCCAATTAAAAAACACAAAAGTTAGAGAGCAGCTTTAAGTCTCCATCTGAATCTGAAGAGGAACCAACCAACCTATTCCCCACATGTCAAAGCAATGACTGGCAATCAAGACTGATTCTTTCACAGGCATGTGAGAACTGGATAGATCTATAAACTGGTGAGTGGGGGATTAAAAAAAAAGTTGTGTGTGATAAAATCTTAATCCTATACAAACTAAATAAAGAAATAAGAGCCTGATTCTATCACTGAGAGATTCTGGTGTAACGCCACTGACTTCATTGGAGTATCCCCCAATTTATCTCAGTATAAATGAAGTGAGAATCAGTCCCTAAATAATTAAAATGAGAGCCTGATTCTGAAGCCTTTATTCATGCTGAGTAGTATCAGATAAATTAACTTTTTTAAAAATGGGTAGAAGGAGCTGTATAAATCATTCCTACGTTGTTGTGGATTATCAGAGACTCCCAGAGATCTCTTGGGGCCTGAACCAACTCTCATGGAGGTTAATGAGTGTTCTCATGTCCCTGACACAGATAGCTTAGAACACTTCATACACCCAGTGTGGGATTTATGTTAAGACAGAGGGAGCAAGAGAAAGGAAATGTGAGAAAGTACACACATATTGGAGAACCAAGGGATTAGCCACAGGATAGATCTGGAGACTTGCCTTTAGCATAGGTATGTCACTAGTTTATATCCATGTCAGGTCAGTAAATCAAAAGAGGTAAGGAGGCTAAATACCTTTGGGGATCTTGGTCTAGTTGTCTAAAGTTTCCATCATCTAATAGCTATTGACAATCTAAACCTAGCTCCTTGTGGGCAGCTCTGCATATCACATAAGCCGTCATTGTCACATTTGGCCCCAACAAGCACCTTTTTGGATGTCTCAGCAAATACACAAATGATTGGCCACAGATATTAAATTACCTCTCATCTTTAAAGATACTGGCGAAGGTTCTGTTTTAGCACAGCACTCAGAGCCCGGGGTAAGGGGAATACTGTGGCTTTATCCACCTTTGCATCTTCCAGATCCTGGATTGGTCAGGAAGCTGGAGCAGCCCCCACGCACACTCTGTGCAGCTCTGAGGGCCTGTCTGAGTTATGGCTGCCTTCATGGAACTGCACTATAGACCACAGCAGTGCTATAATCCTACTCCAGCCACCCCCAGACACCAGAACTTATAAAGGGGTCCTCAGAGGACAGCCTAATGGTTAAGAACCAGAAGGATCCTTCCCTAGTGACAGCTGGGGCTTTTACAGCCTCTTTACACCACTCTGCCCCTTCTGCCCAGTACAAAGAATTTGGAATGGGGGCAGGGAATCTCACCTGGTCTTGTTTCTATAAGCTCCCAGGCACAGCAGTGGGATGCTGTGAGGAAAGTTGCACAGCCACCACCAATTCTGTAGTAAAATAGAGGACTGCAGTTTCCAGAATTCTCAATCCAGCATCTTTCTTAAACAAACAAACAAACAAAGAAACAAACAAGAACCCCTCTCATAGAAAGTAAGCACGACATCTGTTTAATGCTAAGGTGGGAGTGATGATCACACTGTTTCTTGGTGTTCGTGTTACTAATATGGAATGTTGACACACCCACATTTAAATTATGCCACTGGCTAAGAGCTAAACTTCAGTTTGTTCCATTTCATGCCACTCCCTTTACATGGCATATCCCAGGGCTGGCCCCATAGACATCCATCTTAAAGATGTGCTTTAATGAAAGCAGTGCTGAAGGAGGGTGGTGTTTCATCCATCGTCTAACAGTGATACTCAGACCGATGGCTCTTTAATGGGTTTCCTGCGGCTCTTTGCAGTACATGATGGTAAAACACTGTGATTTAATTATTAATCAATCAGGATGCTTTTAATATGTTATTAACCAATTGTAGTTGATAAAATAATAATATTTGGTTAGACATTTTGCTGTGAAAATAATAATATATATAAACTAAATATTTCCCTTAAATATTTTCCCCTAGTTAAATATGAATAGGAAATGAAACAATGAGTTCACACTACTGTGGCTCTTAGGTATTTTTGATCACTAATTTGCCTCCTCAACCACTAAGGTCTGAGTATCACTGTTCTAGAAGGTGGGAAGACTCCTGTATAAGGTGTAAGTCTCTGTATAGCCTTGGACAGCCTGACATACCCACAGAGAAATGTACAAGTTGGCATTCTCCATGGTCAATCATAAAAACAGGGAGCTGGTATTTAGGAGTGTTCTGGATACATATCCCATTATAACACCACTAGGGTGCTTCTGTTCTTATACTTGTCTTGAACACAGTCAGTACCAGTTATTGGAACCCTCCAAAAAGATCTGAATGATGTTTACAATGAAGAAACAAAGAATGTATGCCATAAGTCTGAAGGATATATTGCTTTTCATAGTAGTATTACATGCAGCAGAGCAGTAAATAAGCATAAATAATCAGTGTTATACAGATAGTATAGTAAACATGAAAAAAATCCCCATATTTGTAACAACTTTCAGCCAAAATATTTTAAAAATCCATTGGCGCTCACATTCTGGAAAGCTATATCATACATGACACAGTAACAAAAACTCACTTTGTGCTGCACAAGCCAGAATAAAAAAAATTGTTTTCTCTATTAATAGAAACACACTTGAAGTGAGATGTAGCTTACGAAAGCTTATGCTCAAATAAATTTGTTAGTCTCTAAGGTGCCACAAGTCCTCCTTTTCTTTTTGCGGATACAGACTAACACGGCTGCTACTCTGGAACACTAACTAACTGAATATCACATTGCCTTTGAAAAAGGAAACAATGAGAATGGAGCCTAAGAGGGTTATCTGAGCTCAGCTCACTGACCAGAAATTAATAATTAAAGAACCTGCCTAAACTGCAGCATGTGACATTTGTCTGTTTATTATGTGTTTAGTAGTTTGGATTTTCCTCTCCTAGACACTCTTCTCATTCCATTTCCTCAGCCTACTGCCATGAACTAGTGGTCTCTGGCAGGGATTGTGTGCATTTATTGTTACCTAAGGCCTAAGTAACCATATTTGCTTCCTTTTTGTTTTCCAATGATCTAAAATGTAAACCTATGTCATAAAAAAGGCAAAAGAAAAATATCAGTTATTACTAATCTCAGAATGACAGATTCTAGCCCACTTTCCCCAACTGCCTCCTGCAGAGTTTTTCTCTACTGCTGCTTCCTTTTAGAAGCTAGAAAGAGCTTTGTGTTGCTCTGTCAGAGGGTTAAAAAAGAACCAGCTGATCAGTGTTGTGAGGTTCTCCATCCCAGTTATCTTATGGTTTGTTTGTTTTTCAGGGTGTGGGAGTTGTTTCCCCCAGCTGTTTGGAGAGGGTGGAAAGCAATGCTCTTCAGCCTCATGATCCAAGTTCCCTGGACTCTACAAGTGCTTTGGCTACTTCCTATTCGGGCAGGAAGGGTGTAAATAAGGGCAGGGAAGAATAAATGGATCATGAGGCTGAAGAGCCTTGCTTTCCACTCTTTCCAAACGTTTACGATAGATACACAGAGACCAAGTACTAGGATAGTATTTGCTTTGAAGAAAACAGTGGGGGAAAGGCATAGTACTCAAAATAGCCAAGTCAATAGCACACCCGCAAGATCACCAGATGTGAGCAAATCTTATCAGACAAAAAATGACTATAATTAGGGTGTCTAAAGGAGAAATAACTAGCAAATATTTAGTAATGTAGAACTTCACTCCTCATATACTGTATATGTGCTAGATGCATAGCTGGAAGATACAGAGTATTCAGTCTAGTTGTGCTGGGTTCACCACAAACTGCACCATGCTGCTAACTGTAAAGTGTCTATTCCATTAGTAGATAAAAGAGGTGCAACACTCTACACACTGATATGAAGCTGTTCTGACAAGATTTTCACAGATTTGGGATCTGTGTCATTGGCTTGTAAACACTTCTTTTTATGCATTTTACAGGGTATGCTATGTAGTTACTTGCACAACTGCTTTAACATATAGCCTTCTGCAGTTTTTGGCCACTTATTAAAAAAACAAAAAACACTGAAGAGCATCATGGTCTCTATGAGAGAATGAGATAAGCAGGACTTTAGAAATGGAAGTCTAAGATACAGGAAGCTGAGAGAGAGAGAAAGTGAAAGTTTAAAAAGAAATCTCAGGACAAAGGGCATTATCAAGGGATCCAACTAAGTGAAATTCATCCAGATGAGAGCTCTCTAAGCATGATGGCTGTATTGATTATTTTGTTGTTGTTGGATGATTCCAGACAGTTCTTGTTAGAATGTGCTGAATATCCTCCCCCCATAACTCCCCCCCACACACACATGAACTTTCCTCTTTTTCCAAGGTAGCTTCATTTTAGTAATCAGTGAAATATGTGCTGAATTTCCTCCCCACATAACTCCCCCCCACACACACATGCACTTTCCTCTTTTTCCAAGGTAGCTTCATTTTAGTAATAGGTGAAATAATCTATGATTCCCCACAGTCAAGAAAGCATGTCGAGGTTTAGTTTTTCTTTATGAAAGATGTCATTACTGTAATGAGTGGTTACAATTACTCGTATAATTTACTGGAAGCAATACTTAATTGATTCTGAGCAGCATCCTTTTGAAAAAGCAATGGGTTTTCCCCCCAAATTTCAAGTGTTTTGCAAAATATTTAGAATTTGTCAGAGTGTTCAAAACAGGTTCCAAAGTCACATCCTAGATTGTCCCAAATGAGAATTTTATTTTTCCCATCCAATCAGCAAAGAAAAATATAAAAAAAAATGAAGAAGAAACACCCCTGGTGTTGTTCATCTGTTATTCCAACAGATTCTTACATTACA
Organism: Dermochelys coriacea; assembly: GCF_009764565.3. Lineage (NCBI taxonomy): Eukaryota > Metazoa > Chordata > Testudines > Dermochelyidae > Dermochelys > Dermochelys coriacea. Next base: position 71,441,984 of record NC_050075.1, on the reverse strand, counting down.
ACAAAATGAAGCTTGTTATATAATAAACACCACTATGGAAAAATAAAACCAGGTAAGGTTAAAAGGTATTACGCTAATCTAAAGAGTTCTGAGAAATTGATGATAATCTTCCCCTTCTTCTGAAAGATCTGTGCATAAGATACAAGCCCACTTATCTTCTGTTAGTTGTTCAGGGCAATCTGGGTTCAGGTGGGGGAAGACAGCCAGAAACTCAGACTTCTGGAAAATTTTCATGCAAGGATAAAGTCTTTGTCTTACACATCTGGGCCTTGATCTGCAAATATTTTCATAGATTTGAAGGCCAGAAAGGTCCATTAAATCATCTAGGTTTGACCTGCTGTATAAAACAGGACATAGAATTTCATCCAGTTAATCAGTATGAAGCCAAATAACTTGTGTTTGTCTAAAGCATATCTTCTAGGTAGGCCTCCAGTCTTGATCTGAAGACTTCAAAAGATGGAGAGTCCACTACTTTCCACTGATAGTTTGTTCCAATGGTTGAATACTCTCACTGTTAAGAGCATGCCTTAAACACTTAGAACATGCATAGCTTTACCCATATTAGTAGTCCCCTAGACCACGATGGATTACATATTAGTAAACCTACACACATTTTAAGTATTTGCTGGACCAAGACTTAGATTTTTACAGTCTGAGGTTAAAGAAAGAAGGTGGTACTGACTGGGCAGAGAGTCCAGAATCCATCCTGCCCCTTCAGCGCTGTGCAACAATGGTGAACTTGTTTTTCCAGGTCCCCCATCTGATGAGCACTGCAAATATTCTCCTGCCCCTGCTGCTGAGTGAGTGCATTAGGAGAGAAGGCTGTCTGTGCCTCCTCTCTTCATTAGATTCACCCAATTTACACGATCTGAAGTTGTGGCCCTTCATTCTTTCCCTTGGAGTAGACTCAGGGATGGTGTGGGGAAGAAATCATCATGAGTTATAAACTACTGTCTAGAAAAAGATTTAGAAGTCACTGTTATTATTAGTTACCTTTTACACTGCAGTAGCAGTCAGAGGCCCTGCATTAGGAATATGAGTCCCATTGTACTAGAGACACTGTCTACACATGAAATATAAAAGCATGTTACTGGGCAAACAAGTTTACAATCTAAGTATGTGATAAGAGACAACAGATGGAGAAAACCCTAGAGTATTAAAACCATACAGCAGAAGGGATTCTTTTTCCACAAATGAGTTATACTGTACACTGTTGCTATTTGTACTGAATGTCCTTGGACTAGTACCACTTTATGCAGGAATGGAGGTGGAATTAGATTTTCTTTCAAACTCTCCAGATTGAGTGCTGCCTCCCATGCATTTTGTTATCCTGCTGTCAAAGGTCATTCCGACTTGCACTGTCATTTTTATTTTGAAGATGTTTTCAGATGACAGGGGCTGCAATGGAAAGAAACACCGACACAAATTGTGCACGTTTTTCTGTAAGCAATAGAGAAGGAAAGGGGTTTCTTTCCATCACAATCAGTGCATCCAGCTGGTCAGAATATTATGCAGTTCTGATATGAATGCAGCATTGAATATAGCTGCAGTGAAAGCTGTCATTTATCTTTGTCTGAACCCCTTTTTGTGGCCAGATACTGGGGATAAAATTAACTATTTAGTGAATTCTCCTATGTAGAGATAGAGTTTGTGAGTTCAGCACATTGCTAAAGCCAGCCAATTATTGAACCAAGTCCCAAATGGTTTGTTAACAGTACCTCTAACAACTTGGTTTCCCTCTGACCAAGCCAATTTAAGTTCTAAGCTTGTTTCTATTGTCTCTTGCATATCTTAATTCAAACACTATATTTTTCATTTTTGAGTGACTTTGTTTCTTTCTGGTGTCTAACATATTTGAACTGCCTTAGAAGTACCAATCAAATAAAAAACTCTTCCTTACATATCAAAGATAGATGAACATCCACTAGTAAATCTTTATTTTTATAAAATAGGACACGACACTTGTGGACCCAGCTGTGCTTCCATTGACATTACTAGGAGTTTTCCCCATGGATTTTAATGGAAACAGGAACAGGCCATATGGTACTAATGCTAACATATACAGCATCATTTATCCCCAAATATCACAAAGTACTTTGCAAATTATATCCTGTACAGAAAGAATGTCACTGAGCACTGAAATGCAAACACCTTACGGGTGAAAAATGGCAGATGTTTAACAGCACACAACAATATTACCAAAATGACTTAGAACCAGCAGTGAAGAATACCATCAATCAGACAAAGTGCACTTGGAATCTAGGTTGACACAATATAGTTACCAAAAACTGAGGTTATCTTGCACAATTTGACATTCTGTGAAGCAACAATTCTTTAGGGTTAAATTCTGCTTATAAATGCACACACACAGCTCCTACTAAGTGACAGGTGGGTAGGGGTTACCCACAATGACAGAATGTGACTATTAGTGGTGCAGATTTATTAACATATTGTGAACTTTTATGTATCAACTTATTGGGCTTGTTTCTTCAAAATAGTGCCTTCTTAGGTTAGCTTCTCATTGCTTGTTGAACGACCCAACTTCTTTTTTCCCAGACCTCTGAACCTGTTTTGAGATGCCTCATGTGGATGTATTTATATTATGATTTATGTATACCACAAAGTCCATTTCAAATACTGCTCAGCAAATTAAATTAATCTTAAACTGACAAAATGTAATTGAATTTATACTTTTATATTTGTAGAGTACACAATTTTCCAGGAAACTATTAATAGAACTTAAAAGGAAAGAACAAAAGGTTAATCATCCCCATGATACTGTACATTCACATCAATGGATTTGGGATGGGATTTTCAAAGGAGCACTGAATTGGAGATGGTCACCTAACACTTTTGGCTCCTTTGAAAATGCCAGCTGGTGGCCCACCTTTTTGTCTGTCTTTTTCTAACAGCTGGGACCCTCCAGTGCTAGGCACCATAGCTTGGGTGTACTACATCACACTATTGACCATACTGGTCTTAAATAGCATTTCTAGCTATTGGTGGTCTCCCTCTTCACAGAAAAGTGAACTATGTAGCCTCCTCTAATCACTGTTACTGACACTCACTTTTCTGACACCTTATTAACTGACCAGTAGGTTTTGCCTTCCCTGGGGATCAAGTGCAGCAATTTACAACTGACACGTTACACCCCATATTCTTCATAGAAATATGGCTATGATATGAATATGGCATAATTAAGATATACTTTATGCAAGATGGCTCATGTAAGATATCATTGGAAAGGTTATGATTTACTGAATGTGATTATCCAATTTATATGCATGTATCATTTCTGTATCTAAAGTTAGGAATATTGACTATGTAACAATTTCAACTGTGTGTGTACTTGGGGGGAAGACAGTAGGCAATCCTCCCGAATGATCCATTTAAGAAGAACAATAGAACTCTAAAGATGCTAATCTCCCACCTTCCTGGGAGGCTCCATTGACACTATAAAGTCAGATGATAATGTCACTAATGAAAATACCCCCTTGGACACTGCTGGTACTTTTCCTCTGTAGGGGGATGGGAATCAAACAAAGGATTCCTGCCTTAGGTAAATCCTTTTTAAGGGCTGGGGAGGGGATTGATAGGGACTCTCCTCCAATGCCTACCCAAAAAGACTGCTGAAAGTACCTGAGGGGAAAGGCAGGGGTCCAGTCTGTAAGACAAGATAACTGGAACTCTAAGCTACAGAAATTCTTTATCCTGCCTAATTCAACATTTAGGGTGAGAAATTACATTTTGCAACCTGTTTCTTTAGTGAATCAAGCTTAGTTATATGTTTTGTTTTATTTGCTTAGTAATCTGCTTTGCTCTGTTTATTATCCCTTATAATCACTTAAAATCTGTCTTTTTTAGTTAATAAACTTATTTCTTGTTTATAACATAACCCAGTTTGTGCAATCCATATCTGGGGGACAAAAAGCTGTGTATATCTCTCTTCACATTGAGGGAGATGGTGAATTTTTATGAGCTTGCACTGTGCCGATATTTCTATACAGCACAAGACAATATACCTTTGGGTCTGCACTGCAAGGGAGATGGGCACCTGAGTGCTTGAGCTGACTCTTCCTAGAGATGATCTCTGTGTCTGTGTCTTTCTGCAACTGGGTGTGGCCCGGCCTCTGTCTGTGCGTGCTAGAGGAAGCTTAAGAGCCTGTCTCAGCAAGACAGAGTAAAAGGGCCTAGGCAGGTGGAACAGACAAGGTCAGTGTCATCTCACTATATCAGGTGGCACCTTAAAGTGGGACAACCTGTCACAACAACATGCCTGATCTTTGGGAGCCTGGAGTGCAGCCTTATCATCCTGGCAGCTCTACTGTTATTAACCCATGTAGAGGTAAATACTTCGTGGCCTTTCCCCCATGAAATCAGTTACTGATTAGGAATAAATTTAAATATTATTAATTATTATTATTAAATAAATAAATATATTTAAAGATATTCAAATGCTTAAAAACTAATAGCAAAAAGAATTATAATAATATTTCTCTCCACTCCAAAGGAGTTACTGCAAAGACTGTACAGTATGAATACTGCTGCTTTCCTGGCTTGAAAATTATAGGGTAGAAAAAGATGGTAAAGATAACATGAATAGAAGTTAATATTTCTGGGGAAAGCAGCAAATAAACATGTTGAGCCACCATGTCATGTGCCTAATTAGTATTCTAAGAGAGATCCTTCATCTGTTTATAACACCATTTCTCCACAATTATGAGGCCCTTTGCCATGGACATGTTTTGTTCACATGTCTGATTGTAGTGCTTGTAATCAGAGATGCAGGCTAGCATGAATGCAGTGTACTCAGCCTCAGGAGCAATTTTGTTCTTTATTTCTTTTTAATAAGAATCATACACTCTAAAAAGATGTGAAAGGACTATTATTAAAATACCTTTAAATATGCTTAATGGTGCCACCTGCTGACTCAAAAATCCCTTTCCTCCAAGCCTGTACAAAGGATTTTGGCTAATTGTAAGTGCCCTCATCACTGTGCATATAAATGTACCATGTCATTCATTCTTTTCAGAAAGACTGGATAAAGACTTATTTCTAATAAAAAGTCTTAAGAGAAAATTCAAATATTTCTTCTCAGAAAAGCAAGCTTAATATCTAATAATAATAGCACTTACTGTATTTTAGATCTTCAAAGTGCTAAAAAGATATTAATTAATCTGTGCCTCCATTGGAAAGGTCTGAATTTAACTTTGTGTTGGATGTTGGGAAATGAATATCAATAGATAGCCGGTTTCCCTCTTTCAGTTAAAGTATTTTCCTCCCCACCTTGTCATGTATAACACAAATTAAATTGTGGCAAAACCTCTCTGTTTCTTTGGGAATTCCAAAGGGCCATATGAAATTCCATATGATTGTCTTTTTGTAGTGTGTGAGATATAGTAACCAGGGGCTGGTGAATTTTCAGTTTTTCTCGTCTTTTTTCCTCTCATCCCCTCTCAGTTTTCCTCTCTAGAAGTTGCCAGCCTAAAATCTATTCTCCCATCAAAGCAGAGAGGAGTTTGTCAGATAACAGTCATCAATGCTTACTTATTTAAGGGTAAATTACAACACTATCTTGAATAGGGGGTAGCACAGAAACATAGTGCCCCAGATGGAGCTAAGGGATGGTTCAACACACATCATTCCTCCCACCCCCCCCGCCCCCAGTATTTCCAGCCCACTCCATGGGCTGGTGTGTAGGGGTGGAGCCATTAGCCCTGACTCCTCTGCACTTGACAACCAGGCACACATAGAGGGAGCAGTCCATGCATTCTCCTAAGTGACTTGGCCCTTGTGTACCCAGCACAAGGGGGTGCAGGTCCCTCTAACACCTTCTCATGCCTCTCATACCTCCTCCCAGCACACCTATGGAAAGGCCAAGGAAAATCCAGCCCAAAATTTGTATCCAGCACAATTACAACAACATAGCCCCCTCTATTTTATTTTATTTCTCCAGCTTTCCTTCAGAGATCATCAGCTGGAGCTCAAGTTAGTTTTAAATCAGCAGGTACAAATAATTTGCATCCAAGAGTTTTAAAAAGCTGGCTGAAGAGTTCACTGAACCCTTAATGTTGATTTTCAATAAGTCTTGGAGTACAGGGGAAGTTCCAGAAGACTGGAAGAAAGCTAATGTGTCAATTGTTAAACTGATTAAATTTGCAGATGACACAAAAATTGGAGAAATGGTAAACAACAAGAGGACAGGTCACTGATTCAGAGTGAACTCGGTGAACAAGACACATGTAAACAGTATAGTTTTTAATAAGGCAAAATGTAAAATGTACACATCTAGGAACAAAAAAAAATCTAGACCCTACTTATGCAATAGGGGATTCTATCCTGGAGAGCTGTGACACTTCTTCAGGATTGTGGGGTGGACAATATCAGGGTTGGAAGGGACCTCAGGAGGTCATCTAGTCCAACCCTTTGCTCAAAGTAGGACCAATCCCCAACTAAATCATCCCAGCCAGGGCTTTGTCAAGCCTGACCTTAAAAACCTCTAAGGATGTAGATTCCACCACCTTCCAGTGCTTCACCACCCTCCTAGTGAAAAAGTTTTTCCTAAATATCCAACCTAAACCTCCCCCACTCCAACTTGAGACCATTACTCCTTGTTCTGTCATCTGGTACCACTGTGAACAGTCTAGATCCATCCTCTTTGGAACCCCCTTTCAGGTACTTGAAAGCAGCTATCAATTCCCCCTCATTCTTCTCTTCTGCAGACTAAAAAATCCCAGTTCCCTCAGCCTCTCCTCACAAGTCATGTGCTCCAACCCCTTAATCATTTTTGTTGCCCTCTGCTGGATTCCTTCCATTTTTTCCACATCCTTCTTGTAGCGTGGTGCCCAAAACTGGACACAGTACTCCAGATGAGGCCTCACCAACGTCGAATAGAGGGGAATGATTACATCTCTCGATCTGCTGGCAATACCCCTACTTATACAGTCAATATGCTGTTAGCCTTCTTGGCAACAAGGACACACTGTTGACTCATATCCAGCTTCTCATCCATTGTAACCCCTACATCCTTTTCTGCAGAACTGCTGCCGAGCCATTTGGTCCCTAGTTTGTAGTAGTGCATGGGATTCTTCCCTCCTAAGTGCAGGACTCTGCATTTGTCCTTGTTGAACCTCATCAGATTTTTTTTGGCCCAATCCTCTAATTTGTCTAGGTCCCTCTGTATCCTATCCCTACCTCCCCAGCATATCTACCACTCCTCCCAGTTTAGTGTCATCTGTGAACTTGCTGAGGGTGCAGTCCACACCATCCTCCAGATCATTAATGAAGATATTGAACAAAACTGGCCAAAGGACCAACCCTTGGGGCACTCCGCTTGATACCGGCTGCCAACTAGACATGGAGCCGTTTACACAACCCGTGAGCCCAACGATCTAGTCAGCTTTCTAGCCACCTTATAGTCCATTCATCCAGCCCATACTTCTTTAACTTGGTGGTAAGAATACTGTGGGAAACCATATCAAAAGCTTTGCTAAAGTCAAGGAATAGCATATCCACTGCTTTCCCTTCATCCACAGAGCCAGTTATCTCGTCATAGAAGGCAATTAGGTTTGTCAGGCATGGCTTGCCCTTGGTGAACCCATGCTGACTGTTCCTGATCACTTTCCTCTCCTCTAAGTGCTTCAGAATTGATTCCTTGAGGACCTACTCCATGATTTTTCCAGGGACTGACGTGAGGCTGACTGGCCTGTAGTTCCCCAGCTCCTCCTCCTTCCCTTTTTTAAAGATGGGCAGTACATTAGCCTTTTCCCAGTCTTCCAGGACCTCCCCCGATCGCCATGAGTTTTCAAAGATAATGGCCAGTGGCTCTGCAATCACATCCACCAACTCTTTCGGCACACAGCAGTGCATCTGGTCCCATGGACTTGTGTTCATCCAGCTTTTCTAAATAGTCCCAAACCACTTCTTTCTCCACAGAGATCTGGTCACCTCCTTTTTATGCTGTTCTGCCCAGTGCAGCAGTCTGGGAGCTGACCTTGTTCGTGAAGACAGAGGCAAAAAAAGCATTGAGTACATTAACTTTTTCCACATCCTCTGTCACTAGATTGCCTCCCTCATTCAGTAAAGGGCCCACACTTTCCTTGGCTTTCTTCTTGTTGCTAACATACATGAAGAAACCCTTCTTGTTACTCTTAACATCTCTTGCTAGCTGCAACTCCAAGTGTGATTTGGCCTGATTTCACTCCTGCATGCCTGAGCAATATTTTTATACTCCTCTCTGGTCATTTGTCCAATCTTCCACGTCCTGTAAGCTTCTTTTTTGTGTTTAAGATCAGCAAGGATTTCACTGTTAAGCCAAGCTGGTCGCCTCCCATATTTACTATTCTTTCTACACATCGGGATGGTTTGTTCCTGCAGCCTCAATAAGGATTCTTTAAAATACAGCAAGCTCTGCTGGACTCCTTTCCCACTCATGTTATTCTCCCAGGGGATTCTGACTATCAGTTCCCTGAGTGCGTCAAAATCTGCTTTTCTGAAGTCCAGGGTCCAATTCTGCTGCTCTCCTTTCTTCCTTGTGTCAGGATCCTGAACTCGACCATCTCATGGTCACTGCCTCCCAGGTTCCCATCCACTTTTGCTTCCCCTACTAATTCTTCTCAGTTTGTGAGCAGCAGGTCAAGAAGAGCTCTGCCCCTAGTTGGTTCCTCCAGCACTTGCACCAGGAAATTGTCCCCTACACTTCCCAAAAACTTCATGGGATTGTCTGTGCACTGCTGTATTGCTCTCCCTGAAGATACCAGGGTGATTGAAGTCTCCCATGAGAACCAGGGTCTGCGATCGAGTAACTTCTGTGAGTTGCTGGAAGAAAGCCTCGTCCACCTTATCTCCCTGGTCTGGTGGTCTATAGCAGACTCCCACCATGACATCACCCTTGTTCACATTTCTAAACTTAATCCAGAGACTCTCAGGTTTTTCTGCAGTTTCATACCGGAGCTCTGAGCAGTCATACTGCTCTCATGCATACAATGCCACTCCCCCATCTCTCCTGCCCTGCCTGTCCTTCCTGAACAGTTTATATCCTTTCATGACACTACTCCAGTGTTGTGAGTTATCCCACCAAGTCTCTGTTATTCCAATCACATCATAATTCCTTGATTGTGGCAGGACTTCCAGTTCTCCCTGCTTGTTTCTCAGGCTTCTTGCATGTGTGTATAGACACTTAAGATAACTCACTGATCTTCCTGCTTTCTCAGTATGAGGCAGGAGTCCTCCCCTCTTGCGCTTTCCTGCTTGTGCTTCCTCCCGGTATACCACTTCCCAACTTACCTCAGGGCTTTGGTCTCCTTCCCCAGTGAACCTAGTTTAAAGCCCTCCTCACTAGGTTAGTCAGCCTGCTTGTGAAGATGCTCTTCCCTCTCTTTATTAGGTGGAGCCCATCTCTGCCTAACACTTCTCCTTCTTGGAACACCATCCCATGGTAAAAGAATCCAATGCCTTGTCTCCGACACCACCTGCGTAGCCATTCATCGACTTCCACGATTCGACTGTCTCTACCTGAGCCTTTTCCTTCCACAGGGAGGATGGATGAAAACATCACTTGCACCTCAAACTTCTTTATCCTTCTTCCCAGAGCCACGTAGTCTGCAGTGATCCGCTCAAGGTCATTCTTGGCAGTATCATTGGTGCCAACGTGGAGAAGCAGGAAGGGGTAGTGATCCAAGGGCTTGATGGGTCTCGGCAGTCTCTCCTGAGTCTCCTTTGTTTGTCAAAATCTGAATTCTAACCCTATTCTCCAAAGTACTTTCAACCTCTTCCTGCTTGGTATTGTCTGCAATTGTCTCTATGCCATTATCCAAATCATTTATAAAGATATTGAATATAACTGGATCCATTACATATCCCTGCAGGATTCCACTCAATACTCCCTTCCAGCTTGACTGTGAACCATTGATAATTGCTCTCAGAATATGGTTTTCCAACCAGCTGTGCACCCACCTTAAGTAAGTTCATCTAGGCTATGTTTCCCTCGTTTGCTTATGAGAAAGCCATATGAGACAGTATCAGAAGCCTCCCTAAAGTAGAGATATATCACATCTAGTTCTTCTTCCCATCCACAAGGCTTGTTACCCTGTCAAAGAAAGATTAGGTTGATTTGACATGATTTGTTCTTGACATATCCAAGTCAAGTGTTCCATATCACCTTATCTTCTAGGTGCTTACAATCTTATTATGAGCTACATTATCTTTCAGGGCACTGAAGATAAGATAACTATAATACCCTGTGTTGTCCTTATTCCCATATTTATAGATAGGTACTACATTTGCCCTTTCCCAGTCCTCTAGGATCTCTCCCATCCTCCACGAGTTCTCAGAGATAATCACTAATGGCTCAGAGAGCTTGTCAGCCAATTCCTTAAGTATTCTAGGATGTATTTTGTCAGGTCCTGCTGACTTGAAGACATCTAACTTGTCTAAGTAATTCGTTACTTATTCCCTCTCTCTATTTTAGCCTCAGATCTTACCCCATTTTCACTGGCAGTCACTATGTTTGTCATCTAATCACTGCTAATCTTTTTGGTGAAAACTGAAACAAAAAAGGCATTTAACACTTTAGTCATTGCTGCATTTTCTGTTATTGTCTTTTCTGCCTTGTTGAGTAATTGGCCTTCTTGTCCTTAGTCTTTCTATTGCTTCTAATGTGTTTGTAAAGGGTAACAAGCAAACATTTTATATCCCATTTTATGTCTCATTTTTTGCCTAGGCCTTTCTAATTTTGTCCCTACATTTTTGTTTCTTTTTAAATTTTCATCCTTCATAATGTCACCTAATTTCCACTTTTTATGACACTTTTTTTGAGTTTCAGGTTCTTGATCTCCTAGTTAAGCCACGGTGGTCTCTACCATACTTTCTCTCCCTCCTACACATTAGGATAGTTTGCTCTTGTGCCCTTAAATAATGTCTCTTAACAACTGCCAATTCTTGGAGACCACCATTTTTCTTCATCACCCACATACCCCTTGTAGATGGCCAGGAACAGAGTTGAGGCAAACTGCTTTATCCAAGGTAAATGTCATTTCTGCTCCAGAGATTGGGTGGCAGCTGGAGCTTATGTAGCAAGAGTCTGTCACTTCAGCAATGTGCTTGAATTATGATGGCTGGAATAATTTGACGTTCCATGGGGCACTTGAACTTGGGTCTCCTGCACCACCACCACTGCTCTGAAGCCACTATTTTGGCACATTGAAATATTCCTTTCAATTCACAGTAGCTTTAGTTTTTGTAAGTTTACAGCTGTTTAAACTATTCTTTTTCCTGTGGTTTCTAATTATGTCAAGGAGGATGGGGATTTTGCTAAGCTAGACAGTGTTAATTTAGCAGTCTCCATTGGCCGGAAAATATTAAATGTTTAAGTGTATGATAAATTATTTCCTGGATAGTCTGAGGATAAATGACCATGAGTTTATAGGGGGAAATTATGTAAATGGATATTAAATACAATCATTGGAACAGCTTGACTTTTAGAATTTATCCAGAAGTTGAGAATTAAGAAGCAGGAGTAGAATATTGCTGTGTGTATCACATCACCTGCTCCCACAGAGAAACTACAAAAGAGGACTTGAGAGGAAGAAAAAGTCCATCATGTTTATCACATGGAGATCCTTTGGAATTATGCTCTTTAAGGAAGTCTTGGGGTGGAGCCCAGAGTTTGCAGGGGTGCTTCCAAACAAACACAACAGATCCTGGGAATCCACAGGCAAGGGTGTGTCCTCATTAGCAGATATGAGCAATCTTGTGCTGACAACTGGCCATCCAGATGGTCTCCCTGCCTACATTCCCTACCCCTAGCAGCATGGGTCTGGCAAAAGCCCCACTGCTCTTGGTTAAGTCCCCTGTGTCTGCTTGGGTACAGAAGCAAGGTGACTTAGTAGGAGTTAACACAGCACTAAACTGTGTTACCTCCCAACTGTATTTGTGTATAGAATCTAGTGGGTCTAGAGAGACTGATGCTAGAACAGGGGCCATCTGCTTTCACCATCCACCCCAGGTGAGCAGCACCCCCTAGGGCTCAAGTAAAAGGACACAAGCAGTGGCATTGCAACAGCAGTAACACTTCCTCCCTGTCACTTGATCAAAGGGAGTGCTCAGCTTCTTAAGCATGCAGTTATCTAAAAAACAGCTATTCCTTCTGTTATGCTCTTTCCTTAACAGGTTAACACCAGTATGGGGTTTGTAAGCCCCATCACATTTGGTATCATCTTCTGGGTTCTGCTCCTGTGGCCACTAGGTTTATAGTAGAAGTAACGATAAAGGTTTCAGCAGAACTGCTTCCATTGACAGCACATAGGATAGATTTTTCAGTGGTTGCTGCTTCTGAGCTAATAGATTGTGTAGGCCATTAAAGGTCTCTATGTGCAAGGAAAAAAAATCATTGCTTTCCTTTCTCCTTCCAAGGATCACAAGTGACTGCTACAAGAGCAGTTTCCAGGAGCAAAATGTGAGGTGGGAGGGTCCAAACTTGTCCCCTAGCAGAGGTGAGGGCTGAACCCCTGGTTCTTTTATTTGCTATATAATGTGGAGATTTACATAGCTTTCTAATACATTCTATGCTGCCACCATCTGGCCGTTGGTATAATCTTAGGTTTTCTAGTTTTCAATTACCTACAGCCCTATCAGTTTTTTCCATGGGCTGGAAAATAGCAATACTTTTCCTGAGGTGATTTTAGAAGACTTTAAAGCCTTGTCATTGACCAAGAAGCCCAGGAGCATTTACACTGATATTTGTATCACAGATATGTACCTCAAAAGCTGTCAGCATAGGAGAGGCTGGCACCCATCAACATGAATAACTATCTATGGCACAAACTGCAAAAGTGCAAACATTCTGACATGCTCTCCCTTCATTTCTTCTCCTGAGCGAGGTGCTTAAATGTCCCTTACCACCAGGATATAAGCCAGGTCTACACTACACACTTACTTCTGTATAACTACGTCGCTTGGGGTGTCACCCCAAATAATATAGTTATAACAATCTTAAACGCCCCCCGTAGATAGCACTATGTCGGTGGGAGAACTTCTTATGCCAACATAGCTATCACCTCTCATGGAGGTGGAGTTAAGCCAACAGGAGAGCCATCTTCACCAAACGCACTACAGCTGCATCAATGCAAGTTTGTAGTGTAGCCCTGCCCATAGTAAGCTAGATCTATTTTCTGCAGCCAATGCCTTGGAAATTCTGCAACAGCTTTATTTGAATTAAATACTAGAAATAAGAGAATGACTAGAACAGTCAGTGCAATAATCAGCATGCTGTTTACTTGGATATTAAAATCAAGTTATAGTGTCCCTATATTTTCAGTTTTCAAGGTGGGCAGGGGGTTTTCAGCACTTAGGGAAATGATTTGACACTCTGCAATAACCTAAATGTTTCTGCCAATATGATCAGCAATGAAATAGTTAATCATATTGCTATTTAAATTATTACACTTCCGAGTTAACATCCCTTTGTGTGAAGGACTGCAGCTCAGAGCACTCCGAGCTATTGTTTCAGGCTGTCTGCAGCCTCGGGGCAACATTGCTACATCAAGTTACACTCTGGTAATATTTTCAACGTTTTCTTCTTGGCTAAAAAGACCAGAAACATTTTAAAATGAAAGCTTGGATCTGAAGCAGTATTCTGCAGCTACATAATGAAACAAATGTCCCTAGGTATGCTGTGTGCTACCCAACATCCTGACTGTGGGGTGTCTACACAAACTGGGGGAGAGGTTGTGAGGGACCAGGGGTGACTATACTATGGTCACATGCATGTGTACACACATATAGTGAGCCTGTCATGATCCCTCCTTCTCTGAATGCATCTACTCCATGGGAATTATTTACATCTTCTTAATAGATAGAGAAAGGGAGCAGACTTTGTAGAAGGCCACTCGAGTTATGGGGAGTTCATGTACAAGAGACTCATCGTACCCCACACATCCCTTCAGTTCCAGTGATAGATGAAATGTCAGATCCCTCTGTGCTCCTTCCACATCCAGTATATTCTTAGAATTGGTCACACTAGTGACTGATCTAGAAAATAAGATATGTATTCAATGTACTTATTAGAGGAGCAGCTGTTTTCAGTATCCCTGGGTTGAAAACAACTGCTTCTCCAGTTAGTATAGTGGATGCTTATTTTCTTGTTGAAAGTGTCAAACTGTCATTACAACACATACAGAAGACACTTTCAACAAGAAAGAAAGGAGGTATTTCAATCTATACTAAATAGCAGCTTCCCTTTAATTGTTTTTAAAATATAGACTATTTTGATTATATTATTTCAGTAATAGTACATATTATGATGCTATTACTCACTACTACTGCTGATATGCCAAATTATGTAAAATAATTTGAAAGTTAAAAAAATGAAATTTTTCAAGATGAAGTGTTTCCATTTATTTTATTCATTGAAATAATACAATTTCAGGAAAAAATATTCAATTTCAATTAAACAGCTTTTTCCGACAAACAGTTTTGATGAAAAATTTCCTACCAACTCTACTTAGGGGTTCAAAATCTGGATCTGAATTTTGCAATCTGTGACCACCTGTATTTTAAAAACATTTGTCACTGTCAGTTTTGTTATTTCTATGTTATGCTTATTTTGCACACACAGAGAATAGTCACGTACTTTCTGTAAAGATGACCTTTGATATTAGTATAAAGAAGAGAACAAAAAGAAAAAATGTCTCCATGAGACAACACACAGTGTATGTCCATCCGTTTTCTGAAAAGATCATTGAACTGAATACAAAATGGCTGCCTTCCTCTAGTCCATAGCGATTTAGAATGAGATTTTCAAAACTGCCTAAAGGAGTTGGACTCCCCAGTTCCCATTAAAGTTAATAGAAATCCCACAGCCAAAATGCCTCAGTTTTAGAGATGCTATACAAAGAAAGCAAATGCTTGACAATTATATAACTAAATTCACTAGAAAACAAAGTTTTCGCTTCTAAAATGGTTTTGTATCTGGAGGTATAAGACCAAGAACTGTTGGATTTTTCAGTTAGCTGGCAATTTTTAAAGAAAAAAATCATTCCAGATTGAATGAAATGTTTTGTTCAACCCACAAAGTGTTTCATTTGGGTTTTGAGCATTTAATATTTAATTTAAAAAAATTAAAGGAAATTTCTAAATGAAGCCATTTCAAAAATTTTAAAAATGAAACATTTCATTTTGAAAATATCAAAATGAAATCTTTTTAAAAAATTTTTGGTTTTTTATTTTCACCAAATTATGTCAGCAAAAATTAGCACAATTTTATGAAATGTTTCAGTGTCACCAAATCTGTATTTTTCCACCAAAAAAAGTTTAGTTCAAAAAAATGTCACCCAGCTCTAGTAGTAAACCTTTGAAAATAGGTGTTTGCATCAAAAATATGGACAAACCTCAGAATTATAGGTACTAGTTTAGTATAGTTGATGCTTGCTCATATATCCAGTTTCTCTGGACCCAGTTTTTCCTTAAACATATTTTGGTGGTAGGGATGAGAAGAAGATGTGAACACTATAGGAACTGGCAGGCCATATGTTTCCTCACTTATGGGGATGAACAAAATAAAGAACGCTTCATTTCATTTTTAAAGCAGGCTCTGAGTGATTTGAGAATACACTGATGCCCTGTGATATATACAGAACATAGCACTGGGACTGTAAACTCTGTATTCCTCCTTACTTTTGTAATAAAAGAATAATGAGCTCAGTGGTGTAGAAGCAACAC
This sequence comes from Dermochelys coriacea, assembly GCF_009764565.3. Classification (NCBI taxonomy): domain Eukaryota; kingdom Metazoa; phylum Chordata; order Testudines; family Dermochelyidae; genus Dermochelys; species Dermochelys coriacea. The sequence goes on along the minus strand of NC_050075.1, from coordinate 71,426,267 downwards.
ACCACACTCAGAAAGATACCTCAAAGCCCATTCTGCCGCTTCATTGGTGTGTATTAAAATTAATGAGTTTCAGCTAGAGAAGGAAGGAGGTGTCCCTACATGCGAATGAAATCTCTATTTTTTACATTGTAGCACTTCTGTGGAGCAAAGCAGTAATCTGCCCAGTTTAGTCTCAAAAGAGTTGACTGGTTTTTTTCAGGGGCAAAGTGAAGATGCTGCAGGAGGAAACAAAGCTTTTCATTTGCATCTTAACATTGTGAAATCTGGATTGTCAGGAACCGTTGTGTTTTCCTAATTTCATTTATATAACAGAGTAAAAAAAATTGACCATGCTGAAAGCCAGCCAACACCTGAGGCTGCTAGCTCAGCCAATATAATCCTAACAGTTAATGGATCTCAATTATCGATTCTTTATTTTTGTTCACAAGAACAGATATCTGGAAATGAATGCATTTGATTTATACATTTTGATGAACATGTCTTTCACAGTGGTTTTGAGCCATTAATGAAGCATAATTGTGAAGCACCTATTGCATTGTTACTTTATCCAATTATAAAAAGGTGGTTTCATTAAAACTGTTCAGTTTCATCCCAAATTCTTCAAGTTTCCATATCATTTCAAAGAGGAATCAGTAAGACATTGCTGCATCAACATCTTTTTCAAGTTCTTTTCCTGCTTCTGAGGTCCAGTGGTGGATCTGAAAAGCTATTCACCACCCTGAGGAAGAAGTCAGGAAAGTTTGACAGATGGAAAATCATTAATTTCACCAGCAGTTTCAGGACTGATGTCTGGTGGTGGGCTATGTTACCTGGAGATCCGTGCAGCATCAGTGTGCTTTCTGCACATTTTCTTGAGGTTCAAGCCATGTCAGTTAGTACCCATCGGCCTCAGTTTTCAAAAGAACTGATGAGTTTGGGTATCCAACTTGACAAACTTCGGAGGATTTGGATTCTCAGCAAGTGCAGACCAGTATTTCTTTGAAAGCTGGGCCCCTTCCAAGGTACTTCAAGTTGAGAAACTAAGGCACCCCAAATCACCAGTAATTTTTGAAAATGTAAGCCCTAAAGTTGAATGTTGGGCCTAATCCTGTGAGCTGTGCCATACCAGCCTCATGGGACGCAGAGAGAGGTCAGCTTAAAGGAGAAAAAAAATACCACCACATGGGACAAGGGCAAAGCAGTGCTACTCCCTGGAGCTGCACAGCCTGCAGAAGCTGTTCCAAGCCCAGTGCTGTAAAAAACTCTGCAGGGATCAGGGAGATGGATGGGTCCCAAAGGGTGAGTTAACAGAAAATACACATGTGCTTAGTGGGATGGAGGCCTCTCCTTTCCATGAGCTCTGCATAGGAGCTGATAATGGTAGGGTAACCTGCTCCATTATTACTGAAGAAGGGGTTCTGCACTATGATTTTTTGGTCCACCGTTCCTGAAGGTACTACAATACCAGGTTGATACGTGGAGTGGATGGAGGAAGCTCCTATTCCATCTCCCTGTTCTAAAAATCCATTTAATATATAGTCCTCAGATAGAGGACGTATCAGATATTAAACTGATAAGAACAGATACTACACTTGATCTTAGCTGCAGATCTTAGCTTAGCCCCCTCCAAATGGAGATTGGTGGAGAGCTCAAGGCAGTCTCCCTGGCTGTGCTCCCTACCAGGGTTGTTCACTCAGGAAGAAGATTCTTGCTATTAATCTTCGTACAGACAGATTTTAGGCCAGTAGTTGTCCAAGCACCTTCCACTAGGGATCACAACTCACAGAAGCATTAGAGTGATTTTTTCAAAGCATGAACAGAATCTCTGGCTGGACAGCACCATCACACGAGAACTCTGATGCATACCTCACTTCCCAAAGCCCTCTACCCTGGGATGGGAGGAAGCACAACTTAAAGAAGATCAGTCTCTTTTTTATAGATATCTAGTGGGCTGAAAACAAGACTTATAATGGAAAGCTAGCTTCAGTCTTAACTATGGAGTTATTAATGCTGAACTGTAATAAAAATCAGTGCCCAAAGACCACCTAAAACTAACCTGGATCCTCCTATAGACACCAAGTATGTCTGTTTAATTGAGCTTACAGCCATTTGATCCCAAATTCAATTTGAATTTCATGTGCTCTGGGGATTTCACAGAGAAACCTATTCAAGCTTTTATGGGCAAAACTCTGGAGAAGCATCACCAGCTCAGTCCACGAACATGAGCAGTTTTCCAAATTTGTTTAGCACTTTGTGGCTCTAATTTATAGCTGAAAATCTTTCCCATGCCATTTATCTAGGTCTCCATGCTTCCACAATATAGCCTCCATCTGTTTCCTGTTCTAATTTCATCAGGTTCTGCCTTTTAATAGAATTCTATAGAGGGCAACTATTCTATTTATCTCATGAAAATCTAACATTGTGCTACACTGCTGCAGCATTAAATGCCAGGCCATTTAGGGGCATTCCATTATGGATGCATTAGTTCATCATTACTGCAATTTATTTTTTCAGTTTAATCTCAGAGTAAAAGTCTTCCCCAAAAGCGGTAGGAGTGCAAAAATGGGACATAAGAGAATTACCCACCTCCCCCTGCCTCCCTCAATGTAGCAGGGAGGGAAGAGAGAATAGGGAAATGGGTTCTTGAAGCCAGCATAGAGAGGAATTTATGTGGTACAGCAAAGCTGCGGTCCGGTCTGTCATTTCCTTGCTACTGGCTGGCAAATCTCCCTGTAGTTCTTTCTCCTCTCTTCTACCCTTTCTAGTAGAGTTGGGCCTGAAGCCAAATTCCAGATCAGAACATCTCCACGGAAGCCTGAAAAAGTTCAGATCCAGAAGTAGCAGCTCACTCATCTTCTCTAGATTAAGCCAAAGCAGAACCCCAGCTCTGAACATCCTCCCACACCTTTAGGCAACATTCAGCTTGGACTCAGCTCTGTTCTCTAACCCACCACCCTTCTCCACAGAGTGCAAGGCACAGCTGGAAGTGTTACAGCAGTGTAACTGTCAAGAAATGCTAGTGCTTTAATAATGGGCCTCTTAATTTGGAAAGGACAGATCTCTCCTCTGCTAAGAAGACGGCATTGGTAAGATCCTTGCTTTATGTGGAGATGCCCAAACTACTCTAGTAGGGAGCATGAGAGAGAAAATATTTCTATGGGCAGCAGATTAACGAGTGTTTCATGTTCACAGTCTGAATCAGGGCATGCCTTATAAGGAGAACTGGTCACAATTGTGAAAAATGTGGAACAAAACCAAATTTCAAAACCTTGACATCAGAATAAAAATGAGACTGAGTCTTTTGAAAAAAAAAAAAAAGAGAGAGAGAGAGAGAGAGAGAGAGAGAGACCCTGCCCTGACCCCACAATAGCCAGCTGCAATGTAGGGACCCCAGGTTCAAGTCCCTGCTAGGCCTGATATGGAGTAGGGACTTGAGCATCACCTTCCCACATCCCAAGGGAGTGCCCTGGGCTATTGCAGGGTGAGTCAGTCTCTCCTGTAGGAGCTGTTCCACTTTGTTTATGTAATGAAATATTAATTGGATGAGACAGAGAGAGGAGTGACTCTATAGGAACAACTGAATAGGGCACAGCAGGAACTTGAACCTCAGTCTCCTATGTCCCAGGTGAGTGCCCTAACTAGCAGGCTATTAGCAATGCTGGTATATGGGCTCACATTCTCTCACTTAGAGAATCCCATCGCTGACCTGAGCAACAGTTGCAACAGTTTCAACAAGTTGGCTTTTTCTGACAAAAAGACACATTCAATCACAAAGTCCCCAATCAGCTCTATAAGCTTAGGTTCATTGAACTACAGTAAGGAGGTGGGGTTCTTTAACCTGGAGAATATTTAATGGGAAGAGATTATCTAAGAGAGAAATCTATTTTAAGACTGGAGATTAATTGAAAGCAGGTGGTTTAGTATCAACTCCTGATTCACACAATGGTAGGTGCCTGGAGTTGTGGTTTGGTACAGGTGTATAGCAGTCTAGCTTTCCTTCACCTAGTCTGAGGGCCTGACACTCATCTCACTTTCTAAGTGAGATCAGAACATTTTCTTGGGTTAAGGGTCTGAATACTCAGCATGCCAATGTCTGAGTCCTTAACCTGCCTGGGTTAGAAATATATCCACTTAGGGCTTGTCTACATTAGCTGGATTGACGGGCAGCAATTGATCCAGCAGGGGGTCGATTTATCATGTCTAGTCTAGAAGCGATAAATGACCGCTGAGCACTCTCCCGTTGACTCCACCAGGGTGAGAGGCTCAGACGGAGTCAATGGGAGAGCATCAGCCGTCAACTTACCGCAGTGAAGACACCACGGTAAGTAGATCTAAGTACATCGACTTCAGCTACGTTATTCACATAGCTGAAGTTGCGTAACTTAGATTGATCCCTCCCCCCGACCCCAGTGTTAGAAACACAAACATTTAAGTGAACAACATAGAGAAATGAGGCACAATCACAAACACACAACAATCATCTGTTTTCAGTACTCCTAGGGAAACCATCAGATATTAAGAGTTTTTTATTTGGAAATCTTATCTCCACACATACTTTAAAAATAGATATCTAACATAGATACCTAAATCCCACACAGTCAATCAAAGCAGCACTCTCATGTTTCAGTTGGGTACTTGACTGTGTTTCTTATCACACATTCCACTTATTGGAGAAGATCTGTATAACAGGACAGACACATGAAGTTGGTTCAAATTTGAACAACATAATTATAGTATGAAACAATGTGCGGTATTATAATAAATTATAGAAAATTGTATTTTATTAGTATATTAATTTTAGAAAAGATCTAGTACTATGTCAAATATGATAATTAATGAGTGAAGTTGGACCAGTTCTTAGTTATTACAGACAGAGTTTGCAAACTTGGGTACTTAAAGTTGAAATGTAGATTTACAGCCTAACTCTAAATAAAGTTTCCCAATTTTCAGAGGTTCAAAGCTCCGCATTGACTTCATTGGCATTTGTAGTAGCCATTCTTGGAAAATGTTAGCATTAAATACTTTGCTGCTGCCACACATATCTGGCAAGTTGGATAAAATACAACGCCATGTGGCAAGTATATCAATTGCCAACGTGCCAAGGCAATGTTGCCACTCCCTTGCCAGGGCAGAACTTGGCAAGGAAGTCCTGTACATAGGGTGGTGGGTTGTTTCCAAATGCAAAGAGTGAATCACCTTTGTTTGCACTAAATTGAATTTAATTAGAGTCAATAAAACAGGAAAGGCCCAAAGTAATGTTACCAGAGAATATGTGTTGCCTCGAACATTCAGCAGCAATCCTGAGAACAAAATGGCTGCCGTTTCTGCACACTTTAAGCAAACTTATAAAAGCAAATTTTACAGTCGTGGGATATGAGGAAAGGTCCTCTCATGGCTCAGTAACTGTTAAAAGACAGGAAACGAAGGGTAGGAATACATGGTCAGTTTTGAGAAAGCAGAGAAATAAAGGATCCTCCCGGGATCTGTACTGGGACCAGTTCTGTTCAACAAACTCATAAGTGATCTGGAAAAAGGGGTAAACAGGAAGGTGGCAAAATCTGCAGATGATAAAAAAAGTTACTTAAGAGAGTTAAGTCCAAAGCAGTCTCCAAAGAATTACAAAGGGAACTTTCAAAACTGAGAGATTGGGCAACAAAATAGCAGATGAAATTCAATGCTGATAAATGTAAAGTAATGCACACTGGAAAAGATAACCATAACTGTACACACAAAGTGATGGGGTCTAAATTAGCTGTTGCCACTCAAGAAAGATCTTGGAGTCATTGTGGATAGTCCTGTTTTTCAGGATTAAGTCTAACAAATATTCTCGGAAGGACTTGAGACTTTCAAATTGCTCTTAAAGTAATTGTTTTGGTGCATTTGAAGCATTAATTTTTAGACCTAGACTTTGATTTTTCTCCGATTACTGCAATCTTGAGGTACCATATAATTGGCAGCGTTATCAGCTCTTTTGTTTTGCCTGTATGGCTGGTTGTATGTCTGATGCTTAAGCACTGTTAGTCACCCCATTTTTGCTGATTTGATGCAAGTTATTCAGCAGTTATCCCAGAAAAGCAGAACATGAGACACACAATTCCTATTTCCCCCTTGATTTCTAAAAGAGCACAACATTCACTCCTTCCTCAAGGCCCTTTAGTCAGTCACTTACTCAGTCTACCCTCCCTATGTAACTGCATACACCCCGTGCATATTTTTGTGTAAATCATTGTAATACCACAGAGCTCCCACAAGGGGGAACTTCAGACTAGACCTAATTATTTATTTAAACTGTAACTACTCTTTTATCAAAGTCAAATCAACATCTATGGCTGGACAAATTAAGGACATTTGGTGAGACTTAACTCACATGTATCCTTTTTAAAAAGCAAAATATACTAAAAATAAATAAATATTGCTTCTTATCTGATACAGAGATGTGAATTGTGCTGTAAAGCAGTTGGGCATACGTTTTCTTGTAGTTAAAAATATATAACAAATAAACATGTTTTTATATATTATTCATTAATCAATGTTTAATATAGTTTTAAAACTTCTCTCTGAAAGCAAACTGCTTGGGCTGTATTTACGTAGCAAGTATAATTTCATCAGGAGTTTTCCCTCTCTAAACTACACAGATTTCAGAGTAGCAGCCGTGTTAGTCTGTATTCGCAAAAAGAAAAGGAGGACTTGTGGCACCTTAGAGACTAACAAATTTATTTGAGCATAAGCTTTCGTGAGCTACAGCTCACTTCATCAGATGCATTTGGTGAAATGCATCCGATGAAGTGAGCTGTAGCTCACGAAAGCTTATGCTCAAATAAATTTGTTAGTCTCTAAGGTGCCACAAGTACTCCTTTTCTTTAAACTACACAGAGTGCACCTAACAGAAGGTTTGATTTTCCAAGCCATTAAGGCCTACTTATCTCAAATATGTGATCACTAGATTACCATGGGACTGGGAGTTAAAGGGAGGCTGGGTAGGTAGAAAGGATTAATCCACTAACCTTCAACTCTGGTATTCTGAGGCCAAACCCTGATTTAGGTTAGAAGTGAAAAGGAGTTGTCTCTCTTATCTTAGTCTCCAAACTGTAGGCAGATATCAAAATAATTGAAGGCCAGATCCTGCCAGCCTTACTTACATTAAGTAAGCCTTAGCTCTAGGGATACTCCCACTGAAATCAATAAGCCTACTCTTAGAGCAAGTCTCTTCTCAGTCAAAGTAAGGCTGGAAGAATTTGGCCCTAAATCACCACACAACTGGCCACTCTGATATTACAACATCAATTCCAGTGGAATACAGCTCAACATTCCAGTTGACCATTAAATTTTGCAGTATTGTATCACAACTGTCAGTTTGGACAGAACTGAAAAATTGCCTTATTATGGCAGTTTAGAGATAGCACCTTTGCAGATATCCTCAGCTCTAATTTTAGCAGTAGCAGTTTTCACCAAACACTCATATTTATTTCTCATCTCTCTTTCTCTCAGCAGGCCTGTGTGCGTGTATGTTTGCCTTGTTCCCAAAGGATCCATTTAGACGAGAGACTGATATACAGTGTGAATGCTGGGGGCTGTGTGTACTCTTTTGGCCAAATCTTTTGCTATTTGATCCATACGTTCACTGCAACAGAGAGATAGATGGTATATTTTGAGCTGTCTAAGCATTACCCAGCTGGAAAGCCATACTTTGTCTCCTTTAAAACTTGCAGCATCGTTTCCTTTCATTCTTCACTCCCTATAAATTGAGGTGTCATAAAAGTCACCACACTGCAAAATTCACTGGTTGCCATGAAATTACTGATCTCTAAGCATTCTGGTATGAACCATAATGCATACTGATTCCTCTCCCTGAGGAAGGAGGCATGAAAGAGGCTATTTTCCTTTAGGAAAAATTATTCTGTCCCTTAAGTGATAGTACTGCTTTCCTAAAGAAGCTTTAGATACTGTTCAGAAGTTAGTTGTTCATAGAAGTTAGTTTTTAGAGGGTTTTTCCCCATGGCATTTTATGCTATTATTGGTAATGTATTTAGCTCATTCATACTAACTCATGATAAGTGAAGTTTTACCATCTTTGCTAGAAGTAACCCATAAAGCCTGCCATTTTCCACACTGACCCACAGGGGTTCAGATTTGGAGGCAGTCCTACAATTGTGTCATTTACACAGGCTGCATGAGACTTACAGCAGCTTAGCTTCATTTAGATTGAGCCTCTGAATTTGGCTCAGTATGGACAGACCTATTCACATCTGAGGAAAACATACGTGCCTTTGCACCCACTAGAGTCAGGCAGTTTTCTGGTCAGATGTGTTCTCAAGAAGTGGAAATGCTGTGGTAATTATTTAGCTCTTTTCCTTCTCATTAATGAATAAATATCTATTTTCTGTTGCCCTATGGGTCTGATTTTTAAGAGAGACTTTACTTAGCTTCCATTGTGTAGGTACTGTACTTGTGATATTTACCTCAAGTTTATCCAAACCCAGGATTTTAAATGACTCCTGTCTCATGATCCTCTGCCATTCCTATGGAGTGTGCTTCACTGCCCCCAACAGAAGCTTGCAGCAGCACTGGTCTTTTTCCTGCTCCTCTCAAATTTGGTACCTATGCGGCTTCCCAGACACAGATGCCTCAGACTGTAGAAGACTTGTAAGCCCTAACTAGTCTGAGATTTCCTAGGCTGTTGTGCCTTTTAGGGTATCATTTTTGGGGAATACTCTAGACAGCAGCAGCAGATTGCCAATATCCAATAAAGGCAAAGATGAAGGAATTTGAATAACTTTCCCCAATTTCAGTGAACTTTAGATTTGGTTCTAGTTTGAGGTGGCTGAAGCCCCATGGTATTCACACACACCCCTAACCCTTCTGCTGCTAAGGTTTTTTTCCTTAAAACCTTTTATCTTCTCTTCTGAATGAGAAATATTCACAATCACTGTTTTTCCTTAGGAATGTCATTTCCCGCTCTCCATGGAGATTTTGTGGTCACAGTGGTGCTATATTCCATTTCAGTACACGTCTTTCATTTGGTGGAGCAGTGAAGTCAATACAAATTTGACCTGAGTAAGCACTGAAGGATTTGGGCCAGTTGGCCAACTCATATATCCCTTCTTATAGGCACAGATCAGGCTTTGTTACATAGAGGGCAGGACACAGAGCCCACACGGTTCATTCCTGCTGCACACTACAAAGCTGTGGATGAATCCTTCCATGTCACAGTAGACAGACACAGATTCCCCCAGTCATCTGCCTGTGGAGAAAGATCAGAATATACTGCATGTGAGGGACCCTGAAGTTGTAGTAGTGGCATTGAGCTACACTGACTGTCCACCCAACTGCTAATTTACCCAAGCAGTGTCCAGAACAAAGATTTGCCCCAATAAAGCCACACCCACATACATTACACAATCCCAAGATCCAGATTTATCAAGTTAAATATTTACTAATATTGCTGTGACTAACAAATCTTTTACAGTAACAATATGAGAGTGGGGCTGGCATGTTTAAATCAATACATGATTTCCTAGAATATACCCTGCTAGTGTGGAGCTCTTAGCTCCCCTGAGGAAAGTGGTTTCTAAAAATGACTCAAGCTATCAGATTTTATTTATTTATTTATTTGGTTTGGTAAACACTGGCCAATCATTCATGCAAGCATCTGAATAAAGGAGTCCAATAGAACAGCATCAGATGAAGTCTATCACTAGTATCTCCCTCCCATGCAGTCTCTGACCTACATTAATTTATGATGTGGCAGTGATGACCATGACAGAGTGAGGCAGTCTCTTGATTTCATTTCTACAGAGTCATGGAACAGAAGGTAAGAGCCCAACTTAAAACTTACATAGCCTGAATGCTATTTTTGAGAAACTTGGCACACAAAATTCAGGTCATTTCCTGACAAAGAGATTTATACTCTGCAGTTAGCTTTTTCCTTGGAGTTATTTAAAAAAAGAAAGTTTTCTTGTTATATATTTACAGTGTTCTGCATTTGTGTTAGAGGGCATTTGTGTCAGATGAGAGGGTAGGCCAGATCCCCCATTAGTTTAAATCAGCATAATTTCAGTATAGCTATATCAATTTACAACAGCTGAAGGATGTTGACACATATTCAAAGTTTGAGCTACAGAAGCCTTAATATACCTCGGTGCAATTGCAACAATTCTTTGGGAAAGAATTTAACTTCAGTTGTGTTGAATATGAGCGAAGTAACCCTCTTTCTATAGGTTTCATAAGATTTTTTATTATCTAATGATAGGAGGTTGCAGTAACACAAAGTGGACTTAAACTGTAAACCAGAGGATCCCTACACATCAGCAATCACAGCTTACTTATGTGCTTTTGCACTAATTTGTACTATCTGAAATGGAACGGTCTGTTTTGAGGTAAGGAAGTCTGATTAGCTTTGGTTTAACAGGTATTCTATACAATATGGTCAAAAGGGGTGGAAAAAGTTATTCTGAGACGTGTCACCACAGTAAGACAAGTACAAAGTAAGTAACCATTTGGCCATTAATGTGCATCTTATTGTTCAGTTGTTGAAAGTCCAATACAGAGTTGTCTTAAGAATTCCATACAATAGGGCTTTTATCACTTCTCTCGGGAAAAGATTCCACAATCTGAAATCTCACCTCACAGGAAGTTCATTTTTATCTTCCAGGGTTCATTTCATTATTTCTAGTTATTCCATTATTTATTCCTCTCCACTGGCACTTCAAGTATTTGCAGGCTGCCTCCTTCAAGTGTTTGCAGGCTTACTCACTTAGTTAAGCTAACTATTCATGTTTAGCTCTTCTAATTTTTCCTCCCAAGTCAAAACCTCCAGCTCTCTGATCATTTGTCACTCTTCTCTGAATTCTTTCTTATGTATCTACAACTTCTTGCAGTTGGTCTATAGAATCACCCTGGAGACATGGAATCCTTTAAAATACATGTTAGTTTTCTGATGCCTACATGTGATTCTCCCCTCATGGCTATTTTTTTTTTTTTGCACATGTCCTCCTTTAATATTAAGGCCTCCAATTTTCATTTCAAAACAAACACTCAAAAAATAAATTAGACATGGTCACAGACATTACTGTGCTTTCAAATAATAAATCAGCAGCATCTGAACTAGAATCTGGATAAAAATGTACTGACCTCTTTTCACACTGTTTCCTCTATCTCAACATCACATTTAATAATGAAGGATTAGTGTTCCTTTAATTTTAAACAAAAGCAAGAGCATAATGTAAGCGATTTAATTTCAGCATGTTTCCTTAGAAGCATTATTAAAAGTTTTCCTGGTTAGTATCTGCGAATGTACAATCTCACTTTTTGCCATAATCTTGGCCCACAATAATCGTATCAGGTCATGAAGTTGAAGAATGAACGTGGTAACAAGAAGTTAGGTTGCATAAGGAATGGGGTGGTGAATACGACAAGTAATATTATAAAGCCTTTATGTAAATAAATGGTGGGGCCTCATCTGGAACGCTGTGTACAGTACTGGTTATCCTAGCTCAAAAAGGATATTGAAGAACTATGGGGGGGGGGTCAGCAGACAAGGGCAAGGACAATGACCAAGCACCTGGAAGAACTCTCCTATGAGGATTGATTGGAAAAGATTGGGTTTTTTAAAAAAACCTTAGAAATGAGACAAGAGAAGAGTCCATACATAATGAATGGTATAGAGAAGATAAATCAGGAGCTGTTCTCCCTGTCTCAAACACACCAGAACAAGCAGACATTCAAAGTGGAAAATTCAAAAAACAAAAAATATTTTCACATAATGTGTAGGCAGACTGCAGAACTCACTGGGCATTTATATGGATATTAAGAATATCCTGAATATAAGAATATAATTAATATAATTAATAACATTGTTGTGGAAGAGAGATTAAACTTCATGCTTCAGGATTTATCTTGATTTCGAGTAGTTGGTGATTGGCATGAGAGCTTATGTGAGGGGGCAGATTATTCCTCATTTACCTACTGCAAAGTTCCTGCCTCTGAAACACCCAACAGTGAACACTGAGAGACAGGATACTGGATTAGATGGGCATTGGGTTTGCTCCAGTATGGCTGTTACTAAGTTTAGTTACAGTCACAGAGCTGTGAAAATAATGCATTTTGCTAGCAGTTCTGAAAAACTGGGGAAACATTCATTTTGGATTGAAGAAAATGTTCAGTTTCAATTTTGACCATTTTAAGGTTGATAAATAAAAATTAAAAAGGACATTTTGAAAAAGAGTTGTTGCAAACTGGAAAAATCCAAATGTTCCATTTAAAAAACATCAAAAAACTACACTTTTATTTTTACTAGGGTTGTTTTTTTTTTAAATATATTTTCTTCAAATGAAAACAATTTGGTGAAACAGACACAAATTTGGTGTTTTGGTGTTGCTGAAACTGCACTTTTCATCAAAAAAAGTTTGGGCCAAAATATTTGACTCTAGTTAGCCGTCCTATAAGAGTTGAGAGGTTACTAAATGATCAGGTATTACGGCAAAGGATGTGGTCCAAAAACCTAGATGAATGAAATACAAGCTTCTGCTCTTACCAAAGTTGTTCCGTTTTGTTTGCAGTCCTTGTCGACCCTCACTTGCCTAGAAATTGGAAATGTCCTAAACTCAAACCTTTTATACAGAATCCTGATTTGTCGACAGGGAAACAAGTGCATCATCATCATTGCAAACCCCACTCCATAACTTTAGTGCTTCATATAAAATATCTTCCCAGCAATGTCACGGGAAACCCCACTCAGAAATCCAGGTTCTGGTGGAACATAAATTAATTCCAGAGCCCACAATCCCTCACCCAGAATGCCTTGTTGCCAGCAGAAAGGCGGTATTAGCTCAAGTACTTTGGATTTCAGCTACTGTGATCTCACACAAACAGAGGCAGTCACCCAAGTAGCTGGGGCTCAACCCATTTTAAAAAGGGGATCTCAAACTGGGCACCCACGAACTGAAGCAACACACGCACAATAACTTAACCTTCACCCAGCACATCAACTGGTAGCCAGTGCCAATCACAGAACAAGGGGGAGGAATTCTCCACTTTCAACAGAACATTATTTCAGTATTTCATTTTGGCCAGCTACCTCTGATAGCATTACTTCCTTCCCTGGATCCTCAGAGGATTCAATTTGCTGGTGACTGAAACAGCCCTAGTGCAGGAGAGATTCATTTTAAAGCATTTTTCCCCAGGGTCAGAGTACTGGCTGGATTGTGTCCAAGCTGGATACAGCATGACTACAAAGAGCAAAAGGCACACAGCAAATAGACACAGACACAGCCTGGCACCGTGTGTATCACCTCACTGCTCTGGTCATGGACTTTATGATCACTTAAAATGGGCTATGCAACTGATAGCAACATTTATCTTGCACACAAAGCTACGTGAGTCCACGTGATTTCACTAATGGAATCATTTGGATGCAGCAGAAAAGGTTTATGCTGGTCTGGGTCTTCTTATGAAGTTCTGTAGAGGAGTTGTGGAGAGGACAAAAAGGTCAGGGTGTTGAAGGTGGTGGTCTAGAATTAATCAGAATAATATAGGATAGTTGTGTGTGCAATTTGTGGCAATAATAGAGCATAATAATCAAGGCAGTAATCACAAGCCATCACTTGCCTGGCTGCTTTCAGATGGCAGTTTTCTGTAAGTATCCCAGCAGAGGAGAACTTTAGGGAATAATTTGTATAAGGACAAGGTGGTACTTCTAGATTGTTAATTTAGGACTCTAAGCAGATTCTTGTATTTTGCTTCAAGAGTCTTCAAATTGAGTGATGTGGCGTCTCCGGATGAGAAAAAAAATGCACAACCTAGTCTGGGACCAGGGCCAGATCCTCAGCTGGTGTAAACATTCATAGCTCCATTGGCTATCAGTTTACACCACCTGAGGGTCTATGCCATATATTTTTGGAGAAGGGGACAACATAGGCTTCCTCACTGCCTTATAGAGTCAGTTTAATCTGTGCAGTGAGGATGTAAAGTACTACCCTTCTGAATTACCACCATCTCACAATGCTTTGCATTGGTGTAAGTGATGACAAAGTGCAGGGCAGTGAAGAACAAAGGCTGCAGCAAGCACTCTAAGGTTTAGTTATACCCACCCTTCTGTTATCTCACACTGACCCCTTCACCCATTAACTTCATTTGCCTCCATTGGAGTTCATGGAGTTCTGCAGCCACCATTTCATCACAAATCCTGTTCACCTCAGCGTGAGTTAATTTGTATCGATTATACGGGTCAAACAAGAGGCAAGATTCTAACGTGCCAGTGATCAGGCAGGAAGTGAGAAAGACCCTTGCTAAAAAGACAACCTAAATGAACACCAAAACTATGAATCACAAACCAAAATGTTTCAATCATCTTGCCACAGGACCTGTTGGCCAAGAGCTAGTTCTGCAGCTAGATTAACTAAATTTGATGAACCTACCTGGAAAAAGGAGCTCTCAAATAGTATTGGAGGCAGAATAATTTTTAAAGAGTGAAGAGCAATGCAAAAGAGTCAAAAGGATTTGGATTATTTTAGCTCCCTTATGCTACAATTAAATCCATAGAGTTTTGTTGTGCTGATAGTCCCGTTCATTTTCCTTGATGGACATACCAAGCACTGAATAAATAGATCAGTATAGGTCTTTGGACAATTTAAATCACAGCAGAACAGGTGAATTTTGTTTCCTTGTTTGCTTTATAACTTTGAAATCATCTTTGACCTACAATAAAATCCCTGAAGGATGCATACGACAGCAGTTTTAGGTACGTTGTCACACAGTGCATGCTCCGAGGGATCACTGACACAGCAACCATTTGACAGGCTTCTCAGTTAATGTTCTTATGAAAACAAATAGGTGAAGCAAGTGAGAGGTTCTTGAACTTCTCAGTATTTCTGCTGAGTGACCTGACACTAAGTGATTTATCAGTCACGTTCTCATGCCTCCAATATTCCTGCTAGCAACTATTTTCCGCATTTGCACTAAGATTTAATACATTTAAATAAATCAACTTAAAGTGCTGCATTGATAAATGCCACAGGAAAATTATAGTAAAACATGAATTTACTTTGAACTGAACAGCCCATTCAACAGATTTTTCCTCCCCACAAACTCAAACTATCTACCCTAAAGTGCCATTCAGTTCTACTGGTAAAGTCACAGAATGCAGGAAATGCAAATCTTAAGATTTTTTCCAGTGATGTCAGCTGAGTTGTCTTTTCATTCCTGTGGGCCTGTTCTCATTTACACTATTTTTTTCACCTGTGAAACTACATCAATAGGTCCTGAGAGGAGGAGTAACTCTGTTTACATATTTCACAATAACTGCATCGTCCCCTGACTGCATGGGGGATAAAGTGACTAGCAATGCTGTTATAGTGACATAAAACTGCCAAGAGGAGGAGGAGAGAGAGAGAGAGAGAAGAGCTAGCGCTGCAACATCACCTAGCCTCCATCCAAAACTGCAAAAGGCCCTTTTTTTTAGGAGCACTGCATGCATCGCCTTGCACTTTGGCTGTGCCCGTCATTTTTGACGGTGCCCACTTCCAGAGCTGGGTCAGCCAGCTAGTAGGAGAGCTGGGGATGCCTTTGCAGGTCTACAGCTCCACTCTGAGATAGGCATTTAACCACCAGAGACCTGGGCTTCAGTTTCCGTTGGTGACTACTGCTGGAATCTGGGAGTGAACCCATCTGTTTTACATATCTCTAGATGAGCAGGAGGAGGTAGACCAAACCAGTATCCATGCACAGGGTTACATTTCCTCCTGCATTGCCTACCCTCCCTCTTTGTCAACTCTCCCTTTTGGAAATAAAGGCCACCTCCCCTACACTTTTTTTTTTAAATATATATATATATATATATATATATATATATATATATACATACATACATATACATATACATATACATATATACACACACACACACACCTCCTCTGTGTATATAAATCTCCCCACTGTATTTTCCACTGCATGCATCTAATGAAGTGAGCTATAGCTCATGAAAGCTTATGCTCAAATAAATTTGTTAGTCTCTAAGGTGCCACAAGTCCTCCTTTTCTTTTTGCGGAATACAGACTAACACGGCTGCTACTCTGAAACCTCCCCTAAGAAGAAAGTCTACAGGCGCAGAAAGGGAGAACAATCTTCTCAACTTAGTGAGATGCTTACAATGCTCATTTCTATGCAAGTCTCCAGAATGCTATACTAGCTCACAGCTATTTCAGACAAGTGCCCAAGGCATAAGAACAAAGCTCATTCTACTTGGGTATTCACAGTAAGCTTGCCTTTGTGCTTTGTCTATAGCCCATGCGCAATTACGTACTTTCCCTACAATTGGCAGAAGCACAAGAACAGGCTGATGCTTCCTTCAGTGAAAAGTTTCCATTACGCTGGGAACAGATAGAATTGGCACTGCTGGCTGGAGAAACAGTGAATCGGAAAATACATCATCTGTTACTTAAGAGCATGAAGTGGGAAACTAATGAGTGTTACTGTTAATCTTGAAGCCTGGGTTTGCCCATCAATTAGAGTTCAGGTGTGAAGGCTGCTTGGTAGCAAGTAAGTTCTGTATTTGCAGCTAAATATTTGTGTAGCACCTGGATGTGACGCCAGGTATTTGACTTGCATTTGTAACTTGTGGGGATTTGTTCTACTGAAGTCACCTAAAAGAGCTTGCTAAACCAGTGAGAGACTGGAAATCTATTTTAAGGATTGTGAAGTGTACAGCAGCAAAACCACCCATTCTTTAGAGAAACAGGCAGCCACGGAGAAAATGCCATGGCCAGTAGCAAAGATCTGGGGTTGGATTATGCCTTGGCCCTTATGTGGGTACACAGACATGTGCAAAAAAACAGCTTCTACTATATGTCCTGCTTCTTAGTGGGAAGGCCCCGTCCCTGCACTCAAGGGAGAACAGGTTTTTCACCCTTGAGGTTCAACCCATGCCAAAGGTGGAGCTGAAACCAGATCCTTCTCCACTTGTCCCACCCTGAAGAACAGACCAGGTGAAGAAAGGAGAGCACTGAGCCACATCCTGACCTACCCCTGGGAGTGCTAGGAAGCTCCTTGTGGGGTGGTGCTGCTCCTCACTTAACCCTCATACAGGATTGTGTACAGCATACCCTGTTTCACTGTTTCACTGGTTGCTCTACTTACTGCTGGATGGCGCTGCCTCTTGACGGTTCTGGGGATTAGCTCAGTCAGGCTGATGCCCCTTCCAGTGGTTACACCCTCCCAGTTTCTCCTCTGTAGCTCCTCTCTCGCTCTCAGGGGCCACAGTTGTCCTCTTCATGACTCCACCCTGGTCACTGTTGTGATTTCCCCTCCTGGGGGGCAGAGGGGAGCATATCAAGATTCCTGCTCTCCAGCAGTCCCAGGCAGTTTTCTACTTCACAGTGCCACTCCCACAGTGGCTGGCAGGGGAACCCAGGCCCACCCGCTACTCTAGGTTCTGGCTCAGGGACCCTCTAGACAGCAGCTAAGGTCCATTCCCTGCACCTTTCTGCCTTTCCCTGTATCGCTTCCATACCTCCTGGCATTCCCCATTCCTCTGGGTTTGCCAGTCTCTTCTATCCCTTCTCCCAGTGAGTAACTTTAAGCAACCTCCAAGCTCTTCTCCGTCTTCCCAGAGAGAGGCTGCTTTCTCTAATTAGCTGCATCCAGCCTAAAGCTCCTCCATTTGCAGCCTAATTAGCTGATTGGGTCCACCTAGCCCAATTCAGCTCTTGCATGGCCAGTGTGTGGAGCACACCCAATCTCCAGCCTGTAATGACAGAAAAACCTACACAGTATTTTTGGCATTAGGAGTCCTTTAAATGCAGTAACAGAGATGGAATAGCACCAGTAAAATAACCTCCACCCTAAACATCCTGTCTTCTCATTAAACTACAGTATAGTGACTGTTCAATCGGAATGCTAAAGTGTTTTCATATGATTTATATTTTACTGACTGATGAGACGACAACACTGTCACATATATCCATAGCAAATCAGATTTAGAGAGAGGGCAGGGGTGACTTATGCTGAATAATAAAGGAGCTGAGCTGCAATGCAATAATTTAAAGAAAAACTTTCAACATGGATCCTCCCAGAGGGCTTTGTTGAATCCTCAGGGCTAAGACTATATGGGCCAAATTCAGCTATATTATAACTCCAACTTCAGTAGTACACCAGGGATGAATTTAGTCCAGCTGGCTTCTGTCACTCCTGCCTCACTATTATATTCCAAGTAGTAACTTAAAAGTCTCAAGAGCCAATCAGGTTTCCATCTCCCCTAACATACTGTATGCAAACAAGAGAGTTCCCCAGCAGATTCAGAATGGCCATGCTGATTTGTGTCTTGGCTATCATTTACTCACATGCTGCTGATGGAGAGCAAAGATTTATCCTTTCCGAACAAATCCTCTCCAATTGTCCTTACAGCTGGAGAGTAACTTAAACAGTGCAGTGAAATTTACCAGCAAATGAATGCACTTTGTCAGGGGGTTAGGACGGGGGCCAAAATGAAATCTGCTACAGACCGAATCCTGCTATTGCTACCATTTGTTTTCATTTGTTTGCACTAGTACTGTCCCTGAGTCTGACACTGGATCTGCATGCGCGGATCTTTGCACCTGGCAAGAACTCCAGGATCACCTCCACAGTCAGTGCATCGCACAGGAAGTGGATAGGTCTGCATAGTCTAAGAAGCCGTCAAACAACAGATCAAATGAAATAACCTGTTAACCATTGTACTGCTCATTATAACAGGACTCAGATAAGAGACGTCTCTCATTCCTCCTCACTTTTCAAGATGGCCCCTTCACTGCAGCAAGTTTAAAACTAAACTCGATTAGTTGCTAGAGAAGGCCATTTTTACTTTAGTTTAGAATTAAACAGTTCTATGACAATTCTGGTTTTGGTCATGCAAAGCTGTAAGTGTAGATAGGGCCAGTAATCAGCATTTATGAGTGGGATACACACACACACACACACACACACACACACACACACACACACACTCAAAAAGATGTAGCTTTCAAAATATGTAGCTCACGCCAAGGCACCTCATTCCTCACCATGACCCACAGCGTGCATAGAGGGGACCTTCCTGTCTAAAGTGGGAATTCAGCTGGAAGTAAGTGATATTTCCCACACCTTTCAAGGTCTTGGGTGCAAGAAAGATTTTGATTCTCTATTCTGACTAGTATAATTTCACCATATCTATCAAAGCAACAGGCTGTGGTATTTGATTTTATTTACAGACACCATTCTAGAGGTACCTGACTAGATGTTTGGCTTTATAAAACTAACCCACATGAAAGAAAATTATTTTAGAAAGCTAATCCCAAAGGGCCTACAAATGGAATAAAACCTGTCTTTGTTTCTCTCTCTCAAAGTTACTCTATGCAATCTAGCTTCCTAGTCCACTTTTGAGTGTTATAATAACAACTATTACCTAGTCCCCATGCATAGAATGACTGCTAAGCTGTTTTTTTCAAAGCTTCATCCCCAGTGATGCTATAAAGAAGAGAAATTATGCTGCAGTCAGAACCTTCTTAATGAGACTGCTCTCGCCAAATAATTAAAGCTATAGTTTTCCCCCATCAAGTGAGAGCTAGCTCAGTGTTGTAATCAATGGATTAAAGTATTTTTGAACCTAACATTTCAGACCTGGGATTAACACCACTTGTAGTTTTTTCACAGAGAACCCAAGTCTCCACATATTTGTGTTTATGTAAATCTGAAGTAACTCTGTTGAAGTCTATGGAGTTAAATTAGTTTTGAAGTGGTGTCAAGGAGAGAAGAATCAGGCTCACTATATTTAATCTTTGCCAAGTTGCTCTCAGCTGATTCATTTGATAATACTATTTCCCCAACAACATAGCCTGGAAAGACAAGAATTAATATATGGGGTTTCCATATGTTACTGGTGTACAAGTGATATCTATCCACCCATAGAGGTACTCAGATAGCACCCCTAACATAGTATCTGAGTGCTCTATGCATTAGCAAAATAGGTTTCATCTCCATCATGAAAACGTGTAATAGGAATGGCAGGAATAACTGCTGGCAGCTGTCATTGTGAGCAGTCACCATTTTAGGATCTCAGAAGAGGGGTATCACCTATTACTACTGTAATTTTCAGTGTCTCCGTTCACGGTAGGCTTTGTATCAGCTGGGGATTGTGCCCTTGTGTTGTTTTCAAGCCACGCTGCAGCCCATGTGATGCTCCATCCTTACATGGCATGACAACAATCCAGCTTTCTTCATGGACAGCATTGGAGCTTACCATGATGTGCCGTGTGATAAACATAGAATCTACCCATCTGCCACAGAGAGCAAGTCTGCAAGACTCGGCAGGTTCAGCTCTGCAGTACTGCCAGCCTTTGTAATTTTTGTTTGGAAGTGCTGCTTCTGACTCCTGCTGAATTGGCAATGCTAACTGTGCTGTCAGTCATCCCTTTCGTTCTCTCCCTTCTGCTTCAAACAATGGTTTGTCACTCTGTCAGTCCTCTGCTATTATTCCACCCAATGCCACAGTGGCTCCTGCTTATTGCTTGTCCTGTAACTCAATTTATTTGTCAGAATGGGGAGATCAGCTGAGCAAGCTGGCTTGCCTTATTCTCAGGGTATGAGCAGGAACTGTTGATCGGAAAGCTTTCTACTTCTGACATGCCACATCTGTTTTTGCTCAGCACAGTGACCAGACTGCAGAATGTGAGCATTGCTTTACAAGCAGGCTGCTTCCTCCAATACCCTTCGATTCTTTCCAAACAGTCTGTGTGACCTTTGGTTCTCATGGTTCAAGAAGGATCTTGATAATTGGAGAGGGTTCAGAGAAGAGCCATGAGAATGATTAAAGGGTTAGAAAACATGCATTATAGTGATATACTCAAGGACCTCAATCTATTTAGCTTAACAAAGTAAAGATTAAGGGGTGACTTGATTCCCATCTATAAGTACCTACATGAGGAACAAATGTTTAATAATGGGCTCTTCAGTCTAGCAAATAAAGGTAGAACATGATCCAGTGGCTGGAAGTAGAACCTAGACAAATTCAGACTGGAAATAAGGAGTATTTTTTTTAACAGTAAGAAAATTAAATTTTGGAACAATTTACCAAGGATTATGGTGGGTTCTCCATCAGTGGTAACTTTTTAACAAGACTGGATGTTTTTCTAAAAGATATGCTGGTTCTATGGCCTGTGTAATACAGGTGGTCAGACTAGATGATCACAGTGGTCCCTTTTGGTTTTGGAATCTATGAATGATCACATCCCGAGAGCCCCACTTCTTGGGGTGATAAAAACTCTAAGATCTGTTCCATACACAGCCATGCCCTGTCCAAATGTAGTGTATTATTTGAACATTTCAGGAAGTATTTATTGTTTGAATCAGGGAGCCAGAGTTAAAAGCAGATCAGTGCTAAAGAAGTGATACTGAAAGTCAGAGGAAGGCAACCAACAGATAGGAAGCAGACTGGTTGCTTTTTTGGTTTAATTTTATCCTTTATTTTTCTGGCTCTGCACTATCCATTCTGGGCTAATTTCCCACCCTCCACCCCCAAGCAGCAGCCATCTGTCAATACGACCAGCCCTGCCATGTCTCCCATAATGATATACTTGCTCTTTGATGGACTCACCTGCCAATTCCCTACAGTCACCAACCCATCTGCCTACTTTTGAAATAGCTTCAGGCAGGCCTTACATGGTGTTTGTCCAGGATCTTGACTGAGAGTCTCTCCCGCTGTTGCCCCCATTACATTTGATAAGCTCTACAGCATCCTGTCAGGCCAGGTCTGCAGTGGGGAAATGTGTTTAATATATTTTCTAACATGACATTAAACAACTTAGTAGCCAATGTTATATGGCTGCGGTTAAACTTAGGAGGCGGCCCAGGGTTAATCAGCTAACATGTTTTTAAATATGACAGTCCTTGATCACACTAAGCCCAAACCTATGATGTGTTAGAACATGTGTTCATGCAATTTAACTAACACACTGCACTTTCCCCAGTGTAGATAAGGCATCCTCTTTTGCTGGAAAGGCAACACCTTTTAGACAGGGAGAAGCAGATTGGATCACAAACCCAATGGCTGGAAGGCGTTGGGGCAAGGCCTCCAGGAAGGTCCATTTTATCTTCTAAGTTCCTCAGGGCAGGGACTATTGCCTATGTTTGTAGGACCCTAGTACAATGGGATCCCAATCCTCATCAGGGCCTGTAGGTTTATAAAGAACCTGTGATATCTCTGCAGACCACAGCTGCCTGGAGGAAAAGAGAAGTTATTTATATGGTAGATGTGTGAGAGAAATATCTGATTTTTCTGGGATGTAAGTAGAAAGATACACATTTTCC
This sequence comes from Dermochelys coriacea, assembly GCF_009764565.3. Classification (NCBI taxonomy): domain Eukaryota; kingdom Metazoa; phylum Chordata; order Testudines; family Dermochelyidae; genus Dermochelys; species Dermochelys coriacea. The sequence continues at coordinate 71,403,977 of NC_050075.1, read as the reverse complement.
CAGTGTGCACAGAAAGCAGGTGACTAGAACCAAGTAACATGTTGCTATTGCGTCTCCTAGATACTGTGGTGACTTGTGCTCTATAAATACCTTAGATATAATCTGTCTTTGTGCAGTGCCAGTTACTGAGCCAGACGCAATTATATGTCTGAGAATCTCTATGCATTGGCATGTCAAATGCTCTTCAGAATCCAACACACAGTTACCCAAGTCTTTGAAAATAAAGCAATCTGCACTTGGTTGTTTGCAAAAATGTACGGTTATTACACATTGAGGCAAATTTTCAGAAGTCTGATGCCCACTCTCCCAAGCAATTTTCCATCTCACATAGAAGTTCACATCTCACTTAGGTGCCAGATTTTCTAAAGAAGCTCAGCACATTGGGAGTTGAACTATTTAGAAAAAAGTCAGGCCATTAAGTGACACAGTGGGAACTGAACTTTTGGAAAAATCTTCCCTCAGTTGTGAATACTGAGCACTTGAAAAATCTGGCCCCTTATTCCCACATGACGACTTTTGAAAAAGGTAGCTGTGTGTGCTTCAACAGCTATACAAAGTCAAAAAGATTTTGTTGTGCAGTGCAGAGATCTTTCAGTAGGCAGTCACTTAATTTCAAAGGTTGTAGTTCTGCTGAATAAGTGTATCCACATCATTCTTTTCTCCCCGTTAGCATCCATCATCATCTCATCAAGCTGACCCTTGCAGAGACAAACAGACTGAAGGAGACAACAGAGTTACCTTAAGCCCTTCTAGTTATATTTCCCCCTGCATATCAAAATGGTGGCCTTTGCACAAGCTCAGGATTTCTTCTGCAGCGAAGGCAGCCCATGTCTGAACTTCCATCATCCCAGGGTGAAAAACACCCTCCTTGCCAATTCCAAATTCTGACATCTGTGAATTCCTAACATCAGTCTGGGGGCTGATTTAGGAGAGCACTAAGATGTGATTTGAACTGTGGCTCTTCAGGCAGACAGTCAGCCTATTGTACTTGAGCAGCCTCAGTGTGCAAAGAATTGAGGAGCCAGCCAAGCCGCACTGACTCAAACATTTTTCAGAGACACTAAATCACATGACAGGCTCTTCCTTTGGCAGAGTGACAGGTGCAGGTTGCACTTATTAAATGAAGCTACTACTAAAAAAGGATGGTGAGATCATGAAAGGATTAGCATATGCACGTCTGTTCAAGGGCAAATCACATTTGCTGATGACAGCTTTGGTTTATGTGGCTGCGGCTGTGAATGAGCCATCCTCTCAGTCAAGGATTCTTCTCAAGCAATTCATTAAAAATAATAAGTTATGGATTCCAACACAGCAGAGTGGTATACTGCATTGGAAATAGAGTAATACCAGGAAGGGAAAAAGTGTTTTGGAGTCAGAATGTCATTTAAAAAGCTAGAGAATATGTTAAGGCTTAGATTTATCACTACCAATCACAAGGTAGGGTTTTATCCTGAAAGGTACTAAGCACTATTGGCTTGATATAGTAAAATACTTAGGTGTGTGCTTAACTTTAAGCATGTGCTTCAGTCCCATTGGCTTCAGTGGGAGTTAAAGCATCTCTTTAAGTACTCCTTTGGATTGGGATGAGAAACAGTAGCAGAATTATTGAAGTCACAATAATTTCTGAGATCAGCTACTTCAGTGGAATAATTTTAGCAACAATCAATAATTAGCTCTTTACTGTCAGTTGTTACTGGTATTCTACATGAATGCTAGTAAGGAAGAACTGCTGCAATCAGTCTTCTTGAAAGTACATTTTTTTTCCCAACAGACAAACTGTAGTTTCAGTTGGAGTCAGTGTTTTTCCTAGCCTAAATTGCCATGCCATGAACCGTTAAATAGTGGTTATATTCTTCCCCAAGGGTGGAAGGCATACTCTGATGAATGAAGAGATTTCTATACCTATAGAAAGCATTTTGGAATCTCAGGATAAAAGGCCCAATAAAAGAAGAAGAGGACTCAGTGGATCTATCATACATATAGGGGTCCTCCTTAATAGAATATCAGAGCCTCTCACAATCTTTTATATATTTGTCCTCAACACCTTTGCAGGGTAGAGAAGTATTGGCCTGCCCAATTTACAGATGGGGAAACTGAGCCCCAGAGTGAATAAATGACTTAACCAGGCTCAGACTTGAAGTCTGTAGTGGAGCAGCACTGATTTTTCCACTGATGCAACTCCATTGATTTCCATAAACTTATTCCCAATTTACATTCACACTAATAGAGTGAGAGGAGAATCAGGACTTATACTTTTAGCTTAATACTAAGAAGGACAGAACTTCTTTTCCCAAATTCAGACCCCACTTGAAAGCCCTTGGCTCTAGATTTAAAAGAGAACTCAAGATGTACAAGGTTCCAAGCATTAGACTATAAGCAATTTGGAGCAGTAACTGTCTTCCTATTAAATGTTTGTGCACTGACATATACAAAGGGAGCCTGACTGAGATCTTAACTGCTACCAAAATAAATGCAATTAACCACCAAGAATACCATTTGCCTCTGTCATATAGCAAGTTTTAGCCGGTATATTTTTAAATTTATTTTCCTGATTATGCTAGAAGTCAGGCAAAAATTACTTTTAAACATAATTTTCAATGTTTACATAGCACAGGCCATGTTCTTAGAAATACATTAGGGAGAAAGTTAAAATTAAAATTTGCTCCTGGGAAATAATGGTTTCAATTATGAAGAAAAATATTTCATGAACTGAGAAATTTCACTTTTTTTTTTTTAAGTGAAGTGTCAGTGGTGTCACAAAACCCAAGATACCATCCAACTTCCCAGTCCCTAGTAACTACAAATAATTAAGACTGAATGCTTTCATTTATCTACAATTCATAATCCTCAACTAATACTAATCTCCTGTAAAGAAGTAGCTGAAGAGATAATTGTATTCAGTGGGTACGTTGTTCTGATATGGCTAGTCTTAATTAAACTTAGTTTTTAAACAAGCCATTTTTTTATTTGCAGTATTGCTCATGCCTGATGTTTCTTCAGAGGAAGGCAAGGAAAATGCCTTATTAGAACCAAAAATGGATATTTGAGAACTCTCTGGGAAAATTAAGAGTTGCCACAACTTCTTAAAAATTGCACTAGAGAAACTAGGAACAGAGAGCCTTAGAGATGGCTGAAGATGACAAAATGTCATTCAAGTGTCATGGCTTCATGAGAATATACTTATGTAAGTGAGTAGTCTGCATTTGTGTCATATTCACATTTTCAGCTCCCCAGCTTTAAGTTCAGAATAGCAGTAGCTCTGAAAATCATGTTGTGTACTGAGACACTAGAATGAGGTGTTCCTTCATGCAGAAATGTAGTCCATCATCCAAAAGGCTAAGGTCAAGGTCAGTCAGAAATAGGAGAGAAGCAACATCAATTGTTTTTCCCTCCACAAAATCAAGTTTTCATGCAATTTCACCATACTTGTAAATATATCTTTAAGCTGCTCCACTGAGGGAAGGAATGGAAAAAGGTGTGCGCTGGGAACTAGATGAGAGGAACTAAAAGCAAAGGTCATCTGAGACAAGGTAGAAGAGATGGAATTACAGGAACAAGGGAAAGAGTAATGAAAGCCAACGATAGTGAGAAATGAAGCTTTAGAAAGAGAGGACAATAGGGATTGAGATCCTGCAAATAAAGACGAATCTGGCTCTGGAAGTAAAGGAAGTCTAAGTCTGAAACTAGAAAATATATACTTTAATATGATACATTTCTTTATTCAGCTACTAGGTATCTGTATGCCTTAGAGTTTCACAGTGTGTGTGATCCCTAGTAAACATTGGAGACAAAGTTGGCACTCAAGTTCTGTAGAAGCCTGTTTGTGCCTGTAATTTCCTATAATCAGGGCCCTCTGCATTCTGCAGGATTTACCGCAGAATTCACCCCCATAGCAAAGAATTGTGCTCCAGAATCTGACCTTAAAATTTAAAAAAAAAAAATTCTTGCCCTTATGGTTTCAAAGAAAACCTCAAACGCTAATATTCAGTTTCATCAGCAGAGAGCCTGAAACAATAGCTTTGCCAAGTGTCATCTGCCCCACTGATCTGAAAGCACTGTGGATTTCATAATTCCGCATCTCTATAAATTGGCATTTCCCCCCATCCCACCACACGACAACGTGCAAAGCAATTTAGAATTTTTGCCACAAATTCATCATTTTGCTTTAGCCAGCCATCCACTCACCCAACCAATAAACTAATAAATGGCCCCTGTGCAAGACAGCAATATCAGAGCCCGTGACACTCCAAGGAATGGTTAAGAGGGCGAGATTTGGAGGGGAAGAGAGAGTAACTATTAGTCTCACCAAAAGAGAGAGAGAACCAAGGCCAAGACTTTAGGTTTGGTTTTAATATCACAGAAGTCCAGCAGGAGAGTAACATAGTCAGCTAGAAAGCCACATGGTAATTTGTGTAGTTGCAGTGCATAGATAGATAGATAGATAGATGTGCAGACTGTTTCCCCCACTAGTATCCTTAGCCACATTTCATTCTGATGCTGGACTTTAAATTCTAACTATGATCACCCATAGTGCTGGAGGAAGATTAATTTCAGTTTTCGCTGAACTCTAAAGCATTGTCAGTTTGCAAGAGGAAGTTGTGATATATAATCAATGAAAAAAGGCCTTTCCCATCATGATGAAGATAAGTTGTATGTCATCAATATACTTGTTTACTCTTGCAATATAACGCAACAAAGAAAAACTTTTGGAGATGCTCCACCACTGACTTATTAATCCTAAAGCACATGCCACTTCAGTTGAGAAATCTAACATCAGGGAAGCCCTCACAAATTGTGTTAAATGTTTTTGGGGTTGTTTGCTATTAATCAATTTCTATTTATAAAAAACAAAACAAAGCACACACCACTGCCAAATAGATTTCATAGTACAAAAGTCCTCTTATAATTTGAGAAACATAATGGTTTTCCTACTGACATGAACCAATTTGGATGTTGTTGAGCTATATTAGCTCCAACCAAAGTATTTAATTTTGGGAACTATAATAATGAGACAGCTACTGTCTTTTACGTTATTCCTTCTATGTCAAGAAACTTGATTAAGGACTCACTTTCTTAGATCTGGAACAGGCATATTCCAACAGTTTTTCATTTCTGAACTGCACAGGGAGCAATTGTAAAACTCTGTCCCTCTGTCGTCATAACTGGCAAAAGGAAGACTAGAAACAATCTCTTCAGTTAAGAATCTTCTTGGTGGAACCCAAAAGAGACCCAAAAGTTTGTGGTTTATCTGTCCTTACAATGTACCTTGTCAATATAAGGAATGTGAAACAGAACCTAGCAGCATACACATCTGTGCACGCACACACAGACACACACATGCACACCCCTTGTTAGACAAACCTAATGGTTTTATAATTAAGCAGATTGGAGACAGATGCCATCAAAGATTTTCTCTGTAAACTTCTGTGGATGGAGAGAGATTAAACTAGGCTGATTACTAATTTAGCCTACAGATAAAAGGTAATGCATAACACACAACTCCCATTCTGTTTACAATGCCATCCCTCATCCACTAATTCAAAGGAAGAATTGGCACCTGGATTAAGAGTTCTTATAAACCTTTTTCCTTTATGCGGGAAGATCCAATTACTCAGGATGATTGAATGCCAACATAATTGAATAATCAAAGCTATACAAACCTGAGAATTAAAACAATTCTTATTCCACTTTCATATCTGAAGCTCTGGATAACTAGGGACCAGGTGCATGAGTTGCAGAGAATTAGTCATTGTCTCACAATGGGAATTTCATTATAAACTAGACCAAAGTTTATTGGCTAGTCATTCAGAACACGGATCAGGTAAATGAAAGGCAAAGGTATATTTCAGATAAAACTGATAAATTAATCTAGACATGATATTATAGGATCTAATGGGGGTGGTGCGAGGAGAAAGCAAATAAAAAACAAGGGTTAGAACTACAAAAGCAACTCAGATGTATCTATCTTCTGCACCAAATGGTTTTCATAACTGCATTACAAACAAATTTTACCTGCAACAATTAAACAATCAACTAAATTACTACTTAAAACAGCAAATTAAAAGGAGACATTTTGAGTTAAGAGGGCCTTAAAAAAAAGTTTGCTTGGTTTTTTTTCAAATCACATTACTGAATTGAAATTCCTCTTTTAAAGCTCAATGTAACACAAACCAAATCCTAATATCCTTGCTTATGTGAGTAATCTATTGAGGTCTATCCCTCATTCATTTCTCATGGCATTTTCAAAGCTGGCATTTTATTGCACTCACACTGACAAAAAGCCCAGTTGCTGGAACTCACCAAGAAGGTGACTTGGAAGCATGGTCTGGTGTACAGATGCCCACAGAGGATTTTCAGAAGGGCCCAGGACAGCTCCAAAGCTGTTCTAATTGCTCAAAAATTAGTTGCAGTCTAGATACAATTAAGCCAGGAGACACAGGCTATAGTGTCCAAATACCAGCCATAACTTGAAAGACACAGAGAGGGGCAGACAGGTTTTATAGGATTAGTATGTGAAAGGAGGAAGGGCTAGGAGTGGTGAGGGAGAGGAGGTAGAAGAGACTTGGACTCAGAGAAGAGACACTGTGGGTTGGGGAACAGTATTAGGAAGAGTCTCTAGTGCAGCATGTGATCATGCTGGGACTGGTACATCATGAGACAGTTTAGATAGGAGCCAGTAGGCCAGAGGTCGTCTATAGGCAAAATCCAGACCAACAGATGCTTTTGAACAGACTCCCAAAAATTTTTATTTACTTATTATCAGTATTGTTATTTTCTCTGGAGTCTGGACCTTAACTATACCTTGACCAAAAAATTTGGACCTTGACAAAAAATAATTGACTGCATCACTGAAGTGGAAGCAGGACTCAGAGGAGGAGGTGCATTTACCATCCTAACAGGATCTATAAGCCTTGAAGGACTTTCATCATCCTAAGGCACAGGTCACACAGGGACATAGGCTATTCTACCCTGTCCTATTCAGGTTCTTATACCACAGTCAATATAATGGCATTTGTATGCCTAGACTCACTGATGAAGTCATCCAGCATCTCTGTACTGAGCTGAAGGGAAGCTATGGGGGAAGCCATGCCACCTCTGTAATAGTCAGGGTCACCGTAGCATCAAGTAGTTCTTGCCACTTGCCCTTTCAACGGGCCCCCTCTGTATCTAGAGGGTGGCTTAAAGGCTACAATTCACAGGGGTTTAAGCTTCCCTGTGGATCAATAGATCCAACACCAACTTATACAGTTATTCTTTGCCGTGGATCTCTTCCCATCTGTACTGGGCATGGCACACACACACGTTCTGAAGGGATCAAGTGGAGACAGTACAGCCAATACATAGACCACATACCTATTCCATGGATAGATGAACAGTTATGGTGGCTATCTACCCAAGAGCATGTCACAAGTTTTATACGCTGCCATAGACACACAGAGCATTTATCCAGGGCATAGCCTGAAGCCACAGACTCTACATATTGTCAGCACAGAAGGTCCGTAAATATTTGCCCAGGAGCTCATCCTTGAGAAGGAGCATTTCGGTCATTCTGGTGTAAATTTCTTAATCTCCTTAGATAAGCTTCCTTTTGTCTGTCCCCATCCTCTCATCACCTGTCCCTGCCTGTAGCAACTCTCCAAAGATGCCTAAAATAGCATATGATTATCCTGCTCACCACTGGTATCCAGGCCTCAGACATGATGTGCTAATTTACAACTGGAAGGTTCCTGTTCAACTCCCACTCCTCAGGTAATTGGCCTGGGTGCAAGCACCAGGTGCTTGGGCAATTTGGGTGTAGCCAAACACAAGCTTTGAAAATTCCCTGGTTGCTCAACTCCCACGTTAGCCCCTAGATCGAGATCCACATTGTTATTTGTGTTTCTCCAAACTTTTTAAGAGGGTGAGCCACAGTGTATAGAAACTGCTCCTTATCTGCTTCACATTCCACTTCATTTGAGCAATGTGTAAAAAGTTATCTTCACTTTTGAAAACTGACCAATTCTCCCTGTTTATTTGATGCTATTTCTGAAGCTCCATGAATTTAGAGGCTGGTGAGGCCATTTTACGGCCCCAGCAGGCTACAGGTGCCCCATGAGAGAACTGCTGCGGTGACTTGAATAGGTGACCTTGGAGCAGCAGGGAGAGATCATGCATTTAGAAACAGGAGAACACATCATCATCTAGCAGCGAAGACGTGACAATCCCTGTGCCTGGGTACCCAGCAGAACTGAATACATAAATGAAATGGGCTCTCAGAGCGGTTAGATTTACAGAAAGCACCATCTCATTCTATTTTGAAAATTCCTTGCTCGAGTTTCCAGAACTCCTTGCTCACATCCTCTGCAGAGTGTCCAAAGGGGGCCATTTGAAAACTCCCCTGGATGTCTCTTAGATGAAACACAGAACCTCAAGCTTAGAAGCTAGTTAATTTTGCCAACGCATCTGTAGGCCTCCTGCTGTCTATTGCCACATGAGAATGAGAGTTATGTTGTGTTCTGTACACTCTCTACATCTTTATTGCAGGAAATAAGATTGTATCTCACTAGCAGGTTAGGATGCAGTCCTCCAATACAAAACTTTAGCTGTTAAATTGAAAAACATCTTAGCCAAGGCTGTCCAATTGTTCTCATTCCTGTCTCCTCAAACTGTCTGAATTGCATTAAAAATTGACCCATGTCCTCACTGTGATCAAATAATTCTGAAGGGATACAAACAGATTCCAAATTGAGGTGATCAAAAATACCAGCTATACAATTTGCTTAGAATGCTAGTAATCTAAAATATAGCTATATATCAAACAAACTATTTGCAAATGGGCACATTTCTGTAGCCTTTATTTGAGCAGAATTCTCATTTGAATCTGGGTCTTGGAATGAGTAGACTTTATGGAATTTAGTGACTTTTATGCTGTTAAGGAGTCAGACTGGATATCCCACACAGGGCTTTTTGGAGCCAATTTTGCCAACAGGCCCTGATCCAGCAAAGCATGTAAGCATGTGCCTAACTTTAAGCATCCAAGTATTCCTATTGAAGACAAATGGGACTATTTGCTTTTCAGCGTCTATACGAGGGCAGAATTTGCAGATAATGAAAAACCTTGTAGAGAAAGAATCCTGTATCACATGCAAAGAATACCACACCTCACTCTTATACAATGTTTATAGATCTCAAAGCACTTTACAAAAGGAAGTAAATTTTATCATCCCTGTTTTGCAGATGAAAATACGAGAGAGACAGAAAGATGAAGTGACTTACCCATAGGCACCCAGAAAGCCAGTGTCAGGCCCAGGAATAGAACCTAAGTTTTATATTTATAGGAGACAGAATAAGAGTTTTAGGAGGTTTGGGGACTTGAGAGTCAATTTAATTTTACTTATTCAGGTTTGTGTATTGCAATTAATATCCAGGAAGGAGCCTGTAATCCTGGTCAGGCAATACTGTACTGAGATCTATAAGGAATTTTAAAATAAACTGTGGAAGATGATTTCAGGAGTCTGCCTGATGATTAACAGGCATTAGTTCTCAAGATCTGCACCAGCCATGAAATAAATTCCATACTATGACATTGGTTAAAAAATAATCAGCTTATAACAAGAATGACCTTGATGTGGGGCATTTCCTTGGGATTAGTGGACACATGAGGCTCCTTGGCTGTGTTTTAAGCCATCTAGTCCTTCCAGCTGGCCATTAAGCCCTACGAAATGCCCTCCACCTCTTCCAGCATTGTCTAAATTGATGCTATTAAAAAGTCACACTTTAGCTTTGTTATTCCAGTTTAAATTTAGGGTTAGGGTTAGGACCCACCAAGTCCTTGCTCAGATTTACCCTAGGAGCCAGCATCTTTAAATCTACCTACACTGCAAACTTAAAAATAAAAATATATAAATAGAGAGAGTATACTTCGCTTCATCAGGATCTGAGCTAGCTAAATTAAAGCTAGCTTGGGTTTGTCTACACAAACTGCAGTCATACCCTGTGACTTCAGTGTGGACATATCCTGAATCTTATCCTTATTGTCCTCATGTACCAAGCCTCCATAATGCTGTAAGGAAGGTGAATGTAACCAATGGACACCTTACCCAGGGGTAAAAAAAAAAAAAAAAATGTATATCCTTCTTGATCCACAGCAAGCCTGAAAAAACAGCTCTGACAGCTGCACCAATATGGTAGGGACAGGGCAGCTTTCAGCAGTAAGAATGGCTACTGTGTGTGTCCAGGAATGCTTAGACATACAAGGAAGGCGGGCCTGATGGAGCCAGTCAGCTCCCTCAGCCAGTGGGCGGTTAGAGGAGGTGGTGTTTTACTCTATTTTTTCTGCTCCATGGATACCTAGGTATGTTCTGGTGCAGTGAACTACCTGAAGGGTGTCCATTCCCCTGGTAGGCCAGACACCACCCAAGTCTTAGCAGGAGTTAGAGGCATTTGGACAGGAAGCCAGGTGACAGGGGCTCTAGAATTCACTAGTTTGGTTTCCCTGCTGCTACTTCACATTTTTATTCTCTTACGTATACTTCTCTTGGGGGAATTCTGCACCGAATTTATGTCCCCTCCAAATTTTTTTGCTTCCCTGCACAAAAATTACTTTCTGATGGGGAAGCAAAGGGAAGGCATAAGAGCGAACATGCCACTCTCCTCAGCAATATGTTTTAGGTACCCAGGCCAGCCGGCAAAGAAGTAAATCACTGTGAGGCAGGGGACCAGACTGGGGAAGACCTGGTTGATGGCTCCTACCCTGCACTGGGCTCAGCTGCTAGTCCCAGCGGGGCTGAGGGGACGGGACTTCCTCTTCCCCTGCACGGCATCCAAGGCTGGGTCAGATCCACCCCCAGATTTCTCCCCCAACTGCAGGAAGCTCTGCAAAATTACACACACACGTGCGCGCGCTTCTTGTACCCATCATTCCTAAGCTGCAGGGGAGGGATCCCTGTACAGGGAGCTGCTCCCCCATTTGCCTTACCCACATGCATCCAGAACCCCTCATACCCAGACTCTCCCGCTGAGCCTCTCCCCTCCCCTTGCACTCAGAACTCCCCCAATGAGCTCCACTCCCCCTGCACCTGGACCACCCCAATGAGTCACCCGCACCCCCATCCCACTGATCCCCAACCAGCTGCACCTGGATCCCCACCCCACTAAGCCCCACTTGCTCAGCAACTGGGCCTCCCACACCCAGATCCCCCTGCTAAGCTCTATCCCCCCGATACCCAGACCTCCCCCCCCCTGCGCTGAGCCCCAACCACCTTCACCTGGACCCCCCTGCAGAGTCCCATCACTGTGGCACCCAGAACCTCCCCCTCCCAAACAAGCCCCTGTGCATCCAGATCCCCCCTGTACCCAGATCCCCCACTGAGCTGCCCACACCCAGATTGCCCCACACAGGACCCTCTCAACCCACACCTGGATCCCCCCACATTAAGTCCCTCCATACTTGGATCCTGCCTTGCTAAGCCTGCCCGCCCACATTTGGTGCTCTGGGCATGGAGGCCAGGACCCTGGGGTGTTTCTGGGACAAGCCTGGTCCTTGTGCTGTGTCAGGGTTGGGTGTAGCCTCACCACTGAGTCCGTGTCCCAGGGGGGAGCTGCACAGTGATCTCCCACCTCTGTGCAGCCAGTGGTCTGTGCTCCCCAATGCCATGCTGGAGCCTCCACATTTATTTGACAAATAAAATTTGCAGAATTTTTCAGCATTTTAAAATATTGTGCGCATACATTTTTTTGGTGCAGAATGCCCTCAGGTGTAATATACTAGGCCTTATTCTTTAAGAGACTGGTGTACAACCAGTATAGCTCCATTGACTTCAGTGGGATGTCTCCTGATTTCAGCCAATGAAAATGAGAGGAATATGAATATCTGGTGCTTAGCTGTAGTTACCAAACATAGTAATCTAAGTAATTAATAGTACTTAGTCTATGATATTAATGATAAAAGCCATAAATGGACAATACTAGACAACTGTATTAAACTGTGTATTTTTTGCCTCTGTATAGTTCTCACTATTTTGTGATATTTGTCACAATAAAAGCTGGTTAAATAAATACACAATTGTGTAATTTGTGAATATTTTAGAGAATAAAAGTGAGAAGTTCAGTTTCCTGTTAGTTGTGGGATGATGACATTTGTTGTTCACAAGTATTTAGATTATTTCAGGTATTCATGAATCTTTTGCAAATGTTAGCATGAATGATGTGTTATTAATTGTTCCATTATTTAAAGAGATTCAGTCATCCAGTCAGAGAGCAGAAACAATCCTATGTAATGTAGGTGACATGAACTACATTACAAATATAGAACAGTGAAGAGTTGAAGTGAATTCTTTGAGAATGACTGATGGGCTGAAAATTGTTCTCAGCCTATTTGGTGGATACTTACCAATATTGAATACATTAGCCAAAAAAAGAGTCAGGATTCGTTTGCAGAGTTTGTTACTTGCTACAAATAATTTGTTCTGCTCCACTGACATTAATGTTATGCATTAGCTCCTGCCATTTATTTATGCTCTTTACTACTATGAAAAGCTTAAGCAAAGTGACTCCCGTGTTAGCTGGTTTTCTGACCACCCACACTCTACAGGATAGAGTGGAACTGAGAGCATGGCAGGGATTGACAGATGTCTGAAGTCACCATTCTTTCTAGCAGTTTTAAATTTCAAGCAAACAGCTTGGTGCATAAAGGAAGTAAACAGTAACTAGACAACTGTTACACTGCTGACCGAAGCTCCAAAAGTACAATATGCTTTGAAGCTATGGGAAGGTTTAAGCAACGTACTATTGGGAAAGTTTCCATACATTGTAACACAAGTGCAGATAATCCAAAGACATTATTTCATATGTAGCTACATGAGTTACATATTTGCAGTCCAAACAACTGCATGGATGTTTTCAGTAAGTTTAAGCATTCTACAATCAGTGTTGCATCTAAAAGGACTGGGGCTGGAGAGAAAGAGAATGGACAGTCACCTCCACTGAGCTTTATAGTTTACTTAAGGTCCCAATCATTCTCTTGCTAAGACAAAACTCCCATTGGAATCGGTGGGAATTTTGCCCAAGACAGATATTAGGACTGAGTCCTAACTTTTGTACAGAAATCCTGACGTGCGGAAGACTTAAAACCGATTAGCCATGAAATGAAGGCCATAACCAGCAGAGTTCCTAGACAGAGGGACTCTGCACATCCCTGAGCATTGTGGTGATCCAAGTAATGGATCTCTACAGCCCCTTACTGTGCACCCACACACTACTGATCTACCAGGCCAACACCCCGAATGGAAGGAGAACAGCAGGTTGCTTCTGCTTTCCCCCCAATGCTCTGTTGAATAGCTGCAACCCAGCTACGTAGGCAGCCTGGCTGATTGGAGCAGAGGTGCTCAGCCTCAAGCCCTCTAATGCACGTGTGCACGTGCAGCATAGTGCTTTTATGTGAGCTTTGCTCCATTCCCCAGGTTTTGGCCTCGCTTACAATGTATTTGATTTTGGTTAAAATGAAAGAATTCCACTACAACTAAGGCTTGAGTCTCACAGCACGCTGCTAAATATTCCCAGCACAGTTGGCATTGTAGAGTTTTAAGTCCTGCGCTATTCTTAGATGGAGCTGCAGCAGTTGGAAAATGCTTGGGTGCAATCAACACATCCCACAACATGCTCAAGGGCTGCTATCTTAAAGATTCCTGCCGGCTCTCCTGGCTTTATTTATTTCAGTTTATATAAAAAGCACTTGTCCCTGCTCTAGGCACTTGAACAATTTCTATTAAAAAAAAACCAAACACCAATATTCATATCAAAACAGCAACTTGTTTTAAACTAAAGTTTCAGGGGAAGTGGGACATTTAAATACAAAATAGAAACCATTTCTTAGTTTCTTTGGATGAATTTCCATTTTCAGGCATATATAAATGCTTTTCCAGGTATTTATGGCCCATGAATTGCTATATTATCACGAAATATTTGGTAAACCATGGAAATGATTCAAAAAAAATTGAATATATTTTGTCAGTTTATTGAATAATCCTAAAAAAAATGGACAAGATACAGTTAGTAAAATCACTTTTTGAGGTTGATTAATCTGTGTAATAGCAGGTATGTTGGATATAGATCCAACACAGATATATACACAGTAGACACTTTCCAGGATGTGCTATGCTAAGCAAATATTCCTAGGACAATTATACAGAGAAGTTAATCTGCAATGTAACATTTATATATCATCTTTTATCAACTGTGACAAAACATTTTACTATAAAATATGATCAAGATAATCAAAGTTTTAAAATAATCAAAAAGAAGACAATGGCAAACAGCTATTTCTTTAGTTTGGTTTAAAAGCTATAACAGATTGGGGGTTATGAATAGAAACAGGAAGGGAGTTCCACCAACAGAAACAATCACTCAGAGCTCTTCCTCCCAAAGATTCAGGGTGTGGGCTTGCTTGGGCAAGCAAGGAAAGCAGGATTTTTTCAAGGGAGCTCAAGATGCTGGGTACCAAGTACTTGAAAGTCTGGACCTGAGCTCTGGAAAAGTCTGATACCAAGGGTGAAATCCTAACCCCATTGTCATCAATACGAGTTTTCCCATTGACTTCAGTGGAACCAGGACTTCACCCTTATTACCCAAGAAGGAGCCAGAGAGAAAGAGATTTAAATTACTGTGTAAATTGATGGAAATCCAATCTAAAGTAATATGTTACATCTACTGCATACCTTTGAGAATACAGACTACTGTAGTGTCATTTTAAAATATAATCGAGAACATCTGCAAACAAGTTAACAGTAGCTAAAGGGAGTCAGAGCAAATCTCCCAACCTGATGATACCATGGGTATGGTTGGAAAACATTCCATTTTCAAAATATGTAATATTACAAGTCACTAATAAAGTTCATAAACTCTTTAGTCACCACCAGTAACTACCCATGTTCTAAGGGTGATATTTAAAAAGCCATGTGTTCCCAGTTCTTCTAATTGTTTTAAAGCTTGCTCATATTTGGGACCATTTCTTATTATGGAATCCTTTCATGAGCCACTGCCCCTCCCATTCCTGCTCAGAGTTTGTAGTACTTGTGGATACAAGTGTTTTCCGAAGGCAGTATCAAGATCCAATGAAAATAAACTCCCTTTAATGTGCTGGGTGTTGCTTGTTGGTAACTTCCTCCCATTTTGTATTGTCCCTGTGTTATTTGTTTCTATTCCCTGCATTTAAGATTTTATGTTTTTCTGACTGAATCTTCTCTCATTGCCTAAGTTTGCCAGCGCACCAAATCCCCAATTCATTTGCAGGTTGTTCTGGCCTACTTGTGAAACATCTGTTCAGTGGTGTGCTTGTTGGTCAGAAAGAGCCTCTATAACCCATTAAAAAAGTTCTAGATGGGGTAAAATGAGCAGGGCATATCTCTGGATGAAAACTGACCCATGCCACAATATTCTGAAAGCCAGGGCCAGCTTTGTTATGTTAATGGGAGCTTTCCAATTTACACCCACTGCGAATCTGGTCCTATAACTGTAGCCAAACTTCTATTCCCTAATAAACAAAGGGGTTATTACCTGTTGACTATGAGGAATTGCTTATAACCTCAATAATACAGAATTCTCTTTTGATTTAGTTTAGTGTTGCCCTTCAGACAAACTGCAATTTCAGTTTTCAGGGCCCATTCCTATTTTCAGTTATGCTGGATTACAGAGTTTAACACTATTTTTTACAATTACCATTAAAAGCCATAAGCAAGGATATGGAAAAGTGGGTAAAGGGACAGCTGGTGCAGTTCTGATGTGGCATGATTTTTCTGTGCTGCTCTTTAGAAATTGCTTTCAGGAGCACAAATCTCAGAAACAAGATCCATATTCATTTCCAACTGTGAATGTGCGTCTTCAGGCCCACTTGTGAACTTTTATCACAATGGTCTATTCCCCTAAATTCCCACCCACTTCATTACATGACTATATAATGCAATTGTTTCACCATTTGGATACACATTAGGATACACATTAGGCAATCTGACTCCTACATTAGGAATCCATGGCAGAATGGAAACAAATGAATAAAGGGGATGAACACAAAAGAATGTGGTTTGCATGACAGATCAAGTGGCACAGCCATCCTTTTCTAAGTAACTCCCAAAATATCAGTCCATCCAAAGTAGAAATATAGATTACATTACCACCCACAATAAAAAAAAGATAGGTTAAATACACTTTTCCACGAGAAGATTTTTTTTCCTTTTAATTTATGGACTAGGTAAGATATTTCCAAAGGAAACTATTTTAGCTGTCAGCTTTCAGGAATCTTGCAGACTGAAAGCCCAGCTGTTTGGATCCACTGATTTGACAATATGTAATGTCTTGGTTACTGCACTGTCATTGGTGAAACACGCTTAGGGGCAGACAAAGTGACAGCTGGCCCATTTCTTCTTTTGCCATGTAAATCCAGTTTAGAATAGGATTAACATAACTGGAAAATAACCTAGCGGCTGAACCAAAAATTCTACCTAGCAACAGGTTAATTGAGAAACACACTTTAAATACTTTCATAATAATGGGCACTTAGAGAGCCCAGTAGCATTACTCATACTTGCCTTTCCTTTTTAGAGTAACCATGAACTCTTCAACATAGATGAGGGAAAGAAAACATTAACTCTTAGCTAGTACATCTCCTTATGGCCACTTAACTGGTAATAAAGTACTCTTTAATAAATCCCACCTGTAGACTAAGTGATTTAGGAACTTACTTCCTGTTGAAAGTCGATTGGACTTAGGCACTTTAAGAAATGTTACCATACATTGATAGCATCTACTATAGTTGAAGTTTGAATGATACGGGTAGACACCAAAGGAAGTCTCATCTAGCTCCTTTCAGCTGGAGGTGTGGTAGATAGAGAACACCTGATTCTGTTCCCACACACCTTGGGCAGTCATTTACATCAGTGCTAAGTATAAAATGCTCCCAAATCCAAGTGGCAGGATTTTACACCCACTATGCAAAAGACAGTCAGCATGGATTCACCAAGGGCAAAATCATGCCTGACCAACCTATGCCTTTTACGATGAGATAACTAGCTCTGTGGATATGGGGAAAGTGGTGAATGTGATATATCTTGATTTTAGCAAAGCTTTTCATATGGTCTCTCACAGTATTCTTGCCAGCAAGTTAAAAAAGTATGGATTGGATGAATGGACTATAAGGCGGATAGAAAGCTGGCTAGATTGTTGGGCTCAATGGGTAGTAATCAACAGTTTGATGTCTAGTTGGCAGCTGGTATCAAGCAGAGTGCCCAGGGGTCAGTCTTGCCGGTTTTGTTTATTAATGATCTTTATTAATGATCTGGATGATGGGATTAATTGCACCCTCCGCAAGTTTGCAGATCACACTAAGCTGGGGGGAGAAGTAGATATGCTGGAGAGTAGGGATAGGTTCCAGAGTGACCTAGACAAATTGGAGTATTGGGCCAAAAGAAATCTGATGAGGTTCAACGAGGACAAGTACAGAGTCCTGCACTTAGGAAGAAAGAATCCCATGCACCATTAAGGCTGGGGACCGACTGGCTAAGCAGCAGTTCTGCAGAAAAGGACCTGGGGATTACAGTGGACGAGAAGCTGGATATGAGTCAGCAGCGTGCCCTCATTGCCAAGAAGGCCAATGGCATATTGGGCTGTATTAGTAGGGACATTGCCAGCAGATCGAGAGAAGTGATTTTTCCCCTCTATTCGGCGCTGGTGAGGCCACACCTGGAGTACTGCATCCAGTTTTGAGCCCCCCACTACAGAAAGGATGTGGACAAATTGGAGAGAGTCCAGTGGAGGGCAACAAAAATAATTAGAGGGCTGGGGGCACATGATTTACAAGGAGAGGCTGAGGGAACTGGGCTTATTTAGTCTGCAGAAGAGAAGAGTGAGGGGGGATTTGATAGCTGTTTTCAACTACCTGAAGGAGGGCTCCAAAGAGAATGGAGCTAGGCTGTTCTCATTGGTGGCAGATGACAGAACAAGAAGCAATGGTCTCAAGTTGCAGTGGGGAAGGTCTAAGCTGGATTTTAGGAAACACTATTTCACTAGGAGGGTGGTGAAGCACTGGAATGGGTTACCTAGGGAGGTGGTGGAATATCCATCCTTAGAAGTTTTTAAGGCCTGGCTTGCCAAAGCCTTGGTTGAGATGATTTAGCTGGTGTTGGTCCTGCTTTGAGCAGGGGATTAGACAAGATGACCTCCTGCGGTCTCTTCCAACCCTAATATTCAATGACTTTCACAAAGGTGCAGATTAAGGGTGAATCAGGGCTAGTAGCTTGGATAGAATGGGGGCTTCTCAGAGCTAGTCCTTCTCCAGAAAAAGATTGCTTATAGATTTAGAAACATTAAAATCTTTGTCTTGAGCTGAATCACTACACACATCTAGCTGAATCACTGCACACAAGTTGTCTGCCGAGATGTAATTATTATTTTGGGGCTTGGTCTGAAAAACATCACATCAATAGCACCAGTGGGCCTAGTTCTCCAATGCTTTGCCCCTAGTGTAGTCATTTACACCTCTCCAGAGTGAGTGTTACCAAATCAGTTTAGACTGGTAGCATTTTGTACACTCTTTCCATAGGTGTGAATGATTACAAGAGATGCAAGATAATGGAAATCAAGGGGCTATTTGAACTCAAGTTTGAACCCATACTGGTTTTACATCCATGGAATCCCACTGATGACAGAGAGCAGAATTTGGTTCCAAACCTGCTTCTTTATTTTGGTCATTAGCATTCATCTCCTTTAGGAATGGGTTAGGTTCTAAAGATCAAGTAAGTATCCAAAACTTAAGACAATTCCTATAGATTCATTAGGCCAGAAGGGATTTCTGATCATTTATAGATTTTAATAAGGATGAAACAAGTAGGAGTTTATGAAAAAGTAATAGGTTCTATAGAAGTACATCATGTTACAGAAAATGATTGTCTCACTATAGGACTCTATAACAGGGATATTATTAAATTCTACGGGTATAGTTAAAAAGTTGTTTTCTTTTAAATCCATAAGGGAATGTTTATCTGGACATATCCAAACTTCCGTGGGCTACCACACTTGCACAATCAGGCTCTTGTGATAGCTCAGTACTTCGGGCTTTGAACAGCAAACTTCACCTTTCTTGTGGTATTTTTAATTTTAGGTGCTGACCCAAACCAGGAAGAGCAGAACATGTTAACAGTGAAACAAATTAGTTCTCTATCACACAATGAACATGGGTTAATTTCAAGTTTTGAACAAGTGTTCAAGGTGGATCTTGAAGACATTAATGCATCCCGAATCTCTGCCTGAAGGGAAGTGTACTGCTTAGATGCATGGGCAAATGATGGCATAGCATAAATATGGGATATGCAATTAAATATTGAATCATATCAGGATCTGTAGAGGGAAGATTCACTCACTGGATTGATCATTTGTAAGTTGTCAATTCTGTTACATCTCAGCATTTGTCAGGAGCTGGTCTATACCCATTATGGTAATGTACTGCCAGTTATGTAGGTGGGCAGCTTTTGGACCCAGCCAGGGGAATAAAAAGTGTTAACTTAGGAGCCTGAGGCAAAGGGAGTAGGATTGGAAGCGGCTTGGATCTTGCATATTGTTCAGGAGCAAGGTACTGGTGGTGCTGACTCAGAATGGAACATGGGGTGAGGGAAAGATAGTGAAATACCAAGGTAATTGCTGAAGGTTTTTACATCTGTAAAGAGAGAGGATCAGTGGCACTGAGGCAGATTTGGTGCTCTGCCTTGCCTATGGCTATCAACCCTGGCACAGGGGGAGCATAAAAACATACACACCTACCATTCACAGCATGAGAGGTCAGAGCAACAGGCAAATAGTCTCATCCGTCTCTCCTCAGCATTGGTGAAAGTCATTTCCTTGCACTAACTCATTACATGTGAAGTAATCCCATGATTCGAATCACAGTCTATTTAGTGTCTGTGCATTAAGTGTAAAAAGAGTAGAGACACTGACAGATCCTTGCAAACACCGTATTTGCAGAGATTACAGTTACACTGCTGAGGTCTGAAGCACTTCCAGACTCAAGTTCCATTTTACGTATACCCAGCTTCAGCTTTTACGCATGCGCTGGGATTTTTTCAGTGAGTGGATTGTATTTGAGGCAGTTCCACCCATTTTGCAGGTTTCCTTGTCTTATTTTAGAAGGCTCACTCCCACTCATGTAACCAGAAAGGTAAAAATGTACGCCATCCCTTAAGCAGCATAATACCAAGTTCCAAAGCACATGACAAATATACACATCTCATTCCAGTCCACTGAATAGCCACCCACTATGAGAGCTCTGTTAGAACACAAGCACTAGAATTGTAAAAGGCATGCTAGTAATGTTCAAATAGAGAGCCTGACCCTGTAGTCCTTATCCAGGTTGTTGAAGCCTGAGAATCTGACTCCTTTATTATGTACAATTATTTGTGCTTTCAAGTCTGCAGCATAGTGCTTTAAACTTTTTTCATTAAAGACATACATATAAGGAAAAGTGGCTTGTGTTTGAGAGCATTTGTGCCATGTTCCTGGAAATTGTGCTTTGGGCATGAAATAGTTAAAGAAACTATGGCCAGCTAACTGTGCACATTAAAACAAAGAGTTGGCAGCTTCTGAAGGAAAAGGGCTTGTGCTCCACTGTTCAAACTTGTCAGTCAGCTCATGCCAGCACTCTCCACTGCTGCCTCCCCACCGCACCCTCATTACATGTGGTCTGCCTCAGCTGATCTGCTCATCTATTCAGAGACTCACCGGATAAGTCAGGCTTTCTCCCTTCTCTCTGCTGTGGAATTGGATCACAAACCACCCCGCTTTTCTTGAAACCCTCACAGGTAGCTCTTTGCCTGTGGTATCTTTTCTTCTCCCTTCACCGCTTGTCTGTTTTTAATTTCCAGAATGGAAGAAGCTGAACTGCTGAAGGAAAGATTCCAGGCCATAACAGTAAGTGCGTACAGTTATAACTCATGAGGATAGTCTTAGAAAAAGCAATGCATTAAATACAATACTGTATGTTTTCTGAAGAATCATTTGTTCCATAAAGGAACAAGAAAAAGCATCTATTTCTGCTTGAAATGGTTACTTTTCCTTTATTTTTCTTTGTAAGTTATATGCTGTGATACAGTAAATTTGCCAGTACTCATTTTATTATGGTTTAATAGGTCTGAAGACTAAAGCCAGTGCACTGAAGTCAATTATTATACCTCATATCATTCATACATACTGCTATCTTCATATCAGAGTGTATGTGTTTGGAGGACATCAGGTCAAAAAGCAGGTCTTCTTGAGCTAGAAGCTCTGCAACTGATAAATTACCATATTTCACAGGCAAAAAGTAACACTGCAGGATTTCTAATTTCTGCAAATGTTAAAACTTAAGTTAAAAAAGTCAGAAGGAAGAGCATGGGCTGACTGAATTCCAAGCTATCAGCTTTCTGTAGAACAACAGATTGAGGGATATTTATAAAGAATGTAATTTATGCCGAAGACTGTAGAAGACACCTTCATTCCTGCTCTAAACAGAGTTCTGCTTTGAAAGTCTGAATGTTTATGTATGGGGGGAACTTTTTGATCTCTTTAGAACAAGGAGCATAGATGGTGGAAGTTGATGTAACCAAAAAAAAAAAAAAGTCAGTCAAATCTACAGGACCCTGATTTAACCCCCAACAAAATCAATTAGATTAGAGAAGGGTTAAATTGGGTCAGACTTCAGCTCTGGATGAGAAAAAAGAAAAAAAATCTGTAGTAGGATAGTTGATTAATTACAGGCAACCTTTAAGCCAATGCCTTTATTTTCAAGCCCCTCATCCCCCCCACACACACACTCTCTCTCCCCCCGCCCCATATGGTGGGTTAGCATTACATGATCTTGCAATTAGCTGACAAAGATAGATTAAATAGCCAATGGCATTAAAAAACCCTACCAGCAGTAAGCACATCATGGATAAACATGAAGGATTGTCGATGGAAATACTGATAAAGAGTTGAACTAGAGTTTGTTTTTACTTGTTGCATCTTAAAACACCATATACTAGACACTAGGTGGAAGCACAGCAAACAGCATATTCATTTAAGACCTGATCAATTCCCCCCTAAGATCTTTGGATGCGTTTTCATTAATTTTAATGGGGTCTAGACCAGGCTCAAGCTGCAACCTGGTTTTCAGTGCACAGCCTCAAAGCTGACAAGTTTTTTAAGAGGGCTATCAGATGGAATAGCTGGAAGGGGTTGCACTTTTCTCTCCACAGAAACACTTGAGAAGCAGTTTTTAAAGACTTGTGACCACTTCCTATACCCTCTGCTGCCTATCATAAGACATAGGGAGTCAGGCTTGGGGTTTTAGCCAGGTTCTTATTTATTGCACTTGCTGCCTGAAGCAAATTCCTGCCCCTAACTGTAGAATCTGTAATATTTTCCATAGCAAATACATACTGAGACAAAAACCAGGGCTAAGTCCTCCCTTCCATGGGAAAAGCAGTAGTGGAAGTACTTGGGAACAGTTCTAGAGCATGGCGTTTCCTTGGCCTCATCCCATTAGGGTGACATTTCCCTCCCAACAGAAGAGATGAGGGTGTGTCCTCAAAAGGCTATTGTCTACTTGGATGAACAACAAGCACTCCCAGGAATCCTTGTAAAAGCAAAAGGTGCACAGGCTGGCTGGTTAGCTGTTCTGATAACTAACAATACAGGTTTCAGAGTAGCAGCCGTGGTAGTCTGTATTTGCAAAAAGGAGTACTTGTGGCACCTTAGAGACTAACTTAGGTTTCAGAGTAGCATCCGATGAAGTGAGCTGTAGCTCATGAAAGCTTATGCTCTAATAACAAATTTATTAGAGCATAAGCTTTCGTGAGCTACAGCTCACTTCATCAGATGCTACTCTGAAACCTAAGTTAATCTCTAAGGTGCCACAAGTACTCCTTTTCTTTTTACAGATACAGACTAACATGGCTGCTACTCTGAAACCTAATATTCATTCAGTTATTTAAAATGTTCAAACCGCTGTGCAGACCCTGTACAGACAGCAGTAAAATCTAGACATTGCACAGAAAAGTGCAGCTTAGGGAATGCCCCAACCTGCCTTAAATCCTTTCATGACTAGAAGGCTGCACATGTACTCAGCCTGCGTGTGGAATTTGGCCCACTGTGCTCAACAATCAATTTCAGATGAACAGGTGTCCATACAGCACCAAAAATCTATTTTACTTTACTTAGTTAATGGTTTAGTTACTTAGGGAGGTGTTAGCAATAGCCACAGATATTATGAAGGATGCAAAACCTGAAGGTGAAGCAGAGCATAGGAGGAAACATGGGGGTAAAGTAAAACAAATGTGCGAGGTGTTCACTTAAAAAAAAAAAAAAAAGATTCCTTCTTTTAATATTGTACATTGATCTCATTTTCAGTTGGATTTTTTTTGTTTCTTTGCATTCTACTTTTATCCCTTTAGGATTGCCTTTTTATATAGTATTCTTATACACTATTCATCTGTGTTAGTCTGGATACAGTACAGAAAAATGGTTCAAGAGGAAATTATTGTTATTGCAGGATTTTTGTCATTTTGAAAGTGTATTTGCTGCCTGATTGTTTACTTTGACTTCATAATGCTAAAATAAGATTTTTTTTTAGTGAATATGTGGACTCCCAGGGCATCTTTCATAATTTACTATTTGTACCAAAGTTAGCACTGGTATATTTTAGCATAAACTTAAGTTGGGTGCATTCTCTGGCTTAAAGCGTGACTATCAAGAAAACGCATTCCTTAGAAAGTGGACCAGTCTGAAAATGTGTGTGGTCAGTCCGTCATCATTGAACTTTTTCAGGCTCTCTCTTTTTCTGGATTCTGGAGTGACTCTGAAGTCCAAAGCGTGACACACATGCTCATGAACAGATTGGGCAGACAAAGTCATCGGTGAGCGTCTTGGTAGCTATAGCAGTAGTATGATGCTTTTACGTTGCAGATAATAATCTATTATTTATGTCCTCTTCAAAGGCTTGGAAAGCTCAGAGTGTTGTGTGCTAATCTATTTAATGCAGCCTTCTCAAGATCATCCAGTTTTATTGCACCAAAGCGTATGCTGTTCTTGATGCTGTCCTTATAGTGCTTTCTGGGGCAGCCTTGAGTCCAGTGTCCTTGTGCCAATTCTCCATAGAAAATTTTTCTGGGGAGTAGATATTCAGGCATCCTAATGAGGTGTCCAACCCAGCATAGCTGGGCTTTTATCAGGATAGCCTCGATGCTTATGGTATTTGACTTCTGGAGAACCTCCAGGTTGGTAATTTTGTCCTGCCAGCAGATCCCCATAATGGTGAGCAGAGATTGCATATGGAAGTCCTCTAGGTGTTTGATATGTCATTTGTATGGTGTCCAGGTCTCACAGCCATAGAGGAGAGACATGAGCACAAAAGAATTATAAAGTTTTATTTTTGTTGAGAGGGTTATGTTGTGAGATTTCAGGACTGTGTTACACAACTTTCCTAATGACTGAGAAGCTTTCTGTATCCTATTCTGTAAATGCAGGATGACTTAAAGACCTGTTCATCTAATGATTGGATTAATTCAAGAACACTTATACAGTGATATTAGGAAAGTTCTGTATTAAAGAAAGCTGTGAAGTTCAGAGATGGCATATTCTTGAAATCAGAATAAGCTGAACAGTAAGAAATCTATGATAGCAGATCTTAGCCAAAGCATATTTTATAATAGATGCTGCTGACAAACACCACCCACCAATATCTTAAATCCATTGGCTGTTAGGCAAATGAGTTACAGAAGAACAAAGAATCTTTGATGGATAAGTGTTATAGGAACTGTGTCAAGCTATATTCCAAATCTAAACTCACCTTTAAAAGTTGTATCTTATATCGCAGAGATAGACCAGTAGCACCTTTCAGGGAGATGGAAAACAGAAGTTATGCCCACTTGTCGTTTGACACTTTTCAGAAGAGAAAGTGTGTCAATGCCAATTCACTTACTACATTCCAACATGGGGGCAATCATACTCTGCCAAGCTACATTCCTCCCCATGTACTTCCAATTGATTAGGTGTTTATCACTTGCTGTCTCCCCCAGACAGGTACTGTTTCTACCAACAGTCACACAGTTGACAGCCTTCACATGAGAAGTGGCTGACTTTCAATACCAAGTGAAGGGCTTCTCTGATAGCACACTAGCAATCCCTGTGTCTTGAGGCTACATCTCCCTTAAGGCAGGTCCAACATCACACGCACACGCACACATTCCATCTCAATCATAAGGGGGAAAATAAACCATCACTTCAGGGAAGCTTCCTTAGTCGTGGCCCCTAACTGTAATGCCAAACAGGGCAGCCTCTCCCCACCCCTACCCCAAAATGTTCATAAATGATCAAAATATAAATAGGATTGCCTTGCACCAAGGAAGGCTACTATTCCCCTATTTACTCCTTTTCTTGCTTGGATCAGGCATTTCCAGGCAAGACAGCGGAGTAAAGACCAGCTCCTCTCCCTTCCAAAAAGAGACTGAGCAATCCTTTGGGAGATGCCACTTCCCTTTTCTCCACAGCTGTCAGTTCCTCTTCCTAACAGCTAGGCCCATCTTGACTGCTCTTTCCACCAGGTTTGGCAGCTCAGGTAGTCTTTGAGAACCAAACGACTTCCTTTTTGCCCAGTAGAGGGGCATAGCCTTTTTCTAAGTGACATGGGAGGCCCATACACCCCTGTCAGAAATCCCTATATGCAGTCTTCTACCTTCTACCTTCTAGTCATTACGTCAGTTTTTACTATGGTGCATCAGTTACTGTATAGAACAGCAGGTGAGACATGAGTTAGTTATTGCCCTACCAGACATTACCATAAATGAATAGGTGCCAGAGTTGTTATATCTAATAACAGTACATTGTGGAAGCAATGATTGGCAGCAGAATTGCCCGTTAGGGGTGCTTGTAATTGTACAAGTTACTCTGTGCTTGATTCAATGCCCATTGAAGTCAATAGGAGTCTTTTTACTTCAAAGGGAGTTGGATTAAAGTCATCTATCACCATTGTATGTTCTCCCCGATTCTGGAGGACACTGAAAGTGGCACTGGAATAATTTTTATAGTGCGGGTACTGAGAGCCATTGAACCAAACTGTATATGATAGAAACCACTTCAAGCCAAGGGGTGCAGCAGCACCCCCAGCATCTATGCCACTGGGCACCAAATCAGTAGTCTCCTGGTGACAGGTAGAGCAGCCACAAGTTTATTTTATATTATGGCAGCTATCTGTGGCTCCAAGAGGTCATCCCAGGAGGTGGGAATTGCCTGGGTGTAGGACACTCCAGGCATAACCCTTTCCCTTAGCCATGACCTCTGTATTGTAAATAGGAAGGAAGATGGTGCTGTGGTGGTGCTATATCAATTAAAAATTCCCCTCGGAAGTCCAAGTTAAAGCACCAAAGCAGTGACACGTCATTTTTAAAATTAATTTGTGGGTTTTTTAAATTTCCAGGACAAGAGAAAGCTTCAAGAAGAAATCACAGAGAAGCGTCTTAAAGTAGAAGAAGAAAAATTAAAATACCAGCATTTGAAGGTATTATTTTGTCAATATCAGCAGCTTGTTATTCAACATTTCAAAATATCTGTAAGAGTCAAATAATAAAACACAAGGAAAGTCCTAGCTA
Source organism: Dermochelys coriacea (assembly GCF_009764565.3). NCBI lineage: Eukaryota > Metazoa > Chordata > Testudines > Dermochelyidae > Dermochelys > Dermochelys coriacea. The sequence goes on along the minus strand of NC_050075.1, from coordinate 71,377,359 downwards.
TTAGCATTAGGCAAGACTGCTATAATTAAGTTTTGCTTCAGCCTTCAATCTAAGCATCCTTACATTTATGGGTTTAAATCATGCCTTTACTGTTACATTTGCAGTACTGTTTTGAGTTTTACCAGAAGGACTCCAATTGACTTTAATAGGCATCGTACAAAAGCTTCACACAAAGGGGTTAATGTTGTTTGATATTTTTTGTATCTTAAAGTGAGATCATAACCAGAAATAATTCCCAGCTTAAAATTGGGCTTCACATGTCAGACTGAGTGTGTTCACTTTATAATTTCAGCACAAAATGCAATATAATCATGGGATGCAACCAAATGGCAAATAACAGCTTCTTGCTAAAATCATTGAGTAGCTGATTATTTTTATCTGGCAAAACATCTATCAATTTAATTTAATGCATCTCCTAAGTGAAATAAATGTTGTGACCCTGTATGGGAAGCATATAGGAGAAGCGTCTGCAAATTTTACACTGATGTCAGACTTGGCAAGTTCACATTAGTATGGTTTTCAAAACACTGATGTGATCGGACAGCCTGGAAGGGCCACACTGAGAATGCTACACTCAGGGCAGACAATATCTCAAACTGGGGTTTATTCTGTAATTAGATTCACCAAGCCAGTAATAAAATAACTTCTCTAATACCATGTTGGTTAACAAGAAACCAAATACGCATTTAAGCATTCCCATCTTGACTCCCATCTAGACAGCCAAGTCTGGTATAGTGAGGGGTTATTGAAAACCTGATTCACCATAGGTGAGGTTCACCAATCCCAAAGGACTGGACACTTATCCCCAGGTCAATATGAGTCTTGGATCTTACCCAATAATCATGCTTACAGCCAATCGTTAATAGCTAAATCTACTATTTTGATAATAAAAGGAAAAAAAGAGTTGCAAATGGTTAAAAGATCAATATACATACAAATGTGTGTAAAGTCCTTAGGTCAGTTTCATAGCAGAGATGGTGTGGTTGCTGATTTGTAAAAGTCTTTCTGGAATCAATTTAGGCAGTCCAGATGTAGAGTCTGTCCCAGTCTTTCCACGCATCTTCCAGGTTATTCCAAATCATTATTTGGAAGATGTCTGTTTTACAACTTGTACTTTCTCTGTTCAAAGTTTAAGCAGACTAGAGATGAAAAGGATTAGGCCCAAGGCTTCCTTCGAGTTCTTCTAGAAGGCTGACAAGCTTCCTCACAGAAATTGTCACATCAGGGCCTTCTCTGGAGGAAGAATACACAATGTATTCAAAGCAAGGTCTTTGCTTTGAAGCTAATCTTCTATTTCTTATGCATACACTGGTAAACTAGTTACACTCATTCACAAAAGGCAATTAACCAGTCATGCATTATAACTGAGATATTTAAACCAAAGACAATGTGGATAATATTATTAGTTTCCTGCAGTATCTTACATCTTTGATCTTAAGGTTAACTGGACACAGTTGCATACATAATTAAGGCAAATAGACATGAAAGGGAATTAGCACCGACAAGATAATCCAGTTACATTGTTAAACTTCTAACAAGATATAGGTAAACACAGACCAATACACTTAGCGGCTACTCTTGATTCCTATTATTACAAAAAGAAAAGGAGTACTTGTGGCACCTTAGAGACTATAAATTTGTTAGTCTTTAAGGTGCCACAAGTACTCCTTTTCTTTTTGCGAATACAGACTAAAACAGCTGCTACTCTGAAACCTATTATTACAAATGAAAGAGCTGATGATTGCTAGTCCAGTACAGCTCTTTGAAATTCACATACAAGTAGATTGTCTTGATTACCATTGTAATGCCTTCGGTTACATTGTTATGGGTCATACACAGGTTGGCTGGTCTGTCGGTGTCACAACTGAAGAATCAAATGATCCACCTCTTCAATCATATGATTTAAAAAATGGGATGACTATTTTCTCAGGTGTCCCTTCTGCCTAGGACAGATTGGCATTTCAAGTAATTTAAATAGGACATAATGCTTGCTTCTTGAAAGTATGTGGAACTGATATTCTGCTATCATAAAGATCCTAAGCATATCTTGGCCCATATTAATTGCATGTCTGGAAGGAGACATCCAGCAAAGGGGTATTGATTTCAAAACCAGGGGTTTAGCTTGCTTTCCTGAACAAGTTACATAGAATCGCCTCTCCCACGACACAGAAGTGTATCTAAAACTGAATCATCTTCAAACTAAGCACAGGTAGCCAGTCCCATTCATCTTCCTCTTTCACCCACACAAGAACATAAGAAGCTGTGTTTGCCATGCTAGATCATTACATCCTTCAGTGCCATGTCCTACTGCTTTAGAGAAAGGCAGGAAAAACTGCAATGAATTTGACCAATTGTGCAGTGCTATATGTGGGAAAAGAAACCCTCTCCTCCATAAAACCTGCAACTAACAGATTGCAGACAAATCATTTGCTTGTCCCAGTTTTAGCACATATACATATGAAGTAGTAATTTCAAGGGGATAATACCCTATTCTTATACACTTCAAATATTGACAGCACCACAGGGCTCTGTTCTTGACTGTTACCTCTAGGCCATTGGTAGGCAACCTGCAGCCCGTCAGGGTAACCCGCTGGCAGCCCATGAGACAGTTTTTGTTTACTTTGACCGTCCACAGGCACAGCCACCTGCAGCTCCCAGTGGCCATGGTTTACGGCCAATGGGAGCCGTGGGAAGCGGTGGCCAGCACGTCCCCGTGGCCTGCGCCACTTCCTGCAGCTCCCATTGGCCAGGAACGGCAAATCGTGAAAACTGGGAGCTGTGGGGGGCCATGCCTGCAGACAATCAATGTCCGCAAAATGTATCCTGGCCTGCAATCAGCTTACCCTGATGGGCTGCATGTGGCCCGCAGGTTGCCTGCCACTGCTCTAGGCCCTACCTTGACTCAAATAGTGGATTTAAAAGATTTGTCTCTCGCTGCCCCCAAGTACTTGCAGTAAGTGACATATCTTCCTATACTTAAGGAAGGGGAGGCCACGTGAGCTTGCAATCACTGCAGCATGGCAAATGGGGCCCAATGTCACTGGCGACCAGTGATGCACATTCCCATTTTAAGTCCCCTCTAGCTCTTCTTTCATAATAATGGTTTTCGCAGCCTCCCATCATATTTAAGCCTGGCAATATCTCCAGATATCTTATTTGCCATTTTCTGGGCTATTGAAACTCAAATATCTCTTTCCACGTGCTTCCCAAAACAGAATACAGTATTCCAAACAAGAGTGTACCGCTATTTAAGATAGCATCATTGTAGTATATTCAATACTATTTATTTTCTGTCCTTATATGAACAAACTCAAGCATCCTTTTTATTCTTATTAACGCTAGAGCATGCTGAAGGGCAACTCCCCATCCCCACAGCCACCTTTCAAGGACATGAAATTGCCTCCATTTTAATAGAAATTAAGATGACGACATGTGGAACTGGGGGACATAGTGACTATGGAGATTCTTTCCCCTTGTTCCTGGTATCTATTTTAAAATACACAAAAACAATCCCTAGTTGCAGGAATAATGACCTATAATTATTTATGTTAAATAGTACAAGTGTACACCCTGCCCTGCACAGGTGCACATTAAAAGACAAGATCTTCAGCTGGTATATATCAATCACACTAATTGAGTGTCAGTCCTTCAGAGCTATTTTTTTCAAAACCCAATTGTATATGGGTATGGATATGGATACACACACCACACACACACGCTCACACAATTTGAGAAGTGAGAGGGTGGATGGGAGGGGAAGAGAAGAGAAGAGAATGACTTTAAGGGTTCTTTAGTTTGTGAGCAGTAATTTCCTACCCCAATATTACCAGTGCATGTTCCTTGGTCACTGCATAGAAACCATGTAGAAGCCTCTTTACGTTGATCATGGTGCACAGAAAGACAGATAGATGTGTCGCAATTACAAGGCATAGTCTAACTTTCAAACTAGATGTGTTTGAAAGTTGCACACGCTACACCAAAGTGATTTAGGCACCTAACACCCATTGACTTTCACTTTTGAAAATGGTACTTCTAGTCCATCTCCATTCTGCTAATGCAGAATATTTCATTCATTTGAATTTATCTCTATTACACAATTATCAGTACTTTGTCCAGTCTATATTTCAATGACCCACACAATGGAACAAAGATGTTCCTGATACTCAGACTGGATTTTTCCTTTCCTAATTTTGTTCTATGATTCCTCTGTGTTCTCCCTGGTGCCAGCCTAAGTACATTATTCTCTTTCATTAGTGTTTACTTTCTTCAGGTATTGTTGGCTATCCTATCCCACTTTAGTAGTTTCAGCTAAGCTACTAAAAGAGCTAATTATCTTTCCCCATTAATCAAATCCTCTGTTCCCCAAATAACTTTGCTTGCTCTTCTTTGAACTACCTCTATTTGTCAGTGTCTTTCTGGTAATGAGGTATCAGAATAGAATTTAATATCCCCATGTGTGGCCACAGCAGAGCCATATGGAGAGGGATTACCATCCCCTTTTCCATGACTGGTTGTATTAGCACACAATATACAAACCAAGATTATGTTGGCCTGTTTTGCTTGCATATTACACAACAAGCTGATCTCTCATTAACCATCCACTATCACCCCTAGATCTAGTTCAATATTATGGCTTTCCGGGTTTGTCCCTTTCACTGAATTGCTTTGTGTTGCATCACTTTTCTCCATCCCATAACTATGGACTACTTGCTCCTCTCCAGTACATGGTAGAGGGAAACAAAACTGGGCAAGTAAGCCCCCAACCTGCATGAGGCTTTCATGGATTAGCCCCCTTACAGCAGTCTCACTCCCGATCAGTTAGGTTAGAGCTCTGTGGGTCAGGAAAGGATGTTCCCCAGGGCCAAGGGTAGTATGCTTCCCCTATATAGAGCACATATTAAATCAGCATGGGAGTTATAACTGGTGCAGCCAGCAGTAACTCCCCTCTGCACCTACAATCATTCCCATTGAGAGGATGGGGAAAGGTATAGGGACCAGAGCGGTGCTGCTGGAGGTGGCGTGCAGAAAGGATGGGACTCTCATAGTTCTGGGTAGACTTTCCAGCAGATTGTATGGATCCTTTCATTTTACCTGCTGAACCTGTCTATCCCCACCCCCTTCAATGTGTCTTTGACTCTGAGTGCTATCTCGTGGAGGTCACATGTGTTACCATCCCAGGGGTTTATTCTGTGAGAATAGTATGTGACCCTATTTTTAAAAGCTGTTAAAATGTGAAAAACTCAAACCTCTTTCTAGATACAGTGTGTGGGTTTGCATTTTGCACATTGGGAAAATAGAATATGCATCTTATGACCAGGCATAAAATTTACATCAGACTGTGGAACACCTATTCAGGGGACAAAATGATGACATCCTGCTACATTACTCCAGACTTGTTCTGTGGTCTATGACCAGCTACATCCCACTCACCCCCCCCGAACATGCTCAGGAGTTTGTTCACAACAGTGTAATCTATTGTCAGTACCATTAGCATGATGGAATATGAATCACATGGGGCAATGATAACATTCCAGTCATTCTGAGAGTCTTAGCTGATCATATTGTATTTACATCCTTTTCCTCTATACAATGTACAGAAGCCAACATGATAGCATGCACTCAGAGGTACAAACATACTGTAGCATGCATAACTTTGTACTGTACTAGAACCACTTTCATTCTTTGTAATGAAGGAAGAGCAACATGGCTCTGCAGAAAGTTTCTGAGACCCTAAAGGCAGCCATTATTGCTGTACCTCAATGAATTATACTAGTTTCAGTGGAGCCATGCAGGATTCTTCTCTAACCAGAGCTTCTCCCTTTATACAATAAACATTTCCAAATTATACAGCATGTAAGCCATTCATAAAAGTTTCAGAGTAGCAGCCGTGTTAGTCTGTATTCGCAAAAAGAAAAGGAGCACCTTAGAGACTAACAAATTTATTAGAGCATAAGCTTTCGTGAGCTACAGCTCACTTCATCGGATGCATTTGGTGGAAAAAACAGAGGGGAGATTTATATACACACACAGAGAACATGAAACAATGGGTTTATCATACACACTGTAAGGAGAGTGATCACTTAAGATAAGCCATCACCAGCGGGGGGGGGGGGGACCTTTCATGGTGACAAGCAAGGTAGGCTAATTCCAGCAGTTAACAAGAATATCTGAGGAACAGTGGGGGGTGGGGTGGGGGGGGAGAAATAACATGGGGAAATTTTTTTGAAGCTTTTTTTTTTTTTGAATCTCTTTGGTCACTCGATTACAGACCTAAGAGTGGCTATCCTTCAACAAAAAAGCTTCAAAAACAGACTCCAACGAGAGACTGCTGAATTGGAATTAATTTGCAAACTGGATACAATTAACTTAGGCTTGAATAGAGACTGGGAATGGATGAGTCATTACACAAAGTAAAACTATTTCCCCATGGTATTTCTCCCACCCACCCCACCCCCCACTGTTCCTCAGATATTCTTGTTAACTGCATCTTGTTCATGCATCCGATGAAGTGAGCTGTAGCTCATGAAAGCTTATGCTCTAATAAATTTGTTAGTCTCTAAGGTGCCACAAGTACTGCTTTTCTTTTATTCATAAAAGTGTGACTAATGAAATAAAATGTGCAAGAAAGCTATTATAGGAAATTTACCCACGTTTCTTATTTTTTATATTATTGTACTTATGTGGGTGGTGTTCTGTTTTCATAGGGATTATCCTTATAGTCCTTGTACACAAAACTTCAATTGATTGTAATAGGCAATATGAATGTCTGAGAACTACAGGATCAGATCCTATGTCATATTTGGAAATTATAATCTCCTTTCCCCAAAAGCAGTGCTAAGTCAATTCAAAACAGAGCAATACCTGGAAAGTCATTACTCTGAAAGCCCTACCTATCATACACATTTAAATAAAAGATACCTTACCTTAAATAAAAGATACCTAATCAGACTAGATTATTGTAGGAATTGTCCTGATCTGGCAAGGGGAAGACATTCTTTAAATGCCCAATATTATAGATTCATAGATATTAAGATCAGAAGGGACCATTATGATCATTTAGTCTGACCTTCTGCACAATGCAGGTCACAGAATCTCACCCATCCACTCATATTCTGGCATAATCCCAATCATCTCCTTTCTGGTTACAATCACACATCTGATCATGCCAAGACCAAGACACATTCATTGACAGGGCTTGGTGAAACAGTTACAGAAAGAGGATTGTGCTTGCCTTGTCAGATGTACACTGTCCTCTCTCTTGTTTTAAGTCTCTACCCCCATTGCAATAAAATGATGTTCTGTTACTCAAATTTATCAAATGCAAGTCCAATGGAGGCTGCATTAATATTTAGAGCTGAACAAATAATTGGGGGTTTTTGGGCCAGTGGCCAAATTTAACCCTTTCCCACCAAAAAAAAAAAAAAAAAAAACCCCAACCCAAATTGGTTTCTTTGAACCAAACTGTGTTTTTTTGTTTTGTTTTTTCAGTTTTTCCCTCAACAAACCAAATATTAAAAATTGTTTGGGGGTGAAAAAAATTTTGAATGGCAATTCAAGAGTGACATTTTGCACTGAAATAGTTTCAAATATGCTGAAATCAACGGTTTTGACCAAAAATAAGGCAAGGATTTGGGGGGAGGGGTTTGGCTGAAATGATTTGCCAAATTCATAAGGTTCTGGTCACTCCAACAGTGCCTCTTTGAATATTAAATTTGTTAATGTAAAGAAATCCACCCAGCTCTAGTAACATTTTCTTTGCCCTCTCTGCACTGGGCCCCCTTCTTAAAGGTAGGGTCCCAGAGGCGATTGCTAGCTGTGGAGTTTTTGGCAGCACTACTGTGGTGGAGTTGTACTGCCTCGGAGTTGAAAAAAGGACCAGGAGGCTCCAGAGCTAGTTTGGAGGCACAGGGCTTCAGATTCTGCAGGCAGATCCACAGCTTAGGGAGGCAAAAAGAGCTGGCCATTCTGCCATGGGGAGGGGCAAACCCCATCCTTGTGCTCCACAAAGGAACCATCTTAGGAAAATACTGCAAGGAGAATCTCACAGATCCTCAATCCACATTTCCCCTCCAGTGGGTACTTCCATGGAAGAAAGTGAGGGATCCAGGTGTGCGTTAGCAGTCAACGTCCACCTTTGTTACATGCGTACATGGAAAAAGTTTGAAATGGGTCTTTTGTTTGCACTCTGTCCTCAATATACCCTCTGTCTTCAGCTGCCCTCCATCAACAACCCTACATCTAGTGCAATGTGACTGAAAGATTTTCAGAATCAGCCCAGTCCAAAAAAATGGGTTGTGTGCCTTTCTTCTTTGCACAAGCACAGACCTAGCTTCTTTTGGTGGCTTAGTGGTGAACGAAACGAATCCACTTCCTGTTCAAACAGTTGTCATTAGGAAGCCGATGCTGTGCTGCCAAAATGAAGGAAGCATTTGTCAAGTTACAGATTGCTCACAGAACACAGCAAGGGGTGAGCAGACTAGGGGTCAGCCAAGGGCTTCAGTACCCACCAACATCCCAGGGGTGGCCTCCAATCTTAGGCTGAAATATTATGTTAACATAAAAGTCAGTCAAAATGCCAGTTTAACATCTATTCCTAGGTGTTTTCACTAGGCATTTCAATATTGTCCTGCAAGGCAAGAGGCATTATCCATCTATGGCCCATACCAACTGAGCACTTCACAAATCTTTGCATTTCTCCTCATACCACCACTGTGAGGTAGGGGAAAACTTATCTCCATTTTTCAGGTGGCGAACTAAAGCACAGAGAGGCTAAGTGACTTGCCCAAAGTCACACAGGAGGTCTGTGGAAGAGCAGGAATTTAATTCAGGTTTCCCAAGTCCTAACCATAGGACCATGCTTCGTCTACCACATCTGCATCGATCAGCAGCAGGTTGGAAAGATATAGGGCATGCAGTTCCTAGGGAGGGAAAGGCTACTCCTGGTTGTCTTCCGCAGGACTACTCTTCCAGGCCTTCGAAGTGCAAGCACATTGAATTTGGCTTGGGGAAAGTTTCAAATGCTGATCAGCTCCTCACAGCTCAAGCCTATTTCTATTTGAAAGTGAATCTACTCAGTGAAGGAAAATGTATATATGGGTGAAAATATACTTGTAGCTTCTTAGATGCACTTTGACAAATTAACACATTTCCTCTTATTTATTTTAGATTTCAGTGTTGAGTGTCTACACATTGCATTCTAGAGGTCTTTCATTTACAAAGTCTGGGCAAGATTCTCTACACACAGTTATGGGGATTTGCACTTCTCTGGTGTGCAAAGGAGCCATAGCTTTCACAAACACCCCATAGAGAATTCACCTGTTGAAAGGGAGCTCCCTGCTGACATAAACATGCCAGATCTGGGCCCTGTACCCAATGCATCCTTCCCCACTCCCTCAGTCTTCCCAGCACAGGAATGCATCAGGGTAGGAATGGACATGCTGAAACATATCTCTAACAACCCTACACCAGTGGTGCAATTTAGAGGAGCCCAGCAGCTGCTCTAAGTTGTGTTGTGACCAGAGCAGCTCCTGTTCCTGCACCAAGCACAACACCGGCATAGGACAGACTATAGCCATCTGCCCCAAAACAAGATCTCAGACAATGGGAGTAATAACCGAGTGTGCTTTATAATCCTCTGCAAAGTGGATCAGCAGCCACTTCATGCAGTTGACAAATATATAAATGAATAAGTGACTGAGCGCACCTTCTGTGTGATCAATTCACCAGCTCAAAAAAAACATAAGTCTGTCTTTCATCTGTGGTTTCTGTTTTAATTAATTAAGGCTCATTAACAAGTGCAAAAGTCCAAACACCTGCTACTAATGCATGGTTCCACTCTTTAACCAGCCATGAGTGCCACTTCATTCCACAGGAACTGGGATGTCTCCATCTGTACTGCTGTGGTTTTATCTTTGAGGGGTTTAAGGTTTAGCCTTACATTCAGGAGGCTATGGTGGGACACCACCCTCAAGCATGCCCCTTCACAGCTCACTACCCTTTTACTGACTTACAATGATTTACTCCTATACCAGAGTACTCAAGGTTAGGATTCCTGCTTTCTGGGACTTATGTATTCATTGTCATACAGAGTCCAAACTCTCTAGCCCCTCAGTACCCAGAAGAAGGGCAGACGTAATTCAGGCAGGCCTTCTCTTCTAAATTCAGGAATCCTACCGCCTCCCCCTAGGTCTCTGTAATAACTTAAGTAGGCTTACACTGTTTGTATTCAAGAGTCCCACGTCTTATCTTGGGGTCTGCTTTAATAATTCATTCCTTCCAGTCCTGCACTGGGAAAGCTCAGCAGGCAACAGTTCTCCTATTTTTAGGAGCTCCTCTAAATAACCCTTGCAGCAGGAATTTTGCACACACAGCAGAAGACTGACACAATGAGAAAAGGGCAAGGCAACCTGGGGCTCTAGGCATGCCCTGATACAGGCCACTCCCCAACATCATGGCTCCACCTTTGCAGCCCCACTCTCGTACCACATTCAATCTCCAAGTGAGCAAGTGACACCTCTCAGAGCTATTGTTTCAGGCTGTCTGCAGACTCGGGCAGTCATCACTTTGTTGACAGTTTCAAAATTTTCTTTATAACGATCCTGGCAGGAAACTGTCATTTAAAAATAATAATAAAAAAAAAAAAGATATAAATACAGATGTAATCGCATGACTTCAGGAACTGGGGCTCTAGGCATGAGCCTATAGTACATATGATTTAATGCAGCACAGAGTAAAACAAAAAATTTCAAAAACTGGGTTTACAAATGTTAGCCACACAGCTAATAAGTGACATGTGATCTGCTCGCCTGTTAATTCAGCCCATCTGTAAAGCAGAATGATTGATAATGAAAATGTTTTGCTATTAATTACTCTATTGTTCAACCAATCTCTAAACAACAACAGTTTATTCTTGTTCATTTATATTTCTATTATGGGAGTCCAGATGCCCCCCCATCAGGTCTCATTATGCTAGGTGCTGTACAAACACCTTCAAAGACATAGTCCTTGCCCCAAAGAGCTTACAGTCTAGGAAGCAGATAGGGAAAGTTAATGATTAGCATTTTTTAAACACACTTGTCTTTATCTTTCCTGAAATTAGAAAAAGGCCCTTCGGGAGAAATGGCTCTTGGATGGTCTGAGTGCTCTCACTCCAAAAGAGCAAGAAAATATGCAAAAGCACAATAGGGAAGACCAAGAACGGACCAACGAACTGGAACAAAGCATCCTCAGGTACAGCACAAATTTGTTGTGGCCCTCTGTAGTCATTAAAATGGTTCATTCTTAAAAGCATGAAGAAAAGGAGAGGTCCCACCCTCCATTGTTACAGGTAAAATGAAGCATCAGCTAAGGCTAATAATTTGCAGTGTTTTATTAAATTCCAGTGGTGCAAGACAGTCTTTAAATATATTCCAAGGGCTTCTACAACTATCAGAAGTATAGCATGTGGGTTTGAAAGTCATTATTCCTTCAAATCTATACAATACCCCTAAAGGATTTGTTTTTCTGACTCCAAATTCACCATTCACTGTACTCTACAGAAGCAAGCACCGGCATGTGGTTTTTGCTCAGAGATGCCAGCAGTTGAATGAATATTTTAGTAAATCAGATAATGCACACTTAAAATTAAGATAACCAATAAGTTCTTAATTTTAGCTAAAGAATATGTAGCCTTCAAAACTTGACCCCTTGCAAAGCATTCCACATCACAGTATAGTACCTCTAAGTCATGTAATCATTCGTGTCCTGTGATTATCTCCAGTCATGCTCTCACTCATAACCAATAGTGTTAAGCACGTCCTAAATTTAATCCTCAGAACCCTCCCGCAGAGTCCTTCCTTTACCCTTTTGCTATCTCATCGTACCAGTGTTTCTACAAATCTCACAGCTTGGCTCTCCACCACATATAGCTATTTTAAAGCTACATAAGCAGATTCAGACATGGTGGACCTATTGCATCACAGGCATGTTCTTCAGGATTGTTAGCTGCATTCACTACTTCTTGACGGCTCTGGGGTTTGTACTGTACACATGTTGTCGCTCCTCTGTGGCTAGCAGTATCAACATTTGCCCAGTGAGGACTACAGCAAAGATGAAGAGCTGTTTCTTTAGATCCACAAAATTGCCTTGTCCCTGGAGCCTTGATGAAGCTTCTTCCTACCTTATTTTAATTTAACAGCATCTTCATCTGAAGAGTCCTCTTCCTCAGCTCTCCTCCGCCGCCCACTCCTTTGGCTAAATTGCCATCAAGATTATCTCCCATCCACCTCCTCTCTACTTCTTGTCTTATTGGTACAAGTGATATTTGTTTGCTGATGGGCTGCACTGCTGTGCCAGCTTGTGATCCATAATTAGACTGATTCCTTCCATGAAACACTTTTCTCAAGGAGAATCACGTTTTGAGTACATCAGTGGAATGCTTTGTTGTGGTGACAAGGGTATAGCTGCCTCACTGGTTGTAATTATGAAGACCCAGTTAAAATGCACCATCAGTGTATTCCACTGACAATGTGATTTTCAAATATTGCGGGCGCACACACACACACACGGAAGGATAGGCTCAGGACCAAGCAGAGGACACACATCATGCTGTGAGCTGCTCTCCTACTGTTAAAGCCCCAAGGAATCCTGTTTCTCTGATATACCAGGAGGAGATTTTTTCCAAGGCTCGCTGACTTTCAGTAGGAGTGGGGCATCTAACTCCACTTTGAGCCTTTGGGAAAAAGGAGGGGAAAAAAAACCCACCCCAACCTAGCCTCCCCAGCAATTTTTTTAAAATGCTATTTTTAAAGCCATAGAATCAGGTCAAGACTCTTCCTATTTTTCTTTCTCCTCCCTGTAGCAGTCCTCTACACTGTTTCAAATTCATTCAGTGACACCTAAATAAAGAACAGTGCCCATATCCTGCAGCTCTGTGAATAGTAGTAGAGCTAAATTGAGAGCTATTGACTCCTGACAGATTAAATGACCCAGGCACCCCAGCGGAAAAGTACTGTAACTCCAGAGTATAAATCCAATTTGTCACCTGATGAAAGTACCTTAAGTGCTCTCTGTGCCTGAGTCATAGTATCTGGCAGGTCTCATAGCAACAGTTGCTGCAGGTCTCCTGCATCCTATCAGTAGAGAGGACTTAGAATGAGCATCAAAATAACACCTACAGTATTAGCTCAAAGCTTACAGCAAGTTTTTAAATCCTTATAATAAATGGCCAGACTATTACATTAAAAAAAAAAAAGACACTACATTCTTAAAATTGACTGAACCAGGTTTCTAATAAGGTTAAATCCTATTAGAATCACCTGTGTAGTGATGATATTTTTGTATCTCTTACTATACTTAATTCCTAAGGACTGTTAAGGATGTTGCAGGATCTCATTATGGAGTACATGCTGTCCTTTGATGCTGCCTTTATTCAAAATATAGCCATTATTTCTTCCTGGACAGGAGGTTGTATACACTGATAGTACACTTTCTTTTGCACCATATGGAACCTTTTGATTTCATATCACTTATTGTTCTTACTATAAAACCAACATACCGTAAAGGAGAGAACCTCCCCCCCCCCCAAAAAAAAAAACCAAACCAAACAAAACAGAATTAAATACTTCTTTATATTTCAGGATTAGATTGGATTAGAATCAGAGCCCCTACTTTTCATTCCACGTTGAATACAAAAGTAGACAAGGGGTAAAAATTTCAGAAGTGCCTAAGTGACGTAGGCTCCAAAGTCCCATTTTCAAAGGTTACTTAGGCACATAGATGCAGGTAGACTCTTAGTGAGATTTTCAGAAGTACCTAGGCATCTAATTCCTATTTACTTCAATAGGAGTTAAGAACCTAGATACTTCTGAAAATCCCACTAAATGCCTATAATTTAAAAATATGGCCATTAAGCTCCTAGCTCACTTAGGCACTTTTTGCATCCTAGATCATATTTTTACCAAAGCCTAGTTTGTGATTCTGGTTCAGATGTAGCCAAAGCTTCACAGCAACAATAATTCTCATGAGATTTGGCCCAGAGATGTTGAAAAAAAAAAATCTCACAGCTGGCAAGCTTTCTACCATTTGGAAATAAAACTACATAAAACCAGCTCATAGATATAAATGTCATCTAATCCATAATCTAGATGGGATTCAGCCTTGAACCTGAGCCCAAGAATAACCCTCCAACACCGATCCAAAGACTTCCTTGTCCCTAGCCCATCTCTGATTGTTTTCTGCAAGTAAATGTAAAAATAATGGAAAACTATCAAATAGCTTAGTTAGAGAATACAAATATCCATTATATTCCTAGTGGAATTTTAGCCTGAGAGTTTTTAATTATTTCCACTCTATCTTCACTGAAGATCTATTTGCAAATCCCTTCCCCAAACACAGTGTTTTCCTGTATACCAGGAAGTCAATTTTTAAAAAGCTAACTTCTATTTCTGTGCCTGTACATTGCAGGTTCGAGCAATTGTAAAAGCAAATTTGAGCCTTCGGTTGTTTACAGGCATGATTAACATGCCGTGGGTGTCTAAGCACCTGACTCTGACCACAAATCAGTTATTTAGATTGCAAAATTATTTCAATTGCTCCCACAGTCATTTACAGATGCAAAATCAGAAGTTTAGTTAAACTCAAGGTGAAAATTTCATCTGAAATGTTCACTGCCCCACAACATTAAAAGCTTATTCTCCTCATATTAGGCTACTTCATTTTGCTACTCATGAATAGTGGAACTCAGAACTGTTGCTGATTTTGTATGCATCCTTGTGGCAAGTGACCTTTTGCAATGTGGACATTTTCACAGCTCTGTGCTATTATTATTTGCATCATCTACTTAATTTTGTTGCCCAGCTAACTTCTCCTTCCCTTTGACCTTTGTTTTCAAGCACTCTTAGATCATTTTCTCCTCCAGATGATTTCCACTTCTTCTTGATGCACATACAAAATATCCTAGCTTTAATTGGAGTGCAAAGAGATCCTGACACAAATGGCATGAGTATAAAACTGCCAAGGGAAATGCAACACAGGGAGAGTCACTGTACTCTTCTTAAAGCGAGAAGATCTAGTTAGGATGTAATGCTACTTAAATAGAATGAGTGTCAGTAAATATCACTTAGTTTTGTTTTGAATATGCTGGGTTTGAAAGAATGTAGAAAGGAATCAGTGCTATTACTCAGCAAAAATATCTCCCAAAAGATATGAGCGAACTGAAGTGTAGAAGAAATCACACACACAGCTCTTTCACATAACTCACATTCTTTAAGCTAACACATTTGGCAGCCAAAGAACTACATTCGAAACCATTGTAAAATACTGCAGGAATTGCCCAGAGCTCTGAGCCATTGTGTTCTCTCTCTGCCTCAGGAGGAGTGGGTTTTGCTGGAGATTAGAGTGTGTGTCAGCTCCCACCCTGCCCCCATAATGTGTCTTCCTCACCAGCCATCTGGACACTCTTCCAATCTTCACATGCCTAGCATGCAAAAGCCAGTGAACTCCAGCCCCACAGCTCCTCAGAGATGTCTTTCTTCAATGCACAGCCCCATCACTGCACATTCACCGAAAATACTACATTTGTTGCTCCTTTAAACCATCAATACATTTCAGCTCATTAATGTAGCTGGTATTTGACATTCTTATTTCAGTCACAGCACTGAACTGGTTTATGGTAAAGGTAAAACAAGATTCCACAAAAAGCCATAGGTTTAAGTGATACCAACTACTAGGAGTAAAGGTAAAAAGGTGTACAAACAAACAAACAAAGGTGTACAAACAGTGGTAAGAATACACTTTCTAAAGGGCACAGACTTAATTTAGCAAGTTGTAGTCTTCATTCAAGGTAGCTTCCCCACCAATATTCCTTTTCCAGCAATAGCTGATTAGCTCATAACCAGGCCCTGTTCTTATATCTCAAAGTCTGCCTTTCTTTCCAGGGTCAAATTGATCCCCTGGGGTTCAATCTGCTGTCTCCTCCAGGAGACCAACTCCATCTTGATTAAGGTGTCCCCTGGTGTATTCCAATGTGATGGGTCCTGCTGCTATTTTACAATGCAACTGTCCCTATAGCAATTCCCCATGCCAAATGACTGGGAATTGTCCTTCCTTTTGTTTACCACATACGTAAATTGCAATCCCATCATCATTGATCAACCCTGCTTTGTTTGTATTCAACTCCTGGGCGTACTTGTTCTCTACTTTGTTCAAATACAGACTTTACAACCTAATATCAGAAGCCACCCACACTCAGCCTTGGCACATACATTTCACAAGGATATCATTGACCAGTCTGTTGTAACTTGCCAAATGATACCTCACAAGGCATATTTTGTATAAATATTTATTGCAATAGTGTGTAGGCTGTGAATACAAGGGTACCTAGAGTCACACCCAGATCTGATATAATGTAATTTAATTCCCAGAGAACTTAAAAGACAAGAAACAGGAATCAATCTGAAATGATTAACACTCCAGGAAGTACAAAGGAATAATGAGATGGTGTTAGCTGTTGAAAGCATGATCTGAATATCATCAAATTCTAATACCACAAAATAGTTGGGGTTTGATCAAACTGTAACAAGCTAAAACTCCATGCAGAGCAAAACATAGCATAAAAGCATTAAAATCTTTGAAAGTGAAAGCCTCACCATCTTAGTGCTGATCTACAGATAGCCTTGTGTAGGTGGGCCAGAGAGGAGAGAAAGTGTAAGAAACTCCCCCTCATTTCACCACACCTGCTAAGTGTAGTTCAGCTGTCTGCACCCAGGAGCACAAAATATAGTGACCTCCTAGCACTAACCAGGCCAGAATGGGTGTGGCTATGGTCCAACCTTCCTGCACACTGATAAGTGCTTGCAGGAGAGCACAGTTACACCTTTTAAAAGATATAGCAAGACCTACTCCTGATCAGACTTCCCAGCCCCTCTGTTCTGTATTATACAGGTATAATAGCTACCATTGGTGGAGATCTAGATATGCTTTAAAGGTTTTCAGGACCTTGATATACAAGAAACACCTAACTATTTACATGAGCACCTCACAATCATTAATGGATTTTATCCGCAACACCTGTGAGAGGTAGGGAGCCATTATCCTCATTTTACAGATGGAGAATTGAAGCATGGGGTAGATTAAGGCCCAGACCACAAAAAAGATGTAGGCACCTAACTCCTATTGAAATCAATGGGAGTTAGGCCCCTAAATACCTTTAAGGATCTGGGCCTAAGTGTCTTGCCCAAGATCACATAGGAAGTCAGCGTGTGAGCAGAGAGTTGAACCTAAGTCTTACAAATCTTAGTGTAATGTCCGTTCCAATAGCCCACCTTCCTACCACTGTGATATAACTGCCTATCCAACAGCTCTGAAAGAGAAGACAGATACACTGCTCATGTGCACACTTGCCACTGAGTAACACTGTATTATTGAAAATCCCAGAGAAAGAATTTTACTGTTCATCTGAATGTCAAACTGGAGAGTGGCTGTCACATGTACTACCAAGGGGTGAGTTATTCTGTGCTTCTCTTTCTTTCTCACTCTTTTTAAAGAAAAACATGTAAATTCCTTTAAGGAATATTGCAGCATTTCTTCAGCTCCTGGTTTCTTTCTGCAGTTGCAGGCAGATTTCATAGTGAATGCATGCATCTTTCCCTCTCATCCCCCTAAGGGGCCTCCAGTTTGAAGCATTTCTTTTTTGGAGTGCCTAGTAGGTCCCTTCAAGGGTTAATTTGTGCCTGTTAATCATTTAGTACACAAGCAGGATTTCTGGTTTTTTAGAGAAACGAGAGAGTTCCGTTCTTTGTACCAATACTGAACAATTAACAGTGACCTGCACCAAAACTGCAGGCGAGTAGTTCAACACTGAGGTTACGGGCCAGAATAGCACTCACAGTATCTATCCCATAATACTCTGTTTACATGGTAGAGGTTACAGGGCATAAAGCCACACATTCTCAGCTGAGGGTGCAAACTGGCTGCAGAATCAGGTAGACATATTTTGTCACTTAACTGGACAGCTTGGTTGCAAAAAAGGTTCATTCTTAGTAGAATTAGTTGCTAGACAACTTATTTAAAAAAGATTACAAACAACATAATGTTACCAAGCACCATCCAGGCAGTTGGGAATATCCAGGATACTCCCAATTATCCAAATAGCGATGGGTACATGGATTTTATTCAGATACTCAGGAATTTGGATCATTAAGAGGGCAGGAGCCATTCAGCAGCTGAGTGGCCTCCCCTGCAGCCTGGGGCTTGTCCTCTGCCTCTTCCTCACAGTCCTGACCAGGGGTTTCTGCTCTGCCCACCAGGACTGCAGTCTTCTCTGCACCTTGCACCTGCAGGGATTGGGTGTCCCCAGCCCGGTGGCAGCCAGGAAGCCCTCTGCAACTCTGCTGTAATGGCCCCACTTACTCATTCCTGTGACAGTGGTCTGCCACAGGAGCCATTGAGCAGCAGTGTGGCCTCCCCTGCCACAGAGTCTAGTCCTCCTCCTTGCAGTCCTGGCCCAGGGTCTCTGATTAATTATTTGAACCCCTGCATTATCCAAATCCGTCCCTTGTCCCCAAGCATGAGATACCTGCCTTCTGCAGCACACATTTCATGCTGCAGGACAAGGAAGGGGCTCAGATAAGGGGAGGTTCGGATAATAGGGTTTCAGAAAAATAGAAGCTGTAATTTATGAAGGGAAGTTATGGCTAGATGGAGCCCAGAGCTGCTAAAATGTTGGCCCTCCCCGAACTGACTTTTCCTCTCTTTCTGGTATCCTCCAGCCAGACTCTTGTCTTTCTTCCACTCCTGGGTCCTTAATCTTTCTTCCAGGTGAGGCAGAGCTGCCTCTCCCTGCAAGCAGCAGCAATCAGCTGTGTACTGTACCGTTTCCTGAGTCAGTCACTGCTCTGATTGGTCACCCTCTGACTTGAAGTGCCAGTTCCAAAGATCCTGCCTTAATCTACTGATAGAAATGGGAAACTGCCTCGAGCCCTGAATGTTACCCAAGGGCAGATGGACAAATACCTACACCAGGTATTTAATATCAGTAGATATGCCCAGCTTCCCTACACCTGAAACCTGTACAAAGCAGTGAAAACCTCCAAAGATAAGTGCCCCATAGCAGCCAAATTCCTCTTACAGCATACGTATTTTAAAAAAAAAAAAAACTAAGACGGGGAAATAGTTAAATATCAGAACTTTTTTTTCCCCCAAATAGAACATTTAAATATTTCTAAATCAGATTTTAAAAAAATAAATTACAAAAAGCTATTCTGGCACAATTTTCAGCCTCTCCAGCTATGCACGCGAATCTTTGGACTCATGCAGCATAGGGCTTTTGCAAGAATGCATCCCTACAAGTTTCAATATGCAAATGTAGAAGAGTCTTTGCAAACTGACCCTAAAAGTTTTATACATAAACATGAAATGGCAGAAACAAGTGCAAAAGCAATTATTTTAGATCCAGATCCAATGCCCACTGAAGTCAAGGGGAATCTTTCAATGAATCCAGTGGAAATGTACCTATGGATTTAGTTTAGGACCATAATTATTGTTCTCTGTTGTGGGCTCGAGTATCTTATAGCTGGGCTGGTGAGAAAACAAGCCTTCCTTTTCACAGAAAGTTACAAAGTTTCAAAACCTTCATGACAACATTTTCCTCAACTCCAATCCCTTTCTGTGAAACATTTCAGTTTTGACAAAACAGCATTTTTGAAGGTAAAAAGTTGTGCTGAAGTGTTTTTGACCAGCTCTAACATACAGTTCTGCACAACAACAACAAAAGAGAGAGGGAGGGAGAAAAGAATTGTGATTCCCTATAGATATACAGGATGTAGAGAGAGGCCACACACAACTAGTAAGAAGACAGGGTGAAATCCAGCATAGACCAAGAGATGAATTCTTTCAGCTGGGTA
Organism: Dermochelys coriacea; assembly: GCF_009764565.3. Lineage (NCBI taxonomy): Eukaryota > Metazoa > Chordata > Testudines > Dermochelyidae > Dermochelys > Dermochelys coriacea. The sequence continues at coordinate 71,357,479 of NC_050075.1, read as the reverse complement.
TCAGTGTGCCTCTTCTGAAACAATGAAGGCTTTAAAAGCACTCAGACAGCCAACATGTCTGGCAGGGAGGCTATTTTGGGTTAGTACTATTGAAATCTGGAAGGGAGATAGCAGGATCTCCAGTAATGGAAACACTGTCTTATTAATACCCAAATTTAGTTTACTAAATATTCATGGAATATCTGTACTCTTTGCAAAACACAGTGGTATTTTAGGTTTATGCTTGCATTGTAACTAATCTGCTTACAGAGGCCTTTGGTTACAGCCAGGCATGACCCAAGAGACTTTCCTTTAATAAATGGACCCCTTAAAATTACCTTCTTGTTACAGAACACCTAACTCAAGTGGGAAGAAGGTTCAGAAAGGGGATGTCATTAATATCCCACTGACATATATCCTGCTTATTGAAGCTGACAAGCTTCTCTCACAAACTGACTGGCTGCAATTATGAGGACATTACCTTGTACGCTTGAGGCCCTGCCTCAGCAAGCACAATAAACATTGTTTAGCTTTCCATGCTGCCTGTCTTTGGTGCATTGAATCAGCATTTCTGGGTGTATTACAGTTCTTCTGAAAGAGAGATACTTCCAGAGATGTGGAGCCAGCACTTCTTCCACAGAGCAGGATGTATAGAAATGTTGAGTTATAATGGTAAAGGGCATATGGCAGGAAGGAGCATTTTAGAGACCATTGATAGCCGGGACATGGCTTTGTAACTCCATCTATTTAAAAACGGTCAATGTTGTAAAGTTGTAGAAGGTACGCATCCAGTTCTCTACTTGTACTAAGGTGTGCCACATCTAAAACCCCATCTTCACAGTACTTTGCATTTATGCATCACCCTTCCTTTCACAATTAATCAAGCCTCATGCAGTAACATGCCTGGGAGTCAGGTATTGTTACACCCTGTTTATGGATTGTAAAGTGAGAGACAGAGATGGGGGGAGGGTAAATGTTCAGATCCCACCTTCTACATGTGGACATGCATACGGAGGAGCAAGTATTAGACTATTCATCCCCCAAGCCCCTTGTCACTCAGTATTTGTAAATCAGTTGTACTTGGTCCCAAACAAATGAAAGTGAAAGAAGTAAAGCTTTAATCCCAGACTCTATAGAAGTTTTTTGTACATGGGTGGCTTTGTTTTTGCCAGATACACAATTAACAATGGTTGGAAGGATTTGTGCTAGTATAATACTATTATCAACACAATTATGATTTGTAACAACAATTGTTTTCTAAATTGAAATAATTACACTGAAGAAAGATAATGAGATAACTTTATTGGTTTACTTTAGTCCTACAAAGTGAACTTTAGGTATTTGTAGCTGTGTTTTAGAACTCAAACAAGTGCTCATAATCCCAGTTCCACTGTGTGCCAGCTACAAGGAACAAATGCAATTTTATCTCCAAGGGCAGCAGTTTAGCTCTCTGTATCTTCCTCCATTCTTTTGAGCTCACTTCTGCCACACTTACTCACACAGAGTAGTACCTTACTCCACAAGAAGTCCAATTGAAATCATTGCCGCTATTTATGTAGTAAGGAACTAATCCACATTATGTAAAAATTGTCAGAATCTGGCCCCTTAATTATAATCTTGTAAATTGTTTATAACTTTCCTACCATCAAGCAATCAAATTGCTCTGCTTGTTCTAGAACATGGGAGAATGGTGATCCAGAACAAAGAAGTGAGCAAATAAACACATTCACCCCAGTCTGTGAACTGGTCTAATATGTTAAGTCATTGTTATATGAGGAGGTGAACACCATTTTAGTTTTCAGAGTAGCAGCCGTGTTAGTCTGTATTCGCAAAAAGAAAAGGAGTACCCGTGGCACCTTAGAGACTAACAAATTTATTAGAGCATAAGCTTTCGTGAGCTACAGCTCACTTATGCTCTAATAAATTTGTTAGTCTCTAAAGTGCCACGGGTACTCCTTTTCTTTTTACCATTTTAGTTGTGATAATGCTTGATAATGAGAGAATTTAGTTAAAGGTGAAGAAATCCTCCCCCCACAGCTCTTCTAAAACAAGTTAATAAAGAAACTTTACCAGAGTGCCTTAATCTGCTTATTTTCAAAGTATCCTCTGAAGAGATCTGTGACAAACAGGCATATTCTGATTTCATACCTTCCTAAATCAAGAGCAAATCAGTTTCATCAGTGTAAAAATGGTGTAAGTGTGAGAGGAATCAGGCCCATCGATATGTCTATAGGAAATATACCGAAAGCATAAATGCATTTTAATACATATTCTTTAAATATTGTTATATAAAATATATTATACTTGCAGACTTGAGAAAGAAATTGAAGCTCTGGAAAAAGAAGAGATGAAAATCTCAGTTAATGAACAGGCAATTTTAAAGAAGCTTAAATCAGTTGAGAGGACAGCAGAAGATATCTTAAAGGTTGGTGTTACAACACTTCAGAAAACAGGATTCTTTACTAAAATCTATTTGTTATAAGAATGAATTAAAGAGGAATTGAATGGATCATGGGACTGATAATGAGATATGGGGTATTTCACCTCATTAGTTCAAATCTAACACAGAAGAGTGACCAAAAGATTACACTATCCAATGGCTACATGATCTATATGGAAAGAGTTTGGTGGTTTCATCCCATTACTCTATGGAAAAAATATCTACAGCACATCACGAAATCACACACTGCAATTGGCAGCTTTGCAGGCAATCTCAGCAGAGAGGGCAAGGAATGAATAACAAGCATGGACACTGAGCTATCTAAACCCTTGAGGTGGTCACTCCAAGCAACTATATTGTGACAACTACCTTGTCTCTCCGTGGGAGAGTATCGTGGGATTGACAGGGCTACAGCTACACTATATTGTGCACCTGTCATAGATCCTAAGTGCACTTACAATAAAAATTGTATGGTACCATTAATCATTAGTCAGCTACGCTGAAAAAATGTCAACAGCATTTTTTAAAACCCTCTTATCTCCCTCTTGAAATAAAAGAGAAGCCTTAACCCATAACTTCAGGAAAATCCTAGCTAAACATATTTTCAGCAATATGCCTGAAAGTCAACAAACTTGGGGCCAGAGTGCACAACACTTGCTCATGCAAATAGATTCACTGACTTCAATGAGATTACTCACATCCACAATTGCCCTTTGGCTTTGTCAGCTCCAGGGGGAAAAGTAATTCCTGAAGTGAGGGCCCTCCACTAAGAACACTCCGTCCTCTACACTCCAGAAGTACAAATCTATGGGTTGTTCTCTAGTGCCATGGGAAACTATGAGAGAGGCCATCAGGAGCCAGACTCTAAGGGAATAGATAAAGCATGCTGGCAGAGTGGAGTGGGAAAGCTTGCCCCACTACTGCAACTGTCCTGTTGAGAGGTTGTTTCCATTTCTAGGTATCTTCCAGTTCAAACTGAGCTACACAGAAGGTTAAAGAGTTGTGCAGTAGAAAAGTCTCTATGTTTTGAGTTAATTTCTTAAAACTGCAATAATCACATATCATATTTGTTGCTCTTTCTTCATAGTCTGTGAAGGCACCTAAAGCAGGAATTCAAGAAGGTATGTTCAACAGAAGCATTTTATATTTAAAAAAAAATGTTTGTTGCATGAAGCCAATGAAAAGTACTGTGGATCTCCTATTTATTTATTTTTAACAGAGCCAGTGGACTACATATATACTAATATACCCGACCTTCCAAAATCCTTCAGACCTTCTGCACTGAAAAGGGCAGGACAGGCAGGAACTGAGGATGATGAGGAAAACAGAAGAGGTACAGATTGGTAGTAACTCTAGAAAGAGTGCAGATTTGTAATGGTTCATAAGCCTCTTAAAAAATTAAAGCTAACTTATTTAGGGAAAAGATAGACTACAGATAATAGGCATAATTCTCTTCTTACTTACACACAGTAACTCCATTGTAGTCAGTTGTGTGGCACTGGTGTACCATTGAGAACGAGGCCCCATTTTTCTAGCACTTTCATCCAGCACTGACTTACTGTACTTGATGTAACCCCTATCTGGTTCTGATGTACATAATGCATTTTCTATGAGCAATTATGCCTGCTGAGTAACCCAAATCTAACCATCCCCTGACCTCCACAAAGCTTCCTATCTCCCACTGCCTTTAAGACCAAGACTCTACTCCTGCATAGTATTACACTCCCTCAATTCCTATTGACTCCCACTGCTCAGCACCTTGTAGGAGCTGGCCTCATGTTTAACCTGGCTTTCTTATTTGGTGTTGCATATTAGAGCCTCAAATAGCTGATTTTCTATCAGAGATGAGTCCCAACCAAAATATTATTTCTTAATATCTTCAAACTTTGAGGAGGTTAGCAGGGGATAAAGTGGGGGCTCAATCTCAGAACCCAGATCTGGATTCAAATTACAAGGTTGACCATTTTTGCTATTCTATGCTGAACCAAAAGCTTAGATCTGAGTGCATGCCTCATTCTTTGGTGCCTTAGACTCAGGATCCAAATTCTGTGGCACAGGACAATCTCTGCTGAAAATTGGACTACGAGATTTGACAGTTTATACAAACCACCTATCATAAGGATAAGATCTAAATATTTATTGCAGCTACTATGTTATCAATGTTAAGTTCTTATTTCTCTTAACAGCATTGTTTGCCATGGAAATTAAAGTTGAGAAAGACATGAAGACTGGGGAAAGCACAGTTTTGTCTACCATACCTCTTCCATCTGATGAGTTTAAAAGTACAGGAGTAAAAGTCTATGACGATGGTAGGAAGTCAGTCTATGCAATGTGGTCCAACGACAGCGTAACACACAATGGCATAGATGAGCTTGCACCTGTTGAAGTGGAAGATCTTTTAAGAAAAGCGACTGAAAAAAATGCTAAATCTCCTACAGAGTATCATGAGCCTGTGTATGCAAACCAGTTTTATAGGCCAACAACTCCCCAGAAAGACAAATTAGTTCCTGGACCAAATTTGGAAGACACTGTTAAAAAAGAGACTAATGAACTTGGCAATCATCAAAACGAATCTTTCTATAACAAAGGCAACAGGCAACATAATGAAGAAAATGGTTTTGATCGTCCCAAAGTAACACTGCCAAAGTCTCCCTCTCCGGGGTCTCAGCAAAAAGAGGGAAAGGTACACATTAGTTCAAAAAACAGGATAATACATAATGACAAAAGAGGAGTTCTACAAAAGGATTTGGAACCCTATCAGAAGACAAGAGAGAGTCATTGTGAGGCAATGTTTATGAACTCAGAGAATACCAATGAAAAGTCTCCTGTAACTCAGGATGCTGATGAAGATGTTAGGTACAGCATTGTTCAAGCTGTGCCATGTTATGTGGATGATACAGAACCTGTTACAATGATTTTCATGGGTTATCAGCATGTAGATGATTATGAAGAAACAGCAGCAAACAAAAACTTGTCCAGATATGATGGAATTATCCGTGCGGAACTGGTTGTCATTGATGACGATGATGAAGACAACAGCAAATCTGAGAGACCATCGTATCATCCTGTAGGCCACTACAGTCAAGTTTACCAGCCACCCAATAAGCAAATAGCAGAAGTTCCACAGAGGATCCTGGAGGACAACCTAGGTGGAAACATGAATAAATCATCCCACAAAAATTCCATATCACTGGAAGAACAAGAAGAAAGTTTGAGCTCTATGTATCATACTCATCTTGACGGCCAGCTATCTGGAGATGGTACAGAGGATCCCTCGTTAACAGGTAATAAAAAAGGAAAGTCATGTCACTGTTGTTCACTCATGTAACAACTGATTGCATCATTCTTTTTTTCAACTAACAATCCTTTTCACTTTCCCATTCTTCTGCTGTCTTATGGACAATTACTGGTCAATGTCTTTACTCTTTTTATTTGTTAACGTATGCTAATCTGAATTTTTAGTACTGTGGAATGCTTTTTTCACCTTCAGCAATGCTCTAGTTGGCATATTTTGAAATAATGATCATTTTGAAAATTAATTTCCAAAAACTTATTTCCATAATGTTCAAAGATTAAAAAAAATGAAACAGAAATTTAACACTGTTGATTCTTCTAGAAATGCCAATTTAAAATCCTTCTTTTGACATATGATGTATAAGAATATATTCACTTTGCTTCTCGGTGACTAATAGCATTACTTCTTACACAATGTATCTCCTTATTGGGACATATCTGTGCCTGTGTTCTAACTACTTCCTGTATAATCTAATTTATGCCTTAAATTAGAAAGACTGTTTAGCAAGCTGCTTTACATTCTTCTTGGATCAATTTTGCCTACCTTGCCTTGACTATGTTTATGCAAATTAATGTTTTTTCTAGCTTGATTTATTTAGATATTTTTATAGTTTTTAAAATATGACAAAATGCCATTTTCCTGTCTGTATATTAACTTCAGTCTGTCTCTATTGTCTATCTATCTGTCTTTATTTATTAAAATACTGTACTTTTTTCTAATCTGTTAACATATACAGTCTTGCACTCTTTCTTGCTGTAAAATTTTACAAAAATGTTAAAAAGAAATCCTCAAATAGCAATAGTTGTCTATCAAAGTAAGCTAATATGTTTTATATTTATACTATAATTTAGCTATCAGTGAAATATATCTAAAGAATAAGAGGAGCATGTTTCAATCAACTGGTAAAGGTTATATTACATTTAAAAGAAGAAGACATCATAATATAACTCAAATGTATTCAATTGCATCTTGATCCTGTACCCCTCCCACCCTCCAAAATTCCCAGTAGTTTTGATTGCAGAAGATATGCAAGATTGGACCTTAGCTAATAATCCACTGGTGATCTAGCAATAGTTAGAATGTTAGGAAAGGAGTAGCAATTTAAATGGAAATATCTCCAGAGGACATGGATACTTCATTGTAGCAAGCTAGCAATTTCAAGTAATATTGCTTGAGTATCACTGTACTTGAAGAAGCTTCTGCATAGCTATTGTGAAAGGATGCATTCACTTATTTCATGTTGGCATGGTGCGTTCATGTACCATACAGCCAGAAATTTTAAAGTTTACTTTTCTTTCACTTCCAGAAGCTGAATTTCTTTTTGCAGATAGAAATACACTCACAGGCTGGTTCTGCCTCATTTTAACACTAAACTAACGATTATTTCAATGGGAATAAGGCAAGCCTTAAATGTATTAAAAACATAAGAGAATCTGCTCCATTCTTTTAAACCATTTTTATCTTTGCCTAATTCCACTGATTTAAAATTTGTATAAGAGAGAGGAGAAACAGGTCATTGGATGTAATCCTGGCCCCATAGACATCAATAGGAGTTTTGTCATGGACTTCAATGGGGACAGAATTTCACCCCCTATGTGCAATACTATCTCTAACAGCGTATTTTAAAGTTCCCAGTGGAACATGGGGAACAGGGCCACATCCCTCTCCTTCCCCAATCTTTTTGTCACCAACCCTTGCCCTATTAGATGGTGGAAAAAGCCAGGAAATGACTAATTTTTCCATACAGCCACACAGTCATACTGGTAGTTCTAAAAAAGAAACAAAACTATGAAAACCTCTTATATCCAAAGTAACAATGTATTACAAAGGGCTACTGCTTAGAGAAAGAAAAAAAACTGTTTACAAATCAATAATTCTCTCAAATCCAACTACCAAATTCATCCTGGTAACTCCACTGAAATCCATGGAGTTTCCCCAGGGATGAATCTGGCACATTACCGCTAATTGTTATCCCATTGCAAGCTCCTGTTTTGTGCTTTAGACCAGTAACTCTGGGTCAGATGCTACAGTGTAGCATAGAGAGGAAAACAATCAACTAGGCACTTGAGGGTTGAGGAGCCAATGGTAGCATGTGCACACGAAGAACATGTAGCAGGGACTCTACTAAAAATGAAGGGGAAGTGGATGGCAAATGAGACTAGGGAACAGATATCTTATGGCAAAATTAATTTGAAAAGAATCTCCAGAGTAAGTTGTTGTAGAGGTTAATGGTAGTCAGGGACAGCTCAGAGGCACATGAGCCATGTTCTCTGCTTATGTATATGGGGATCCATGGGTTTGAACCAGCTTCTTGCACATCCCCATGCAGTACTAGAATTGCAGAACAAACCCCTCCCCTTTCCACATGACAACCATACTTGCTTCCCTCTGAGAATGGTGGTGTACTCATGACCCCAAGGTACAGTTGCAGTCTACTGCTTCCATAGGGTCTAGCCCCAGGATTACAACTTCTATTTTTTTTTTAAAAAAAAAAAATCATTTTCTTCATTTAATTTCCAGCATGTGAATTTGGCTCATGCAAACATTTGTAGACTCAGGGAAAGGAAAAGTACTTAGGCATACCCAGCGAGTAGTATGGGATCATGGTGCCCATGCTCCACCAATATTTAAGAATGTGGGCCCGGCTCCACCAATGTTTGGGCTTACCATGCTTCTGGGAGGACCCGTGCTTCAGGGGGACTCAGGATCCCAGGCAGCCTGGGGGATTAGCAGGGGGCCTGGCAACAGCAAGTGACCCAGCCGCAGCGCGCCCTGCCGGCTCCCAGTGTCACTCGGGGAGGGGGCGGAAAGAGGTGGGGGAAAGGCTTGTTGGAAAGGGTGGAGTGGGGTGGGGAAGGGGCGGTGCAGGGGCAGGCTGGGGCTGGGTTGCTCCTCAGGTCATACAAATACAAATACAAATAAATATTTAGGCTGAATAGCAGGAAAATCTCCTACCAGTGATCTTTAATAGGGTGTAGAATATTCTGTCAGGAGAAGTGGTGAAAGTCTGGGCCTTTTGGCAGGGAGTTGGACGGGATAAACCAATTTTTCCTTACCCATTACTTTGTTATGCAAGGGAAACAACTGATGTGCAACTACGTTCATGTGGCAGAAAGCTGTATGCAATAAAAACCTCAGTACAGAAGAAAAAAAAAAGTGTTCCACCCTAGTTCTGTAAAGCAAGGGGCAACATACATCCAGGCGGTCAAATTACATTTTTAAATCAAGTGTTTAACTGATCATTCTTCCAAACCACAATAGGATTAGTCATCCAAAATTCCTAGATCTGAAGGTGGCAGCCACAGAGCCTTCAGACTTTGGCTTCCCCAAAGCCTAATCAGGATTGTGGTCTGCTAAGCTTGTTTTCCACATAGACGTAGAGTGTAGCATACAATTAGCAATAACTTTCAAGTTTAAAATGTACACTCAGTGGCTCTCCAAGGACACTTGTTGATTCTCATAAATCAGATAACAGCTGACTAAATCCTTGACCCCACTTATCTCGCAGTAGATGAAGCTAGGCACTGGGAGAAAAAAAACAAACAAAAAACCCCACAGATCTGTGACTGAGTGATTTTCAGATGAATAGGTCAAACAGTTGTAGAGCTGACAACTAAACATCCACTGTTGCTTTTTCAAAATTTCTATAATAGACTCTTTAAATAAAGTATTATATCATTGTTTTAGAAAGAACCTTAATATTTAAGCACCTGCATTTCCATTGTAATTTTGAAATTAGCTACAGCACCTCCAGTCACAATTATAATATAGGCCCTTAGTACTTAGAGAAACCACATTACCGTGAGAAATTGAAATTAGGGTAAGATTGTGACATTGCTGCCCCAGTCCTACTCCAGTGTGAACAGAATCAAATCTTCTATGTATGTTAATCCAAAAGAAACAGAGAAGCTTCCAAGTGTTTAAACTAGGGCTGTTAAGCGATTTAAAAAAATTAATCGCAATTAATTGCACTGTTAAATAATGGAATACCAATTATTTAAATATTTTTGGATGTTTTCTGCATTTTCAAATATATTGATTTCCAGCTACAACACAGAATACAAAGTGTGCAGTGCTCACTTTATATTTATTTCTGATTACAAATATTTTCACTGTAAAAAAATGTATTAAGTGAATTGAAAAATACTAAGTACTGTAGTACAATCGCTTTATCATGAAAGTTGAACTTACAAGTGTAGAATTATGTACAAAAAATTACTACACTCAGAAACAACACAATGTAAAACTTTAGAGCCTACAAGTCCACTCAGTCCTATTTCTTGTTCAGCCAGTTGCTCAAATAAGTTTGTTTACATTTGCAGGAGTTAATGCTGCCTGCTTCTTGTTCACAATATCACCTGAAAGTAAGAACAGGCATTTACGTGGCACTGTTGTAGCCGGCGTAGCAAGATATTTACATGCCAGATGCACTAAAGATTCATATGTTCCTTCAAGCTTCAACCACCATTCCAGAGGAATTGCGTCCAGCCTGATAATGGGCTCTGCCGAATAACAATCCAAAGCAGTGCGGACCAATGCATGTTCATTTACATCATCTGAATCAGATGACACCAGCAGAAGGTTGATTTTCTTTTTTGGTGGTTCGGGTTCTGTAGTTTCTGCATCAGAGTGTTGCTCTTTTAAGACTTCTGAAAGCATGCGCCACACCTCATCCCTCTCAGATTTTGGAAGGCAATTCAGATTCTTAAACCTTGGGTCAAGTGCTGCAGTTATTTTTAGAAATCTCACATTGGTACCTTCTTTGCGTTTGGTCAATTCTGCAGTGAAAGTGTTCTTAAAACGAACAACGTGCTGAGTCAGCATCCGAGACTACTAAAACATGAAATATATGGCAGAATGCAGCTAAAACAGAGCCGGAGACATACAATTCTCCCCCTAAGGAGTTCAGTCACAAATTTAATGAATGGATTTTTTTTAATTTTAAAAATGAGCATCATCAGCATGGAAGCACGTCCTCTGGAATGGTGGCCCAAGCACAAAGGGGCATATGAATGTTTAGCATATCTGGCACATAAATACCTTGCAATGCCTGCTACAAAAGGCCCATGTGAACACCTGTTCTCACTGTCTAATGAAATTGTAAATAAGAAGTTGGCGGTAGCAGCATCTCCCATAAATGTAAACAAACTTGTTTCTCTTAGCGATTAGCTGAACAAGAAGTAGGACTGAGTGGACTTGTAGGCGCTAAAGTTTTCCATTGTTTTGTTTGAGTGCAATTATGTAACAGCAAAAGAAAAACCCAGAACCTACATTTGTAAGTTGCACTTTCACGATAAAGAGGTTGCACTACAGTACTTTTATGAGGTAAATTGAAAATCATCTTTTATCATTTTACAGTACAAATATTTGTAATAAAAAATATAAAGTGAGCAATGTACACTTTGTATTATGAGTTGTAATTGAACTCAATATATTTGAAAATATAGAAAAACATCCAAAATTTTAATAAATTTCATTGGTATTCTACTGTTTAACAGTGCAGTTAATCACAATTAATTTTTGGAGTTAATTGCACTTAACAGCCCTAGTTTAAACTAAACCACTAAGTGAAGGCTATAAACAAAGAGTTTAGTTTAATTATTCACATTTTCTTTTAAACTTGTCACCTATCCAATCAAGAACCATACAGCTGTTAGCTGTGCATTAAATTAACATTAAAGAAAAAAAATTAATAAGCTTTGAAATTTAGCCCAGCTATCTTCTAAAAGTGTTAATGGATTCATTCTCTGTACTTTGTCTGTGCTGTGAAATTACTAATCCTTTCTACTAATTTCTTTCTATAATACTAAAATAATGCTTAATCTGTTGGATCTAACCATTTGGGGTAAGTGCATTCTTCCTTATTCTAAACAAGGAAATTTTGATTCAGAAGCAGAAAGCTAATCATACTATTCACTGAGGTTTTCTGTTCTCTTTTCTATCCACAGCTCTGAGGACGAGAATGGCAAAGCTGGGGAAAAAGGTGATTTAACAGCTGGAATGACATGGAACTCACATTTAGGCTTTATTAATCAAAAGAGAACAAAGTTAAGACTTCCTTTATGCCTGTTTTTCTGGACTTCAGGTTTTGTTTATTCTAAAATGTAAATGTGTATTACATATTACACATATGCAGCCCTGTCCCTCCGCAGAGACCCAGTGACTTCACTAGGATTCTCCCCAGACATAAGGGGGCATCTGCATGGATAAACAGTGCAAATCAAATCCTGGAGTCCTTACACCTAAATAGAACTACTACTGACGTCAATAGGAAATTTTCCTACATAAGAACTGTCAACTTTGGCCCTATACGAGCATACTGATATATATCTACACCCACATGCTCACACACAGAGAGAGAGAGAGAGAGAGAGAGAGAGAGAATAATAGTTGCCATGAATACAGCACAGATAAGCAATTATACACCCCTTAAGGAAATTCCAGTCTTCAATTTTCAGACACATGCACACACTCGAAAGTGAACCAACCCAATTGAAGATGCTTTGAAGACCAACCCAATTGAAGACCAACCCAATGTATTTCTAGTTTATTAAGTTAATGTAAAAAAATGCAGCGATTTAAAATAGAAATATGATGAAATGTAAATATGCAGAGATTCCCATAGCATAAAAAGATGTTGCTCCACTGGACTCTGATGGATTGGTAGCAACTGACAACAGCTGAGGACTTGGCTCAAAAATGTTTTAGTCAATAATTACAGTTTAGGCTGTAGCTTCCTATCAGGAGGCTCTCTCAAGTCAGCTGCACCCCTGCAGGGATGTAAAAGCAAATCCAAATTCTCTCTCATTAGGTGGTAACGGTCTGTCACCATGCCGGCTGTGGGTGGGAGTTCTATAACTGTACTCCTACACATGGGCAGTGAGCAGGCAATAGCTAGTGCTAAATCTGATGTTAGACTTAGGTGCAACTCACACAAAGCACCCCGTTGTGCTTGGCAAGCCCGGGTCTGCTTATTTAGCTCCCCTGCTGCCCCACATGCAGTGAGCAGTCATCATACCTGACACAAACACCTTCTGAGAGATACACATGGGTGCTTAAAATGTAGGGCTGCAAAATCTCAAATGTTAGAACTTGGCCAAATGCAAGAAAATGAACAAATAAAACTGAATAAGGTTTAAGCTATTGGGTGGCAGTTCTTTTCCACTTGCATTGTTTTCTCTCTCCTTCCATCTTTAGTAATCTTACATTCTCCTATTGTTTTGCTTTTCCCTTTTGTCCATTTTTTCCTTCTAATCTGATCACCCCTGCTCAGCTTCTAGTACCACACTCTCTCTCTCAGGCATTTCCATCCTAAGAAGATGGAGTCCCTTCCTTTCTCCTCCTGTGCTGGGGGACTCCTTGGTTCCTTTTCACCTCTCATTCACCATACCCAAAAAGTTCTGGGATAAGGAAGTTGGAAGTCAGAGGCATGGGGGTGTAAGAGAAGGGGATGGGATTGGCTTCACTTTAAATCTGGAGAAGTTTAACTTAGTGTAACAGGTGGGATAAGTTTGCTTACTAAGACAACTCAATCCATGCAGGACCAGTCCAACTGCTAGTGGGGATGTTGAGTATACCAATGGTTAAGCAGGGTAGAATCCTCAACAGGCTGACATGCAATGAGAGAGATGTTCTATGACTGACTACAGGACCCCTCCAGTCCTCATGCATCCCCTCTCAAAGGATAAGGGTGGAAAAAAGAACAGCAGCAGTAGATTTTGCCCCTACCCACAAGCAGACAGCCAGCCTTCACAGAGCTCACTGGGGCCCAGGACCACAGACTCAGCAAGGCCTGAATTCTGCTAGGGCCTAAAGATCCACTCTTAGGTCTTCTCCTGGAAGGAAAAGAAATATTCTCTTTGCAGCAAGAGAAAGGATGGAGCTTTTCCTAAAATAATGCCACCCCTGCATATTAAGCAAATTAGGAGGCAAGGAGCCATTTGATGATGTACCTGACTCTGTATATTAAGTACTGTAATTTAAGTGTTTTTCCACAAGGTAAGGAAAATGCTCAAGTATTAATGCCCAATTTAAATATATTTCAGACAATCCAAATCGGTCAACAGAACATAAACGTTCCTTGAATTCATGAGAAATGTGTGGTACAATGCCCCAGCCACAGGCTGCCTGTGTTGCCACAGCTGGGGAAAATATGCTGCCCCCACACCCTCAAAAACCTGTGGCCAGACTCTCATGAGCAAAACAATCACCAGCATTAGTGGTAGCATAGTTTTTACAGTGACTTATCTCCTCCCCATCTTAGCACACAAGAGCTCAGTGCATCACTAAACTGAAGGGCAGCAGGGCAGAGGGGGGAGAACGGCATTAAAAGACTGGGATTTTCCTTGCTATGGAGTGGGGAGGGAGATGAGGGAGGAGAATCATACACAGGATCATGTACATAAGCTTCCCCAGCACCACTAAAGACAGATTTTTGGAACTTAACCCTAGTGAAGTTGTACAGGTGAAAATATAAGTTCTGTAAACTTATCACAGTCAGTTCAACCGTGACCTCTTAAGTAACTACCAGTTTCACTACATGTATCTGTGAAATACATTCGGTTTATTCACTCAATTATCTAATATTTTGATATAGTTCTAATAAGCTCCTTTAGGATAAATTTATTTTTATTAAAAAGAAAAGGAGTACTTGTGGCACCTTAGAGACTAACAAATTTATTAGAGCATAAGCTTTCGTGAGCTACAGCTCACTTCATCGGATGCCAATTTTTATTTTATTTATTTATTTTATTATTTTTATTGACCTTCTTTAGTACAGATCTCCCACACCTAGGCCCCCACATTTACAGTTCTAAAAATTGGGATGGGGGGAAAAACAAAAAAAACCCACACCCAACAACCTGACTGTTATTTAAACCAGAGTGCCACGTAGTGTCACAAAAGCTGCAGTGAGCAAGAAAGAGAGGACAAAACAACTTTGTCTAGTTATGTATCCCTGATACTCCATATTTCCTCTTAAAGCCAATTTTAAATATATTTTCTCCAACTGGTAGTGTTTGACAAGAACAAAGGAGGTAGCAACAATACAGGAAGACAGTGATTGGGAGGAAGAAATCTTCTCCCTAAAGTGCACTGTACAAGCTACTGCTGCATACAATATTAAAGTTCTGTTGAACAGTTTTCATAGTCAAGAGAATTGACAGTCTCCAGCACCTTTATAGCATCTCTTGTGTGTATTTTCACCACTTCATTTTTCCTCTAAAGTAGATCAGGGTGAAAAACTGCTTCAGCAATAGAACTTTTGCATTAAGGAGCAAACTGTGGCCCTGTTGACTACATTGGCCAGGAGTGTGTTTACACTGCACGTTGGAATGCTTCATTTCCTTTTTGGGAATATTGGAGGGTGACAGAACTTCAGCATAACAGAAGAAATGACTTGTAACCAAAGCACCAATCCTTAAACCCTAACTCATGGGAGCCGTTCTGTTAACATCAAAGACACAATGTAAGCGGAGCCAGAAAATGGCTTTAAAGGAGAAATGCACTGCCACAATGGAACTATTCATGGGATTAATTACATCTTGTGTCACAAGGAGTTGGAAGGAAGGGGTCCCGCTCATCTTCTCATTGGAGTAGTCCCACTGAAATCAATCAGGTTTCACACAGGCGTAAGGAAGCCGGATTTGCTGCTGAACAGTAAAATAACGGAGTTCATGTTTGATGTAATGACTGGCATAGAGGAAGTAAAAAAAAATTAGTATGCCTAATTCTATGCTCCCTTATACAGGCAAAATTCCCCTGGACTTCAGCTGGGAGTTTTGACTGTGCCATGATCAATCACTCCCACAGAATTAAAAGGAGTACTTGTGGCACCTTAGAGACTAACAAATTTATTAGAGCATAAGCTTTCGTGAGCTACAGCTCACTTCATCCGATGAATGCATCCGATGAAGTGAGCTGTAGCACACGAAAGCTTATGCTCTAATAAATTTGTTAGTCGCTAAGGTGCCACAAGTACTCCTTTTCTTTTTGTGAATACAGACTAACAGGGCTGCTACTCTGAAACCTCCCACAGAATTAGTTATCATTGTGATTGAATGTGTTTTAAGAGTAAGATTAGTCTTAGAAAGATACAACCCAACAATAATTCACCCGCCTTTATTTAAAGCTAGATTACCAAATGATTGGAAAGGAATACTAATAGCACTCCATGGCTCTGGAAATAAACCTGCTGCCAGTGCCATCTGTTCTGCTGCTGCCATGCAATGGTCCATTAGTCAAAACAGAGTTATAAAAGAGGAAAGGGGGGCAAGCTCCAGAAAACACACCTGACCAGCGTTTTGTACTCCTCCCTGTGCTGAGCCTGGTCCAACACCCATTGTCATTAATTCAGAAACTACTACTATCTTCACTGGGTATTGGTTAGGCCTATTGTGCAGAGAGCACCAAGTGATAAATGTTAGCAGAATGATCCAGTGATTTTTTTCCCCCCTTTTGAGATGATCAGGTGAGGAGGTTAATCTCACTATCATCTGGGAAGGTGACATGAGCAGCAATCCCTGGAAACCTTTTTTGGGGGAGGCTAGTAGTGCAAGAGTTTATTAAAAAAAAAGAAACAGACCTTTAAGGTTTAAAAGTTGAATAGGTTTTCTTTTGCAGGAAGGAATCGTACACAATATTTTTAATTTAGAAAATAAAATTCATAATCGTACAAAAAAGTGATGTCAGAGAGAAAAGCAGCAGCAGATCAAAGGAGAATTTTCTAAATTAAGCTATTCTCTTGCTTTTATTTTGAAGTGTCTTTATCCCACTAAAAAAAACACGAGACAAAACTTTGAAATTAAAGAACTTATATTAATGTTTAAAAAAAATCAAGACTGTGTTCACATTTCCATGACAGAATGGACAATGTCTGAGGTATCAGAGTACACAGCACATACACCTATCAGTGTAAAAGCCATGCAAAAGAACTCAACACTGATAATTAAACAAGAATAAAAACCCAGTGAAACTACTGTAAAGAAATACATTTATATGCAGAGTCCCTAGTGACTTTAGAACTGATCTGGTCATATGACAGTAGGGTACCAGTGGTTCCCAGGCTCCTGAGACTGGAAATCCCCATCTTCCATTGCAATCTATTCCCATACTCGCATCCCAGTATAGTTCCTGCTATTTCTTTCCTTCTGTATCCACACCTAGGGTTTTTGTTAAGTACTGACTTTTTGCTTGGTGGGGTTTTTTTGGTTGCCCCACTCCCTCCTTTCTGCTGCTGGTGGTTCTTCTTTCCCATTCCTACACCCACTTGAAGACTACCATTGATAACCTCATGGGTAACAAATCAGTAGGTTGGGGCTGAAACACATGCTTGTGTGGCCGATAGCTCTGGAGGAGCCAAGAAGAAAATAAGCTTGAACCAACAGCCCGAGCCTGTAGCCCTCCACTGAGCTGCTCCTTTAACCAACTACATTTAGTGGGTACCAGATGGAGGGAGTACAGATAGGTTATACAGGAGACAATAGAAAGCCACCACTTAATTCCCATCTGTGATAAATTCCACAGCTACATCATGCTTGCTAGAAGTGGACAGATCTGGTTTCATATACACCTTTCTTCATCCCCAATATCACCTCTCACAGGTAGTCAGGTATTCTCTGGTTGGCAAATATTCTGTTATAACATACCTAAATCTTTGCACTTTGAAACATCAGGAACTAGAATAAACCACAAAATTAAGCTGTTCAGGGTTCGCAGGGGGTATTATTGCAGTGATACACTAGTAAAACACTGGCAACTATATAGTCAAAGCGTTCTATAAGCAGAGCTACTGCCACCCCTCGAGAAACCCACAAAAATAAACAAACAATTTAAAACAAGAAGTGGAGAGAGTTGTTTTTATCTAGCAAATATTGCTTATGAGAATCCCTTACTGCTCAAATTGGGGAGAGGCACATTCCCCCCTGGGGAGGGACACCCCCATATACCCAGTCTCTCTAGTATTCCCATGCACATGAAGCAAAAGGTCATGATGTTGGAAAGACATGCTAATTTAAAAAAAAAAAAAAAAAAAAGAACTGTGGGAAAGCAACTTCTATCAGGTTAACCAAGAGGTCAAGGAAACTTCATTTCTATCTAGCAGTACCATGTTTAATCACAAAGTGATGGAGCAGATATTTTGACTTAAGTGGCCAGAAGACACTATGACTATATAGAGACACTGTGGCACAGTTTTGCTAAAAGTTTCCCATAATGAGTTTTACAGTGCGTCTTCTCTTTATATTCTAAAGTTGGGTTTTTTTTTTTAAATCTTGTGATTGATGCGAGCAATGACAAAGTTACAGGACTGAAGCTCAGCCCACTGTGTGTGTGTTATATGACTCTGCTCTTAGAGCGGAATGTAGCTTTTGCATTTAACTGCAAAGAAATATGCCAATGTAGTCCTTGATGAATCAACTTGCATTTGTGACAATCATTCTGAGATTTTTGGAGTGCACAATACTAACATCATATACTTTAAATAAGAACCATTAGGCAGTACATTATTCATTAAGCAATATGTTAAACAAAAACAAAAAAACAAAAAGAAAAAAAAAAGTTAAGTTACTGGATTAAGAGAGTTATTGCAGTCCTTACTCAGGGAAAGACTCCCATAAAAATAATATCGAAGATTGATCCTGCAGTCCTGCCCAAACTGTCTTTAGAATCTAAACATACATTCTCTCTGTTGATGATCATGAGAGCACAGACTGATGAAGTCTTCACACACACACACACACACACACACACACACACATTCTTCAAGTATAACTTCAGGAAGGTATTGAGGCAACACTGGAATCTGTAATAATTCCTTGAATGGTGCTTCACTCTTGATTTCACTGCAAAGGCTCAACATCTAATGTCCTTGCCAGAAATTCATAGTTGGTGGATTGCTGCCAGGAAGGTAATAAGGAATGCTGTATTTCCACAGATGTAGATGGTTAACACAATCTCTTTAAATGTATGACCCTGTAAAAGAAAAAAAACACATTTCACAATTACAGTGTTGTAAAGAAAAGCACATACTGTGAAATACTTTCCAAGGTAGCAACTTGCCTCTGCCTCTGCCGAGGTAAGCGACTGCAGAATTTGTATTCTATCTTCATCAATCACTTCAACTGCAAAACCAAAACAAACATGTGGTTAGCCCTGTACTTGATAAGAAGAGATGCAATGTTTCACACACACTTCTTTCTGGCTAATGATTGATTTAGTCAATGGAGGGCATGGTATTAAGACTCATCAACAGGCATCTCTACAGCCAGTTCAGAAACACCACTGAAAAAGCCTCAAGTAATGCATCCTCTCATGGCCTACACTTCAATGTTCACAGTTAAGTAGAAATAAGTGAGCTGTAGCTCACGAAAGCTTATGCTCTAATAAATTTGTTGGTCTCTAAGGTGCCACAAGTACTCCTTTTCTTTTTAAGGATAGAAGGTTAATGAAAATTTGGAAGAGCTTGCCAGAAGCATAGAGGACACTCTCAGTGTTTTGTCTTTTAAATGCTAAAGAGCAGTGGTTCTCAGCCAGGGATATGCAGAGGTCTTCAGGGAATACAGCAACTCATCTAGACATTTGCCAAGGGTTTACAAGAGACTATATAAAAAGCACTACGAAATCAATATAAATTAAAATTTCATACAGATTGATTTGTTGATACTGATCTATGTACTATATGCTGAAATGTAAGTACAATATTTATATTCCAGTACAGTTATTTTATTATATGGTAAAAATGAGAAAGTACACAATTTTCAGTAATAGTGTGCTGTGACACTTACATTTTTAGGTCTATTTTGTAAACAAATTATTAAGTGAGGTGAAACTTGGGGTACACAAGACAGACTCCTGAAAGAGGTCAGTTGTCTGGAAAGGTTGAGATCCACTACTAAAGAGGACAATTCGGTTAGGATTTCTACATAGTCAGCTGGATTTCTCACGGTCAGCAGGAATTTAACTCCTCTTTCCTCCAAAAATCCTCAGTTCCCCGCCCCCGCTCTCATTTTGTGTCATTTGATGCTGCTTTCCTCTGGTTACTCAAGCCACTAACCAGAGAGTCACCCAATTCTTCTCCCCTCATGTATAGGCAGCATTTAACTCCTCCCACTTCTCCACATAATAGCTAAATTGGTCACTTCTCTGCATTCTATTTTATTAGTAACTATCACCCTTCCTGACTACTGTAACCAGGGGTGAAAGTAGGTTGGTACTGTGTACCGATAAGAAGCTGGTACCAGCCTATACACAGCCAATGTTAAGCGCTTTAATGTCGCTACTGGCAGGGCTGCTGACTGAGGGGCGGGGGGCACGGCAGGCAAAAGGGGAAGCTGCCCCAGGGCCAGTGATTTAAAAGGGCCAGAGCCCCAGGCCCTTTTAAATCTCTGCCAGAGCCCGGGCAGCACAGGCCAGGCAGCATGGATGGGCTGACAGGGGGAGGCTGACCCCCCCCAACCCCGCCCCTTCTACCCAAGGTCCTGTACCGGTAAGTATTTAATATTACTTTCACCCCGACTGTAACAACTGCTCTCCATCCTTCTCGGCAACTATGCAGTGGTTTATTTACTTGGGTGTATAATCTTGACTCCTGGTGAGATATTGACCAAAGTAAAGATAAGAATTTGGGATGAAATCCTGGGCCTTACTGAAACTAACTTCAAAACTCCCATAGACTTCAATAGGGCCAGGTGCCCTGGTATTTAGCAGCTAATGAGCTACTCATGTGTGCTCAAATAGCATTTGTGCTTAAGATCTCCTGCTGTTGACCAGTCTGTTCCTAGGTAGGCAGCTACAGCTAGTTACAGTAATGGTTTATTGCAGAGGATCTCAAGTGACCTGCTTTCCTACCCAGATTCAAAGGACTGAGTTCACTCTCACTCCAAGCTTGACTTTCCCCCTAATATCACAATGACCTGTGTTGAGCTAGCAACACAAACAGAAGATTTCTGGATTACATTTTAGAGAATTGAGAGACCCTCTGGCACTAAGTTTTGGGATTTCATGACACACAGTTCAATTCAAAAATGCACCAGCACTTATAGCCAGGAAATTCTAACACAAAAAAAAAGTGTCAAAAACAATTCACCTATTGTTTTCAAGAGTGGTCACCAAATTTACATAAAAGTAGTCATCCATGCATTTATTTCACATATCCAAAATCACCTAAAATGAGCTGATATTTGCAAACACAACATTAGAGGCTGGTTTAAGCCTCTTAACTAGGCGAGCTAAATTATCCAAGTCCTATTTTGCACTACTTGGCAAGCAAGGGAGTGACACTAGCTATATTGTTTGGTTTGTACCTTTGCGAATGAGACAGTAGCTATGTATCTCCAGGAGAATATCAATACCGACATGCCAAGCTACAAATCCAATCATTGTATAAGTGTCCCATGGGTCTGGAAGGTTGAGTGCTGGTAGGTCCATTCCCAGGAACATAGTCACCACTGTTAAAACAAAGTCATAGTTTAAAGATGTGAAAAGAAACATTGAGAAGTACTGTCCCCAAGACAAAGCGACACAAGCTTATGGCTTAGTGGGTGAATGATTATCAAGAGTTAAATATACTTCTGGAGGCTTAAGAGTGAAAAACCACATCCAGCTATCTAACTGTATGGCTCAGGATAACCATGATCCTTGTTATACATTGATCCTATGAAATAACGTCATAGGATCATACATTAGCTATGGTCTGGAGCTAATTTACCATATATATTGTAAACATATTAATCTAAAAAGAGGTTTAAAAAAGGACAATGATGTGATACACAGCCACCATGGAAACAAATTCCTCCAAATAAATGGAGGACCCCAACTGATTTGGAAACTCTGGTGATTATATATAATTTTAAAAAACAAACCAAAAAAAACCCAAAACAAATGGTTTTCCACAAAACTACAAGATGAGGAGAGAGGGGGAGAGAGAGAGATGCCTTGTACCCACTTAGGCTCTGAAGGAGATCGGGGACTCTGGTGGCCTAAGACAAGAAAGGCGCAATGGGGTCCCAGTACTCCATGTGGATAGGTGGAGACTTAGGGAAAGGAGAGGAGCTTTGAATACACAAGCAAGCTTGTACAAATTTGTCTGGTTGTTGCTTACTCTTGCTATTGTACAGGATTAAGTCTGGTTTGTATAGCCCACACAGACAAAACCCTTATTCTAAGACCACTTCGGTGATTAGCCAGATTGAAGTGGTCATCTACATTAAGACCCAGGTTTGTGTAATTAGCGTTCAGCCACCATTCCATTTCTGCAATACCAATGTATCTCACGATGCCTAAGCAAATTGCAAATGGGCTATAAACAAATGAGGTACACTAGATATGCCTAGACAGGATTACAATTACTCACCAGCTAGTATTCTAGCTGTTGTGCCAGTACTCCAGTGAACCCAGTTAAATACTTGCCTTCTACAAGATGAAAGAAATAATCAGCGTTATATCAAGTAATTTAGTTGCCAACCTGAAATCTTTCAACGGATGAAAAGAGATCCTTAAATATGCCATGTTATCTTGAAAAATATGAAGTTTGTATCTGTATTAAACATGTTTAAAACTTGTTTTGTATACTATCAGTGTAATCTCTTGGAGAAGTACATTAAAATGTTATAAGGAGTGAAAATATCAGAGTACCTTGGTGCATGAGGAGGTGGTCTGAAACCTGCCATCAGAGGTTGAAAGATTGCCAGAGCCATCACGGTACAGCCAAGATACGGGTGAAAGCCTGCCCACTGAACAAAGGATTTCTTTTTATTAATACTGTGACATTCATGCTAAACAATGCAAGCATTATTCAGACCAAAGAACATGTCAGGAACAACTGTACACAATTGCAAAGCCTTATTTTAATACAGTTTCTTTCAGGTGCATTCCAAGCCCCTCTCCTTAGCTACTAGTGTTCCCACCTCACATGCTTTTTGCTCCAAGACTTGGCTAGGAGTAGAAGCACTTTTTCTCCCGGTGTATGTTTTTAAATTAAATTTAAAACTGAATTGTTATTTATAGTGTACAAGGCAGTTTGAGAAAAAACACAGAACTAGTGGAACATCGGGGCAAAGCTAAGAGCAAAGGACATAATTAGGAAAAGGAAGATTCAGACTGAGCATTGGGATACTTGATGTCAAGTATTATCATCACACACAGAACAATTTTCTTAAGAGAAGTGCTTTGCATTCCATCATTTAAAATTAGGCCAGATAAGGCACTAGAAAATTATACCACACAGAAGAGTTCTGTATTAGCTGGATGAGGGGAGGGGAAGCAGCAGCAGATTGACTCAGGACCTAATAGATCTTTTTCATCCTAGTTTCTGTGGTGAAACTAGAAAAAAAATGGGCTCAAAGCAAGTAGAATAATTCTAAACAAGGGCTTTAAAGTAACAGCTTTCATGGTAATTTCTTTGGAATTAAAGAACTATCTAGGACATTGACATTAAAAAACCCAAATCTACTGTTCATACATCAAATGACATTTATCCGGGAAACAATACAGACAAAATCTCAGAGGCAGCCCAAAAAGTTTTACTCACTTCACTCCAGCCTCCTCTGTATATAAAAGGAAGAACAAAAGCGATGCTCGTAAGAAGCACTGTGGTCAGCATCAGCATACGATGTACCTATGAACATTTAAATAGGTTTAAAAAGAACGGGTGGCAGTGTATTTTGGAGTTTTATTAGATGAAACTGTTAGAGTTTCAGAGTAGCAGCCGTGTTAGTCTGTATTCGCAAAAAGAAAAGGAGTACTTGTGGCACCTTAGAGACTAACAAATTTATTAGAGCATAAGCTTTCGTGAGCTACAGCTCACTTCATCGGATGCATTGGAATGCATTAGAGTTTGCATTCCATTGGCAGGCAAGCAGAGATTACTAGTAAATACTTAGCTGAACTCATTGTACTTCACAAATCCAAATGAAAGTTATAACCTCTTGTGGCACCGCAGGTCAAGAAATAAAAGAAGATTTAGGTTAAGGAGCACGACAGTCTCTTGTGTTTTATTCTATTTGTAATAAGACTAATACATACAGCTAAACTTTTATGTATAGTTTTTTGCCCACCTGGAACCAAATCTCCTTTCCAAACAACGAATGAGGCCAAACTGGTTTGAAGAATCTGGCAACAACAACACCAATGCTAACTGTAGTCATCCATGCAACAAACATTAATGAAGCTGAAGGAGAAAAATAGTCACATGTGAAAATTTGGTTATAAAACTGGATATAAACACAATTGACCAAATATTTCAGGGGATAAGCTTCAAAATGTAGCATTAGAAGAACATAAGAGTAGAGGGTCAAATCCTGCTGGTACTTGGTTCAAAAATGCCTCACACAAGGAGGTGCATATGCACATTGGTGTACTCTTGCCATATATCTATTTTTTGAGCCGAGATCAGCCAATAATAGAACTAATCTGTATGGATAGCACTGTAGAGAGATCTGTGCCAGGTCAGAGAAAGCACATGCACAAAGATATAGATTTCACTTCCAAACCAGAGGGCAGTCTATTGCTGCCTCCATGAGCTGGTTCACTGTGCAATAGCACAAGTCAAAAGAGGCAGTAATGAACAGCCCATGCTTTATCTGCTGACGGTAGGTTTTCTGGTGAGCACCTACACAGTGAATTTTTGAGTTAGATTTTAGTAGCAAAAGTTTAAAGTTAATTCAAAACAGGTCTTATTTCTTTGACAGAAAGTAGAATTTGCATTCAGCTCTTTAAGGACCTGGTTCAAAGCCAATTAATGTGAATGGAAAGACTCCCATTAACTTCAGTGGGCTTTGGCTCAGGCTCCAAGCCACCCCCCCAATGAGTATCGCATGGTTAAGGCTGCGTGTCTGTCACAGAGGTCACGGAACTCACGGATTCCAGGACTTTCAGTGACCTCCATGACTTCCGCAGTGGCCAGCGCTGGCTCAGGGGCTGCCTGAGCCGGGCAGCCCCTGGGCCAGCAGCAGTTTGGGTGGCACTTACCTGGGGGGCTCCCTGGTTCCCACTACAGCTCCTAGGTGGAGGAGCCAGAGGGCTCCATGGGCTGCTCGCACTCACAGGTGCTGTCCCTGCAGCTCCCATTGGCTGCCGTTACTGGCAGGAGAAGTGCACGGAGCCCCCCTGGCTCCCGCTCCCTCCCCCGGGAGCTGTGGTGACATGCCAGTTGGAGCCAGGTTGGCAGCCTGCCAGCCCTACCAATCCTCCCCTCACAGCAGGGATCCCGGGCCATGCACCGCACAAGCAGAGGTCCTGGACCATTTCTCCACATCCCCACCCCCAGCAACTACGGTCTCCCAGGCCCAAAGTTTTAATTAAAGGTATATAGTAAAAGTCATGGACAGGTCACGGGGCCATAAATTTTTGTTTACTGCCTGTGACCTGTCCATGAGTTTTACTAAAAATATCTATGACTAAAAATGTAGCTTTACTCATGGTACATGCATTTATTTTACATTGTATTGGAAAAAAGGGAACTTCAAAATAGAAATGCAATTCTAAATTTAGGTTTCAGAGTAGCAGCCGTGTTAGTCTGTATTCGCAAAAAGAAAAGGAGTACTTGTGGCACCTTAGAGACTTGGTGGAATGCATCCGATGAAGTGAGCTGTAGCTCACAAAAGCTTATGCTCTAATAAATTTGTTAGTCTCTAAGGTGCCACAAGTACTCCTTTTCTTTTTGCGAATTCTAAATTTAGGCTGCCAAGTCATAAAAATAAGAAAACAAAATCCCTTTAAAAAACAAGAGAGCTAGTAATATGCTTGACAAATGAGTAAAACAAGTTCCTCTCTCTGGATGAGCAGAATCCTGCAAAGCCACGTTACAGTTTGTCAGGTTTTTTAAACTTAAGCAAAAAAAAAAAAAAAAAAAAAAAGCGTTCCTACTTTTCCCCCCTAGTTTTCAAAACCAGCTCTCAATCAGGAGAAGCAGATACCCCAGTGGACTGACACCACAGGAAATAACTACTTTGCAGAAGAAAGGATGAAAATTTTGTAATCAACAGTAGCCTCTTCAACACTCGGCAAATCTATTATTTGAAGTTAGAACTGTAACTTGCCATGGAGCTTAAGAAGAAGTGGAGAGCGGGATCCCCCTACATCCTTTGGAGAGTCTGTGACATTGTACATTCGACTGGTGATCAGAGGCTGACGATGATGTTTGTGAATTAGACCTCCTATGCAAAGATACAGAGTAATTTATAGATCGTTAATTAAAGTTGCTGTGCTTGTACCCCTTCCCCTTCCATCCTTGGTTTACAATTCAGTGAGCATCATGTGTTGTAGGGGGATGGCGATTGTGTTTGTAAATTTCACCTCTGCAGATTCTGACTGGAATCTTTTGGATTCAACTCCACTCGCCCCCCCCATAAGAGTTTCAAAATATATATATATATAAATAATGTATAATCTACCTTAAAAAAAAAAAAAAAAGAAGATAGCATTCTATTAGATCTATAGGGGTTTGAAGATTATCTTGTATACAATGCTATTTAGTTTCCATACTCCTTTTAGTTTAATCCCTATTAAAAATTGTATAGGATTCTCTCTCAAGAATACTACTCCAACCGCCACATGGTTATGGAACACATTTATATTAAGAACAAACCAGGTGTTTGTTACATTTCCAGAAATGAGCCAGAGCGCATCACATTAAGGTCATTTTCACTGGTTACATGTGAAACTTAGAAGTCAGATTACTTCTTATGTTTATTTTTAATATAGCTTACAGGGGATAGTCCTTGTTTAGCATGGTTTGAGAAATGTGAATATTTACCCATATCTTCAAATCAGACTTACCTTCACTTGCCTCCCCATCTGCCAGAAATATGTAATAATTAGCATCTAGATTAAACCTCCCCTTATAAGCAGGAAGACTAAGGTTTCTTCTGAAAGAGCACTGAACAAGACCATCAGCCACTCTCCATGAGATATCTTCCAGGCCATTCTATGAAACATACAATTAACATTTAATACTCCTTGTTTTCAAGTTTGAAAGACCCCACACAAATTTACTGTGCTCCTTCCTCAAGGCCACTGATTTTGGCCTGGCTCTGCTTGACCAATGTTGGACAATGAGCCAATGTTCACTGTCTCTTAACAGCCCACATCATAAAAAGAGTTAGCTGCATCAGCATAGTCTGTGATGCCAGCAAAAATCTGAGAGTTGTGCTGATGTGGTAGGTTTCTAGGCAATAGCTGCAGGCACATGCTTTCACACATTACACTTTATAATAATAAGGCTCTGTCTTCAAAATGATGACTAACAAAAGTTGAGTCTTACACGAGTGCATTTACAGAAAGCTATTTTAAAAAGCCAATAGCTGCACAGGAGCACTGTGAAGTTAAATTACTTGTTCAAGGTCACACACAGAGAGCATAAGGCAAAGACGGAGTGCTTCCCTGAATAACAGACTCAGGAAATTTGCATCGTATTACCCATTTGTCTGCCACCTCAGCATGACCTTGGGGAAGTCACTTCCCTGCTATCATTTTTACTCTCAGTTAACTTTTGTAGAGAGTCACTGCAGGGCTCTCAAAGATCACTTACCCTGTGGAGCTCCATCAGCATGAGCAATGGTAGGCAATTTTTAGAAAGTTTCCCTAGCATAGACGGGGCAAAAAAGGACAAGTTCCTCAGATCACAAGGAGACTACCCCACAGGTTGTTCAAACAGAAATCATAAAGAAGCCAGCAACAGATCTGGGTCTCGACATATCTTATGCATCAAAAATAAGCACCTTCTATGTGAGGTGGGTCAGTAAGGCCAGAGAGGGAAAAATCTTGGGGTCTTAATCATAAGATGGCTGGTTATAGAGCTACTGCCTTATTAGCTCCATTCAGAGCTATTGGATTAAAAAAAAAAGACATCAGTGAAATATTGACAAATAAGGACCCAGCTGTGTGCAAAGTGACTTAACTGTCACATACCATACCTCTAAGTCCAACACAGGAGAAGTTCGCCCACTAAGATAGGCCGTGTTTACATTAATACGGTGATCTTCATTAATACACAGATAAGTATCATCGTCACCCTGAAAATAAAAGCATTTTCCCCCAATTTAGATAGTAGTTCTAGACAAAGCCACATGTAGATGAATGGTTTATTCCAAGCTCTTCTTTCCACCTGTTCTATACCTGGAGTAACTCCATTGCCATTACAGCAAGTTTACAATGGAGCAACTAAATGGAGAGTCTGGCCTGAAGTATTCTAAAAGTTGAAAGTTTGAACTTACAAAATCAAATGGAAATACTACTTTTTTGGATGACACTGGCTAGAAATCTATAAGGTATTAAAAGGTATTTAATTGCACACCATATGCCAATACCAATCTTTGCATTGTCAAGTGAAGAAGATAATGTTACAATTTAAAAAGTTTACTCCAAACAACAGGATATAGTGCCTGAAATTATAAAGGCTTACCACCAGGGGTCAGTGGTACATGTACTTTTTAAAAAAAGAAAAGGAGTACTTGTGGCACCTTAGAGGCTAACAAATTTATTAGAGCATAAGCTTTCGTGAGCTACAGCTCACTTCATCGGATGCATTTGGTGGAAAAAACAGAGGAGAGATTTATACACACACACACACACACACACACACACACACACACACACACACACACAGAGAACATGAAACAATGGGTTTATCATACACACTGTAGGAGAGTGATCACTTAAGATAAGCCATCACCAGCAGCAGCGGGGGGGAAAAAAGGAGGAAAACCTTTCATGGTGACAAGCAAGGTAGGCTAATTCCAGCAGTTAACAAGAATATCAGAGGAACAGTGGGGGGTGGGGTGGGTGGGAGAAATAACATGGGGAAATAGTTTTACTTTGTGTAATGACTCATCCCTTCCCAGTCTCTATTCAAGCCTAAGTTAATTGTATCCAGTTTGCAAATTAATTCCAATTCAGCAGTCTCTCGTTGGAGTCTGTTTTTGAAGCTTTTTTGCTGAAGGATAGCCACTCTTAGGTCTGCGATCGAGTGACCCGAGAGATTGAAGTGTTCTCCAACTGGTTTTTGAATGTTATAATTCTTGACCTCTGATTTGTGTTCATTCATTCTTTTACGTAGAGACTGTCCTGTTTGGCCAATGTACATGGCAGAGGGGCATTGCTGGCACATGATGGCATATATCACATTGGTAGATGCGCAGGTGAACGAGCCTCTGATAGTGTGGCTGATGTGATTTAGGCCCTATGATGGTATCCCCTGAATAGATATGTGGACAGAGTTGGCAACGGGCTTTGTTGCAAGGTTAGGTTCCTGGGTTAGTGGTTCTGTTGTGTGGTGTGTGGTTGCTGGTGAGTATTTGCTTCAGATTGGGGGGCTGTCTGTAAGCAAGGACTGGCCTGTCACCCAAGATCTGTGAGAGTGATGGGTCGTCCTTCAGGATAGGTTGTAGATCCTTGATGATGTGTTGGAGAGGTTTTAGTTGGGGGCTAAAGGTGATGGCTAGTGGCGTTCTGTTGTTTTCTTTGTTGGGCCTGTCCTGTAGTAGGTGACTCCTGGGTACTCTTCTGGCTCTGTCCATCTGTTTCTTCACTTCAGCAGGTGGGTATTGTAGTTGTAGGAATGCATGATAGACATCTTGTAGGTGTTTGTCTCTGTCTGAGGGGTTGGAGCAAATGCGGTTATATCGTAGCGCTTGGCTGTAGACAATGGATCAAGTGGTATGATCTGGATGAAAGCTAGAGGCATGTAGGTAGGAATAGCGGTCAGTAGGTTTCCGATATAGGGTGGTGTTTATGTGACCATCGCTTATTAGCACCGTAGTGTCCAGGAAGTGGATCTCTTGTGTGGACTGGTCCAGGCTGAGGTTGATGGTGGGATGGAAATTGTTGAAATCATGGTGGAATTCCTCAAGAGCTTCTTTTCCATGGGTCCAGATGATGAAGATGTCATCAATGTAGCACAAGTATTTCCATAAACCTGGAAATCCTGGACGCCCCATCATCTCAGGCATTGGCACCCTGACAGCAGGATTGTCTGGCTATGTAGACTCCCTCCTCAGGCCATTCGTTACCAGCACTCCCAGCTATCTTCGAGACACCACTGACTTCCTGAGGAAACTACAGTCCATTGGTGATCTTCCTAAAAACACCATCCTAGCCACTATGGATGTAGAAGCCCTCTACACCAACATTCCACACAAAGATGTACTACAAGCCGTCAGGAACGGTATCCCCGATACTGTTACGGCTAACCTGGTGGCTGAACTTTGTGACTTTGTCCTCACCCATAACTATTTCACATTTGGGGACAATGTATACCTTCAAATCAGCGGCACTGCGATGGGTACCCGCATGGCCCCACAGTATGCCAACATTTTTATGGCTGACTTAGAGCAACGCTTCCTCAGCTCTCGTCCCCTAATGCCCCTACTCTACTTGCGCTACATTGATGACATCTTCATCATCTGGACCCATGGAAAAGAAGCTCTTGAGGAATTCCACCATGATTTCAACAATTTCCATCCCACCATCAACCTCAGCTTGGACCAGTCCACACAAGAGATCCACTTCCTGGACACTACAGTGCTAATGAGCGATGGTCACATAAACACCACCCTATATCGGAAACCTACTGACCGCTATTCCTACCTACATGCCTCTAGCTTTCATCCAGATCATACCACTTGATCCATTGTCCAGCCAAGCTCTACGATATAATCGCATTTGCTCCAACCCCTCAGACAGAGACAAACACCTACAAGATCTCTATCATGCATTCCTACAACTACAATACCCACCTGCTGAAGTGAAGAAACAGATTGACAGAGCCAGAAGAGTACCCAGGAGTCACCTACTACAGGACAGGCCCAACAAAGAAAATAACAGAACGCCACTAGCCATCACCTTCAGCCCCCAACTAAAACCTCTCCAACACATCATCAAGGATCTACAACCTATCCTGAAGGACGACCCATCACTCTCACAGATCTTGGGTGACAGGCCAGTCCTTGCTTACAGACAGCCCCCCAATCTGAAGCAAATACTCACCAGCAACCACACACCACACAACAGAACCACTAACCCAGGAACCTAACCTTGCAACAAAGCCCGTTGCCAACTCTGTCCACATATCTATTCAGGGGATACCATCATAGGGCCTAATCTCATCAGCCACACTATCAGAGGCTCGTTCACCTGCGCATCTACCAATGTGATATATGCCATCATGTGCCAGCAATGCCCCTCTGCCATGTACATTGGCCAAACAGGACAGTCTCTACGTAAAAGAATGAATGGACACAAATCAGACGTCAAGAATTATAACATTCAAAAACCAATTGGAGAACACTTCAATCTCTCGGGTCACTCGATCGCAGACCTAAGAGTGGCTATCCTTCAACAAAAAAGCTTCAAAAACAGACTCCAACGAGAGACTGCTGAATTGGAATTAATTTGCAAACTGGATACAATTAATTTAGGCTTGAATTGGGAATGGATGAGTCATTACACAAAGTAAAACTATTTCCCCATGGTATTTCTCCCACCCACCCCACCCCCCACTGTTCCTCTGATATTCTTGTTAACTGCTGGAATTAGCCTACCTTGCTTGTCACCATGGAAGGTTTTCCTCCCCCCCCCCGCTGGTGATGGCTTATCTTAAGTGATCACTCTCCTTACAGTGTGTATGATAAACCCATTGTTTCATGTTCTGTGTGTGTGTGTGTGTGTGTGTGTGTGTGTGTGTGTGTGTGTGTGTGTATAAATCTCTCCTCTGTTTTTTCCACCAAATGCATCCGATGAAGTGAGCTGTAGCTCACGAAAGCTTATGCTCTAATAAATCTGTTAGTCTCTAAGGTGCCACAAGTACTCCTTTTCTTTTTGCGAATACAGACCAACACGGCTGCTACTCTGAAACCTGTACTTTTTAAAGTATTTATGCAGTCAGCACCAGGATAGTCTGTAAAATGGTTTGATCATGGTGTCTGACAGCCCATCAGCACAGTGTTTTTGGGATGCTAGAAGTGTTTTCATCTAGACTTTTTGAAAATCAGTGCCAAAAAGGGGAGGGATTTTAACTCAAATGAATAATTTGTTTATAAATAAAATTACTCTGTACTTTTTCTACAAAGTATCCCCATCAACATTGCCAGAGCCACTTAAATACCTCTGATTATTTAAGCTAAGTAGATCAATTTACATTATCAAATTATGTGATTAAAACTGGAATTAGCTGTTGAGGTCAACAAAGAAGAGAACATTATTTCTTCCTATATTTGTAGAGTGAAGAACTACTTTTTCCTGTGACAACAGACACAAAGAAATGCTTTAAGAATGTTACTCTGTTCAGTAAGGAAGTTAGATATACCGATTAGTGCATAATACTCTTTCACATTGTAACTCTCTTCAACCATAAGAATCCCCAAAGGGCTTTCAGAAATGAATGCGTCCACTCCTGAACTGCATACTTCTTTTGGACAGAAACCACAGTGAACATACAGCAGATTCCTTTTAGGATAGGCAGTGGAGAATATCGCATCTAACTGCGACTACCCAGGAATTTAGTTATGCTAAAAATGTAACTGTCTGGAATTTGATCAAAACAGAAGGTAAGTTCTCCTTATTCTTTCAGAGAGTGCCAGAGGATCTTTAATGCACGTGTTAAGTCAGGGACTACATTTTTCTTTCCACACTTGTAAGAGGCTACCTCCATCCAGCAGTGCTCTCAAGCACCACATCGGAGTAATTATTAGTAGGGGAAGTGCCACTATCACCTTTTCCATCAGCATTTCAGTTTCTCTTGAAGGGTTCTCATCTACTACTCAGGCCTATTTAATTTAGAAAATCTGATGGATGTGCAGCTGAGAATGGTGGGGTTGCACCAGTCTTCATCCTCATTTTCTTGACTAAGAATAAATTATTTATATATTTTGTTGTGCTACTTGGATGGCATAGGAAATACTGTAAAAAGGATACTCACCATCCACTGGTCATGAGATAATGCAAAGGCTATATATCCTTCACTAGGACCACTCATTTCAATAAGTACCGAGTGGTTATTTTGTTTGAAGGACAGAAAGAAACAATAGGCAGCCCCAGGATCACATTTTGGAGGATTCCTTATGCAGAACTTCGTACTTCCACAGCCGGAGGCATTGAACTGGACAGACGAGTAGAAAATTAAGTTAACAAAAGAAGCTGGTCATTCTCCACCCCACCCCACGTACTACAACTACAATTACTATAGTCCCAACTAATGTAGAAGTGAAGATTTATACAGAAAATGCATAAAGAAACCCCTCTTCTTCTCCCCCACCCAGCCAATAATTACTAACCAGGATTAGAATTCACTGTCATGGTAGTTATTAAATTGTGAGCTTTGAATTCACCAATCAGTTCAAATGAAAGAGTTTGACATCATAATGGTAACAAGGCTATAATTTGGAAATATAATACAATCCCCTCCTGTCCAAGGACATTTCTTCCGTTTAATAAAATAAGTTATAATTAAGTAAAATGTTTCTATATACTTTTTCAGACTTCCCGCTATCTCACTTTTCCTAGACTATTCTAAGTCATCATCAACCCCATAGTGCTTAAGTTATTAGAAAGATGCTACTGTGGACTCTTACAAACTCAAAATAGCACATACTAGGGGAGAAAAAGTGTCTATTTTTTCCTGAATAGTTAGTTAAAACCCCAACAAGAAAAGATAAGATGCACAGAAGCCCGATACATAGCACTGAACTTTGAGAGTACAAAGTTAAATACAACAAATTCAGAACAAGCATGTTCAAGATAGCAGTAAGTGGAAAAAGATGTCATATTGCTAAACCTGGTCATGTTAAATGAGAATACTATTGCCCAACTAATGTTGCAACTTTAATTAGAACTTCAAGAACCAGTAATGGAAGTCCATACAAAGATAAATCCATGTGAACAAGCAGTTATAAATTAAGCCTACCCACTAATGTATAGAAATAATCTACTCTGTTCCTGCCAACCCACACCCTCATTTTATTAAACTCGAGTTTTATTTATACAGAACCACAGGTCAGCATGGCTATTTATATATAAGGCATAACATTACCCCCAGATGAGCGTAGGTATTTGCCTTTTTACCTTCTTACTAAATGGTGCTTGAACTGAGTTTCCTTCTCCCACTCCTTTTCTCTCAACACCTCAGTAGTAAATAATCTGAGACACACAAGATAGATGAGGTAATATCTTTTATTGGACCAACTTCTGTTGGCGAGAAAGACAAGTTGAGACAAAAAGAGAAATTGGTCCACTAAAAGATATTACCTCACCCACCCTGTCTCTCTAATATCCTGGGACTAACCTGGCTACAACAACACTGCAAACCAATAATCTGATAGGTCATTTCCTATCTTCCACCTTCTGCCAACACAGTGCCAAAGAAAAACGTAACCGCAGCCCTACTTAGGGAAAAACTCCTGTTGAAACAAGGCATAAGAACAGAATAAAGGTTGCAGAATTTAGCTCATAATAGAGAAGTGATACCCACCGATTTTGTTAGATGGTAAACTGGCTGTAAAGTTGGTAGAATCTCTGGTGTAATACTTGTAGGTGTCGTCAAAGGTGGTGCATTAGGTTGGGAAATGATGGGACCAGGAATCTTCACCCAAAAGATTTCATATTTCTCTACAACTGTGGCTCTGAGGGGAGGGGAGGAAACCATACAAATATTCAGAGCTGTGAGGGATGTGCAAGTACTAAATGAATTACTAAATAATGGTTTAAGAAAAAGGAGGGAAAAACTCCTTTATTTAGCTGGCCAAAAGCTAACACACTTGTCATAATGTGTCATACAACTACTCTCTCCAAACTTGGCATCTACACAGGTACCTGATGGGGTGGGTTGGTGGTTGTTAGGTTTTTCTGGGTGGGGGGGAGGGGGAGAAAAGAGAGCAAAACCCTCCAGCTAAAAGGATCTACCACATAGCAGATCAAGCTTCAGAAATGGATTCAAGGCAGTCACTTCCCAACTGCCTGCTGCATAACTTGCAGCATCACAGAAGGGTGGCATTTAAATTTCTATTTCAAAACATGAGTGTCACTGTTCATACCATACATCCTGGGTCCAAACTGTAAAGCCATACAACGGTAGCGCACGTGTACAGTTTTGCTTAGGAATTAAACTAAAATTCACACATCACAAAAATATTTCTATCGCTACATTTGTAAGTCACCCCTTTGCCAAGAGACAGGAAAAATCCTAAGTAGTAGGCCAGTGTCAGCTGGTAACATGCCTTGTAACTTTCCCCACTTCAAAAAAGAGGAGAGAATTTTGATGTTTTTCCATAAGCAGCAGAGACAGTTCTTGAGCAGGAGTTGGTGTGGGCTGAAAAGGGAGGAAAATAACAGTTTCCTCCCGAGACATTTCCTGGGTGCTAGTCAATATTTATGACAGAGATAACACTATATATTCACCTAGTTTGCATTTTTAATAAAGTAGCTCCAATATCGTGTTTACTTACAGAAATTGTACATGTTCCGGTGCATCTGTGGGAGCAACCCAATAAGCCTCTACATGTTTCTTTTTTGACTTACTAGTGTGACTGACAGCAGAATTCTGAAACAGATATATCCAGAATCAGAGAGACCCTGCACATAGGAATATATATTACAAACTATGTACAAATAGCAGCACTCCTATAGTTATTCTACAAGGCAACACAATGGTGCACTAGAGATGCAGTTAAACTCAGTCCTGAACAAGCCCAGACCCACCCCACCTTCCATTGATATCAATGGAAAGCCTCCATACTGACTTCAGTGGGAAGCCAGTTGGGTCCTATGAAAGGGAATCACTTACAACTGGGCTGTGGAAATGACCAATGTCTACAATATATGCTGTATGTTGTGCTACATGTTCTACTTAATATTGACACACTAAGAGGTATAGTCTACTTGCTGTGTGCAGAGCCAGTTGGCACTAACTATTGCACATTACTGGAAGCTGGAGGCTCTGGCCAGAGCTAACTGCAGAGAGCTACACCTCCATCTGCAAGTCACTGCCCAACTGTGTTGAGCTGCTGCCTAAACAGAACGAGAAGGGCTAAGAAGCTTAGGCCATGTCTACACTGGGGATTTTAGCTATTGGTGTAGCTACACCAATGCATCTTAGTCCCCGTTTGAAACACATACCATACCTTTACAAGTCCACATGTCAGGAGCTGAGAAATCCTCTCTTCAGCTAGCATAAAAGAGCCAACTGCAGGGCCAGCCAAGTTCTCTGCATTCCGGGCTTGTATGAAAAATCCTTCAAAAACTGGACCAGATAAATTAACTAAAATAAGGAGGGGAAAAAAGGTAAGATGTTAAGATATTTTCAATGTAATCTGTAAAGGTGGAAGTGAACAAATATGCTTCCCCTGCCCCCCAAACCCCGTGCCTTGGCAATGACCACTGTTTAACATTATTTTAGAGGTTAATATTCATGAGCATCATCAGGACATTTCAACTTTCTCAGGATGGGGCTGTCTATGATTCCTTAAACCAGGTAACCACAAGAAATCTACAGAAGAGGAGTGTGAAGCAAGACAAAGCACTTTCTTTGACCACCGTACTTTACCACAACTGCAATGCTGGACACAATACCTTTTATATGGTCCCCTGGTCTAAATTCAGTCTCATTCACTGATATAATGTGCTCAGGCAATGGCTGTGGAGAATGTCCATGGCAAGGCATCATACTACTGCAGGCCTCTTTTACTTTTCCATTTGGATAACAAGCCGCAGGAACAGAAAGAAAGGCAAATATCCAAAGAGTAAAAGCCAGTCCAGGAGACTCCATCTGAATAAGTTAAAGTCACACATTATTAACTAACACTGTAAATGCTATGCTGTTTACAGAGTAGGAAGACTAATGTTGGTCTTTAGTAGACATGATTAAATTATTTTTTTTAAAAAAGATATTTGCAAACATCTTCACAAGCAAAGGCACCAGGTTCAAGAATCTTAGCAAACTGGAGTATCCAGACAATTGCCAGGCATTCATTGAGATTGTTTATAGACACCAAGCATTCAACAAATTTTAGCATGAATGATTATTTGTTCAAGAACTTTGTGGTTGTGGAGGATCATCCAGTCATGTGGTACTGTTTGTCCTCTCTGGCAAGAGTTGTGTTGTGAACAGGCTACCATTTAAAGCAAGGTGCAAGTTTATTTTCTCCTTTTAAAATAGCCCTTTCAAAAGAGTTTTTTCTGCCTTTCTGCTGACATTTATGGGTCCTCTCAACAGTGAAGAGAAGATAGGACCAATAGCCCCCAAACATGTGTGGGCTCACTCTTTGCTTCTTCTACGCTCAGATACTTGAAGTGAGGATACTTGGCCCTTATTACACAGTATAAGACACTCCTCACTTTCCTTTTAGATTTTCAAAATGCTTCACAAAACACTAACATTCTCACATATGTAAATATCATCCCTGTTTTACAGATGGGGAAAACAGAGGGAGAGAGATTATCTGACATGATCAAGGCTGCAAAGAATCTTTGTCCTGGGAGTATAACTCAGGAGTTCCTGCTTTCCAGTCTCATGCTCAGCCCATGCTACAATCTTCAGTTGCATTCTGCAGTCAATCCTAGAAAAGATAAGTCAGCCCCAAGCAGGGACCTGACTCAAAACCCTCCCTACATGACATTACACCCTTCCTCATCTGACCAGTCCAGTCAGATGAAGCCCACCAGTTACATGGGACATATGCAGTTTCAAAGTCAACCTAATAAAATACAAATTCAAAGGATCATAGCATTAAGGAACAACAAAAGCTTATGACAAGTCCAGATGTTTATTAATCAGAATGACAAAGTAATCCAAATCATGCAGTACTGATTGTGAACTAGTCATATATTTATTCTTTTTTACATGACTAAAGATTCCCCAGTGATTACAATGGCCAAGTAGTGAAAAACATTTCTTTAAAGTCAGATGAAACAAACGATTTTTAGAATGTTGTCACAGTAATAAAGCTACTGTTTCAAAGTACAAAGTTACTGGCTAGAACTAAACTCTGATCTTATGCACTAGAAAAATATTTGTCAGTTTATTAGTTTGTAGGAAAAAACCTGTATTTCTATTAGCTACATACAGGTTTTCCCAAAGCACTCCCCCATGGAATCATCTTTTGGATTTGAACAGAGTAGTCCTGGACTTTTTTTCACCTTTCATCATGAGAAATGAATATTGATGCAAAGAACCTTGATCTATTAGGACTGAAGATCATGATGGAGGGCAATGTAGATCGGACGCCAGAGGTTTAAAAGAAAGAAAATTTAATTTGTTCTGCCACAATGGAGTGTATGGCAGAATGGTAGGTCTGGATTTTTAACGTTACATTTATGTACAGTCTGATCTTTTATGGGAATGGGGTTGCTATTCTGCATGTTAAGCAGAACATTGTAAATAAAGTTTTCAATTATTATATACGAGGAAATTGTTCAAAATAAGAATACATTTGATACTGATTTTGCCTCATCCTCGTGTTTTCTTCCATTATGGTACTGTTATATGAACAGTATTTGTAAACACAATACGTTCTGTACTTACAGGTATAAGATAGACATTTGATATTATGCACAATATTGTTCCAAGACAGACGCTCTGGGTGGCAGCATTATTTCAGGGCATACTCATTAAATGGTATCTGGGGTTTTGACAAGTACCTGGTGCACCTTTACCATATGATGAAGATAACTTGTTTCTACTATGGTCAAACAAAATGGTAAGAAAAAGACTCTTCACCCTCACTGAGACATCTCAAGGTTGAAAGCAGATTACCAGAGAGTAGAGTTCCCCCGTTTAACTGTGTAGGAGAGACATTCCCAGAAAGAAGATCTTTGGACCTCACATTAGTATATTTCTGATTTGGGTAAGTAGTCTATTTTACACAAATAGATCAGAAAAAATGAGTTCAGAAGCTTCCTAAGCACATATGGATGTGAAAATACCACAGGCACAGCACCATTTCTCAGATAAGCAGAGCCCTGGCCTGTGATAAAAAGAGAAATCAGAAAGGCTACAAGGCCAGAGTAACCATTTATTCACTCTAGAACAGGGGTTCTCAAACTTCATTGCACCGTGACCCCCTTCTGACAACAAAAGTTATTACATGACCCCAGGAGTGGGGACTGAAGCCTGAGCCAGGGTTGGGGCAAAGACGAAGCCCAGGGCTGAAACCAAAGCCTGAGTCCTGCCACCCGGGTCAAAGCCCAAGGGCATCAGCTCCCGGGTGGTGGGGCTTGGGCTTCACCGCTGGGCC
This sequence comes from Dermochelys coriacea, assembly GCF_009764565.3. Taxonomy (NCBI): domain Eukaryota; kingdom Metazoa; phylum Chordata; order Testudines; family Dermochelyidae; genus Dermochelys; species Dermochelys coriacea. Next base: position 71,318,550 of record NC_050075.1, on the reverse strand, counting down.
CTAGCAAGTCTAACACCAGCCCTGGTGACCCCATTAAAACAGGGTCACGACCCACTTTGGGGTCCTGACCCACAGTTTGAGAACCGCTGCTCTAGAAGCATGTAATATTAGCTCTTTTCCCAGAATGCTGGATGCAATTGTACAAAACAATGCAGGGTTTGTGCTTCTACATAAAGTCAGCAAACAGCTCTTACATTCAGTAAATTTGAGAAAAATCCATGTCTTCAGAACGATTATACTCCAGGGACTACTAGAACAACTACCACCTTCCCTAAAAACAAAGCTATTGTTTTCCTTAAGAATACTGAGACACAAGACAAGCTAGTATACAAACTCATTGCGTCATCGATTACTTTTAGAGAGCTGGTTTCCAAGCTTATTGCAGATGACAAATTAAAATGAATTTGGTGAGCTCCTCCTAGTCCCCATTCAAGCACATCTCAAAAATCCATCACAATTCTCAATCACCACCAGAGTTCTGTGCTGGAGGGGCAGAGGAGCACATAGAGGATATAGTTTACAAGAACTGAGTTGCATTAGATTTTTGGTGTAAAGAAAGCTTGCATAGTTCTTGTTGAGATCACAGTATGCTGGCTCAAGTCACTGCAACTTTTCCCTCCCTGTCATGAGCTCTTACTAACAGAAGGTATAACAAGCTTCAACATCTTTCAGAGTAGCAGCCGTGTTAGTCTGTATTCGCAAAAAGAAAAGGAGGACTTGTGGCACCTTAGAGACTAACAAATTTATTTGAGCATAAGCTTTCGTGAGCTACAGCTCACTTCATTGGATGCATTCAGTGGAAAATACTCCATGTCCCCAGCCAGCTTCAGCATGTCGACAGTTACCAAGAGATAAGACGTGTATGTGATAAGGCGATAACAAAACAACGTTTAGGGTTCCAGTTTAAATAGTAGATGATGTGGTACAGATTTCTCTTTAAAAAAAAAAAAAGCCAAGGTTATTCTTCTGCAAACTGAATTGGTAACAATGCTACTTTTTTCCATAAAGCTAAAAATGGTTTTGCACAGGAGAGAGAAGAGGGAGATGTGAAATAATGGTTATGCTGAACAGTCATTTAAAATGGGAGGTAGTGTGGGGAGACATTTATACAAGGATAAGTGAGTTTCTGCTTTGTATCCCAACTTTCCTACTAAAATTTATTCCTCCTTTAAAAAAAAAAAAAAGCAGCTGAGTTTCCTAAGAAAGTCCCTTACTTTGAGTTAAGATTCTTTTACAGCATAACATTTTTCTCAGGGTTCTTCTGCCAGTAACAGGAAGTTATTCTTGAAACGCAGTTCCTTCTAGTACATGTATATACAGCAAACAGTATTTTGAGTCTTTTGGAGATTCACTTTCTGTGGAATGTCAGAGAGAATAGGAATTTGGCACTGGAGAGAAGCCAATTTTTGTAAGGGGTGAGTCCAACCAAATACTGTACCTCAGATTGAAAGTTGCCCAAATTCTCTGAAAGGAGTTCAGTGTTTGAAACCCAATCCAAAGTAGAATGTCATGCCAGATATCATTCCACATAGTGGTAAAGCCCCAAACCTAAACACCTTGAAGTTTGGGAATTGAAGTGTAGCACCAAAGATAATTCTCTCCTCCAATCTATTGCATATCTTACCCTTCCTTAAGGGAAGAGAAAAAAAAACTAGACTAGGAGAGAATGTTAAGAAGCTGACTTACAATAAAGCCTCAGTATAGGTACATTTTAAGACTTGTAGCTTGTTTGCCCTTAAGTCCATAACAGTAATAACAGAGAGACAGAACACTTCACAGCCTTGTGAATATGACACCATTAACCACACATTAACTAAAAGCCATGAAGGAAAAATTGAATTGCTTGGAAAATTGAATATATATATTAGCAGTAGGTCAGGATGGTGTGATATTCAGAGTTTTAAAGGGAATTAGCTAATTAATTTACTGAACCAGTAATAATTGCTTCAGAAAAAAGTCACCATAAACATAAGATCTCAATAATTCAAATAATGTGTTGAAATCAAGAGTGGTAAGATAACAAACCTGGTAAATCTATGTCAATCATTAGTAAAATTATAGAACATTTGTATTCACTCAATACAGCTGTTCTCCTTGAAAGGTTCAGAAAAGTCAGTCCAGGGTCAACCAAGCTTTCTGAACCCTTTCTCATATAACATCTTAATGGAATCTAGAATAGCTACCCTTCCCTCCATAAAATTACAGGGCTACTTTTTCTGATAATTACAGTTCTCCAGTCCATAGCATAGATTTGCTTTATCATAGGCAATTTCCAAAACATGAAGTCATGCATGTTATTTGCTAAAAATGAGCAACCATCACAGACAATAAAAAAAATAAAAAAAACTCAAACGCATTAAGATTATTGCTACACTTGCCTAATAGGTAAACAAATTCAAATGCTATAGTCTGTCCAAAAGCTATTAAAGTTTCAATAAGTGTATAAACCATATAGTGTAGAGCTTAAGACATGTATTTTTCCAGGGCAGCATTTAAATAATAAGGTAAGGCGGAAAATTAGAAAAAAAAAGTTCCTAATCACAGTGCTCTGAAAACACACTAGAAACATTAGACTTCACATGCATCCCATTTTTGATCAGGCTCTTCTGGGGTAAAAAAAATGCACATAGATCACATTGGAGTTATTCTGTTTGAATAACACATTTTGTTGTTTACGTTTGTAAATCACCATGAAAGGGAAGAGGACTTTCAAAAAACTTCTAAACACGCCTCCTTCCCCAGCCTGTAGCGAATAATTTGAAAGTGATCACTGCTATAAATATCTTACAAGAATGAAAAATAAGATTGTTAGATTTTTTTCTCCTCCATGACTATTTCCAGCTCAAAAGCAGTGAATTGATTTTTGTCAGATGATCTAAGGAAAGCTCAATCAGAAGGTCACATTAAATCCAAGACTCTAGATAAATTCTATTAAATCATAACTGGAAAAAGACTAGCCCTTAAGCCACACTACAAGTAAAACCGAAGGCTACCCACAGATGACTGGTTTTATACCCAATGTGAAGCAGAACGCAGTTAGCTACACTGGTGCCATACGTGAACAATCCATAGTTACCTTATATAACAGGAACACACCCATTAGAAGACAGCAGTTCTTGTAGTATGGGATAACTAATAATCTCTAGCATTTATATTAACTTTAGAGCCATCTATATACAATTTGAAATGGAAAATCTTCATGGAGTTTAAGGTTTCGTTCACAAGTTAACCAAACTGCACCATTCAACAATGAACTGCAATAAATCACGAAAAGAAAGTCAAGCTGTTTTACCCTAGCTTTTTTACAGTCCAGAAGTATTTTCAAAAGTTTTTTTTTAAATGACCTTATGACATGGTTGTCCTATATGGTGTGAGAGCTGGCAGACCTTAATGTCAGCAGATTGTTAGTTACAGTTAATCAGACTATATGTATTCTAGCACAGTAGATCAAAATGTTACAGGATTTATACTTTAATAAAAAAACAACAAAAAACAGTGACTACTTGGGAAATGCTTTAGAACTTGCCAGTTGGGGGGGTTTGTGTGTTCATTATGTACTTTGTAACTCATTTCTATGCAATACACTACTCCTTTTCCGCTCTCTCATTAGAGAGAATTGATAATCCACTAGCTTCAAAATATACTGATCTGAATAAACCCCCACTTGCAGAAGTGTCATACAACAATGCTTCAAACACTGAGCTATAAAAAGTACTGAATCTGGAACTTTCCACAGAGTCCTTCAGCCCTCTAATTACGCAATGTTCAGTATATCATGATATTTGACAGCGCCTGCTTCCGGTCTCTGCTGCCAATCCTAATTCAGGAGGCACTGACTATCTGGAAATATATAGTTTAGTTTCCACGTCCATTTCATCCTTAGCTTCTCCATGATCAGACTAACCCGATTAACAGCTAATGCCAGCTCTGGTGCTAGTATTTACTTAGAACAGGGCCATGACTGTAAAACAAGTTTTACAGAGGTCACCTAAACAGCCAACAGCTGACAGGTAACTTGTAATCAGTACTGGCCTAAATTGGAGTTGAATTGGAATCTTCAATCTATTCCCCAAGCCATTGTTACCCAATACCTTCCATTTTAAGAAGTCTCTCACAAGATAGGCAAGCTACTCAGGGCTCAAGCAGGAGCCTTCTGTACTGGAGGCACCCTGCCCTGACTCCTGCACTGGGGACTACCCTATTTGCATGGGTTAACATGTTGGCAGGCCAGCAGGGATTGCCTAAAAACACAAATGTTGTTCCCAGGAAGCGAGTGATTTCAGAAGTGAGGAACAGATATTTTGGTTTTAAACAGGATCTGGATTTCCAGTCAGGTCTTTCAAGTACCTGCAAGAGACACTCCTGAAGAACTGAAGTCCCTCCTTCCTCAGCTTATCTGAACTAAGGGAAAACAGCTGTGCTTATTTAGATATGTAATAGAGCAGAGCAAGACCACTAACTGATGGAGTTCAGAGAGGTCATTTTGACCTCAGAAGAGAGACAGGAGGGTCTGTCCACAAAAGCTGCTATGATCGCAAAGCCAGATTGTTCATAACAGGACCTACCTGTTAAACTCAAAGGTTTATCCCCTTTTGAAGAATTCAAGTATCTAGCACTGGCTAAATTCTTTGGACAGATTAGAAAATAAGAGGTTGTACTTTCATGGACTACAATGACCTTTGGATCAGGCTCTTAGTAGATGTGGGACAGTGAGGACTGAAAGATACTGGATTTGACTTCAGCTATTGTTAAGACAATGTATAGTATGAGAATTTTTAGCTTTGTATTTTGTGTAGATCAAAAGTTGTAAAAACAAACCCCAGAAAAAGTCTGTTTTTAAAATTGAAAATGGATTTCTGCTGAATATGCCCAGCTGTACCAACTTTCCCTCTCCATCCTGCCACACCCAACTATCTTATTACATTTTGAGAGAGACAATATTTATCATTAATGGGCTAAAAAGATGCACCCTTATCTCAACCCTCACACACATTTTTTTAGAGGACTAAAAGCTGTACGATGATTAGAATCCCATAGCCTAATCATTCCTTTTCCCACCTGACATGTGTGTGCACACAAACCCCCCCTTCCCCCCCAGATGAGAGGTCCACACTAGGTAGTCAGGTGCCTCTGTAGCACCAGCACCATCCCACCTCCCAGGACATCATGGAGAGTTCTCTCAAAGATCAGCAATCTCCAGTTAAAGGGAAAATGTCAGCTGGTCCTGAGGAGAATTTACAGAAAAAGCAACGAAGCCTCAGCTTGTGCTATCTCCCATGCTAAACCCCTTACACGTGGGCAATGTTCCTAAAAGGGGGACCTGAGGCAACTGCCAAGAATTTCTAGGAGCTTGGTCTCATTCAAGCCATACTGCCAGGGATTCAGAGAGGGAACAGAGTGCCAGTGCATGACCACTGGGCCTCTATACCAGAGGCCCTGGCATCCAGCAGGTCTCCCGACCTCCATGAGATTTTTGGGGATGGGAAAACAACAGCTAGTTCCACTGGGGTGATGGCAGAGCTCACCCCTTCCCCAAATGGAACAGTCTAAGTTCCTACACTTCATCCCTGAGGAATTTCTTTAGAAGAGGGAGACAGAGCATCTGAATTAGAAACTAGGTGACCCACTGTTCAGATTCTGCATGCACTTCTGTGCATGTGATAGCTGTGCATGTCACACTATGCCATGTTTTCACTATTCTCACAAGACAACAGGGGACAGAGAGCCCTGCTGTCTGAGCTCCACTTCCCTGAGCAATACAAAAAGGAGGGTTGTGGTCACTTCTGATCCCCTGTCAGCTCTAAAGAACATAGTCGTCACAGAGAGCAGAAGGACAGCTCTGTTTGCATATTCAGTTTAGCAATAAACTCAGCACCCTGTATTAGTAAGTCATTTAGAAGTTGGAACTTTAAGACTGAGCTATTAGGAAGTCTGATAGATATTTCGCCATCTGGGTGAAAGAAAAAGTTGCATTTCAAAAATTTTATAATAGAGGAAGAAGGTTGCATTTTAGTCCTATCATCCTGAGCAGTATAGTATCCCTTTTTAAATTGGGAGCTCTCTGTATTCTGTACACATTCTTTGTTAGCTTGCAAAAAACAAAAATATATAGTTCAGTGCAAGAGCAGGAATAATCACAGACCATTCAAGTCTGAGCAAAGGAAAAATTGGGTCTCATTTGCTGTTTGCAGTGTGGGACACATTACAATGTTTTCTATTTCAGTTAACATTAAAGCTGCATACATGGAAGATTAAAAGAGAGTGTCTTCTTAGGGCAGGTCTACACTACGAGATTAAGTCAACTTAAGTTATGCAACTCCAGCTACATGAATACCGTAGCTGGAGTCAACATAGCTTAGGTCAATTTACTGCGGTGTCTTCACCGCGCTGGGTTGATAGGAGAAACTCTCCTGTCGACTTACCTTATGCTTCTCATTCCAGTGGAGTCAACAGCAGAGCGATCTGCGGTCAATTTAGCGGGTCTTCACTAGATCCGCTAAATCGACTCCCGGTGGATTGATCACCACAGCATCAATCCACGGTAAGCGTAGACATACCCTTAGAGATATAAAAGCCACACAAGAGAGCAAAATGCATTTGCTTTAAAATGAAGAAGCCGGATACTGTCATTTTTAAAGTAGACTCCCAAGTTCAACCCACAAACATTTCACACATACATGTATGTAAAACAGGAAATTGTACACAGGTGAATAAGGAGCTAAGCTTTCAACTTGTTGCACATTGGCAGACTGCTGTGCTAGTACAGGATCAGAGCCATTTTTTTTTTTAAGCACACATGTTTTCCTGGTACAAATCAGGAAGCCTCTTTGACAACTTGTTCCTGAAAATGCATTTTTGCCCAGCATTTTATACAATAATTTCTGGTTATAATACACACTTGCTTTGTGCCAGGTACAATTCATTTTTTTTTTAAATGAAAGGATAATAGCAACTTAAAAAACAAATATAAACCACACTTCTTTCAGCATATTCCACTGAACAAGTATAGAAGTGAAAGAGTAGAGAAGAAAGTTCTCTTTTTCTTATCCAGTTTACTTTGGTCACTTAATAACTCTGTGCACGATTGGGGCTTCCAGCTAACATTTATGCACATGCTTAAAGTTACTCACATGTTTAGAATATGTGCAAGAGTGGAGTCAGCTTTCTCACCTTTGGCTCCAATCCTGCATCCAATTAATAAGGTTCGCTTATGCAGGTTGAATTATAAGATCAGGACCGTGGGATAGTTTTTTTCCCCCCTCACAGGAATAGAGAAGAGAGTTTTCTTTTAAAAAAAAAAGGTACAAATCGTAAAACATGAAGAGGCAAATGTATTTTTTTAAAAGTCAAAATTGTTTCTAGATAAAGAAATTTAGTTTAACAGTATCTCTGTTAATATCTCAAACTTACAGCAATGAACATGCTTACTAAATAATTAGATCTCTTCAAAAAGTCTTCTGTGAAAGCCATTGTATAAGCATTATTATTATAAAACACTAAATGCAAAGCATTTTCATTTGCTTTATAACTGTTAGAAACATAGCTTTCTCTTTGCACAGGTTATCTGAAGAAATTTAGATTTTAGTATAATATAGAAACAATGCTGGAAGTGTATGGCATTAAAATAGTTAATTTGTGTTGATTCAAAAGCTTCTGGACTTCCAGAAAAAATTATATATAAAGCTTAAAATAGAATTTATATTCTCTGCATATACCAGATTATAATAGTTGAATTTTGCTATACATACCTACAGTTCTGTATAGCACAGGGAATACAGAAAACTGAGTTTCTCCCCCATCAACATACATTTTTTTAAAATTCTATTTACAATTATTACTTTCTAATCACAGGAAAGCAATCATTAACCTTATGCCTGACCTACACTATCACAACAGACACTCTTGAACCAGACTGTAGAACACCTGTTCTTTACTTGCTATATACACCTTGCTCAAGATAAAGCAATCACTTCACCCAGTACCACAAACACTCTTAAAACTAGTATTTTAATACACAGTTTTCAAAGCATTTTGGCTACCAAGAGAATCTTAACATCATGCTTACCTTATCAAATCATGCAGAGTGCTCTAGCCAGACTTCCTGCTTTCTGACAAGTTGTATCATACTTCAGCAGAGGGGTGGAGCCAACCAGTAGTTTAATCAGAAGGGAATACGCCCTAGGAACTGCTTGTTAAAGCAAGTGTGAGGCTAGGACCAAAGGGAAAAAAATAGTAACACTTTAAATTAACTTTTAGAAATACCTGTTTTAATAAATTGTCTTACACATTTACTATACCACATTTAAAGTCTATTTTACTTCCCTTTACCCTGATATGTAACTAATGAAAAATGCATGATATTTTACTCAACGGGGGGGAACACTCTTCTTAGGCAAATAGGCAAGAAGAATTTTGCCAGGCTGCAACAATTAATGCATATAATTATGCACACACTTAACTTCATTACTGAATATAGCCCATTGATTTCAATGGGACCATTCGGAGTAGTAAAGTTAAACAAATGCATGTTTGCAGAATTGAGAACTAAGGCCCAGATTCTCACAGGTATTAATTAGTGCCTAACTTCCATTGAAATCAATCTGAGGATCTGAAAGCTAAAGTCCTAATCATGTAAGGAGCTCTAGGCAAGCAGACCTATTTCCATGGACAGCTGTATTAATTTCTGAGGGGCTTTATGTGTGCACATGCCTCTCCCTGCATGTTCATTTTGGGATTGGGTCCTAAAAGATCAAATTAATTTTTCATTCATTTGCATTTTTAATTTTAATTTTCATTAATAATAAGATGTGTTAAAGCAAATTGCAGGGAAATCTTAAAAAGTTATAGAAGCAGGAGAGCTATATTTGCCTCCAAATGAAAACATTTGAGGATATTTTAGAATAATTTATTGGTGGGGGCACTATTTCTAATAATTGTTAATTTGTAATTAAGGGTGTTGTCCTGCTATCATTATATAAGAACTTCCTCCAGTTGTTTCTATTGAAAGGCAAATTAAAATGCTTTGTGTAAAACTTAGGACTGATCCTGCAAGCTGATCTCTACAGCTTGACCCCTAGGCAGATGCCCAATTAAATCAATGGGGCTTTGTAGAAGTCAGCCTTGCAGGATCCAGTGCAATAAATAAGCATATTTTGTTTTGCAGACTTGAAATGTTAAAAGTTACCTAGTAATGCTCTCAAGATACAGTCAGACCCTTGTACCTGTGAGGTGCTCTGTTAACTGCATTGAGGCTCTGGCCAGGATCCTAAATGGCATCTAGGCACCTAGCTCCCATTGAAATCAATGAGGATTTGGCTCTCTGTGGCTATGCAAGGATCCTTCCTGCAGACCATTATGCCTAAGAGAAATCTTACTGACTTCAGTGTAAAATTAGTCCTGGGTGTGCATGTTTGCCAGATTGCAGCTTTTATTACCAGCAAAGCAAATATGTACTGTCTTTAATTGGAAGTCTGCTTGCATAAGATTGCCAGGGGGCCCTAAGCATTTATGCAGACATCTTATGTCACAACTTTAATGTCCCTCATGTTTTGACTAAATCCTTTATTGTTCAGAAACCACAGTTTCTTTAAAAAAAAAGGAGGGGAGGGGAAAGAAGCAGCAACAAATATTCATAAAAACTCAAAGATATTCAGAAACAAAGTATTGTCACTTTTCAGCCCTTGTAGATCCTCTCCTATTTACTGCAAAGAGAGAAGTTTTTTGTTTTATTAGGGTTTCCATAGTTTCTGCCCCACTCACTGAGATAGCATAGGGCCTTGAGATAACAAGCTCTTATCCTCTTTTCCAGACCAGCCAATATAAGGAGCACAGTTCAGCATAGCGAAGACTCAGCCCACAGACTTTAAGAGAGAGCATAAGTGAAATACATTAATCAAATGTTCATACTGTGTGTTTGAATGCTGTGCAAAACTAAATATCTATATTTGGCTGCTTATATATTAAAACTGAAGGGAAGTTTGGAATGAAGAGTCTGAGAGTGTTTAGATATCTTGATGTGGTATTTGGGGCTGGTATGGAGGAATATCTTGTCTTAAATGGTGACTTTGACTTCCTGGTGTTTTAGATGTTGCTTTATTAGGAAATGCACTTATGCAAACTCAACTGTAAGTTAAAGATATTTTTTGTGGGTGGGAATTTAAACTGAGGATAATGACATAACATTAGGATGTCCCTAGCATGCTCTCAATGAAAAGTCAGAACTTTAATAAAGATACTGATCTGAGTTACTATATCCCTCCCTAACTCCCCTAATGCATTGCTGGCCTCTGCACAGGAGTGAATTTCACTTATGATGATGCACAATGGCAATACCATATTTACATTATGTTCTGACATGATGTGCAGTTAATCCACTCAGCGACTTATTTACTAGTAAACTGAAACAATTTTTCTGACCTCATTGGCATTAAGTTATAATTAATGCTAGTTAGAAAAATATAACTATCTACTGAAATATAGGAGACTTGCTTAGTATCATATAATTTCTCTCTAGTCCCACTTTTCCTAGAGTATGTCGACCACCAACCAATTTCAATACGATGATGAATTTTAGAGATGCTCTGTAAAAGCATATTCCAAGGTAGGTTTATGGTGCAAAATAATAATGAAATATCAATTCCATAAGCTATCAAATTGTTAGTGTTTTAGGCCCCAATCCTGGGTGATCTTCCTCAGTGAAATCATTGCATAAGCAGGTCCTTATTTTGTAGTATCTAAAGAAACACCATACAAAATCAAAATATAGGGGTGTTTGTTCCAGGTCAGTAGCAAATAAGGTTACTTCATGTCCACTCGAGATTCTACTCGATAAGTTTATGGAGGAGATGGTATGATGGGATAATGGGATTTTGGTAAGTAATTGATCTTTAAATATTCAGGGTAAATAGGCCAAATCCCCTGAGATGGGATATTAGATGGATGGGATCTGATTTACTATAGAAAATTCTTTCCTGGGTATCTGGCTGGTGAATCTTGCCCATGTGCTCAGGGTTTAGCTGATTGCCATATTTGGGGTCGGGAAGAAATTTTCCTCCAGGGCAGATTGGAGAGGCCCTGGAGGTTTTTTTGCCTTCCTCTGTAGCATGGGGCATGGTTGACTGGAGGGAGGCTTCTCTGCTCCTTGAAGTTTTGAACCATGATTTAAGGACTTCAATAGCTCAGACATGGGTGAGGTTTTTCATAGGAGTGGGTGGGTGACGTTCTGTGGCCTGCGCTGTGCAGGAGGTCGGACTAGATGATCAGAATGGTCCCTTCTGACCTTAGTATCTATGAATCTATGAATCCACTTTCCACTCATAAGTAAACCTAAAAATACAGTATTTTTTATAAAATTATGAGTCACAAAACCCACAAAAATAAGGTTAAAAACTATTTGAAAAGTGTCCATCTGTTCCTAATCCATTTCTCTGTTATAATTTACAACCACCTTTCTTGTAACTGTTATTTGTAAACCACTTAAAATATAGCCAAGTTAGGAGAACTCAGTTAGAATTAAGGTCTCAGCAGTCGGCTTGTACGGATCTCATTACAATATAAAGATCTGTGCCTCTGAAGGATGGGCAGAAATTATAGAAGATACAGCTAATTACCTGATTTTCACCTTCACAGAGGGAGGCTCAGCTTTGAAAATATAGCCCTTGATGCCACTTTAGTGTACATTTTGCTGATAACAATAGTTAGACATTGGAAAGTGAATCCATTTGTCCCTCCATGTTAAACTGAGCAAAAGGAGGGGATGACATTTTGTTGTTGCTCACTTGTTCAGCTCCTCTGATTTCAATAGCTGTTAGTGATTGTTTTATAACATTTTGGCAAATATTATTACAAAAAAGAAAAGAAAAGAAGGAACCAATAATAATAAGTGGGAAAAGTACTCCCACTAAAACAGAAGTCCTTAATCTTTCTCCAGGGATTCTGCAGTTTTCAAGCTTGTTGATCCCCTTTCCAAAATACACGAACAGGTGAATTGTCCTAGTGAAAATGTTTCCATAAACAAGGCTCTTATGCTATAAGAGACAAATCATTTTTAAACTTAATATTTCTGCACAATATGCAGTCAAAGCCAGAAAAGAGTGTCAGAGTTATATCAAGGAAATATACCCCTGCAGGGTATGTACTAGAAAAGGCCCACATCTGGATCCTGAGGCCGCAGGAAGTGTCACTTACTTGTAATACGACAAATATATCGCAGTTATAACAACCTATGACTTGACACTGTTTAATCAGTTTAAGGAATAATATACACATTGCAGATCACAAGCTACCATCTGAACTGAATGACCCGTAAAAAATACAAGCTTTCATCACACCAGCTTCTTGCCTCTCTTGTTAACTTTTCCCTCTCCCGCTCTACCCACTTGTTCTTCACTATGAAGGAGCTGTTTCACACTACCCTTCTTCTCCCTACCTGCCTCCTCTTCACTGGCCTAGGTTTCCCAGACAGAACCTCTCCCAAGCCAATTTTCGTGCACCCAGCCAAGTAGTTCAAGATGCTTTGTAAATATTACACCCTAGTGAGGTAGATAAGTATTATTTTGCCCATTTCATTTGCCCAGATGGTGAAACTGGGACAAACAGACTAAAGCTGAAGTTTAAACATGTCCGCTAATTAATTCTGAGCACATCAGTATTTAGGTTCCCAGTTTGAGGTACCTAGAATCCAATTTTCAGAAGCACTTAGCACTCCAACAGAAGTTAATGGGAGCCATAAGTCCTCAGCATCTCTTAAAATCAGATCCTAAGCACCTCTGTCTGTGCCCCTAAAAATTGAGGCACTTAAAATTAGTAAAAAGAAAAGGAGTACTTGTGGCACCTTAGAGACTAACAAATTTATTAGAGCATAAGCTTTCGTGAGCTACAGCTCACTTCATCGGATGCATTTGGTGGAAAAAACAGAGGAGAGATTTATATACACATACACAGAGAACATGAAACAATGGGTTTATCATACACACTGTAAGGAGAGTGATCACTTAAGATAAGCCATCACCAGCAGCAGGGGGGAAAAAAGGAGGAAAACCTTTCATGGTGACAAGCAAGGTAGGCTAATTCCAGCAGTTAACAAGAATATCAGAGGAACAGTGGGGACTGGGGTGGGAGGGAGAAATACCATGGGGAAATAGTTTTACTTTGTGTAATGACTCATCCATTCCCAGTCTCTATTCAAGCCTAAGTTAATTGTATCCAGTTTGCAAATTAATTCCAATTCAGCAGTCTCTCATTGGAGTCTGTTTTTGAAGCTTTTTTGTTGAAGTATAGCCACCCTTAGGTCTGTGATCGAGTGACCAGAGAGATTGAAGTGTTCTCCAACTGGTTTTTGAATGTTATAATTCTTGACGTCTGATTTGTGTCCATTCATTCTTTTACGTAGAGACTGTCCAGTTTGACCAATGTACATGGTAAACCCATTGTTTCATGTTCTCTGTGTGTGTGTGTGTGTATATATATAAATCTCTCCTCTGTTTTTTCCACCAAATGCATCCGATGAAGTGAGCTGTAGCTCACGAAAGCTTATGCTCTAATAAATTTGTTAGTCTCTAAGGTGCCACAAGTACTCCTTTTCTTTTTGCGAATACAGACTAACACGGCTGCTACTCTGAAACTTAAAATTAGTAGACATTTCAACATTTTAGTCCAAGGACACACAGCAGTTAGTGGTGGTTCAGGGTCTAGAAGCCAGGCAGCCTGAGTTAATTATGTGTATCCCTTTTGAGGAGATGCTCCTGTATTACCACACTGAGCCTCAAGGAGACTGGACCATGGACTCCCGAAGCAATGGCAATACAGGCTCAGGACTCTGCTTCTCAGATTATTTTAGGCTCCATGGCAGAGATGGAATTTGCTTGCAACGCAACCAGACCCAAGCATAAGCTAGAACTCAGAGACAAAGGGCTTGGTTTTGGTTTTGTTTCAGTTTTGGCTTTTGTTTGGAGTGTAGCAGAGAGAGAACCATCACACCTAAGAAGAACCCTTCTATTATCCACACTCCTAGCCAAGGGAAGACTTAGAGCCCTTTGACGATTTCTGGGACATTGGACAGTGTCATCTCAGCAGAGACCAGAAACCCAGGAGGCTGAGCAGAGAGTCACAGGCTACCAAGAGGCAGCCTAACTCCACATTTGAATGCAGACCAGAGAGCCACAAAGACACTCTTACAATTCTTGGTGTGGATACTTTAAAAACACCATTGTTTGTATATTTTGATATTGAGTTTTAAGTCATTCTCTGACTTCAGCACTGCACTGCCCAACAAAGACTGTGCCTAAACTAACTGTTTGCCTAAGCAGGTGCTGGGAGGGAGTGCATGGTGGTGTGCTTGTAACTGCTAGCTGCTGCCTCCATCTTCTGCAGGCAAAATGCCACCTTTGAAACACCTGCCACCATCTCTTGGCAGCAGTGTCTGCAGAGGCATGCCAAATAAACAATGACTCCCTGAAAAGCAGCAGCTGTCAGTCTCAATTATTAGGGTGAGTAGGCTCCATACCTTCAGCACATAACAATGCATCACCCTGTCAGCTTGGGTCCTGCCAGGAAATGAATTTCCTGGCCTAGCTCATTTACTCCCACTGTCCCCAGAGTGGGCAGACAAGATGACCCACAACAGTCTTCAGCGATGAGCATCGAGCGATACAGTGCGTTGTTGCACTGTGAATCACAGGATACACATCTAGAAAGCTGTATTGCTTGTCACAGCCAGATGCAAGGCCAGTGCAAATGCCAAGCATGATGACAGTGTGCTGATATTGACAAAGTGGTCTCATGGTAGTGGTTAATTTACCCATGGTTAGCATGCAGTGAACACATAGACAAAGAGGGACAGGGTATCTTTATACAATAGGCTGTTTCTGGGGTCCTGTGATGAAACAATTGAATGGCTAAGCCATATACAGGATTTAACCGACTCTTGATTAAAAGGTATCTACTGAGCCTGCAGCTTTACTAGTCAAAATAATAAACCAGAATGGCCTCTTGTAGGTCAGATCATTGGTTTGCTTTCCCCAGCTAACTGGTCATGTAGTCAGAGGTAAGATTCAGAACAGAACTTGTTCACAAATAATTCACTGCAGGAATTAAGGGCTACCAATGGTACTATAAAAAGAATGTTGATTTAGGTGAGTCAGGCCTGGCTGACCTGGACCCCAAATGTAAGCACTATAAAAACTCAAGGTATTCTAATTTCATGTCTACCATTTGTGTCTTTCAGATATGTTATGAGTTGGGTGGTTATACACCCCATTTTATCAGACTAGTCTGTTATACTTCTAGCAAGTATAATCTAATGGAGACTGCAGCTATCCCAGATGTGAAGTGAGACTCGAAGGTATTTCATCTGCTTATTACAGGATTGACTATTAGATGATCCGAACATCAAGTGGTGAATGTCATGCTACTGTACCAGATATGGACTGATCAAGACTTTCCCTATAGATGCCAGATGTGTTCATCGTAAGATCCTTTGGTATAGCTGAGGTTCATTTAAATAAAATATTTATACAGTGACATCTAGTGGCTGAGCAATATAATATAGATTAGCATTCCATTCCGGGTGACTGGAAAGGCAGCATAACATCAAACTATGTGAAAGAACATAGGCAGTTCTTATGGACTTTTTTGCAATCCTAATATCTTAAACTATCTGAAAGCTTATAGCTATCTGTTGGTATAAACGAAACCACTGAAATGCAAACTGTATATTCAGTGTATGTTAAACCCCCCTCTACTGCTGCCTTGGGATGGAGGAAATGGCTGTGTGACATATTTTTAGGGAAGTTTTATGCAGTTCTAGGCATGTACTGGCTGTTTCTGTTTTAATTTGCAGGCAGATACTTCAAAAAATGTTGAGCGATATCTAAAGTGCTGAGTAAAAGGAGTGGTCCTCCCGATATTCTGGGGCTCCTGGCAACCAGGTTGTCTCCTAACAATTAGGGTATTTATACAACCACACTGGTGTTTCAGAAGTCCTGTACTTGCGCAACACACATACAGCCAGTTTATATAAATACAAAAATACCAGAGGCATAGAAAAAAGTGAACCGACCAGGGCCTGCTAGAAGGATCCCTGTGTACAAGATGGAGATGGTGAAGCTCCTAAAATGGCTGCTGGAAAACCAGCAGCAACAGGCTGTACAACAGCAGCAACAGCAGACACAGCTGTTGCAGCAACTGGCGGTGCAGCGGCAACTGCAGGCAGCAAAGCAACAAGAATCCCAGCAATGGCTGGTTTGGGAGTTGGCCGCTCAGCAGCAAGCGAGTCAAGATCGACTCTTTCAACAGGTAGCGACCTTGTTGAAAACGGCAGCCAGTCCTCCCCCCAACCCAGCCGGAGGAGGGCCAAGGGAGGGCTGCGGGGGACTACCGGTGCGGCTGACGAAGATGGGGCTGGGGGTCGACCCCGAAGCCTTCTTAGTAACTTTTAAATGGGTAGCTTCGGCCACTCGGTGGCCCCTCAAGCATTGGGCCACTATTCTCGCCCCTTATTTAATGGGACCCGCGCAGGCCGCTTACCACAATTTGACCCACAGGAGGCGCTGCAATATGAGAGGGTTAAGGCCGCCATCCTAGACCAGACAGGCATCAGTCCGGAGATGTACCGACAGAGGTTGCGTTGAGAGAAATATCCGCTCGGGGCCAGACCATGGACCGTAGCCCAGAAGGTCCATGACCTCTGTTGGAGGTGGCTAGAGCCTGACCGCCATACTAGTTGCCAGGTGGCCAATGCTGTGGCACTGGAGGAGTTCCTCCGAATCCTTCTCACCAGGGGGAAGGAGTGGGTACAGCAACACGGGCCAAAGACTCTCGCAGAGGCTACGTCCCTTGTCAAAGACTTCATGGCGATGGAGCCAGAAGAGCGAGCGGGTCTTAAGACAAGGACTTCAGGAGAAGGAGGGAGCGGTGGGAGGGAGTGGTGCACAAGACCGGCAGGGGAGGTCCCTGTTTGCCCACCCGGCAGTCGGGGTCTCCGACAAACCCCAAGAACCGGGGCCCCTCGGCCGTGCACCTGTCCCGAGACCAAGAAGACCCGTTTGGGGAGTCAAGCCTACCGCAAGGCACCCTACCCTTGGAGGGGAATCACAATAGGTGCTACCAGTGCGGACAAAGGGGGCATTTCAGGAGAGAGTGCCCCTACATGGACTGTAATTATGGACAGGTCCTGACAATGGACCAATGAGCCCGGAAGGACGGGCCAGCAAAGATGGTGATCCCGGTGCTAGTGGAAGGAACCCCAACCTTAGCATTGGTTGACTCGGGGTGCAGCCAGACTGTCGTTCGCATGAGCCTGGTAGAGGACTCCCTCCCCGCCAGGACCCTGATACAGTTACAATGTATACATGGGGATATGAAGGCTTACCCCACCATCTGGGTACAACTGGAGGTTGCTCAACAAGAGGCGCATTGCTTAGTGGGGGTGGCCCCTAGATTAGCATACCCCGTAGTCTTGGGTCGCGACTGGCCGGGTTTTGCCGGTCTTATGCGGGGATGAAGTGGACAGCCCAGGAAGGGGAAGAGAGCCTGCTATGGGAGGCATGGGTTGTTGGGCCAACCCGGGCCACAAGACCCCTTGGAGGGGACATCGAGAGGGCCCGAAGTAACAGAAGGGAGCCAAACCCCGACCGACGTTCCGACAGGAGAAGAGACGAGGTGGCTGGAGGTTGATGGAGATTTTCTGGAAGAACAGAGAGGGGACTCCAGCCTTAGTCAAGCCTGGGAGCAAGTGGTCAGCTGGATGGAGAAATATCCGAGGCAATATCGGCCCCAAGGCCCCCATTTTGAAATCTACAACGACTTACTTTATCAAGTGGCCCAGGAGCCAGAGACATGAGCTGAGGTGCACCAATTGTTGGTCCCCTGAAAGTTCCGAAGAGCACTGCTCCACTTGGCCCATATAGTCCCCTGGGCAGGGCATTTGGGGCGAGAAAAGACGTTCCTACGAATAGCTCAATGTTTTTTCTGTCCGGGTATACATTAAGAGGTCCGGGATTACTGCGCCTCTTGCCCAGAGTGCCAAAAGGCACCCCTTTTGAACGGATTGGCCTCGACCTAGTGGGGCCCTGTAGAAAAGTAACTCAGGACATAGATACATCTTGGTCGTAGTAGACTATGCGACTAGGTATCCAGAGGCAGTATCCTTATGAACAACTATGGCCCCCATCATCGCCAATGAACTGTTACAGATATTTTCCCAGGTGGGGTTACCACGAGATACTGACAGATCATGGGACTAATGTAACTTCCAAACTGATGGCAGAGCTCTGCAGACGACTGAACATCCGGGCCCTGAAGACCTCTGTCTACCATCCCCAGACTGACGGATTGGTAAAAAGCTTTAATGGGACCTTGAAGGAGATGCTCCGAAAATTCGTGGGGGATGACCCCCGTCAGTGGGACAAGTACCTGCCAGCACTCCTCTTTGCCATATGCGAGGTGCCACAAGCTTCCACCGGGTTCTCCCCATTTGAGCTCCTCTGTGGGAGATGACCTCAGGGATTTTGGACCTCTTGAAAGAAACCTGGGAGGAACAAGAGATCCCTGTCAAAGGTTCGGTCCAGTATATCCTCCATTTGAGAGAACGGCTTCGGGAACTAGGTATCCGAGCCAGAGAGAACCTGTTACAAGCACAACACAATCAGCAGATCCAGTACAATCGGGGAACGAAGATGAGGAACTTCGAACCAGGGGACCGAGTTCTGTTGTTGTTGCCCTCCTCCGAGTCTAAATTATTAGCCAAGTGGCAGGGACCATTCGAGGTGGTTTGGTGGGTGGGGCCCATTGATGATGAGATCCGGATGTCCGGCGACAAAGGGACACCTAAATATACCACGTGAACCTGCTGAAGGCGTGGAAGGACCGAGAGGGTTTTATGATCGCCCCACACCCCCCAGAGCCTGAGCTGGGACCCTTAGCCAGTGAGTACAAGGAGCCAGGCAGGGTAGACATTGGCCGGGAGCTCAACCCTGCACAACGGGAACAGATACGGCAGGTGGTAGCCACATTCCCCACGGTACTGTCCGTTCAACCAGGGAAGACGACGGTGATCAGCCACCATATCGCCACTATCCCTGGCCAGAAGGTGAGAGAGAACACCGCCCGCTCCCTAAGAAAATGTGGGAGACTGTGCGGAGGGAGTTGGAATCGATGTTAGCTCTGGGGATGGTGGAAGAATCAAGGAGTGACTGGAGGAGTGCCATAGTGCTGGTCCCCAAGCCAGATGGCTCAGTAAGATTTTGCATAGACTTTCGCAAAGTGAATGCCATCTCTCACTTTGATGCCTACCCCATGCCACGGTGGACGAGAGAGACTAGGACAGGCAGAATTTATCTCAACCCTGGATTTAACCAAGAGGTATTGGCAGATCCCCCTGACACCTACCTCAGGAGCAAAGACAACCTTTCCCATGCCATTTGGCTTTTTTCAGTTTACAGTGATGCCCTTCGGATTCACCCAGACCAACCTACAAAGGAAAACCAGCCTTAATAGCCTTAGCTCTTTTGAAAAAAAAAATCTTTTGAGTCCTATGAAGAATCCTGATTCTCTCTGCCCAGATTAGCAAATACAAGATATTGCAGCATTAATTATGGAGAAAATTACACTGTCTTGAAGTGATGATCTTGACTGATTTTATTTTTCATGGGACCCTTTCAAAGAGATGTAAATCTATTGACTACCTGCTATACTCTGAACCCTGCAAGCTAGTTAAACCTATTCCCCTGGTCTCTCAAATCTTATCACTTAATGTTAATCACTTCATTACTCCCTCTTTTTTTACTTTGTCTTTAAAAAGACTATGTATGTTTAATTGCATCATGTACACATAATGGTTTCAGAGTAGCAGCTGTGTTAGTCTGTATCTGCAAAAAGAACAGGAGTACTTGTGGCACCTTAGAGACTAACAAATTTATTTGAGCATAAGCTTTTGTGAGCTACAGCTTACTTCATCAGATGCATGCAGTGGAAAATACAGTGGGGAGATTTTATATACACAGACAATATGAAATAGTGGGTGTTACCATCATTCTTGTTACATTGTTTCATATTCTCTGTGTATATAAAATCTCCCCACTGTATTTTCCACTGCATGCATCTGATGAAGTGAGCTGTAGCTCACAAAAGCTTATGCTCAAATAAATTTGTTAGTCTCTAAGGTGCCACAAGTACTCCTTTTCTTTTAATGTAATAGTTTATTTATGAAGAAGAGGTTATGGAAAAGACAGACAAATCATGCTGTACATTAAATGGCCACATGATGGCATCAGACACTAGGAAAACAGGTTTCAGAGTAGCAGCCGTGTTAGTCTGTATTTGCAAAAAGAAAAGAAGTACTTGTGGCACCTTAGAGACTAACAAATTTATTAGAGCATAAGCTTTCGTGAGCTACAGCTCACTTCATCGGATGCATTTGGTGGAAAAAACAGAGGGGAGATTGATATACACACACAGAGAACATGAAACAATGGGTTTATCATCACTCTCCTTACAGTGTGTATGATAAAACCCATTGTTTCATGTTCTCTGTGTGTGTATATCAATCTCCCCTCTGTTTTTTCCACCAAATGCATCCGATGAAGTGAGCTGTAGCTCACAAAAGCTTATGCTCTAATAAATTTGTTAGTCTCTAAGGTGCCACAAGTCCTCCTTTTCTTTTTAGGAAAACAGGATAAGCTTCTTCACTTCATAATGGCTGAATATGAACATATTTTCTTTTTGTATCACCAGTATTGAAAGACAACAGCTAAGGAACACACACAATAGCTTCTTAGCAAGATGTTCACAAATTGCTTAACAAGTTTTATATCTTAGCTTCCCTCCTCAGTATTACCTCTGCCAAGTCTGCTAGATACAGTGAGAGATTGTATACAGTATATTCAAACATAGATATATATATATATACACACAGAAGTTAATTTTCCACTCATATTCCAACTGTGTTACATGACCCAGACATAATCTGCATATTCTGTAATACTTTCACTGTTGCCAAGTATTAGCATAGACATTATGGACCCTGGCACATAGATTAAAAGAGACCTATATCTTTAGAGACTTCTTTCTAGCTAGACAATTACACATAGATTCATAGATACTAAGGTCAGAAGGGACCATTCTGATCATCTAGTCCGACCTCCTGCACAACGCAGGCCACAGAATCTCACTCACCCACTCCTACGAAAAAACCTCACCTATGTCTGAGCTATTGAAGTCCTCAAATCGTGGTTTAAAGACTTCAAGGAGCAGAGAATCCTCCCTCAAGTGACCCGTGCCCCATGCTACAGAGGAAGGTGAAAAACCTAATATCCCATGTCAGGGGATTAGGCTTATTTTATCCTGAATATTTAAAGATCAATTAATTACCAAAAACACATTATCCCATCATACCATCTCCTCCATAAACTTATCCAGTAGAATCTTAAAGCCAGATAGATTCCCACTGCCCCCACTGCTTCCCTTGGAAGGCTATTCCAAAACTTCATTCCTCTGATTGTTAGAAACCTTTGTCTAATTTCAAGTCTAAACTTCCTGGTGGCCAGTTTATACCCATTTGTTCTTGTGTCCACATTGGTGCTGAGCTGAAATAATTCCTCTCCCTCTCCTGTATGTATCCCTCTGATATATTTATAGAGAGCAATCATATCTCCCCTCAACCTTCTTTTAGTTAGGCTAAACAAGCCAAGCTCCTTAAGTCTCCTTTCATAAGACAAGTTTTCCATTCCTCGGATCATCCTAGTAGCCCTTCTCCGTACCTGCTCCAGTTTGAATTCATCCTTTTTAAACATGGGAGACCAGAACTGCACACAGTATTCCAGGTGAGGTCTCACCAGTGCCTTGTATAATGGTACTAAAACCTCTTTATTCCTACTGGAAATGCCTCTCCTGATGCATCCCAAAACCGCATTAGCTTTTTTCACAGCCATATCACATTGGCAGATCATAGTCATCCTATGATCAACCAATACTCCAAGGTCCTTTACTTCTAATTGATGCGTCCCCAGCTTCTAACTAAAATTCTTGTTATTAATCCCTAAATGCATAACCTTACACTTCTCACTATTAAATTTCATCCTATTACTATTACTCCGGTTTACAAGGTCATCCCGATCCTTCTCTGAATTGGCAATACCTCCCAGCTTTGTATCATCTGCAAACTTTATTAGCACACTCCCACTTTTTGTGCCAAGGTCAGTAATAAAAAGATTGATCCCTGAGGAACTCCACGGGTAACCTCCCTCCAGCCTGACAGGTCGCCTTTCAGTAGGACCCGTTGCAGTCTCCCCTTTAACTAATTCCTTATCCACCTTTCGATGTTCATATTGATCCCCATCTTTTCCAATTTAACTAATTCCCCATGTGGCATGGTATCAAACGCCTTACTGAAATCTAGGTAAATTAGATCCACTGTGTTTCCTTTATCTAAAAAATCTGTTACTTTCTCAAAAAAGGAGATCAGGTTGGTTTGGCACAATCTACCTTTTGTAAAACCATGTTGTATTTTGTCCCATTTACCATTGACTTCAAAGTCCTTAACTAATTTCTCCTTCAAAATTTTTTCCAGGACCTTGCATACTTCAGATGTCAAACTAACTGGCCTGTAGTTACCTGGATCACATTTTTTCCCTTACTTAAAAATAGCAACCATATTAGCAATTCTCCAACCATTCGGTACAACTCCTGAGTTTACAGATTCATTAAAAATTCTTGCTAATGGGCTTGCAATTTCAGGTGCCAATTCCTTTAATATTCTTGGATGAAGATTATCTGGGCCCCCCCCAGTTTAGTCCCATTAAGCTGTTTGAGTTTCGCTTCTACCTCAGATATGGTAATATCTACCTCCATATCCTCATTCCCATTTGTCATGCTATCATTATCCCTAAGATCCTCTTTAGCCTTATTAAAGACTGAGGCAAAGTATTTGTTTAGATATTGGGCCATGCCTAGATTATCTTTAACCTCCACTCCATCCTCAGTGTTTAGCAGCCCCACTTCTTCTTTCTTAGTTTTCTTCTTATTTATATGAATATTGGTTCATATTTGGTTTTACTATTGGTTTTAATTCCCTTTGCAA
This sequence comes from Dermochelys coriacea, assembly GCF_009764565.3. Classification (NCBI taxonomy): domain Eukaryota; kingdom Metazoa; phylum Chordata; order Testudines; family Dermochelyidae; genus Dermochelys; species Dermochelys coriacea. The sequence goes on along the minus strand of NC_050075.1, from coordinate 71,295,476 downwards.
GGTCCAACTCTACTCAACTTTTAGCCTGTCTCACTTTATCCCTACATGTTCTGACCTCAATAAGGTAGCTTTCCTTGCTGATCCCTCCCATCTTCCGCTCCCTGGATACTTTCTGCTTCTTAATCACCTCTCTAAGATGTTTGGTCTACAACTCCTGCCTATGAATTTTTTCCCCTTTCTTGGGATACAGGCTTCTGATAGCTTCTGCAGCTTTGATTTAAAGTAATCCCAGGCCTCCTCTACCTTTAGATCCATAAATTCTTCAGTCCAATCCACTTCCCTAACTAATTTCCTTGATTTTTGAAAGTCAGCCCTTTTGAAATCAAAAACTCTAGTTGCAGATTTATTTTTGTTAATCCTTCCGTTCAGTTTGAACTGAATTAGCTCATGACACTTGAGCCAAGATTATCCCCTACAACCATTTCTTCTATGAGGTCCTCGCTACTCACCAAAATAAAATCTAAAATGGCCATGGAATACCCATTAAAATAATATGAATAACATTGTAAAGTCAAGCACTTAAAAATTAGGAAATGCAAAAATTAGAGTTGCTTGCTTAACCTTAATTCTGCCCCTTGTGCACATGCATTATGATACAATCATTAATCACATGCTATTTCTTTCATAGAACCTCTGCCCCATTCAGTGCACAGGATGGCCAATGCTCACATAATGAGCAGCTATTCAATGTTCAGTGTGTGACCCCATGCCTTATTTACTGCATACTATTCAAACCCTGCTCTGAAAACAATTATTTTCCTCGTGTGCTTTTGTATGGCATTCATCATTATAGTATCTGAATTATTCACAAACATTTAACCATTAATTTGGGTTACCCAGTTTAGGATGTCAAGGACCTGATTTTTCCAGATTACTTAGCATTATATAGCACTTTATAGATATCAAGCACTCTTTCCATTCACTTCAGTTGCAGCTAGGAGTGCTCAGCACTCCTGCAAATCAGATCCTAGGGTCTCAAGTTGGGCACCTAGACAATGATGAACACAAATTAGTGACCACCTATGAAAAGTTTAGTTAAGTGACTTGCCCAGCATCACATAGGAACTCTGTGGCAGAAGCAGAGATAGAATTGGATTCTCCAGGGCAACTTCTACTGTCTTAACCATAAGACCCTCCTTTCTCTTCCTATAATCCCCTGCCTCCTTCCCTACCCACTCCAACTTCTGCAACAAATGAAGTAAGGGTCCTACAGAGAGCAGCCTCCTTCACTATAGAAGCCTGATTCATTCAAAAGAGGTCTAGCCTGTATACTGAATGAGGCAGGGATCCTGTGGGGGGGAAAAACCTCTGTGATCACATAATTAGACTGTACCATAATGCATATGCACAATGAGGCACAAGCTTAATTCTAGCATTTCCTGACTTTTCAGTGCTTGACTTTGATGTTCTTTAGTTTTCTATAGTTTTTCTGTTCTTATGTCTTTAAAAAAGAAAACTGAAAAACCAGAAATTCCATCATGTGGCATTATATTGACACCCACATGGTTCATCAGCAGGGTTAGAACTTTGAGATTCACTGCACAGACCTCTGCTGCTTTAGCTGATGGCAATAGTAGGTTGTCATCCTCCAGGTGTACCAACACAAGAAGGGGGTGAGACCTATGCTGTGACAGGGTTTAACAGAGAATTGTTGACAGCAGAGGAATGGTGAGACTCAGGAGTTCTGTTACGGGCTCAAGAATAGCGTGCTTTTGTGTGCACAGATGCTCTTGCCCCTTTCCCCAACCTTGACCCCTTCTTCCCATCCTGTTTCTGTCCCAGTCCCATCCCTTACTCGCATCTGGCTCCTTATTCCCGTCCCATTCTCCTTGCCTACTTGAGTCTCAGTCTCCACTCCTCAGGCATATCATCCTAGGTTCATTCTCCTTACACAATTAGGCCTAATCTCCCACTCTAGGCTTGCTGTCCAAGTCCCAATCTCTCCACCTCCCTGTATCCCAGTGTCTCTTCCTCCCTACACCTAATAACAGTCTCCTTGCCCTGCCAGTCCCAATTTCTCCCTCCCAGATCCTCATCCAATTTGTCTCTTTCCCTTCACTGGCTCCCAGTCTTCCTCCCTAGGTTCCTCATCCAATCTCCGCCTCCTTCTCCATCCCTCTCCCTGGCTCCTTGCCCCCAAACCTCAGTTCCTTGTGAGATCTGTCTCTCTCCTCTCCCCATCCTCATTCCCTTCCCACTAAATCCTAGTTCCAGCCTTCTTATCCAGCCTGTCCCAGCCTCCCCACTCCCTTGAGCTCCACATCCAATCTAGGTCCTCCCAGCCCCAGATTTCCCTTTTGTGACTCCCATACCCAGTCTCCTTGCTCAACCAGTCCCAGCCTCCCTTCCCTCCAGGCTCCCAGTCCCAGGCTCCTTGTCCAACCAAAACCATTCTCCCCTTCAACTCCTAAATGCAGTTTCTTTGGCCCTCCCAGTCTTACCAGACTCCTTTGTCTCAATCTCTTTTCCTCCCCTCCCCCCCCATCCAGCTTTTATCTCAGGTGGCTTCCTCCTTCTTATAGGTATCTGCAGGGAGAGGGGAGGTTCATTGAAAGCACAGGAGAGACCAGCTCCTGCTTTCAGTTCTGGTGCCCAACCCCACTCCCGCCTGGAGTGGTCATTAGAGAGAAAGTCCAGCTTTGCCCATGTAGGCCTAGGTTGAAGTATGCTCAGTTGCTCTGCAGACATGGTACATATGCAGTCCTGTCACATGTGGCAGCTGTGATGGCAGCATGCTCGGTTGCTCTCTACAGATCATGTATCCAGGCAGAGTTCCTCTGGGCAGCATCCGCTGGCTCCCTAGACACCTTTCAGGAGCAGTGGGCGCTGTCCAGGGTTCTCTGCTCAGTGTCCCCCTCAAGATCCCTTATTATGACCTCCATGCCTGCTCCTGTTTGTTCATTTGTTGTCCCTCACATACAGTTGAACCCCAGGTTCAGTGGCTCCTCTTCTTAGGCTGGGGGAGGGGCCCTTAGCTTGTGCCCGCCCCCTTCCCAAGATTCAATAGGTGCTCTGAGGATGATGCATGTCAGTCAGGTCAGCACTAAGAGCTGTGAGAGGCTCAAGCATTCTTGGTCACTCTGCAGATGTTGGTTGCACAGTCTGGTCAGCACTAGGAGCTGTAAAAGGCTCAAGCATGCTCACTGAGGATAATACCTTCCGTGATTAACTGTTAAAACCAAGTCTCCGTTGAGCATGTGAACTGAGAAATTTCAAAGGCTTATAAGTTGGCCAAATTTGGTGGATTTTCCCAAGTCAGCAAAAAGGCACATCCTGGACACACAGACCACCCAACTGCCAAATTTCCAAGCCCTTACCCCCAAAATATGGGGCACTAAAGCATTTCAAAAACAAGTCTCAAGAATTTTTTAACATGAGTGAAACAATATATTTTTCCCCCAATCTTGTTCTTGGAAATAGCTGAATATGTTTGGCTGGAGAGGTGGGGAGGAGCGGGGGGTAATTAGCCTGAGGCAGACACGCAGCACAAGAAATTTCAATCCAAGCAGTTAAAATTTGGCAAAGTTATGAGCAACTGAGAAACAGGGTCTTATAATGGGAAGCGTTGGGCAACCTTAATAGATGGTGCTACTAGACCAGCCTATAATATGTGCCATCACTGTTGTATCTTTGCATTTGAAATGCCCAGTAAAGTTGGAGAAGAGAGAGTTAACACACAACTAAGATCAGCTGGCAATCAACAATTGAGAACCAGTTTCTCAAAAATACTCATAAGGGCAAATTATTGAAGATAAGTGCATTTAAAAAAAATGGAGTTTCTACACCAAGCCATTCCTGGGATGTGAAGTTCTAACAAATGTTACCACAGTAACAAAAACCTTCCATTTTTCAAATGTCTGAAACTCTATAAAGCACCTCACCCAACTCACTGAAAATTTCACAATGTCAGTTCTTTAAAGGCATGATACCACAAGGGATTTGTTTTGAGGAACTCAGATGAGGAAGAGGTCAAAATTGAGTTCGTAATTTAAAGTTAGTTACATTCTTAACAATATACAGCATACTCTCCCACTGCAACATATGCAATGTGCCATTTTTGGCACCCTGTAGATAGACTGTTCAAAATATTATGGTCTGAATTCTGCCTGCATTGACGCCCTCATTGACATTCTGCCCAACTGAAGTCATATCGGGGCAGATTTTGCCCTATCTGCACATGTACTTTTTGGTGAACAATCATGTGTCCCTAATGTTAGGCAAAAAGATTCTTTTCCCCCAAGAATCAGGCAAGCACGGACAATACTGAAGGGGGTTTATTCACAGTACCAGACTGATAAACAGCTTCAAAAATATGGTGCCACAGTGGCCAGTTATATACATTCTTTTATTAATTCATTTGCATTTATTTGTACATAGACATTCTTTCAAGTTAAGAGAACCTGAACAAAGATAAAAATAGGAACAGTACATAACTATAGAGGTCATCCTGAGTGCATTAAGCATCCATGGCTACCTTGTGGGGGGAGGGGGGAAGGGGAAGTGGGGGTGGGTGGGATGAATGCTTACAGATATCCAGTGGGCTGTGAAGGGAGGGTTTGTTCTGTTCTAAGAGCTGAGTTACTGGGCAGGTATTGACCATATACGTCTTATTAATTGTTTACAGTTGTCAGTGCCCTTGGCTGAAGCATTCCTGCTTGATCTGAGGTTTCCATCTTGGCTGTTAGCTAAATTTTAACTCTTGCCTGACAATGCCCTCGTGTTGACATATCAAACTTTTAGGTGAGATAAAGTCAATACTTCAAATGCTTTGATATACATGATTTGTTTTAGGGTTACCCAAGGTAAGGGGGACAGGGGAGGGAGAGGGTAATTGGGGGAAGGGGTAAAGGTAGGAAACATAGTAATTTTTTTTTAAAGCATGTGTCTAAAGTACCCACACATGACCAGAGAGGTTAGTAACACAATATAGAAGCAGCAGCAGCTGTTTGGACAGTGGCCCACCAGGAGATGGGGCCGTAGGATGCATTATGAACAGGATCTTCCAGTCTGGTGATGGTTTTGGTTGGAGAGCTGGACTCAAAAGTGACCTTTGGTACATGGTTATGAACAGGTTGTTATACTATTGAGGAGCATTGTCATTCCAGTGAACACATGGCCAGGGAGGTGCACATCACCTAGGGTAAATGAATCAGTAATTTGCAGGCACATGGAAGCATTTGCCTGGCACTGTAACAGTCCATACATGTAATAAGATGCAGCGGTGATGAAACACCACTGAGTAGTGGATACTTGTACAGCAACTTTACCATCTGCAAGAGGAAGAGGCTCAACAGAAGAGGACGAGGTTAAAGGACGAAGGGTAGAACAGGAACATATGATGTAATTGACTGTTTCTGTAAAACAGTCTGAGGTTGTCATCAGTGTGGCGTTACTGGGGGATGGTGCCAGATATCCAGACAGCCCTACTTTGTACACTATATTGTTAAGTATTGAATAGACTTGAAACAAAGGAAACGCATTGGTAGGGATAACAGAAGGGTACACAAGAAGGAAATTAAAGGAGAAGAGTAAGTTTGGAGGAAGTAAAGAGGCTACTATTAGTGGAGTAGAAATGCCTGTAGTGTAGGCAAGGGTGGAGGAGGAAAGAGTATGGGATGGGGGGGAACCCAGGCATACTTTTTTTTTTCCAGTGTTAAACAGATCAAGAGCCAGCATATTACAAGCACAACCTTTAGCTTGTGACTTGGCCAGGTTGACTATAGCATTTGAGGTTTTCTTAATGATTTTGTAAAAATCCTTTTATGGCTACACTAATTGCAGTTAGAGCATAAGATAACCCAGTGTTAGTATGCTTAAAGGCTTGGGTGGTTTGGCCTTTGACCCAAGAATTGTATGACCTTTCAGAATTAAAATTAAGCATATTTAGTGCAGAATTGGAGCTTTCAAAAAATCCTCCAATGTCGCTTAACATGCTATGTTCCTGTTTTTTGGCTTTTCCCAAAATTTTTTGATCTTGTATCCCAAATTGGGGGTCCTATATGTGTGTGCCCACATCCCCTAAAGCTAAATACCTAGTTACAGTCCAGATCCGGTGAGATGCAGAGAGGGAGCTGGAGGCTGCTCCTGGGCTGTTGTAGTTGGATTGGGACCTTGGGGCCAGGATTCTTCTGGGGGCAAGCTGTAACCACAATAAGTTCCAGGTGGTCAGGTCTGGGGTAAGACAAGTGTCTGGTTTCTTTAGCCATGTGCCACTGCCTCCTGCAGGGAGTTGCACATGCACAAAATGCCTATTTCAAACCTAGTCAGTAACATGTACCAAGGGCGGTTCCCAGGAGGCTGCATCAGGTATGTTTGCCAGGAGGATTAATATGGGGAGTTACATTTTTTACCTAAAAGGATACAATATAAACAAAATGAATTCATTTATACATTTTAATTTTGGTTTTATGGGCCCATCTTGGGATTCCTTGCACTCTTACAGAGGTATCTATATGGGTCAATACCAAGTGCGGGCCGGAGCATTTTGGCTGAAGTACCATGGGGTTGTATGGTCTTACCATGACCTGATTTCCCTCCTGTTTGTCCACCCCTGGGGGTTTCTGGAGGGTCCTGGGCTTCTTGTCAGTCTTGGACAGTTAGTTTCAGGGGGTGCAAGACTTTATTTAGGCCTCTGATATATTCCTGTACAGGGTCTGAAATCGGGGGAGGGGAGCCAGGACTACACATTCTTCCTGCAATAACATAGTTATTCCAATAATGAGTTTGAAAGGGTGGAACCCCTATATTAGCATTAGGGGTTGCCCTCATGGAAAGAAGGGCAGCAGGTAGTTGTGCTACCCAGTTAATTCCTTAACAATAGTATCCTCAGAAAGGGGGCACTAAGATTCCCCTGTAGTGAGCATCAAGGTAGAAGGATTAAGAAGATTAAAGTGTGCAATTGCAAAGTGTGGTCTTAAGAGGGTGCATTTCCACAAGGCATACTGGTTCCTTGCTGAACTAAAGAATGAATAGTGTTACCTACTGCATTCACGGCCTCAGGCTTGAGAGGGTATTGCTTCTTAGGTGGAGGGAGTTGACGGGTAACCTGGCTGGGTGGGCAGAGATGAGCAGGCACCAAACTGCAAGACAGCTTTCCCCCCTCCCCCCCCCCAAACAGAGGCGAACCTGGAACATAATACCTGAAAAGGGTTAGAGGTGTCCCAAGTGAAAGCCACAGATTTTGCAGTTGCAACAGAAGAGAGAAATGTGTTATTACAGAGGAATGGTATGAGTACACATACATTTATTAGTAAATGTAACTGTACTCTGAGCAAAGTTAAGAGTTGCTGCAAGGTCACAGAGGATGTCCATGCCCAAAATAGTTTCCTCTGCATTTGGAGCTACATAAAAGACTGAGTCCAGAAGAATAGATTAGATTTTACAAGAACAGGGTAGCTTTTATGAGCCAAGAGTTATGCACTTCCTACTCCTGAAATAGTAGTATACTGTTTAGTAGTAGGGAGGTCAGTAATGGGAACAGACGCTTTCGTGTCCACAAGAATTGTGCATGGCCGGCCCCTTATTCATGTTTGTAAGTGTGGCATTGAGGGATTTATATCTACATTAGCAGTACTGACGAGCAAGGTGGAGCCACTGGATCCTAGCGGGTCATAGAATTTAAAAGCCTGGCCATTTCCTCTTTGCTTAGGTGTGAATAAGGGTTGGCAGCTGGTTGAGATACTGGTTTGGGCTAGTTGCCCAGGGCTATTTGGGTTGGGCATCCAGCTGCCCGATGTTCAGTTTTCTTGCATACAAAACACTGAGGCAGGAGGGGAGATGGGGACAGCACTAGGATCAGATTGAAAGGGCAGTGAGGTGCTGCAGGGATTCAACTGGCCATGATTCTGTCCCTGTCTAGGCTTTTGGGCCTTGTGCCTGCAGTTCTTTTGGGAATGCCCAAGGCACCCACAGTTATAGCAGGCTACATTACTTTTTGCTGTTACCACAAAACATGAGTAGCCTTGCTTTTTATTTCTTTAGCTTGTCTGGCTTCACATTCAGAGGCCCACATACAGATGGATTCATAATCAGAGCCTGGGTTCAGTCCCAAATTAAGGGCTGTTTGCAGGTGGGAGTTAAAACCTTCCTCTAACATTTTTAGAAACGACTGATCAATTTTCTTTGGGTCTGCAATGTCTGCATTGCTGGAATACATCTCCCCCTTTTCTAACAATACTGAACCGCAGGCTTGTCCTTGCCTTGTACTCAGCCCACAATCAGTCCCCAGTTACCAGCTCTATTCCCCAAGGCTTCTTAATGACTTCCTTAAACTCGGTACAGACACAGGTCATATCATTTTCAGATTCAAATTTAACAGAGCTCAAACGATGTTTCAGTGCCCTTCTGTAGGGATCTTGGCCCATGACAGATCGGGGCATTTAGCCTTTTGTTAAGATATAAAGATCCCTGGGATGTAACGTATAGGTGGTAACCATCTGGCTTATTCTTTTCCAGAATATCAAATTTTGGTCTTTTGGGCTTTAGATCAGGGAGATCTTTCAGTAAATCCCTCATTTCCTCTGTGCTGAGAGGAGTGTACTTATAAGGATTATGAACCACTCTGTTTTCACCTGTCCCTGACCACTGAGTGCTCACTTGGAGAGGGGCCAAGGGAGCACTGGCCCTTAATTCTGGGTTAAAAGGGCAGGTAGGTGGAGGAGGGGGCCAATTATCTCTATCTTCCCCCATGTGTGCCAGGTTCCAATTCTGAATTTTTCTTAAGGTGTTTCCAATTTCATTTTGGTCTTTATTCGTATTGCTGCCTAAACCAAAGTCAGTGAAATTATCCTTTTGTTGTATGCTAGCAACAATACAGCATGCAGAGGAGTTGTTCTTTTAGTTTTGCTTTTAGAGCCTTGTTTTCTGAAACTGCAAGCTGCATGAGCTTGAAGCAATCTGCCTTTTGATTCAGCTTTGATGCAAGACTTTTGGAGTATTTCCAACTCTTGTAATTTCCTTTCATATTCGCAATACATTATTACAATCCCCTTCTCTAATCTTCCTTTTGTCTTACCAGACCACCACAACACACTGTCCATTGTACTCATACTCTTATTCTATCCATCTTTTGCCATCGTTTTTTGAACCTTCTCATGTTTCCCTTTTATAAAATCAACGAGCCTCCCTCCCGTAGAGGGCATCATTGGTGCACCCTGGGGCACAACAACCAGTCCCCCTCCCGCAGAGGGAATTGACGCATTCTGGGGCAATTCATACGACATCGTATCCTAGCTTCCTGAAACCCACTTAAGCGGTGCTTCAGGGGAGACTGACTGATCACACCCATGTACTCAGTTTACTGCAGCACACACATCAGTGCTCAGTACCTGGCAATGCAGCCTTCACCTACAGCGATCCCTGCACCCCAAAAGTTTATAATTTAAAGCTAGTTACATTCTTTAACAATGTACAGCCTACTCTCCCACTACAACACGTGCAATGTCCCATTTTTGGCACCCTGTAGATACTGTTCAAAATGTTATGGTCTGAATTCTGCCTGCATTGACACCCTGTACAACCCCATTAACTTCAGTAGGGCAGAATGTCATATATCGGGGCAGATTTTGCCCCTGCCTGCACATGTACTTTCTGGTGAACAATCATGTGTCCATAGGATAGAATAGTAGCAGGACTATTTAATTATTTAGCTTGTGAATTCCATTAAGAGCCTCACAGATTAAATTAAAGGATCTTTTTATTTTTATTGGCCATTTTTTTCACTGTTTTTACCATAAATTGGCTCAGTGATCCTAAGGCTCTTGTAGAAATGGGATGGCAAAGCTACAAGAATCACTGGCATATTTTCAACATTTCTTTTGGAGGAAGAAGTTCATATGGTTAAAGCACAGTTCACTGTAGTGAAATAATACCTGAATTCCTTCCAAAACAGGGCTTTTAAAAAAATGCCAATCCTTGAGATTATCTGACAAGTATGCAAAGGAACCAAAAGAGCAGAAATTTGGGAAAGGCCCTGAACATATTACATCAAAATACCATATTTCACTTTGTACATGAAAACTGGTGCTGTATCATATGTAAATAAGAAAGCAGGATTTTTTTTGGCATTTTTACACTTTTTTCATTAAGTTAAATTGTGCAGGTATCAACCCACACTTTTTAAAACTGTTTGCCATCCCACCACATTCCCCTAAGAATATCATAGCAAAATTAGTCAAACTGATGCTGTTAGCTGAAGCTCAAACAAATGTGCTGAAAACTATAATAATTATACTTAGTATTTACTCATTACTTGACCAAAGCTGAACAACCATAGCCTAATTAAACTCCCAAATTTCTTGAAGTAATTATTCTCATCCAGATTTTATATAGAGAAACTGAAGCAAACAGGTAGCATGACTTGCCCAAAGCCACACAAACAATGGTAGAGTTGGGATTAGAAAAAGCCTCTTTGATCTAAATGTTTCTAACAACATGCAAGGTTCAGATTTCAAAGGTCAAACAGCTATTGTCAGGTGCCCAGAGTAAAAGGCCCTTATTTGTATTAGCATACCGTCAGCCAGGATCCAGATCTCTACGTATCCTCTGATAACTCACCTAAATGTATGCAGTGTTTTTGTAGCTCACCTATATGGCTTTTTAACTCTATCAAATCATGACTCCTTGCCTGCATTATTAATTGTGCCTACCTGGCTGTTTCAATCTACCTAGCTGTTTAAGAAGGAAGCTGTAGATCTTTGTGAGCCTTTTAGAACAATATAGGCTAGAGGGGGTAACTCTGGTGTCCTGGACAATGATAGGTTTCAGAGTAGCAGCCGTGTTGGTCTGTATCCACAAAGAAAAGGAAGACTTGTGGCACCTTAGACACTAACAAATTTATTTGAGCATAAGCTTTCGTGAGCTACAGCTGTAGCTCACGAAAGCTTATGCTCAAATAAATTTGTTAGTGTCTAAGGTGCCACAAGTCTTCCTTTCTTCGGGCCAATGATGTCTTTCTCAATTGTAGGTTCTGTCCAAAGGCTGTTTGAACTTTCACTGAACATATAATGACTGTCTAATGATGACAGTGTTTTCTTTCAGCCACTGCACTGCTGGAATCTAACTCATTATTTTGTAAAGTGATTTTGAAGCAACTCAAGTATGAAGGTCCTGCTCTATGGAGAGTGCCCTGAGACACCGCTTCTGTTTCACTGTACTCTAGATTAATACTGAAATTCTTTTGAAACTAGTTTCAAATACGTAAATCAAATGCCTATTTCTTGAAATAGTAAATCCCATATTAAATGTGAGTAAGTGTGATGGTGTATTCCTCACACTTGGCCCTGAAAGGGTACATGAGGTCAGGCAGGCCTAATTAAGCAGCCAGCTGGGGGAGAGAGGCTACAAGGAGGCCACTAATTAAAAACAGGCTCAGCTGTACAGGAACGCAGTGCCTGTATAAAGCCCAAGTGCTTTAGGGAGTTTTAGGGGAGGAGTCTGTAGCTTTTTCTTAAGAGGTAGGTGAGTGGACTAGCAAACCTAAAAAGGAAGGGGAGTTAGTTATGTAGGAAGATACCCAGGTGAATATCAGCAAATGCTAAGATAATACAGGCCTTAGAATCCAGGGTAGGAACCCAGTGTAAAGGATGGGTCTGTGTTCCCCCTACCAGCCCCTGGGTAATGGCACAGGGCATTGGAGACGTCAGGCAGGCAGCTGCTCTGGAAGGACTGTGGTTTCTCTGGAATGGAGGAATTTAGTGATCTGGCCAGAGGACCAAGACATTAGTCTTCATCTGAGAGGAAGCCATGAGACAGGAGGCTGATCAGAAGAATGAAACTGACATAGCAAATGTAGTTCAGGAGACTTTATTTGTCTTACACGCACAAGACAAAATCTGCCATAGCATAAAACCCTCTGACTCGCATATATGCACACAGGTATATATGAGGGGGACAGAGAGAGAGCAATGGGATTTAGCTTATGCAATACAAAAGCTACCATATCAATGTGCTGTAATTAAAAGATCGAGCCTAGTTAGCTAAATTTTTCACCATTTTAGACTACCCTACATTAATATAAAGCTTAATTTTATTTCCCTTTATTTTGTATGCTAAATAAGCTTGATTTCTTTAAGATTGGAAGAGTTTACTGCAATGCTAAGGGATAATCACAGCAGAGATTAACAGTGAAGGTACTATGTTCTAGGTGCTCAATAAAGGCAAAGGAAACTTTGAGACCCTTGCCCCCAAAAAGATGATGTAAACCAGTCAGTGTGGGTGGCATACAGAAGCTGCTATGGCTGACACCAGCAGAAACACTAGATATGTTGGTTGGCAAAATATGTTGAAAGACTACATCCTGTAGATGCTGCGAAAGGTTTCAAGGGAATATGTCTTAATGCAGATTAAGTAGTAGCATGCATCAAAAAGTCAAATTGCATGCAATGTGAGTCTACATCAACCTCTACATAGACTCCAGAAAAGGATTTAGTTTCATCCTAATTCTCATGGTAACCTGGACACTTAAGGCCAAATGTCTTTAGATACAAACATGCAAGGAAGATTTTTCTGATAGCCTAAGGCAATGGCTCTCAACTGGGAGTATGTATAGTTTTACAACAGGCTACATAAAAAGCACTAGCGAAGTCACTAAAATTAAAATGTCGTGTTGACAATGACTCGTCTATACTGCTCTATATACTACACAGTGAAATAAGTACAATATTTATATTCCTATTTATAATCTGATAAATGAAAATAAGCAAGTTTTCAGTAACAAGTGCTGAGACACTTTTGCATTTTTGTCTGATTTTGTAACTCTTTTTAAGTGAGGAGTGTTGTATGCAAGACAAACTAGACTCCTGAGTAGGGTACAGTAATCTGGAAAGGTTGAGAGCCACTGGCCTAAAGGATTTAGGAGAATAAATCCCATGGATTTATTAATTTGTATTACAACATCTAAGAGCCCTAATCATGCATCAGGATCCCACTATACCAGATATCATACAAACCCAAACAGAGTTCCTTCCCTAAAGATCAGACAATTGCAAATATAAGATGAGGTAACAGACTACGGGGGGTACACAGAGAAGAGACCGTATTTGTTGGCATGATTGTGGTCTCAACACTCCAGCATCATAACAGTTGTGGGCATCATGGTAAAGGAGAGTTTTAAGGAGGGATCTGAAAGAGAACAATAAAGTGGTTTTACAGATTACAAGGAATACCTCCCAAACATGAAACACAACAGGAGAGAGAGAGCACAAATGCTTGTTTGAAAATTTAATAAGTAGGTGATGGAGAATGGCATCATGAGCCAATCAGAAACATAAGTCTTCCTCTCTATATTGAAGGACTGATGATCGGTAGGGTGGGGATAGGTCAAAAATGAATTAACTAGCTTATGTTTTTGATATGGTAGAGAAGAGGGAGCCAGTGGACAGATGCAGATAGGGGTGTGATCTGAGCAATCACTTTGACCATAAGAATGATCTTTGCAGAAGCATTCTGAATGTGTATGAGCAGGGCAAGTTTATATTTATCAAGGCCAGAGGGAAAGATGTTGCAGTAATCAAGACACAAGCTGAGAGCCTGGACAAGAGTTTTTTAGCTGTGTCGATGATGGATAGGAAATCTTCTCTTACAGCTGGAATGCAAAAAGAATCTCTGCACATAGGCACCGATTTCCTCTGGCGCCGGTGGGTGCTCGACTCCCAGCCCGGCCCTGCCTCTTTCACTGAGTGTGCCATGTTCCTGCTCCTCCCCCCTCCCTCCCAGAGCTTGCTACATCTGTTTAGTGGTGGCAAGCACTGGGAGGTAGGCTGAGGAGCAGGGACGCGGCATACTCAGGGGAGGAGGAGATGAGGTGGAGTGGGGCAGGGAGGTTGGCTGCTGGTGGGTGCAGAGCACTCACTAATTTTTCCCTGTGGGTGCTCCAGCCCCAGAGCACCCACAGAGTCAGCACCTATGGATCTGCAAGATTTAGACATAGTCTGGATATGAACTTGCAGACAGGTGCGTGCCAAAGAAGACACCCAGGTTATGGGCCTGAGTGACAGTCATTATGCTCATGTTGAGGTAGAGGGGAGGTTGGGGGGGGGGGATATTATTTGGTGAGAGTGCTGTTTTAGCCACATTGAACTTCAACTGGCTATTAGACATGCACTGGGAGATGTCGGAGGTCAAGATTTATAGCCCTAAACCCTGTGCAGGCTTGGAAAAATCTTCCCCAGCAATTCCTGTTGTCTTCTAATGTGCCAAAAGGTGTACCCAAGGGAAGAATCTGGTTCTGTATTATTCATGTAAGATTACAATCACTTGAATCTTGCATTAAGTAACTCCCACTTTATATTTGGATTTTATTTTAAATGTATTACAGATGTGGACTATATGGGGGCCAATCTTGCGAAATGGAATTTGAGGATGGTCATCACTTTCAGAAGATGCTTGTCACTCTGCAGAATCAGACCCACAATGACTTTTGCTGTATGTCCAGTAATGGCTAGCTGCTTTGCCTTCTCTCATGCACTGAAAATGTGCTAGATGAACAGGGTAGTTTCTCCATCAGTATATCTTTCCAGAGGCTGTATTACTAAGTTTTTTTTTCAGTTTGAAAAATGTGTTGAAACCATAGAATATCAGGGTTGGAAGGGATCTCAGGAGGTATCTAGTCCAACGTCCTGCTCAAAGAAGGACCAATCCTCAACTAAATCACCCCAGCCAGGGCTTTGTCAATCCTGACCTTAAAAAACCTCTAAGGAAGGAGATTCTACCACAAATGTTATCTGCTTATGTCCTAATCTTTTTTAGGATTCAAAATGTTTCTCCTATCTTGCATGATTTCCTTCTGCTCTTTTAGGGGTGCTTATGTATGGGGAAAAAAAGTTGTTCTAATGGTGGTTTTATAAATTAATAAAATCTTTAAAATACATTCATAATTTAAAAGCTTTTAAAGACTCTTTTTTAAAAAAAAAGGAAAAAATAAACATGGTGTATAAATTTAGGAGTCTTTGTGAACTTTAGGAGAAAAGTTAAAAGGATAAATATATTAACTAATAGGATACCAGTTTTTAGTTTGTTACAAAAATAAACACTTGAATAATGGAATTAAAAATGTGAATGAATTCTAAGAATATGCTTATTTACACTCTCCCAGCAGAGAAACCTTTACTTTCCTGTAGTGCTGAAAGCATGCACACACCACTCTAACTGCTTTAATTACTACAAGAACAGTTGATTGTTCTGCAGCTGTGTGTGTCTGTGAGGTACACAGTGACTGTAGAAGAGGAAGAAACCTTTCAACAAATATCTAAATTTTCTATTCTCACTAGCTTTTTACTTATTACTCACTTCACTCACCAATATGCTGCCTGTGCAAACATAAAAAGCAATAAACAGTCAGACAGGGACTGTAAATTGAGAAGTAGGATTTTTTTATAGTACTAGGCAATGAAAATAGACTGACCTTCCCCAGTTGCAAGATTGACCTTTTCGGTGGTGTCAGTTAATGATGGATCAGTGGTGAGATGCTTGTAGCAACTGTTCTGACTTTTGTTGCAATATTAGGCTGCTAAGGCAGTGGTCAGAGAGGCTAGGTGACCATATTTCAGATTGCAGTATTCTTAAGAAAACCAAGAAACTGAAGATATATACAGATCATAATACTGTAATTGCCTTCCCAGAAGAAGAGTTGTGCAGTTTCTAAAGGAAAGATTATGTATTGTACATGTATAGACATTTTAAGGCTTCTTTCCTTCCTTTTTTGGCTCAATATTGATCCTTATACTTATTCATTGATGATATATACACCAGCTGCCCCATCACTTTTTTACAGTAGAGTATAGCAGAAGAATTGGAACCTATGGATGTTTTTGTCCACTGGAAGCATGGAGGAGTGTGACTATTCACCACAGCTTCTTACACACAGATAAGATGACAATAGAATTGTATAATGCCCCCCCCCTTTTTTTTTTTTTTTTGCTGCAAGAGCTTGTGGAGAATTGGTGGTGCACAGACCCTTGAATGATTAAGCCCTTGGTAAGAGACAACTCTGTGTCATGTGGTTTTGAAACAGATTTGAAAAAAACTGTCAATTTAAATGTGTCCCTTTTGCTATTACAACGGACAGATTATATTACCAGGTTTCACAGTAGCAGCCCTGTTAGTCTGTATTCGCAAAAAGAAAAGGAGTACTTGTGGCACCTTAGAGACTAACAAATTTATTAGAGCATAAGCTTTCGTGAGCTACAGCTCACTTCAAAGTGTGAGCTGTAGCTCACGAAAGCTTATGCTGTAGTAAATTTGTTAGTCTCTAAGGTGCCACAAGTACTCCTTTTCTTTTTATTATATTACCAGTAACACTTCTTTAATCAATCTCCTCCATAATCTGTGGTGAGTGCATTAATTAGTATATTATGCTTATACCTAGAACAGTATGTTAAATGCATTGCCCCTGTAGCAGTTGTTCATTGCAAAGTATCCCGTCGAAAAACTGAACAACAGTAAAACTACCTACCCCCGATCTCTGAAAGCTTTTAGGGTACAGTGGGCTTAGAGGGAATTGCACAGGGTGGAAGAAGACAGAAACGTGGAATGGGTACAGCGGTTAGGGCAGACCGATGACTAGAACCGTAGGGTTGGGGTAACTTCTCCTAAAGCGGAGAGTGGAAGCTGAGGGCCCCTGGCTTGACCTGTGAGATCTTCTCCCCGCCGAACCCCGGGGCGGTGTCAGGACCGCCCCAGGCCTTTGCTTTTAAGTAACTACAGTAGCCGAGTGCACAGCAGCTGAGAATTCTCCCTTGCAAATGCCAGCAGCGCTCCAGCCACCCCTGCCCCGTGCAACCCCCTCTCCTCCGGGCCTCTCGCGGGAGCTCCGCCGCGCCCTCGCCCTGTCCGCGTCAAGCCGCGGCGGAACCAATAAAGTTGTTGCGAGGCGGGCGGCGCCGGGGAGGCGAGGCGAGTGTCGTGTCGTGTCGTGTCCGCCCGGCCCGTAGCGGGCGGAGAAGCCCCCGGTGCCTCCGCCTCGCCAGGCTCTTGGCGTAGAGCAGCCGCCGTGAGTAGCCCCGCGCCCGGCAGCTATTTATATAGCCCCTGGGGTGGGCCGCGCTGCCAGGCTACGCCCGCGGGCCCTGGGCCCAGGGCGCGTCGTTCGGGGAGACTGACAGGCGCAGCCGCCCCTCCGCCTGCGCGGGCGGCGCGTCCCGTCCCTCGGCCGCCGCCGTCTGCCTGCGGCTCTGCTCTGCGCGGCGGGACTGGACTCCCAGCTCCCGGGGCTGCCTCCCTCACCGCCTCCCCCCCCCCCCCCGCCGCCGCCCGGGGGCGGGCGGCCTCCCCCCGGGCGCTCTGCAGGCTGGGGCAATGTAAGTCTGGCTCCCGCGGGGCTGGGACTCCTTCCTGCTTTCGTGGCTCTTGACTCGTGGGGGGGGGGGGGGTGTGTGTCTGTTTTTGTAGGGGTCGCTGCTGTATTTCCGACATTAAGTGCTCCCCCTTGAAAGAGGGCAAGTCGCCAGGCAGCAAAAATGGCCCCCGCTAACCAGATTCGAGTTCTGCTTCTCAACGCCATGGAAAAGCTGGAGAAGACCCTCTTCAGGCTTGAGCAAGGTCAGTGCTGACATGTAACGGGGCTGCTCTGCGCAGCGCTGGCTCGTAACTGAGCCGAGATTCTAGGCAGCTCGCAGGTAAGAGACCACTGACATTCATTCATGAAAACGATCGTGGAGAGCTGTAGTTTTTTCCCTCACCCATCATCTCTCTCTCAGACTCACAGTGTGTTCAGGTTAGTTTCTGTCCTCTGCTATTGTAGTGCTCTTCCTATGGTGTTGACTGATGGTATGGTGATAGCTTTAGGGACCACAATCGTGGATCAGTGTGGGTTGTAAAACACTTTCAGGCCAAAAGGCAAATTGTATTAAAAAAAAGCAAAATCACTATTCCAATTAAATAGGAGCCTAGTTTAAGACAGTAACTGAAGGATGGTATAACTATAGCAAGCCCATATCCATTGCTGCTTCAGTCCCTGTCTTTGCTATTTATAAAAGCCTTTACAATCCAACTTTTTTGTGTAGTACTAAATCTGTTATGTACAAATTCCATGTCTTAGTCGTGGGGATATGAACTATATTGATGTTGTCAATACTTTTTTTGGGTTACAGGTAAGATTTGGAAAGACGTTTGTGTGCTAAATGTATTTCAGCAATGCTGTAACTTGCAGTTATTTCTCATGTTAGTAAATACTTGGAACTATTTTTATTTTTAAGTATACCCATCAACCTGTTAGTGAAAGATATATTTGGACCAGTATCCTCTTGGTCCGCAGTCTCAGCCCATAAACTGTTTTAAGATGCAAATGTTATCTGATGTCTTTATTCTTTCTTGCATACTTTTTTTTTAAGGGGCAACAGTAAAAGTTTTAACTTTCACCAGGAAGATTTCAAAAATATTGTCCAAGAATGGTTGATTTATGAATTTACAGTACCTTCAAAATACTTTCAGAACAGCACAACCTTTTTTTTACCCTTCTCTAAAAGTAGAAGTCTGCTTAAATAGTTTGATTTCAGAATTTGCTGAATGATTAGTATGTGAATTTACCAGAAACTTTTATCATTAATGAACAAAGTGCAGAGTTAGTTCTGACCTCCTTATTAACTTTTCTTCAAGCTATGTACAGTTTGTTTGGAGGCTGCTGAATATTTGAAAACCATACTTTTCAAATCGCCTAAATTGATAGCTGCTACTCTCCCTCAATTAGCTAATTTAGGCAAAGCATTCCTGGTATCAGTACTGTTACTATAGGGAATAAGATATCTAAGGCATATAACCCTGTAGCCTGATCTAATTTTAGCAGACTCAATAAGGAAATGTCAAGACTATAGTGGGGAGAAATTGCTTGAACTTCTTGAGCATGTGTCTTCACTAGCAATGTTAAAGCACTGCCACGGCAGCTCTGCCAGCGCTATAAAAAAAAAAAAAAGCCTCCCCTCTATGAGGGGAATAGCTACCAGTGCTGGGAGCGCGACTTCTAGTGCAGGTGCACTTTCTATAGTGGCACTTTACTGCACTGAAACTTACAGCGCTCAGGGGGGTGTTTTTTCACCCCCCTGAGCAAGAAAGTTGCAGCACTGTAAAATGCCAGTGTAGACAAGCCCTAAGAGTGATTTTTTTTTTGTGTGCAATTTTTGCAGCCGAGTTAGCCAGTTTTTTAATTGATAGGTACCCAAATCCTGAAACTATTATTAAGCCTTTGCACTATTATGCGCTTGGAGGGTGGTTTTTTTTTCCTTTTATGTTTAATGGATAGGGTAAGTAACATACTATAAACTTCATTGGCATGGGCTATTTAAATGTCCTTGTATAGCTGGAATCTGATATTTGGTCATGCTAGCACAATTCCATTCGTTGAGCAACTTTTTTATTCAATCAGGATAGTGTGATTCAGCTGTTTAACTTTTTTACATGTTACAGCACAATTTTAAACTCTTTTTCTAATACATGATTGGTTTATCTATTCTTTAAACTACATGTAGAACTTTCTTACCAGGAAGACAAGACAGCCAAGAGTATTTTGCTTTTTAACTGAAGAATGGATAAAAAAATCACTTTTTAAAAAAAGTCATGGATTCTAAGATTCTGATCCTGCAATTGACTGTCCACTGAAGTCACTGTGGCCCTGCAGGGGTGCATGGCTGTGTGTGGGTGTAGGCAGTTGCAAGATTGAGGCCTCAGTCAGTAATAGTTGTTACTTAAGCCCTTGCAAAGCATCTGTCCAGTTTTACTCATGTGAGCAGACCAGGCTTTTAAGGCACTGATACTAAAATTCGATTCATTCAGGCACATACTTGCACTGAGACCTGTTGGCTTAAATGAAATTCCATGTTGACAAATGTTCACCTGAGTGGATTAGATTTTAGGATTGGGGGACAAATGTTTCCATTTTAGGGTATTAAGGCTTCAATCTTGCAGTTTACAATTTGTGGATGAGCTGCTGCACCCAGGCAGAGTCCCATGGAAGTCAGTGGAGTCCATGCAAATCTAGCTGTCCAAGCTGTAAATTGCAGGAGTGGGGCCTCAGTCTATAACTTCATTTATATTTTCAAAAAATGTAAAGGTTTTTGGATTTGTTTAATTTTACATTCCGTGAAATGTAAAAATACCTAATATATTTTCATTTTCAAGTTTGGTCTTCTATTTTTCACAAATACCTATCTTCCCAATTCAATTAAATTTAAAAAATGAGTGTCAACTTAGAACCTTGTCAGTTTAAAAAGAAAAAAAACGATAGAAAGTAAATTGAGGTGCTACATATTCCCAAGTTCCTATGCCAGTGTATGTGGTTTGAGAGTCATATTTTCCTGTTGTGCTTTTATATTTGAGAATTATTTTCTTTCTCTGTTGCTATGGGTATGTCTTCACTACCCACCGGATCGGTGGGCAGCGATTGATCCAGCGGGGATCGATTTATCACGTCTAGTTTATCATCACGAGATAAATCGATCCGCGAGTGCTCTCCCATCTACTCCTGTACTCCAGCGCCGCGAGAGGCGTAGGCAGAGTCAATGGGAGAATGGCAGCTGTCGACTCGCCGCGGTGAAGACACCACGGTAAGTCAATCTAAGTACGTCAACTTCAGCTACATTTTTAACTTAGCTGAAGTTGTGCAACTTAGATCGATTTTCCCCCCTCCCCCTCCACCCCATGTAGACCAGGGCTATGTGAAAGATTCACATAAATATGAGAACTAACTAGACAGAACATGTTTCCAAGTGCACAAAGAGAAACAGACTAGAGAAAAATAGCATTCTTCCCCACTGTTTCAACTATAGTGTCATTTATGTCTTTTCCCCCCATGCGTTAATTATAGTAACGTTGGATGTTACACGTAACAAAAATAGGTAAATATGGGTTTTAAGTTGACATTTAAATTAAATAAAAAATGTGTGTACCATCTCTATATATTATGTATTAAAAATGAGGTGACTGTTTAGATAGTAATACTCCTGTCACCTCACAATTCTTCTAAACTGCAATAAATAACTTTTTCCAGGCATTTTTAGTTACTGAATTGTATTTGAACAGAAATAGAAATAAAGTGCTCTGAAGAGGGATACATAATTAGTTTCCCATTTCCTATTTCAGGGTTCTGGTTGTTTTTGAATGGTAACACTAGCAGAGATGCAGAAACAATTATTATTGCATCATTATCTGTTGATAAGACATGCCAGTAAAATAAAAACATTGTCTTAACTTTACACCCAATACACCTATTTAGAATTACAGTATCCATCTGTTAACTTAAAATCTTCATATTATGAATCACAATAATAAATCAAAGATTTAGTCTTTAATTTTAATAAATGAGATTTTTTTTAAACCCATTCTCTTTTCTGTTGAGGTTTTGAACTGCAATTCCGACTGGGCCCAACATTACAAGGCAAGCATGTCACAGTGTACACTAATTACCCAGCTTCTGGAGAATTATTCAATCGCCGCAAGTTCAGGGCACTATCATGGCACAACCCAACAGGAAGAGAAGATGATTCTGACAAATATTGTAAACTGGATCTCCAAATTTCTGGATCATACCAGTATTATTTCAGTCATGAGTAAGTGGAACTTTTTACATATGAAAAACTGCAATTTTCCCCTCACTACTCCATGTATCTCAGTCTTGACCTAGAAGATTAACTATGAGATGTAAAAAGAAAAGGAGTACTTGTGGCACCTTAGAGACTAACAAATTTATTTGAGCATAAGCTTTCATGAGTTACAGCTCACTTCATCGGATGCATTCGGTGGAAAATACAGTGGGGAGACTTTCTCACACACACACACACACACACACACACACACACACACACACACACACACACACACACACACACACACACACACACACACACACACACACACACACACACACACACACACACACACACACACACACACACACACACACACACACACACACACACACAGAGAGAGAGAGAACATGAAACAATGGGTTTTATCATACACACTGTAAGGAGAATGATCACTTTAGATGAGCTATTACAGCAGGGGAGGGGGGGAGGAAAACCTTTTATGGTGATGATCAAGGTGGGCCATTTCCAGCAGTTAACAAGAACGTCTGAGGAACAGTGGGAGGTGGGTTGGAGGCAGAAATAACATGGGGAAATAGTTTTACTTTGTGTAATGACCCATCCACTCGGAGTCTCGATTCAAGCCCAAGTTAATTGTATCCAGTTTGCAAATTAATTCCAATTCAGCAATTTCTCGTTCGAGTCTGTTTTTGAAGTTTTTTTGTTGAATGATAGCCACTCTCACTATCACGCATTCTTACAACTACAATACCCACCTGCTGAGGTGAAGAAACAGATTGACAGAGCCAGAAGAGTACCCAGAAGTCGCCTACTACAGGACAGGCCCAACAAAGAACAGAACGCCACTAGCCATCACCTTCAGCCTCCAACTAAAACCTCTCCAACGCATCATCAAGGATCTACAACCTGTCCTGAAGGACAACCCATCACTCTCACAGATCTTGGGAGACAGGCCAGTCCTTGCTTACAGACAGCCCCCCAATCTGAAGCAAATACTCACCAGCAACCCCACACCACACAACAGAACCACTAACCCAGGTACCTATCCTTGCAACAAAGCCCGTTGCCAACTGTGTCCACATATCTATTCAGGAGACACCATCATAGGGCCTAATCACATCAGCCACACTATCAGAGGCTCGTTCACCTGCGCATCTACCAATGTGATATATGCCATCATGTGCCAGCAATGCCCCTCTGCCATGTACATTGGTCAAACTGGACAGTCTCTACGTAAAAGAATAAATGGACACAAATCAGATATCAAGAATTATAACATTCAAAAACCAGTTGAACACTTCAGTCTCTCCAGTCACTTGATTACAGACCTGAGGGTGGCTATCCTTCAACAAAAAAACTTCAAAAACAGACTCGAACGAGAGATTGCTGAATTGGAATTAATTTGCAAACTGGATACAATTAACATAGGCTTGAATAGAGACTGGGAGTGGATGAGTCATTACACAAAGTAAAACTATTTCCCCATATTATTTCTCCCCCCACCCTTCCCCCCACTGTTCCTCATACGTTCTTGTTAACTGCTGGAAATGGCCCACCTTGATTATCACCATAAAAGGTTTTCCTCCTTCCCGCCCCCACCCCCTTCCTGCTGGTAATAGCTCATCTTAAGTGATCACTCTCCTTACAGTATGTATGATAAAACCCCTTGTTTCATGTTCTGTGTGTGTGTGTGTGTGTGTGTGTGTAAATCTCCCCTCTGTATTTTCCACCGAATGCATCCGATGAAGTGAGCTGTAG
This sequence comes from Dermochelys coriacea, assembly GCF_009764565.3. NCBI lineage: Eukaryota > Metazoa > Chordata > Testudines > Dermochelyidae > Dermochelys > Dermochelys coriacea. The sequence continues at coordinate 71,272,188 of NC_050075.1, read as the reverse complement.
CTCACGAAAGCTTATGCTGAAAGAAATTTGTTAGTCTCTAAGGTGCCACAAGTCCTCCTTTTTCTTTTTGCGAATACAGACTAACACAGCTGCTACTCTGAAACCTATGAGGTGTAAGACGATAATTCAGTTTCCATATCAGTGCAGTCATTGGCTTCTGCAGAGGACTGCCCACAAAGGATGCAAGATGTGGTTTTTGATGCTGCAGTGTTTTGGGGAGTACTCGGAACAAATTTAATCTTCTATTTGTTTATGAATTTTAGAAAAGCAATCCATGCCTGCAAGGTTTCAAAGTCATCAGCATTCTAATGGTAATTAATTAATGGACTTGGAAGGTTGTGAGAGATCAGACATTAAAATAAGTAGTCTTTCTTACATATCTTCATTATTTGTTCCACTGAGTTCTGACATATAGCTGCTACCAGAGCTAGAAACCATTATGTTCAAAACCTATGTAACGTTAACCCATTCATCTCTAACTTCAGTAATTTTTTTTTTTGAGGTCTTGAGACAGTGTAAGAATAAAAGTAAGATGGTAATAAGAATTCAGTTTTTTTATAAAGTCTAATGCAATCAATTAATCTGTAGTGTATTGTACCTCACCTAGTACCATTGTTTAAGAGTTGATAGTTTTGGGACCATTGTGGCTGATCAGGACCATAAAAATCCTCCGGGTTCTCAGTCTGGACCAGTGATTAGAGGAAAAATTTTGATCCCAGTTTATAATTTTCACCATCAGCAATGCTTCCTCTAAGGATCATGTTTTGAGAATACTCGTGTTTTTTCTATTAAAAAATTGCTTTGTAGAGGAATTTCTTGTCGATTATAGTCAGAGTACCTTCAAAAACAATGGCTGTTGTTCTGATACATGATTTTGCAAGTTTTATAATAAAACTTGCATTCTTACTTTTTTCCCATTTAATCATTAGCCTTGGTGTTACATAAGACTAAGACTCAGGCAGAGTTCTTCAAGGTGCTGAATTAAATCAATGTGGGGGTTAAGAATACTCGGCAACTCATAGGTTCAGTCACTGTTTTTTGACCCCAGTTCTTCACTTCAATCCATGCAGGCTGATTCTCATATCTGCACAAAGCCCAGTTGAAATCCATGGGACTTCAAAAAGTCCTAAAGGTCTACTCGCATGGATCCGACTGAGGTCTTTTGTATGTTCTTCCTCCAGAAAAAGGCCTTGTTGTAAATTTCACAGGTAGAACATGAAGTAAATTTGAGTCTAAATGCATCCATAAATTGGGGAAATGGTGGGAACTACCCTGAGTTTGAAAGATCAATAACTGTTTTTGTGGCTAAAATGGAATGATTTTAAACTACCAGATTGTGGATTGGCTTCTGGTGTTAGAAATGGTTGGTGCAATGGGCATTTGCTTTTCCAGTGGTTAATAGACTCAATTTATTCTAGAAATGAGAAAAGTGGTGGAGGTTACATAGTTGTGGACCCTATTTTGCGTGTTGGAGCTGATAATCATGTATTGCATTTGGACTGTGTTACGCTCCAGACATTCCTAGCTAAGTGTCTGGGACCATTTGAGGAATGGGAAGATCGTCTTAAAGTTGCAAAAGAATCAGGTAATAACCACATACTCTGTAAAGGTAATTTTTAAGGGACACAGCTTACATTTTATACTGGTTAAGTTCTACTAGTATGTGTTAGACAGTTCATATATCTTTTTGTAGTTTGCAATTTAAATACGAAAATAGTTATGAAACTGAATTCAATGTTAAACATATAATAGAGCAAACCAGTCTGATTACTAAAATATTTGCTTTGAAAGACAAGTATTTGGGAATCACCTTTAAAAATGTGATATAAATTTTTAGATTGTTTGTTTGTTTTTTGTTTCACATAGTTATGAAGCTTTGTAGACTTGATTGGAATGGTGGACAGGAGATAGGGATAGAGAATGGTTTAAATCTTACCCTAAAACTTCTCTTAGTTATTTGAAAAGTTTTGTTTTCAGTACATACTATGATAAATGGTATAATCATAGAATTTCCTCATCTTCATTGTAACATTTTTCTTGTATTAACAAATGGTTTCCTTGTCATTTTTGTAGGTTACAACATGATTCATTTTACACCGTTGCAAAAACTTGGATTATCTAGATCATGCTACTCTCTGGCTGATCAGTTAGAAGTAAATCCTGACTTTTCAAGCCCAAACAAAAAGTGTACTTGGAGCAGTGTAGGAAACCTAGTGGAAAAAATGAAAAATGAATGGAATATGCTTTGTATAACAGACGTAGTCTACAATCATACTGGTATGATTTTTGTTACACTATCTTGATGTTTTTTGTTGCCAACTCAGTAACGCTGTCAAAGCTAATCTGGTTATTCCACTAGTCCATTTTTTTTTTCTTGAATAGACCTTTTAAAAGATTTTTTTAAGGAACTTATTCTTCTTTATCTGCCTTCTGAACCCCTTAAGTTTAGGGCATCTCTTGTGTCTGTCAGGGAGAGTTGTCTATTAAGATGGCAAAATGAGAATTCTTTATCTGTGCTTAAAGCACCAAAAATCTAAGGACATCCTCATAGAAACAATGTATCTATCGAACACAAATAAGCATGTCTATATTTTCATACTAAGTGTAATTATATATACCACAGGGCATTGCTCAGGCATAAATTCACTGGATTACACTGTGTAACAAGTGTGATGTTCTTCCCTGTTTAAAAAAACCACACCAACTTAAGGATACTATTAGAGGGAGGAAGAAAGGAAAGTGGTAGTGGGGATGAATGGGGCTGATGGTAAGAGAAGGTATGGAACAGGTCCATATAATACTTTTAAAAGAAGAGAGGTTCAAGGAATATGTTCTCGACATTAGTAACAGGATCAATTTTTTATCCCAATAATTATGAAGTATAATTATTCCACATAATAGTGCAAAAATAGATCATATGTTTTCAGTCTTCCAGTTTCTTTTATAACATACTCTGTAGAGCTGCTACTCATAGCTCATTGCACCCCTCTATTTTTGGAACTTTTGATGCTTTCAGGTGTTGGAGTGCTATTTACTTAGACATCAAAGACGCTTTTAAAATCCATTTCTTTGACTCATTGAGCAATGATTTGGGGATTTCTCCTAACAAAAACAGATTAGGAATAAGATGATTATTTAAAAGAGTAAGATGAATTCTAGCATATACATTCTCCCAGATCCCATGAAAGACTGTACATTTCCACGATGTACCAAGGAAAACCCTTTTCCCACATACCCACTCCTGTGCCCATTTCCAAAAGTCATGTGTGTCCTTGGTACCAACTCTGTATATTTTATTTTTTGTAGGAGTTTAATATCTAAATACAGTTCAGTATGTAATATTTCTATGGTACCATTAGTGTGGCCTATGGTATTTTTATAGCTAAATAGATGGTCCATACTCCAATGGCTGTAAAATGGAAGAGCTGAAGCCTGCAAACTCTTAGTCACATGAGCAAGAGCTATTCACATGAACACGTGTTTGGAAAACAAGGACCCAAGTTTGGACATAACATAAGTCATAACAGCAAGAAGTGTAGGAGTGGTAGGCCAAGAAGAGGCAAGTGAGGACAGCCATTAAAAACTTTGCTTGGTTAGATATACATGCATTTTAAAAGGTTCCAGGATTTTATTTTGTTTGCTGCTGATAAACTAATATAGGTGGTGGTTCTTTTTTTATTTAAGTTGGTGAAAAAGATTTCAGTTGGAATATTTTAATTCTAAGCCGCTTCTGGGAAGTGTCTTAATCATTATTTGACTAATCAAAATAATTAGATAGAATATTTGGCCGTTTTCATATTCAAAAAAAAGCAGGCTTAGTTTTATGCAGTACTCTCAAACAACTGAATGTCTGATAAAAGGATCAGCAATAAAATGATTAAACATGTTAGTGTCACAATCATTTCTTTTAAATGAAATGTAGCTGTGTGTAAAGCAAACAAAACTTGCAGTTTATTTCTTTTGAGCTAGCTAGCCTTGCAAACAACAAACACTCCTGGCCTCGTCTGGTATTCTTGCTACAATAAGCCTTTTTACAAATATAGATTAAAAACTTGGGCTCTGAGTCTACAAATTCTCATGCATGTGTGTAACTTTACTCACATGAATAAAGTTATTCACTTGTGTGTTTGGAGGGCTGGGCCTTATAATGTCCCCACAAGACTGGATGAGAATTTGCTATATTTTAACATCTGTAACCACAGTTCCTGCACTATTCTCTAGCTACCAGCCCTGCTTTATCTCTTCTGTCGTCTCTCTCTGCCCAGCGTGTATGTGCATTGCAGTTTAGGGAGATTTCTCCCATTTCCCTACAGCCAGAACTATTTTAATCAGTCTTCAGTAGCACTTAAATTTATGTGGTAAATCAAACTAGTCATCAAAGTCAACACTTATTTGAGATGAAAGGGAAAAAGTCTGAGTGCTATTGTTTGTGCATCTGGCTGCACGCTCAAAAAGACAACATTGCATTAATTTCAGTTCTGAAACTAATCTTCACAACAGAATGGGCTAGTAAACTTCTTTCTTCCTTTTTTAAAATGAAGCTAATATTATGGTGAATATATTATTTACTGAAAATCCCTACATCTGTGAATTTCTCTAATCAGATATACATATATTTTCCGGTCTATTGCATTTCACAAAACAAGAATAGTTTGTCAAGCATAATGCTGTGTGTCTAGTGTTTCTCTAGAAATAAGTTTCTCTCTCTAAATTCCAATTATTGAGAGGATTAATCTTCAAAGCAATTCCTTTATCACAATGATTAGAAATATTTTCATCTCCTCTCTGTAGGCTAGAAAGGCCGTTTCTCAGAATCAAGTGAAAAGTTGTCATTTTGCTGCCTTATATTTTGTTGGAAAGAATCAATCAACCATTTCTGAGGCCGAAGGAGAAGTCTTTCTTAGAAGCATCTATCATGCTTTTTGCTCATCTACGCAGAATAGGATAACTTTGCTTTTTAAAGAAAAAAATATTTTTCATACAGATGTCTGAGGTAGCATATGCATGTTGAATAATACCCCATACAAAATATTTACAAGTGAATCTTTTAAAAGCCCAAGGTAATGTTGCTTTGTTACTTTCAAATGAGCAGGCTACCTACTTTTAGTTGTGGATGGCAGAGTTCCATATTTATAAAGGTCGAACAGTCAAAGCCAAATTCTAAATGATATTGAGCTGCAATGGTAATGGTCACTTTGAACAAGAGAGACCTATACATACTATAGGGTGAGCAGCAGTACTGTTTCTTTTTCTTTGATATAAAAAGATCCCCTGCCTCTCCCCCGCAAAAAACCCCAACAAACCCTCAAAAACAGTTGGTAGTTTTTATTAATCAGCCCATGTTGTTTGTGGTTCCATTGTGATGTAGGGGATTTTGACTTTTTCTTAATATTTATTCTGCTGTTTTACCAAGGTTAGAAATTACTTGTGGCTAGTAACAGACAATCCTTTTTTCCTTGTTAGGTACCACATTTGCTTTACTTCAGTCTCTCATGACTCCGCTAAAACAATTCAGTGCTAAGAAAACGCACATCTAAAAGTCATGTAAGAATTATACAGAGGTGAAACCAATAGTGTTGAATGAAATTGCTCCCAGAAAAACCCTGTGGAATTTAATAATTTTTGTTTGGTTGTTGAGCCATTCAATAGCAGTTCTAATGCTCTATTATATTACGTAGACTAGTTCAAAAGATCCCATGAAAAGAGAAATTTATTATTAAACTCTGTGTAGGACTTTTCCATGAGGAAAGAGAAATGAAGTAATGGGAGTTAGATGCTTGCTTTTCTTCTCTTTCATATTCCCCCAGTGATTTATAATCTCTTCCACCCTTCAGGGGTACCCACTATTATTACAGGCATAGCCTTGTGTATAGTGCAGTGGGTTGCACTCAGTTTCTGAGATAAGGGCTCATTGATTTCTGTATTGTGTTCATTTTTAATTTTATTTAAAACAAACCAGTATTTTTCTCTATGCTGCCACAGAATGTTACCACAGAGCTTTGTCTTAGAAAACAGGAGTGATGATAAAGGGGTCTTATGTGAACTGTCATTCAGCTTGCTGCATGCATCAGAGGGAAGGATGTGCTTATTACTCTGTATCAGGGCTTTGTAATGAAGATCTATGATTTGCCTCCCTTCCCATCACTACATCTGGTACAGTGGCCTGATAAGTTTATTTACAGCATAGGGTCATATATAAATCCTCCACTCTGGGTTCACCTCTCCTCTACTCTCCCAGGCATCCAAATCACTACTCTGAAAGGTTCTGTTTCTTTGGAACATCTTGTATCTTTAGGCCATTTTAGCACCATACTTGGTGAGAAATGATATTCTTGACTGTAAACATATCAAGGGGCTATTCTGAGAGAAATAATGCCCAGCAACCAGTGTGTGGTGTTTTTGCAACAAAAAATGTAAAATTCTCTCTGCTATATTAGAAGTGATACCTGTTTGTTTACTGACTTTCTATAGTCATATCAAAGACGCTAGTGGAATGCAAGCTTTCACATGGCCTGATTCTGCATTGGCTGAAGTCAACACTTCCATTGGAAAAGGAACTGATTTTACCTCCTGTGCTATCCTAATGTTTTGGTCCCAAGATGTTTGTATAAAAGTTAAATAATTCAACTTGTTTAATTGTTCTGGGTTTTTTTTTTCCCCTCCTCTCCTTAAATAAGCTGCTAACAGCGAATGGATTAGGGTGCATCCAGAATGTGGTTATAATCTTGTAAATTCTCCGCATCTGAAACCAGCCTGGATCTTAGACAGGGCTCTCTGGCATTTAAGCTGTAGTGTGGCTGAAGGGAAATACAGAGATAAGGGACTGCTTCCTTCAATTGAAAATGACCATCATCTGAATGTAAGTAAATGAGAAATATAGCATTTCACTTTTGTAATAATAATAATAATAATAATCAGTGAAACTGGATGAAGAAATGTTTAGTTATCTATACTGTGGTAGTGCCTAAAATGTGCTCATTTTTTCAAACATATAGGAAGACAATTCCTGCCCTGAAGAGCTTATTTTTTAATAGCAACATTTAATAGTTTTATAGGACTTGTGTATTGTAAAAGTAACTTTTTTTCTTTTTTACAGTGTATCCGTAAAATAATTTGGGAGGATATGTATCCCAAGATAAAACTATGGGAATTTTTCCAAGTAGATGTTAACAAAGCTGTTCAGCAATTTAAAATCCTTCTGACTCAAGGTAAAAACATGCCTGTTACACATAAATAATCCTTATACTTCAGTTTGTTTATCTGCTGTTGGGCAAACCTTGTATGTAAATGATAAACACAGTGGGGTGGGGAGGAAAAAACAATGTGGGAAGTCTTAAGTGTGTTGAAGGCAGTAGTTTGCCCAGCTCACTCATCTACAAAAAAGTTTTGGTAGAAGAAAGTATCAATTGAAAATGTGCGCTTGCGTGTGGGGGTGTGTGTGCACACCACAAATTAATTCATGCTAGACTATGGTAAATTAGATATATAATTCTTCTGAAATATTTTTATTATTTAAAATAGTATAACAGATGAGACAGGTTACTAGTAGTTAGTGGACGGTATTGCAAGAAACCCACAGGGTATAGTGGGGTTTTTTTTTGGTTGGTGTGTGGGGGAGGTTTTTTGGTGTTCTGTTTTGGTTTGCCTCTGAGCATGCATTCATCTTGAACACTATCAATTCTGACAAACTTTATTTTTGTATCTTTCATCAATATGCACAATTGACAAGTACTTTAAAAACTACTTTGTCTGAGAATTGAGCTAAAATCCTGACCCGGCTGAAGTCAATGGGTGTTTTTGCAATTAACTTGAGTGTTAGGATATAGATATTCAGGCCTGTCTGTAAAGACCTGTACTCTAAGAATTTAGGTGTATTCTTATCACTTGGCTAGTTCTAGAGGTATAAAAGAAAGAGAATCCAAAATTATTGTCTGCGGGTGTAAGGGCCTTCTCTTACTGTGACAGTCTGAGGCCCTGTTCTTAGGCTAAGGCCTTTGGCTAAGCAGCAGAGGCAGCCATAAGCTGGGAAGCGACCAGTCACCTCCTCACATTTCAAACTAGTCACATTGAAATAAGGTGCTATTGGGCTGTTAGGAATACAGTCCTGTCCTGATAATGCCTGTCGCCTCCAGAGAAAGGGAAGTGCCTAGAAGATGTAAAAGGAAACTTAGTTAGATAGCATCCTGTCTGTCAAGAACTCACTTATCAATAGCTGGGATGTGAAATCCTCACTTCTGTATTGTGTTGTCCTTATAGTTCTCACTTTGCTATTGTTTGTCTGTATAATCTCTGTCTGGTTCTGTGACTGTTCCTGTCTGCTGTATAATTAATTTTGCTGGGTGTAAACTAATCAAGGTGGTGGGATATAATTGGTTTAATAATCATGTTACAATATGTTAGGATTGGTTAGGTAAATTTCAGGAAAATGATTGGTTAAGGTATAGCTAAGCAGAACTCAAGTTTTACTATATAGTCTGCGGCCAATCAGGAAGTGGGTGGGTGGGTGTGTGTGGGGGGGGGGGGAAATGGGAAGAGGGAATGGGGGTGGGGAAATTGGAATCATGTTTGGCTAAGGGCAGGAATGGGAACAGGGACACAAGTGTAAGGCTCTGTGGTGTCAGAGCTGGGAAGGGGGACACTAAGGAAGGAAACTGGAAACATGCTTGCTGGAAGTTCACCGCAATAAACATCAAATTGTTTGCACCTTTAGACTTTGGGTGGTGTTGCTCTCTGTTCATGCGAGAAGGACCAGGGAAGTAAGTGGGTGAAGGAATAACCTCCCTAACGTTGAGTACACCTGGTTTTTCTCCCTTCCAGTTTACCTACAAAATGAAATATAGACAGTAACAGCAAAAATTGTATTCTTTGTTTTTAAGATTTATTCTGTTTTTTATTCTGTGGTTTTAAACTTCTACTCTACAACATTTTGTGTTAAATGTTTTTCTTCAGATAACAGGAAAACTAAATCTGATCCAAACCAACATCTTCAAATAATTCAGGATCCTGAATATAAGCGACTTGGCTGTACTGTAGACATGAATATTGCATTGGCAACATTCATACCACATAGGTACTGTAATATTGGGTTTGTACAAGAGAAACTGAATCTTAACTTTAAACTGAAAAATCTAGCATGGTGGTATGTTCTGGGTGGGGGAGGGAATTAGAATTTTCATTCCTCAATATTTGAGTTACCTTTGATTTATAAATATATATCTTTTTAAAATGTGGGAGCTTTAGACAGGTGTATAATGATATCTGAACCTAATGGCTTTTAATTGCTGTTTTTCTCTTGTTTAGCAATGGGCCAGCTGCAATACAAGAATGCTGTAACTGGTTCCAAAAGAGAATTGAAGAATTAAATGCTGAGCAGTTCCGGCAAATTAACTACCATCAAGAGCAGGTCTTATTAATGCTGCATTTAAATGTTGAATTCTTGCTTTCTGTTATAAATCATAATTCTATTTTATTGAACTAACATTTAAATTTAATGTACTTCCAGGCAGTCACTTGTCTTCTGGAGACTGTGGTTTATGAGAGACTGGCTGACCATGGTCCTAAACATGGTCCTGTTAGTAGAAAATACCCTTTAGTTACCAGGTATTGTGTCTTTGTCTTCCTCTCAAAAACCCATTTAAAAATTTTTCTTTCTTGAATTGACTAGAACTTCCAGATTTGATGTTACATACAATATTATCGGCCTGATTCTTATCATCTTTAAGGTCACGTCCTATAAGGAACGATCATTGTCATGAACTTCAGCAGTCCTGCTGATCACCTTGCAAGATTGGACCTTTACACTGATATAAGTTAGGAGTAACTCCTTCTTAAGTCAGTGGAGTAACAACTGTGTAAGAAGAGAAGAATCAGGCCTTATCTTAGAAACCAAACTATGTGGAACTTATTTTAATTGAGGAAGTATGAATTTGGAACTTCAGCTTTACTTCAGCGAGGGTTAGTATAAGTTGCATTTATGCCTGTGGAGGAGAAACATCTCTGGTGAGGTGAATGCAAAATTCAGTAAAACTAAACTTCAGTATAAAGCTCCACCTTTTCATCATAATAACATGGGATGCCTTCCTTATAGTAGTTGGCTTCATGGCTACTCTAATTTTAAGACTAAAATCTTCTGTTTTGAACTACTGGCCTGCAAAATTTCATTTTCATATTCTGAGCTACAGTGTAAGCCTTTGCAGCTCTTTCCCCATCTTTCTCCTCCTCCCTTATGCACACAGATGGAATGGTCACTTAGTAAGACTAAACACTGATGATGCTTTGTTAGCAACTTAGCAATGACTGAACTTGATAAGAATTTTGGATAAAATCCTACCCCCAAAAAAGTGAACATCAGATGACTCTATAGAACACAGTATAGTGTTTAGGACTCTATTGAAATCCAAAGGATTTTGCATGGTGTTCATATAGTGCTCATCTTGGGGGAGCAGGGAAAATTATACCATGCTGCACTTGCCGGGTCAGCTGCATAGTGGAGTTTTGCAAGGGTGTGAAGTGCAGTCTGAGGGAAATCGGATGCGCAGGGGATCCTTTGTGTGAAGCTGTTAGAATCTCTACTAGTGTGGAAGCAGTGAACTACTTAGTAAAGAGGATAAGATGACCCAAAATCCCTACTTACTGAGCATAATTTGGAATATGGAATAAAACTTAAATGGAACTATTTACATGCATTAAAATTAAGGATATGCATGAGTGTTTGCAGGATTGGGACCTTAAACCCAGATTTTTGAAAGGTATTTAGGCATTGCTGTGCTCAGTGGTGCAATCCATAACTGATTTAGGTGTCTAAATCTAATTTTCAAAAGAGAGCTAGGCATTTAGGAGCCTAAATTCCATTGTAAGTGTTTACAGCCATACTTTTAAAAATGTGGGCCTTAGTCTTCAAAATATCGGTGAAATATCACATTTCAGCAGCTTATCTTGTCATCCCAAGTTATCCGGCTATGTTGCAAAACAGAAAACAGCCCTTCATTTATGTTCTAACAATAGCAGATACTTTTTACAATGAATAAAAACTAGGTCTTCATGCAACTTATTGGTTGATATAAGGCAGGAGGTATTTCAATTGTCTTCAAAAATTAAGACAAACTAAAATGCACTTTAAAATTAAGTATTTGTGCAATCTCTAGATACTTTACTTACCCATTTAAAGAGATGACCTTGGAAGAGGAAGAATCTCTGATGCATCAGCCTGATAAAGCTTGTCATTTCTTGGCTCATAACGGTTGGGTAATGGGAGACGATCCTCTGAGAAACTTTGCTGAACCAGGTTTGTGAACTGAACTTCAAATCACTTTATAAACAAAGCAAAAATGGCATTTTTCTGAGTCTATCTCAACACAGTTCCAAATTTTAATTGAAAATTGTGCCAGTATATAGTATTTGTGTTCCAATTCAGCATGCTAGTGACACTAAAAATACTTGAGGATTTAGAGAGAGTGTCTTTCAATGTAGATAACTTTTCATTCTCTGGGTGCTGTTGACTATCATCTTTCCATGTTTATAGCAACCACTGGTAGTACCTACTATAGTTTTAAGCTGTAAAACATTTGCTTTCTGAATAAGTAAGAATGGACTTATGTTATGATCCTGATTTTCTGAGACATTCACTTTTTTTAAATTAAATTTTCTATGCTTAATCTCTCTACTTGAAGGGATGCAATTTAAGTTTAAACATACCTTTCCTGGCGTTTGAGTTAGGAGAATTGAACATAATATTTTTCCCTGCTTTTTTATTCTGACTGCATTTTCTATATAGATAGCTCAAATACATCTGAACTTTGAGGGCCAGATCCTCAATTTTGCCTTTAAGGTACCCCCACCCCACAATAGTCTTAAATTCTCAGATCACCTATAACTTTTATTTTATTTGGGGAAAATACAGAGCAGTGGAAGTTTTTGTCCAGTGCGTTGGAGTTTTAATTCCAATTCAGGAACCAAACTGTATCTTCACCTGCACAGCCTGGTCTCTGGTCTTGGATTCTCTTATTCCATACCCCTTCTAGACTGGAAGTTTTGCTAATGACTAAACTGAGAACATTCATGTCATTCGTAAAGGAAGGAGAGGGGAAGCTCCGTAAATCTAGCCTGTGGACAACATCACAGCAACTGTTCGCTCTTAAAGTGAGACTCATAAATTTACTGAAAACCTGTCAGAGCTCTGCCAATAGGTACTTTCAGTATGTGGCTCTTAATTGTTGCAGAATAATTGACTTCCTTTTTTTTCTGTATATATTCTCTTTAAAATAAATAAGTAAAAGTCAAGGCGTAGCTGAAGATAATACATGTTTGCCCAGTGTGGAATTAATTATTTTTTATTCATCCTTCAGTTGGCTGACCTTTCATGTTGGCAAATATACATGTATTTGGCTAGTGCAGTTGTCTCCCATTGTCTAGTTTTCACTGAATGAGTGAAATCTTGGCCCCATTTGAAATCAGTAGGAGTTTTACAATTGAATTTGGTGCCAGGATTTCACGCGGGTGTTTGAAGACACTTGTATCTCAATATCTGACAATCCATTTAAATCAGTTTGCCTTAAGGGGCACTAACCCCATGACTTGCACACTTCCATTGATCAAACATTGTGTGGTGATGCACAGGTAACTGTGGTGCAGGCTATCAGCGTGTCATAGCTCTCCTTTTTCTGTGATCGCAGTTAACAGATGTTCACAACTTGCCAGGGCCCAAATGTTTGGAGTGAAAAAATTCTCAAAAATAGCAGAAGGAGAAGTTTGAAGTCATGCAGGATTAGTTTCTCAAATGTGTGCAGAAAGCTTTCCTTGTGTTTCATGACTCAACATTTTTTACTTCGCTAACTGAGTAGAATAAGAAGAGGTCATTGTCGAATCAAAGCAATCAGACCATCAGAAAGCCTTATTTCAAATGACTGCATTTAATGAGCAATATGTTCCTTATGCATGATTGTAAGCAATTATCAACTGTGGCTTGACAGCTGATGCTGAAAATCAAAGTAGCTTCTGCAGCCTTCTTGGATGTCTTCAACTGATCATAAACACCTTTTTCCTGGTCTGACTCTGACAAAATACTTTTAATAAAATCTTCCAGGGCTGTGCCTTGTTAAAATAGTAGAAAATCTCATGTTTTGTGGTGCAGTGGAGTGGAGCATCATTTGCAGATAAATTGTGATTTTAAAATTTATACGGATCACATCTAAAAGACTGCAATAAGTGAATAAATGAAACAGATTAGGAGTACAATTTTCCAAGTCATCTCAGTGACGTAGGTGCTTTTTCAAAATGTAACCCTAGATTAATAGGAATAGAAACTGCTGCTAAAATTGATTAAATTTTAAAATTGAGACTGTTTATATTATACACACAGATGCCAGTACAAACCTGTTCACTATGAATATTTTCTGTTGGTATTTTAATTATTGTTTTGTAGATAACTGAAAATATGGAAAAGATTGTAGAGAAAGGGAGACTTTTCATTGAGTTTGAAGTGCTGTTAATTTTAATGCATAGTACACTGTTTTCTTTTATTCCATTCTTTCATTCAACCATTGTTGTACCTTATTTGAGATTTAAAATACAAATTGGTTTACTGATATTAATATAGTTCTATGAACAGAGATCTTAAATGCACCTTTAGAATAATCTGATATGGGGAACTGTAATTTAGCATACAGTATGTAATTTGGCAGTTGATATGGTATAGTTAGGAATCTTGTTTTAATCTTTTTTTTTTAACTTCTTTAGCCCTAAACTCAATGTGTCACATGCACTTGCTCCCAGTGGCGTATTATAGCTAAATGAATTTCTTTTCTTTGCAGGTTCAAATGTTTACCTAAGAAGAGAACTTATTTGCTGGGGAGACAGCGCCAAACTGCGCTATGGAAATAAACCAGAAGACTGCCCTTACCTGTGGGCACATATGAAAAAATACACTGAAATTATTGCCAAATATTTCCATGGAGTACGTCTTGACAACTGTCACTCAACTCCTCTTCATGTAGCTGAGGTGTGGAAAGAATAGGCATTTTTATGATAAAGTTGTTTTTGTCAGTGAAATAAGATTTACAATGCTATTTGTGATGGAAACCTGTGTATGTCTGCATAGCAAAAGTTACTCACGCATTAGCCTATCCGAGCTAGCTTGAACCCAAGTAATGCAGATAACAATAGCAGTAAAGGCCAGCACAGGATTCACAACAGGCTAGTGAGCTGAGTGCATATCTAGTGAACTGAGTGCCAGGCTTGAACTACCTGTGCTGAAGCCTATGCTTGTATTGTCTTCACTGTTGTTGTTTGTTGTGCTAGCTGGGTTCAAGTGTTTTAGAGCCATACCCTGTGTATCTCCTGTCACAGAGCTTTATGTCAGAATATTGTTTTAGGTGTGGTATGAAATTCCTTGAATGTTAAGTCTATTTTTTTTCTTTCTGATGAGTGCCGCCTTCTCCTCAAGACAAAATCACTCTTAAACAATATAGGCTAGTCATATCTAACTCATTGCAAATGGTGTCATCCTTCGTGAATTAATATTTTGGGCATTTGCATCTAATTTGTTTTAGATTACTATGGAAAATATTTTTTTCAAAGCTCTGTCTGATCAAGCATAGTATGAGTGACTTTCCAACTAGCTCTCCAAGATAAATTGGAAAAAAAAAAATGTAAGTCCAGTTAATGAATATTTACACAATAGTTTATTTTTCTGATGACTGTATCAAAGCAGGATTGAAACTAATTGCAGATCTAGAAGTGTGTTCTGCATTTGGGGAAACAAAATATTGATTCACTTAAACCAGTTCTAAACCGCCTGGGAGCCATAGTGCAGACAAGCCTCCCACAGCTAGACCTGCTGTTACTACCATTTTAATTAGATCCGCTTTTCAGCAGGTTTAACTGAGCTGCTCATAAAAGAGGGCATAGCCGTGAGACTTGTGTCTAAGGATATGTCTACACTTAAAATACTACAATGGCATAGCTGCGCCACTGTAGCATTCCTCTGTAGACACTGCCTACACCAACAGAAGGGGTTCTCCCATCAGTGTAGTAAAGGCACCTCCAAGAGACAGTAGCTAGGTCAAGAGAAGGAGTCTGTCGTCACCTAGTGCTATCTAGTCAGAGTCATAGGTTGAGTTAACAGCACCTCTCAGGGATGTGAAATTTTTCACACCCCTGAGCAACATAGTTACACTGAACTAGTTTTCTAGCATAGACCGCGCCTAACTCTGGTTTAGCTGAAATGGCAGTAGAACTGATGAGAATGTTTGGGGGGTTTTGGGTTTTTTTTTTTTGCACATTTCCCCAGAGTAGACATGGATATATCAAGACCAGTACTGAGTGTCATAAATGTCATTTTTCATCAACATCACCGGCAACAGTGGGTGCAAATGACCATGAATTTGTTTTCAGCAGCTTTTCATAGCTACTATGTTATTGAAAATGCTAGTGTTTCCTATAATGGCAACTCTTGTTGCCAACCTAAACTGTGTTTCATCATAGCCTTTCACAATTGGTAAAGTATAACCTACAACAATATAGTTTGAAAGGGTTATTTTTAAGTGTTCTGCTTGTTTTTTCTTTTTTACCTTAGGACTTTTCTACACAAACAGCTGCATCAATATAACAAAATTAGTTTCTAAATCAATTTAGTTAAGCAGATGCAACCCCTTTGTGTGACGTGCTTAGATCTTAATGCAGTTTCTTATTAAATTAAGCAAAACTAATATGAGGCCCTCTTAAACTGATTTCAGAGTATCCAAAGACGGGTGTTGCACAGATTTAAATCAGTTTAGAAATTATTTTAATTAATCAGTACAGTTTCTAGCTGTAGACTGGGCCTTAGAAGTATGAAGTCTCATTTTCTCTGCTTTTGGTCCTTGAAGGTGCAGAGGACTAGAATGGGAACTATCTCGCCCTTAATTTAAGTATTGGTGTTGTGTCTTAAACAGAGATCTTTCTTCCCAACTGTTCGTTCATGCAATTGAGTTTAAAAGGTATTGACAAAAACAAGCAAAAAACCCCCAAAGTTTGAAGTAATTTGACTAAAAATCCTGTGAGTTTTCAAATTATTCAGGAGGCTTTCCAAATAATCTTTATCAAAACCATACCAGATCTTGTAAATGTTCACAAGCACAAGGGTCTAGCTTTTTTGCAATAAGTTCTGTATATTTATTGAATTCAGTATATTTTTGTTTTCTTGAACAAAATTGTTTAATAACCCAATTATTTGGTTAGCATGCATAATAATATATTATGGTATATGCCTAGGTTTCAAGGGGTTTTTGATGAAGATAATTTAAAAAAAATTATGATCTCTATAGGAGATGCTAGCAGCAGCCAGGTCAGTCAGACCTAATCTTTATGTGATAGCTGAACTCTTCACGGGGAGTGAGCATATTGACAATGTCTTTGTCAACCGCCTGGGAATTACCAGTCTTATTAGAGGTACAATAGACACCTGAAAGCCATATAGGATTGCTATATATGGTTCAAAGTTTTTTAATGTGAAACTAACATTGGTTTGTTTTTTATTCTTCTTGTATCTTTGTCCTTTGCAAATTCAAACATCTTTCCTGCTTCCTTTTTCTCTTAACTCCTCCATCTGTTGTATCCTTCTGTTCCTGATTCGGCTTTTTCAATTTGTTAACTTTTGTATAATTGAACTTGTTTGGTTTCTTCGTATTTTGGCTTTCCATTTTGTCTCTGCTGCATGGCATTTCCCTGCTGCCCAATCTGTGCCTAGCCTTGTATCCTTTCTTTTTTTCTGTTCTGCCTTTTCCTTTTCTGTGGCTTCCTTGGCTGTGCTTTTTGTAGTACATGCTGGACACAGCTAGAAAATTGCGTGCTGATTTGTATGTAGTGGCTGAGCTGTTCACAGGAAATGAGGAGTTGGACAATATCTTTGTGACTAGATTGGGCCTTAGCTCCTTAATAAGAGGTAGGCTTGCTAAGTGTGTGGTTCCCCATCACCTCTCTGACACTGCATGTATGGTGTGCCATTTATGAAGAAAATGTCACAATTGATCATATTTCATATATTTAACAAGTGCTCAAAGATGCATTTAATAGTATGGTTTGTTTTATATTTATCTATTTAAGTATGTTATTGCATCATAGACTGAGAGGTGCATCCTAGGTGTAAGGTGTCTAAAAAGAATAGTTATAAGTCAGTCTGGAGGGGTGGGAGTATTTGTGGCATAGCTTCCCCATACTTCCTGCCTATTGGTTTTGGTTTTTTTAATTAGTTGATCACCTCCTCTGAAGCCTGGTGGACCTTGAAAAGGGGATCCTAACATTTTAAATGTTTTTCCCCTCTTCCACCCTAACACATGATGATAAACTACATAGTGAATGCCCTCAAATTATGGACACACTGCCTATAATTTAAAGTTTAATGTTCTATTAATATTATTCATTAATATCTTTGATTATTTAATGTGCCAAATGTAAAACCATTTATTAGTCTCCCTATTGGATAATCTTTAGTTATGGTGGTAATTCTCCTGTAAACACTCATGCAAGTTTTGTTCTGTAGAGGCAATGAGTGCATATAACAGTCATGAAGAGGGAAGATTAGTTTACCGCTTTGGAGGAGAACCAGTTGGGTCTTTTGTTCAGCCACGTTTGAGACCTTTAATGCCAGCTATTGCACATGCACTGTTTATGGATGTTACACATGATAATGAATGTCCTATTCAGGTGAGCACTTAAATTATGTTAGATTTTCATGTTAAATACATATTTTTTGTACTGTGAATCGGATATGTAAAATGGAATTACTTTTGAATGGTGTTTCGGAAAGACATGATGGTAGTTAAAAGGTTGCATGAAATAAGTGGAGTTGTACAGTAGTTCCCACTGCCTTTCAACCCTCTGTCCCTTTTGGGAGAGAAGCATAAAAGTTACTAAATATGTCCTGTTTTTACTCTTGCATGTCCAGCTATTATGAACCTAGTAACGTTTGCCTGTTCTCTCAAACTTACCCACTCTACCTTCCCAGGATAATAGTGGGAGGATCAGAGGAAGATTGCTGGAGGTTGGGATGACATTGTTAGGAGCTCTGCTTTTTTAGCCTTGTGGTGATTTTGTTTGCTTGTTTATTTTAAATAAAAGTAGAAGTTTTAATCTGATTACCGTGTGATAAGCACATCAATAAATGAGTTCTTCTGTAGAATACGTATTTCTATGTATCTAAGTGTTTGGAAGGAAATAAGATGATTGTTTTATTCTTATCAATAGCACCGATCTGAGTATGATGCTCTTCCCAGCTCAATGATTGTCTCCATGGCATGCTGTGCTACTGGAAGCACCAAAGGCTATGATGAGCTAGTACCACACCAGGTCTGTCTCCTCTTTAAAACTTCAGTTGACTCAGTTAAAAAAAAATCACTACTATAATACTGGAACACACATTAAAGCATATACAATAACAATGGGTGATTTACTCATTTAAAATTCCAAGTAGATAGCTTATTAGCTATTTTACTATATCAGTAAATAATAAATTTGTAATATCAGATAAATGTATCTGAGTGTATGTATATATACGTACGTGTGTGTGTGTGTAAGTAAAATATGGCATTTCCAATTATTTTTCAGAATAGTTCATGTATGGCTAAAGTTTAATTTATTTGCAGATTTCTGTAGTCTCTGAAGAGAGGTTTTATGCCAAATGGAATCCAGCAGCAACACCCTCCACTCCTGGTGAAGTTAATTTCCAAACTGGAATTATAGCAGGAAGGCTGGCCATGAACAGGCTGCATCAAGAGCTGGGAGCCAAAGGCTTCATTCAGGCAAGAAATTGAAGTAAAATGTTTCACTCGTTTAAATTTATTATCAAAATAAGAATGTGTGTTAATTTATGTATTTTGTAGGTGTATGTGGATCAAGTTGATGAGGATATAGTAGCAGTGACTAGGCATTGTCCTAACACACACCAGTCTGTAGTGGCTGTGTCTCGTACTGCTTTCAGAGATCCTAAAACTTCCTCCTACAGCAAAGAAGTGCCTCAAATGTGCATCCCAGGTATTCAAACCTGTTTTTAAAGAGTTGACCATATCAAGGAAATTAAAGCTTAAAGCTGAAACTGAGTGATTGAGAGACTCCGTACTCGCCATGTTGATTCTAATTTCTTGAAGGTTATGTGATTAGTATGCAATATTAGGTACCTTTTATATGTTTTAATATCTATGCATCACAAATAGTTAAAGGGACACCAACTTAAAATCACTTTTGAATTTAAAACAAAAATACAGTAACTCCTCACTTAACGTTGTAGTTGTTCCTGAAAAATGCGACTTTAAGTGAAAAGATGTTAAGCGAATCCAGTTTCCCCATAAGAATTAATGTAAATAGGGAGGTTAGGTTCCAGGGAAATTTTTTTCACCAGACAAAAAACTAATATATACACGCACGTACGCACAGTATAAGTTTTAAACAAACAATTTAATACTGTACACAGCAATGATGATTGTGAAGTTTGGTTGCGGGGGTGAGTAAGAGGGTGGGATATTTTCTAGGGAATGCCTTACTGTTAAATGATGAACTAGCATTTGGCTGAGCCCTCAAGGGTTACACGTTGTTAATGTAGCCTCACTCTACCAGGCAGCACGAATGGGGGAAGAGGAGACAGCATGGCAAAGAGAGAGACGTCCATTGCCCCTTTAAGTATGCTGACACCATTCTAACTACATTGCCTTTAAAAAGATCAGGAAGTTGAGATAGCAGCTGCGGAGAGCTTGGGCCAGCAAGCTCTCTCCGTCCTGAGCCCTGTCCTGTCTATACCCTGCTCTATATTGAGAAGGGGTAAGCAGGGAGCAGGAGTAGGGGGGAGGGGGATAACCTGACATTAGCCCCCTCCTCACCCCCCTCCCCTGCACAGCAAGCAGGAGACTCCGGGGAGCAGCTACAAGGCAGAGGGCAGGAGCAGCACATGGCAGTGGGGGGGAGGGACAGCTGAACTGCCAGCAACTGATAGCCTGCTGGGCAGCTGCTGCACAGGGAACTTAGAGGAGCAGGGAGCTGATAGCTGCCAGTCCACCCTGGTTCCAACCACCCCCCAGCTAGCTGCAACGGGCTGCTCTTCCTGCAAGCAGTGGACAAAGCAGGCAGCTGCCAAACATCTTTATAAGGGAGCATTGCACAACTTTAAACGAGCATGTTCCTTAATTGATCAGCAACGAAACAACGTTAACCGGGATGACTTTAAGTGAGGAGTTACTGTATGTCATCTGCCCCAATATCCCCATGGAAATATTGTGGTTTCATTTCCTTTCTTGCTGTTTGCGAATGAGCCACATAAATGGGAAACTAATTAACTCTAGTAGAAGACCACTGGAAGTGACTATATGGAAAGTGTCTATTTTTCTCTTTTGTCCGTATACAGCAGTCTTAGTATCTTATTTTACGGTATTCTTAAGTGTTGCTAGTAGTTATAGGTAAAGAATTTTCAGATGTGTGGGTTTACGTTGGTTGAGAGTGGTAGTTTAAAAAGGCGCATCAAAGTGAGAAAACTGGCACAATTGTACATATGTATTTTTGCAGGTCCAGAAGACTGACAGTGTAGACATCATTAGATAATTGAGCATTCTGCATTGAAGTCAATATTTGATCTGAGATGGCTGTAACGTTTCTGAAGAAGCCATTTGAATTTTTTGTATTAACCTTTAGTAAGGACCCAAACCTGCAAACATTTCTTCACTTGCTTGACTTTCTCACATGGTAGTCCCACTGAAGTCAATGGAACTGCTAAAATGCTTAAAATTAAGCACGTGTGTAAGTGGTTGCAGCATTGAGGGCTTAGTTTTTTGATCATTGGATAGATAGAGCAAATAAGGTCTTGAATGTCAATGCGGTTGCTCTGGTATTTAAAAAACTGATGTGCTCTGTTTAAAATAAGATCTGTGATTGCTGTTTGGGAAGTGGTGCAGAGCTTTGCCTAATTCAGAACCCCCAAATAGTCATATCTAGCAAGTCACCTGTTGGGTTTAATGGTGCATAGTCAAGCCCTTACTTGTAATCCATGACTGATATCCCCGTAACTCATTGTGAGTTAGGAAGATTCTGTCTTAGGTTACACCATGGCCAATAAGTGTGTAGTGAACATGTGTAATCAATCAAGATTGAGTGACTGTAATGTACAGAACAGTAAAATTCCCTTTCAGATCTGTCAAATGTATTTAGTAATTTAACTGTGCAATTGAGACATGCATTTTCTATAGTTAAACTCTATAGTTAAAAAAAATTTTGTTTTGTGTTTCAAGCAAGATTTAAACTTATTTTAAAACCAAGAATGCCATATATATATATATATATATATATATAAAATATAGGGTGTGTGTGTGTGTATGTGTATATGTGTATATGTGTATATGTGTGTGTATATATATATATATATATATATATATATATATATATATATATATATATATATATATATATATATATATATATACTATCAATATTTTTGTGTACGTATTTTGAGTTATAATATGCAATTAACTGTTTATAGGCAAAATTGAAGAGGTAGTGCTTGAGGCTAGAACTATTGAGAGAAATGTTAGTCCTTATAAAAAGATGAGCATTTTATCAACGGATTACCTAATTACACAGTAGAGATCAGAGAACACATCCAGGTAACTACAATCTTTTCTCTATACTAGCAGATGCAACAATTTATCAGAGAAGGAAAACTGAATTCATTATAGTTTCAACTATTTCTTCTTTTCTAAGATCAGGGAAAGTAAAATTATAAAGCAAGCTGGAACTGCCATAAAAGGTCCCAATGAATTTGTTCAAGAAATAGAATTTGAAAACTTAACACCGGGAAGTGTGATAATATTCAGGTATATGATGATGATCAACTTACTAAATGTGTGTCAGTTGGCTGCACTAGATTAAATGCAATGGAGGGGTGGGTTTTTTCAGTCTGTTAATTCTGTTACTTCAAAAAATAGTAGGTGGAGGTGCTAACTTCTACAATTTGTGCATTGATATTTACAGAGTTAGTCTCGACCCAAAGGCACGAGAGGCTGTCGGCGTACTCCGTAATCACCTGATCCAGTTCAGTCCTCATTTTAAATCTGGAAGTCTTTCTGATGACCATTCAGCACCTATATTAAAAAATCTTTTTCTTCGTAAGTATGCCTTGTTAGAATACATACAGTAGAGAGCTGGATTAGAGGCAGAGATCAGCCTGCAAATGCTAATGAGTGACAATCCTTTGCCAAATTTTGGGTCTGTCTTGGTTAATGTATGAACAACTATGTTTAGCCATCTTATTGCTTTATACAGAAAATAGTGATTCAGACTTTAAAAAGTCCTCACCTCTTTCACATGAGTAGTTCTGTGGGTTTGCTGCTGACAGTAGATTTTATGCCAGGAAATTTACATCCTGCAGCAAGGTGTTCAGATGACTTTGTTGTCAACATACTATGTAGGTTACCAGTTCCATCTAAATGGCTTTCTTAAAAGAAATTCACATAGCAATGCAAAAACCAGTGGATACTACATTATGCTTTTGTGGAGAAAAGATGCATCATTTGAGTTGAATAATATTGAAATCTATGATCATTTACTTAGTATTTTCTGTACTTATCTGCAATGATAAAAAGAGATCTCTTGTATAGTTAACCTTGTGGAAAGAAATAAGCTAATTTTAAATCTTGTAAAAGAATAAGGACAAAAAGGAGGTTTTTTGTTTTTGTTTTCGGTTTTTTAAAAGGAGCCCATAGTTACTCTTAAATCTATTCTATGGTTCCTAAATAAATGGCCAGATTTTTTAAGTCAGTGAGCTGTAAGGTTCGTGGCACCCTTGAAAATCAGGCCCTGTTTTCAGGAGCCTAAACATGGAGTTTAACTGTAAGCATCCCTTTTTAAAAAATAGCTTGGCCTAGACCAAAACCAGAATTCTTCATGAAATTGATGTCCGTTATATAGTTAGTTATCAATGTTGGTTTTTTTTTTTTCCCTTTCCCAGTATTGCGTCTAAATTAACCTTGGCTGATTTGAATCAAATACTGTATCGGTGTGATGCTGAGGAACAAGAGGATGGTGGAGGATGTTACAACATACCAAACTGGTCACCCCTTAAATATGCGGGCTTGCAAGGTAACGATTCATGCGTGCTTTCTTGGGTGGAGGAAAAAAAGGAGAATGGATCATCTCAATCTAGATCTAAAATAGAGGTGTGCAAACTATGGCCCGCGGGCCAGATGTGGCCCATGGCACCCTCCTGCCCAGCCCCTGATCTCCTGGCCTGGGAGGCTAGACCCCGGCCCCTGCCCTGCTGTTTCCCCCTCCCCTGCAGCTTCAGCACACAGTGCCACCGGCGCAATGCTCTGGGCAGCCGGGCAGTGTAGTTGCAGAGCTGCGGCCTGACCCGGTGCAGCGGTAGCACCACCAAACGCCAGTGCTTCAGGCAGTACAGTAAGGGGGCAGGGAGCAGGGGGTGTTGGACAGAGGGCAAGGGAGTTGGGAGGCGGAAGGGGAGTGGTCAGGGGATGGGGGTATGGATAAGGGTCAGGGCAGGGTGGGGTACAGGGAGGTTGGATGGGACAAGGGTCCCAGGGGGCAAGTCAGGAATGGGGGGGGGGGTTGGATGGAGCAGCAGGAGGTAGTCAGGGGTGGGGAGTCCAGGGGTGGTCAGGGGACTGGGAGCAAGGGGTGGTAGATTGGGTAGGAGTTCTGGGGGGGGCCGTCAGGGGACGGGGGGTTGGATGGGGGCAGGAGTCCCGGAGAAGCCATTGAGGGGCAAGAAGTGGTGGGGTCGGATAGGAGGCAGGAGCTGGGCCACACCTGGCTATTTGGGGAGACATAGCCTCTCCTAACCGGCCCTCCATACAATTTTGGAAACCCGATGTGGCCCTCAGGCCAAAAAGTTCCCCCCCCGATCTCAAATAGTATTAGATTTGTGTACTGTTTGCTTTTCAAGTTGCTTCTGCTTAGTCTATATAGTATGTGCTCAAAAGGGAGTAGCAAGCAAATGGAGGCAAGATACTGAATCAAGAAACATCTCTTAATATTGGAGTAGAGGATGAGTTTAAATATTTAATTCTACATTAAAACTGTGGTAATCTGATCTTTGGGAATATTTTAAAACATGTTTAAATAAGTACAGCTCCAGTCACAAATGACCTTACCTAAAAACCCACAAATATTACCTGTTACATGAAGTGTCAGTAATAGTTGTCATTTTAACATCTGAATGCCATTGTGTGACGTATTTTATAATTATCTGAGTTAGATTTTAAACCATAAAGAAGCATGGGCTCTGTGATTACACAGTATTTTGTCTCAAGCTTACTGTAGGTCCGCTGAGCCATAGCAGGTGGGTTGGGTCCCTTCTCATTGTACAATCGGGCTAGAGCTTTAGCCTTTCTAAAGGCTCTCTAGCCTTTAGAACATATGAAGAAAAATAACATCAAGTTAAAAAATGTATTACTGATCCAGCTCTGGTTCATAATTTTTCAGATCTGCAGTGTTGGATTTACTCCTGGAAACTGGAATTGCAGGTTGTGATAATCATGTGGCCAGTAATATAGTGTGCTGTTTGTTTTATTTTCAGGATTAATGTCAGTGATGGCAGACATTAGACCAAAGAATGATTTGGGTCATCCTTTTTGTGGTAATTTGAGATCTGGGGATTGGATGATTGACTACGTCAGTGACCGTCTAATTTCACGTTCAGGAGCCTGTGCAGAAGTAAGTAAATCTATTAAGTGTTATCTACAAGGATGGAACTTTTTGGTTTTTTTCACAAACCTCTGCTGCTTGAGCACATGGAGTAATTAATAGCAGTAGTAGGTTGTCATCCTCTTTATTGACCAGCACTGAAGGGGAGTGAGAAACACACTCTGCCAGTGGGTTTCGCAGATACTTGACCGCAAAGGAATGATGAGCCCCAAGAATCTTGGGTTCCAGTCCAGGCTCTAGGAAAAAGAGCATGCTCTTGTGGTGACAGCCCCTTCTGCACCACTACAAGATAGACTCGTCCCGATCCCTCCCCCTTCTGACCCATCTCTCTCCAATCTTTCCCCATCCTAGTCTTAGTCTCTCTTTGCGTGCCCAATCCTAGTCTCCAACTCTCAGGTTTCTTGTGCCAATCTATTTCCCCCTGCATTCCTGGCCCTTCATCCAATGTGTCTCTCCTCTGCCCCACCACACTGACTCCCAATCCCAGGCTTCTCACCCAATTAGGCCCAGTCTCTTTGCTCAGTCAGTCCAGTTCGCTCCTCAAACCCCAGCTCCATGTCAGATTTGTTTCCCTCTGACCTTGATCCTTCTCGCAGCTCATTCACCAATCTGAGTTTCCTCTCCCGAACACTATTTCCCTGACTGGCTCCGTTGGTGTCCTTGCCCAGTCAGCCCCCACCCCCAGGTCAGTTTCTCTCCTCCCTCCCAGTCTTCAGTCCCAGTTCCACCAGGCTGCTTGTCTCAATCTACTCCCTTTGGCTCTTCCCCCAGTTCGTTTCTTGTCCCCTCTGCATTTGATTCAGCGTCTTCCTCTGCCATGTTGCCTGGGCACCAGCAGGGGGTCATAGAAGTGAAGGACCGGGAAAAGACCTCAGTAGGTCATCTAGTCCAGTCCCCTGCACTCGAGGCAGGACTACGTAATAACAAGACAATTCCTGACAGTTATTTGTCTGACCTGTTCTTAAAAAAACCTCAAATGATGGAGATTCCACAACCTCCCTCGGCAATTGGTGCTTAAGTATACAGACGGGAAGCTTTTTCCTAATGTCCAAACCTAACCCTCCCTTGCTGCAATTTAAATCCATTGCTTCTTGTCTTCTCCTTAGAGGTTAACGAGAATAATTTCTCACTGTTTTCCTTGTAACAACCTTTTATGTACTTGAAAAATGTTATCCCCCCCTCCCCCTCGGTCTTCTCTTCTCTAGACTAAACCCAACTTTTTCAATCTTTTCGCATAGGCGCCAACTTGTCCTGGTGCCGGTGGGTGCTTGTCCCTGCCCCGCCCCCATTCCAACCCTTCCCCAAAGTCCCTGCCCCAACTCCGCCCACTCCCTGCCCCATTGGACTCCTTCCCCAAATCCCCACCACGGCCCCGCCTCTTCCCTGAGTGCGCCTTGTTCCCCCTCCTTCCTCCCAGTGCATATTGCTGCAAAACAGCTGGGGGAGAAGCAGGGACGTGGCATGCTCAGGGGAGGAGGCAGAGTGGCGGGGGCAGGGTGGGGAGCTGCCGGTGGGTGCAAAGCACCCATTAATTTTCCTTGTGGGTGCTCCAGGGCTGGGATCGGCGCCTATGCTCATAGGTCATATTTTCTAGACCTTTAATCACTTTTGTTGCTCTTCTCTGGACTTTCTACAGTTTGTCCACATCTTTCCTGAAATGTGGTGTCCAGAACTGGACACAATACTCGATCTGAGGCCTTATCAGCACAGAGTAGAGTGGAAGAATTACTTTTCATGTCTTGCTTTCAACACTCCTGCTAATACATTCCAGAATGATGATCACTTTTTTTGCGACAGTTATTCTGTTGACTCATATTTAGCTTGTGATCCACTATGACCTCCAGGTCCCTTTCCACAGTACTCATGACTCCCAGGAAATTCCCATTGTGTATGTGTGCAATGGATTGTTTCTTCCTAAGTTCTTTCCTTTGCATTTAGCCTGACTGAATTTCATCCAGTTTACTTCAGACCATTTCTCCAGTTTCTCCTGGTCATTTTGATTTTAATCCTGTCTTTCAAAGCACTTGCAACTCCTCCCAGCTTGGTATCATCCACAAACTTTTTAAGTGTACTCTCTGACATTATCTAAATTTATGAAGATATTGAACAGAACCATAACCAGGACTGATCCCTGCAAAACCCCACTCAATATGCCCTTCCAGCTTGACTGTGAAACACTGATGACTGCTCTCTGGAAATGGTTTTCTAACCAGTTATGTGCCCACCTTATAGTAGCTCCATCTAGGTTATATTTTTCTAGTTTCTTTATGAGCAGATCATGCAAGATAATATCAAAAGCCTTACGAAAGTCGAGATATGCCACATCTGTCGCTTCCCCCCCATACATATGGCTTGTTACTCTACCAAAGAAAGTCATTGGGTTGGTATGACATGATTTGTTCTTGACAACTCCATGTTAACTTACTTATCACCTTATTATCTTCTAGGTGTTTACAAATTGGTTGATTTGCTTTATAATCTTTCTGGATACTGAAGTTAAACTGATTTCATTGAGAGCACTGGAGAGAGAGACTTCCTTCTTTGGTTCTAGTGCCCTGACCTGAAACAGAGCAGCAATTACAAGGAAAGTGAACCTCTTTATACCTGCTGTAGAACATTCTCAGTCACTCTGAGCTGATGAATGCGCAGTTTGGTCAGCACTAGGACCTGTAAAGGGCTTGAGCATGTTTCATTGAGGATGCACTGCTAAATTCTTATAGTGAGCATGTGCAAACAGAGATTTTTTTTTTTTTCAGAGGCTTATAACTTCGCCAAATTTTGGGCAGTTTTTCACAGGAACAGCAAAGGGCACATCCCTGACAGAAAGGCCACTCCCTGCCAAATTTCAAGTCCCTGCTCCAAAGCACAGAGTCTCTAAAGCATCTCAAATAAAAGGTGTCCAAATTTTTATTTTTTTTAAAAATCATTGCAAAACCACATTTTTTCCTAGCCTCAGTCTCTGAAACAGCTGAACCATTTTGGCTGAAACTTTAAAAAAAAAATTATTTGAGGAAGATGTGGAATGGAAAACTTCAGTGTGAATGGTTAAAGTGTGGCAAAATTACAAGCAACTGAAAGTAGGATGTATAATGGGAAGTTTCTGCCAACTGGAATAGGTGGTGCTACCAGTCCTTCCTATAATACAAAAAATATAATAGGGGCATAAAAGTGTAGGCAAACTGTAACAGGAATTCTACCTGTTTTCCAGTGCAAAATGTGATTGCCAAAGTATTAATTCCCTGAAAGTAGCCTTTGCTGTGTTTAGGAGTTTTAACTTACAAAAATATTCTAATAGGTCGGTAAATGGTTGAAGGCCATATTTGTCTACCTAAAGCAGATTCCACGTTACCTTATTCCATGTTACTTTGATGCCATATTAGTGGGTGCATACACAACTCTTCTAGATCTGGCATGGAGTCAAATGTCTAGGTATGTCTAATAGTGTTGAAAGAAATTTATGTGTATGTTTACATTGTGTTGTATTCATTTGTGCATTAGGATAGTCATTTATACACTTTACATGTACTTAAAAGGCACTAAAAGTTTTCTGGCCAAAATTTTGTATTCCTTGAAACTGCAACAATCTGATTAATAAGGAGAGCACCTTTTTTTGAATTCTAATCTTCCAATTCATTGCAAATGTTAAATGCACAAATACAGTGTCTTCTGTTAGGTGTATCTCAGCTGCCTAACACAATTCCTAAACTATATGGCCGCCTGCATAACAGTACTGATGTACAAAAAGATACATTGACATAAGGCAAAAATAAATATTCATGTTGACCAGTGGAAAAGCATAAAGCTGATAGAAGGTGCATATAGTTTTCACTAAGGGAAATTATAAACATTGGACTAGAAGGTCAGTAATTTATTGTTGCTCCAGGATTTGTATTTACAGCTAATGCTGGCAGTGCAGTAATAGGGAATGAGACATTAAACCAGGGTCCGTCTTCGAAGGCTGCCTTTTCTTCATTTTTGTAATTGTCCCTTTTCTCGTTTTCTGTTCTTGTTTTAAACATGGCTAATATTACTTTCCTTTAAAAATAGATATCAAAACTGTGCCAACATGGACCAGGTATCTGATACTGGTGTTTTTTCGGTTGGGGGAGGAGGTAGTTTGTTGTACTAGTCCAGCATGTAGACCCAGGCACAAATTAATAAAAATCATTTAATGCAGCATCTTTTTAAATACAGTAATTGAATTTTAAAATGCTTGTTCAGAGTTGAAATTTTTCTTTGCTTGGAGATCAACTAGGTAATAAAATGCCTGAATGTTTTATAGTCTCCTTTCAATATAAATCATTTTAAAAAAATTAATATAAAAGTAAAGGCCATGATTTGGAAGGGAAGAAAAAAAGGGGGAGGAGGGTACCTGAAATTAGGTGCTCAAATTTATCTTTAGGCACCTAAATAATGGCCTGATTTTTAAGTGCTATGAACTCAGCAGCTCCCATTGGCATTAATAATTTGACTTAATCTTAGAAACTCACTTTTGAAAATCATTACAGTATTTTGCAACTGGAGCACCCTTATGGAGCTGATTTTTAAACTATGGCAAGGGGGGAAATGGGTGAACTTTAAACAATGAAGTTGTTGAATTTGAAAAGTGGCTTTTTTGTTTTGTTTTTTCAATTCAACTACTTTGATTACAGCTTTGTTCAGAATGGATCAACATTTGTTAAACACCTTTCCTTGGGTTCAGTTCAGATGTGTGGGATAGGAAAATATCCTTCTCTGCCAAATCTGTCTCC
Source organism: Dermochelys coriacea (assembly GCF_009764565.3). Classification (NCBI taxonomy): domain Eukaryota; kingdom Metazoa; phylum Chordata; order Testudines; family Dermochelyidae; genus Dermochelys; species Dermochelys coriacea. The sequence goes on along the minus strand of NC_050075.1, from coordinate 71,242,765 downwards.
TGCTTTACATGATGTCCCCTATAGGATGAATGAAATCACAAAAGAGACAGAACAGTGCTGTGTTTCCTTAGCAGCTGGTAAGTAAGGGCTCCTTTGATTGTTGAAGCAGGTTGTCTTACAAAGTGCAACTACTTAGAAATGTGTAGACAGCAAGATCAATGTGCCGGGACTGTAATGTTTAGAGACCAAATAAAAAATACTGTTTCTTTCTGAGAGTAGCTGTTTACTTCACCCTTCCACTGTCCTTCTGCTCTATTTAATGTGAAGGTTTTGTTTGTGTCTGAGAGAAGCATAACCAGGCAATGTTTCGCTGCTATTGCTGTAGGAGGAAGACTTGTGAAGAACTTCACTTTTGCTGTATCTTGAACTATAAGCAATCTGAGCTACTCTGTCATATTTTGAGACCTTTTGAGCACCAGAATTATGTTATCTCTTTCCCTGTAACTCTTCAGTAATTGAAATACATTGTGGAACTCTTCCCGGAAGACTTTTGCTTTATCACTTTAACTGTTTTGTTTTTTCCTCAACTATCACCTCTTGAACTTTTTTTAACCTCTTTGAACTAAAAACATTCTCGCCAATTTATTCGCTTTTGTTACTAAAAAAATTGCCATACTTGATCTTGACTTCAAATGGTCACTAATTCCACCAAATATCTAGAGAACTTTCCCCAGCTGAACATGAAATAAAAATGGAAACTCTTGGTAAAATAGCTTCTTAAATTGTCATGCAGAAATTGCAGGTCTGTGACAAAAATAAATTAGAACTTGAACATGGTAGAATTCAGCATTCAGCTCCAGAAAACTCATTCAACAAGACAGTAACCCTTGTTTTAGGAGGAGATAGTAATTATGTGGTGTCCAACTAATTAGGTTAGTTAACTGCCTAGAAAGTAATTGAGAGAGAGGGCCTGGGTTGAATGGCAGAGGCAGATTGTTTAGTGCAATTTCTCCTAAATTGAAATTAACTGTTTCTGGTTTTGGATCACTCTTTGCTGCAGTTATAAGCAGTCTTTAAAAATATGTGTTCGGAAGAATAAAGCATAGAGTAGTAATGTGAGAGGGTTTTTATTGAATGAACTTAACTTGCATATTTCCAGATATTTGTCTGTCTAGTATATTTTAGAATCTGTCTAAAATCTGATCATTTCTAAATATAAAGACAGTTCTTCTGGGAAAAATGTTTGCCTTTGTTTCTTTCAACAAAAGTTTCACCTCTGTTATAAAAGTGTTTTGGATTATTTTTTTACATCACTGCATTTTATAGGTTTTAATTCCTATTGAAATGGGGTTTTCTTCCTTCTAGAAAGACAATTAATGAAAGATTTTTTTCTAATTCAGTAAACAAAAGTATGAACATTATACTTTTAAGACTTAATGCTTTGTTTCTAGCAAAGATATATTCAGAACTTTGTATCCTGCTTCATGCTGACCTTAATTCTGTAGCAAGCTCCCACGATTCTTTGGCAAACGATCCCTGAATTGTTAGGTGAACTGAAAATTCCATGTCAGCATGATTCTACCCAAGTATTCTTCCATTCGCTTTTGAAATGAGGGGGCTCTAGGTGCATGCAGCAAAGGGAACATTTTTCCCCCCTCAGCATCTAGTAGGACAGTTGTAGAAAGCATGGGACTCTGCATGTAATTAAATTATACATAGCGTATATTTTTGTAATGTTCTACAGGTGAACTTTCCTTAAAGAATTTTTGATCCTGAGTGGTTTACACACGCATTTAAAGTGCATTTTTTAGAAAGTGAGCACATGCTGTACAGTGTATACTGTGTGTCATAAATAAGGCTACGTTTTAGTCACAGATATTTTTAGTAAAAGTCATGGGCAGTAAACAAAAATTTATGGCCCATGACCTGTCCATGACTTTTCTTGTATACTTCTAACTAAAACTTGGATGGAGGGCTGCGGGTGCTCTCTGGGAGGGGTGGTCCGGGGGCGATGCGAGGCTGGCAGGGGCTCCCTACCCCGTGTGTCTCTGCAGCTCCATGGTGGCAGAGGGGCCGGGGAATCCACACGCTGCTCCCGCCACAAACACTGGCTGCGCAGTTCCCACTGGCCAGGAACCGCAGCCTGGGCCTGTGGGCGCAGGGAGCACCTGGAGCCCCTTGATCCCTCCGCTTGGAGCGGCAGGATCATGCCAGTGGGAGCTGGGGAGCCCCCCCTCCTCCCCGAGGTAAGCACCCACCATGCATCCCCTAGTCTTGACCCTCTCCCCCAAACCCTGGGCCAGCACAGCAGTTTGGGTGGGTGGGTGGGGGTGTGTGTGTGTGTGTAGAATTTTCATATTAAACAGTCTAATGACTTAGTTCATCACGTTTATTCTTTAGGTTTACCACATTTTTCATCAGGCATTTTCCGCTGCTGGGGAAGGGATACCTTTATTGCACTGAGAGGTCTAATGTTGCTTACTGGGCGTTATTTAGAAGCAAGGTAAGAAACAATGTATAAGTATTAATGCATCTTGAAAGGTTTCTCCCTTTCTGTGTATAACTGGAAGAAAGAGTTACTTTTTTTCCAAAACAATTGAAATGCTCTCTTATTTACTGTGGCCCCAGGCCATTTTTGAATTCTTTTCAGATAGAACTACAAAATTACTTATGTATCTCAGTTGTTTTAAATGTTGGTGTGAAGCACCTATTCCATTATTTTTATATGCATACTTTTTTCTCCAGCACATTATAGTGCTCATGCTAAGTTTGAATGAAATGTGTCTGCTATAGGTTTTTATTTCAATATAAAATACTTATTATCAGTATTGGAGAGCAGTAGGTTTGAGAATCTCTTTGCAATCACATTTGAGGTGTGGGAAGGTGTCTCTTGTGTTTTGTGGTGATCACTAATATAACTATCAAAGCTGGAAGTCAGTGTTTTGTGGATCATTGCAAACTAAATTTTGTATGTGTGATAAGTCTAAAACCTAACAAATAAACATAGGAAGTTTGTGCAAGATTTGCGGGTATGCCCTTTCCACTAGTCAATTTTATTTTTTTGCCATGAAATGTTGGTACTGAAGTGAGCTGAAAATGAAAGTATGGATTTCTCAAATTTAACTCATACTTAGTGAAAACTTGTGTATGTATTTACTTTATATTTGCATAACCAAAAACCAATGAAAGGGTCAAGTAACTATCTTACAAAGGGATCCACAATCTGCTAGTATGGTCCCTTATAGCAGCTTGTAGTTCCTCTTAAAGACAATAGGATCCTGTAATGGCATTCAGTACTACAGACCCTTACATTACTGGATTATGCCTTTTAGGTAAAACTCCCATTAAAGTCAGTGGAGGTTTTGCCTGATGTAAGGAGCCTGAGACTGATACCTATAATGAGAAATTCTCTCATATGTATGAAATTCTCTACGCCCATTGCCTCCTTTCCCTTTTTGAAAGGATCAGAAGACAATACCACTTGAGTGTCACTCACAGGATCAGGCATTCTTTTTGAACTTTGCAAAGGAATTTGGTTTTATTCAGTTATGAGATTCCTAATCTATTGTTTTTTTTTTCAAATACAGGAAAAATGTTTAGGATCAAGCACTCAGTATTAACTTTAAAGTAGATCTAAAATGCGGCTGAACTGTTAAGCATTCCAAAACACAGTTCTGTTTAGAACTCTTTGCTATATAATGGAGGTATTGAGTTCTGCTAGTATCTTTTTTTTTTTTTTAAAGGAATGTGGTTGAACATTGAGAACCAGACCTTGAGGTCTATACTCAGTTTTTACTCCATTAAATACCTGTTGACTGACTGACTACAATAACAATAGTGTAAAAACTGGGTAAGACTTCAGGTCCTTAGATAATATGCATATTATAATTCATTGTTGTAATTCATATTTTTGTAAATTATCAAATAAGGAATGCATGAAGAATGAACATGCATATGTCACTCTTGAAGCCTATTGTCTGGCTACTAGGGCCTGATCCAAACCTATTGAAGTTGCTGGGAGTGTCTCCATTGATTTCAATGGACTTTGGATCAGGACATTACTTTCACAACATGTTGTGAAGTAAAAACAACTTTTCTATATTGGCACAAATGTCACATTACCTTTTCTGCCAAAAAAAAAAAATTGAGCATATATTTTAAATATATCCTTCCATATTTGCATTGGTCGGCATTACTGAGTATGTGGGGGGTTATTTTTTAAAAAGCTTGTATTATGTGTAGTCACCTTTGTACCATGAAACACCAGGATGTTGACATTTACCATTCAATCTTAATTTGTTCCCCAACATATCTTGGTATAAAAATGTTATATTTTTTAGTTTACTACTTGGAACTTCAGTACCTTGAAATCCAATTCAGTGTATATTGGATTTTTTAATTTTTTTTTAAAGGAACATAATTTTAGCATTTGCTAGTACCCTGAGACATGGTCTTATTCCCAATCTGCTTGGCCAAGGGACCCATGCCAGATTCAATTGTCGTGATGCTGTGTGGTGGTGGCTTCAATGTATACAGGATTACTGTAAAATTGTTCCAAATGGCACAGACATTCTCAAGTGTCCCGTTTCCAGAATGTATACTACAGATGACTCTCCCGCTCAACCTGCAGGCACTCTGGTAAAGATAATTTCTAATAAACTGTTTGTTTATATACTACAAACATAATTGTAAGTAAATGAAATCCTAAAAAACCAAAAGAATCCCTGTTCGGCATGTTTTCTCCTACTTAAAGAAATGTTTTTGCAGAGGTCAGCTTTTACTGGGGACAGCATTTGCAGTATTTTGAGGGACAGTGTTTGCTTATTAATGGAGGGCTTCATGGAAGATTTTATAGCTATAAAATCTTCTAGCTGTCATTTATGGTGGAATGTGCAGTAAAACAGGTATGTTCCACTTTTTGGTTGTTTGCCAAACAGTTTGACTCCTATCAAGCACACGTTGGATGGTGGAGAATAAAACTTTTTGAAACAAGGGCAGAAAATGTCACCAGTTTTATTTCTAGCTTTCTCCATTTTTTTCAACATTTGAAATTTCAGATTTGGCCAATTTTTTTTTTAACTCTAATTGACTGGATTCCTGTTGGATTTCATATAAAGTATAGTAATCTGAAAAGTTGAAGTACTCGGTATCTGGATATTTCATACAGCCTTTGTCTTTTTCACTTGTCACACAAACAAACAAACCAGGATCAACCACTGTATGAAGTAATACAGGAAGCTATGCAACAACACATGCAAGGCATAGAATTCCGAGAAAGGAATGCTGGTCCACAGTTGGATCGAAATATGAGGGATGAAGGTAAATAACATGAGTTACTTATCTTGCTTATATATAGATCACTTATAGTGAAGTTTAAATGTGAGTAAAATTGTTGTACAGATTTTTTTAGTTAAACTATTTTCTGCAAAACTATTTTTACATTTAGTGCCTCTAACAATGTAGTGTTATAAATAACATATGTTAACACTTTAATTTCAGCTATTCTGACATGAGTACTCTGTAAATAATCACATCCATAACAAAAGCATTCGTGGTGGTTCTAGGAAGACCTTCACCTTTTTCTTTCTATGTTTCTTTAGAAACAAGCTGATTTCATTCTGATTTTCTTGCTGGGTAGGTTTTAATGTGACTGCAGGTGTCGACCATGAAACTGGTTTTGTCTTTGGAGGGAACCGCTTTAATTGTGGTACGTGGATGGATAAAATGGGAGAAAGTGATAGAGCTCGCAACAAAGGAATTCCAGCTACTCCAAGGTACAAACTCGTGTATTATATAACTTTAGAATAAGTCAAAGTTTAGCCTCTTGCATAGTGAGATCCTTGCTCTTGGTTTCTATGCCACCAGTAATAAAACATGAGTGATGTGAAATATTCTGGACTTTTCCAAATTCTGTTTGACTATTATAAAACATTAACAGAAACCTTCTGTGTACAATGCAAATTCAGAGGAAATGATCATTGCAAAACATATTTTCTGTTGACATACTCAGTTCAATATGCTATTCAAATATAATGTTAACTCTTCATGTCTGATGTAAATTACACTGCTGTAGCACTAAATAATTTAAAAAGTTAACCGATTAGATGTTGAGAAAATACCCAGTAATATTCTCTGTTGATGTGTATTGTGGATTTGGGTACTACCATATGTAAAACTTGAAATATTTGCAAAGGTTTCTTTCTTATCCTCCTTCCCTAATGCTAACATTAAAATGTCAGTGAAAGCTCTGTATTCTGCTGACATCTATTCGATTTTAGATAGATGAAACATTTTTTAAAAAAATGTTACTGTATGCTTGTAAACTGGTGCAGGCTCTCTGGCTTTGACCCAGGACAGGAGAAATGAGGTTGCTCAGATCAGTTTCAGTTGAGAGTGAATCCAAAGGAAAGGCATTTGAACTATTATTGCAAAGCTTTCAGTGTCTTTCTACAAAATTGAATACCATGTCTGTTTGGTGGTTCTTTGAGTGCTTGCTCATGTCCATTACATTGTCGTTGTGTGTGCTCGCCACATGCACCGGTGCCAGAAATTTTTCCCTCAGTAGGATCCGTAGGGGACCAGCTCTGGCGCCCTCTGGAGTGGCATGCGTATGCGTCGGTATAAGGAGTGCCACTGGCTCCCCACTCTCCCTCAGTTCCTTCTTACTGCCAGTAACCGTACTGGAATGTCTCCTTGCTTTGGCAAGATTTCCTGTCTCTACTGTGTCTAGTAATGAATTTGTTGTATATAGTCGTTTAAAGTTGTATAGTTTAATAATTCCCTTAGTGTTAAGTTAGAAATTAGTTGCATGAGGGACTCGGCCTAGGGACGGGGCATGCCCCGGTCCCTAGGCTTCAAATCTAGTGACTGTTGCAAAAAGCCCATGCCAGTCAGTGATCCTCATAGAAGCTGCCTAAAGTGTTTAGGGGAAACCCACGTGAGCGACAAGTGTTGCATTTGCTAGATCTTCAGGCCACGGACCAAAAAGGAGCGGGAATTCGTCTGAGTGCTCCTTACGGAGTCGGCCCTCGCACTGTCCTCAGAGCTGATGAGATTGGACTCTGCTCCAAGCAGTGCAGCCTCTGTGCAGAACGCGCTACCGGCACCGACCTCTGACTGGCACCAATCCCCATCCTCGGTACCAGCTAAAAAGCAAAGAAAGGTCAGGAGAGGGTGTTCTCCTATGTCCCGTAAAGGGAAAGAGAGATGGAAGAGAGCAAAGACCTGTGCGGGGCAGCTCTTCCCCTCCGGACAATGACCAGGCTCTGACTCCCACAGACCTGTCAAGCCCACTTCAAGACCCGCCCCCTCACCCCAGGAAGCAGCAGAGGCACTTGGCACCTGGCAGTGCTGTCTCACTAGAGGCCTTTCAGGCCACTAAGGACATCTGTTCCTTCCGGTGCTGGGCACGCCAGCCACTGAGGTGCCCCATTCAAGGGGTAAACCTGTCTTGGGACCCTTCCAGTTGTCTCCATCACTGCAGCACCATTCCTCACTGCAGGGGGTACCCCATCAGCACTCGCCTGAACAGTGCCACCAGCCCCAGACATGGGTCGGCTCACCTGCATAACAAGCAGGCATTTTGAGGATGTGTTCGAGAGTGACCTTCCAGCCTGTGTCCTGGATTCTGCTCCCCTGTAATTTTCCGTTTATCACCCTTCCTCTTTGCCTGAGCCTCTATAATGTCGGACCAGTGGGTCCTCCACAGTGGCAGGGGAATACCCTCCGGTTTATTTCTATCCTACTCTTCCTCCCTGTTCTCCTTCAGGGACCCTTCTCATGAGCATCTGCTCGCTCAAGAGGTTCAGGGCCTTCTGCAGGTGGGAGCCATGGAGGAAGTCTGTGCATTTGAGGGGGAAACGGTTTTAGTCCCGCTATTTTCTTATCCCAAAAGCCAAGGGGGGGATCTACACCCCATCGTTGACCTGCGGAGCCTCAACAAGTATCTTAAGAAACTGAAGTTCCACATAGTTTCCTTGGTCTCTATCATTCCTTCCCTGGATCTGGGAGACTGATATGCTGCCCTGGACCTGGAACTCTTACTTTCACACACCAATATTTCACAGACACAGATGGTTCCTATGTTTCGTAGTTGGGACTGTCCACTACCAATTTGCACTCCTCCCTTTTGGCCTAGCAGTGGTGCCAAGGATGATTATGAAATGCATGTCAGTGGTGGAGACCTACCTTTGACGTCGGGGTATCCATATTTACCTGTACCTCGACGACTGGCTCATCAGGGGCTGCTCCAGGGTCCGGGTCCAGAGCAGCATCAAGACGTTGCTTTTCAGGCTCTCGGCCTGTTGATAAACAAAAATCAACATTGATCCTGGTCCAACGGATAGATTTTATCAGAGTGGTGTTTGACTCTTTGTGAACCAGAGCATTCCTGCCAGACACCAGGTTCAAGGCAGTGTCAGATCTGATTTGCCAGTGTCACCGCCCATCCACTCACCACGGTCAGGGTGTGGCTTATACTATTGGGGTACATGGCAACATGCACATACGTTGTCCGACATGCGAGACTCAGGCTGCATCCCATCCAGTTGTGGCTGGCATTGGTCTACTCCCCAGCCAGACATCACCATCCCCCTGGGGGGACTTGTCTCTCAGGTGATCCAACCCAATTCTTCTGTTGGAAGGTGTGCTGTTCGTGACCCCACGACCCGTGGTCTCCCTGATTTCGGATGCATCCAACCTCATTTGGGGAGCGCATCTCGGTACACTGTGGATTCAAGGGTTATGGGAGCTCAGAGCCATTTGCCTGACTTGCGGTGTCTTCCTTCCCTAGTTGTCCAGTTGAGTGGTGCAGGTGTTGATGGACAACACGGCATCTAAGTTCTATGTCAACAGGCGGAGGGAGCTCGATCGTCGGCTGTGCCAGGAGGCCCTCCATCTGTGGGACTTCTGTATCCAGTGGGCAATCCACCTGGAAGCCTCGCACCTTCCCAGCATCCAGAACATACTGGCAGATCACCTCAGCAGGTCCTTCTTCAATCGCCATGAGTGGTCCCTTCACTCAGAATTTGTCAGAATGCTCTTTCAGAAGTGGGGAGCTCCCCAAGTGGATCTCTTTGCCATCAGACAGACCAAAGTGTCATGAGTTTGCTCTCCAGGCCTCAGCAGAGGCTCACTATGCCTTTTTCCTGTCTTGGTCAGAAGATCTGATGTTCATCTTCCTGCCAATTCCAATCATCAGCAAAGTTCTCTTGAAATTCAAAATGGACCAGGCACGGGTCATATGATCGCCCAGCATGACTTCACCAGCGTTGGTTCGGTGTGTTCATGGACCTGTCCGTTGCAGCCCAGTGGCCGCTTCCAGCCGCCCAGACCTACTCTTGCAGGATCACTGTAGACTCCTGCACCCAAACCTCGCCTCTTGCTACCTTACAGCCTTGGATGCTGCGTGGCTGAATCCAGAGGAACAAGCTTGCTCTAGTCAGGTACAGCAGGTTTTCTTGGAGAGTAGAAAGCCTTCCACCAGAGCAACTTACCTGGCGAAGTGGAAGCATTTCTCCTGCTGGGTATTGGAGTGGAATATCTCCCCAACCCAGTCATCTCTGCCGTCCATCCTGGATTACATGCTTCACATAAAGCATCAGGGTCTCTCATCTTCTCTTTGATCAAGGTGCACCTGGCAGCCTTATCAGCCTTCCATCATCGCATCCATGGTAGATAGGCATCTCATGAAAGAACACCAATCAGGTTCCTGAAAGGTCTTGGAAGACTCTTTCTGCTGATTCGGGACCCAGTTCCCCAATGGGACCTTGACCTGCTCCTCTCCAGGCTCACAGGTCCACCCTTTGAGCCTATGGCTTCTTGTTCCCTTTCTCATTTGTTTGTGGAAGGTTGCATTTCTTGTAGCTATTACCTCGGCGAGACATGTCTCTGAAATAAAAGCTCTCGCTTGGAGCCCCCGTTCACGGTATCCTACAAGGACAAGGTCCAACTGCAGCCCCATCCGGCCTTGCTGCCAAAGGTGGTGTGTCACTTCCATGTCAACCAGGATATTTTCCTTCCCGTCTTCTATCCAGAGCCTCATAGGACCAATGAGAAGAGGCGGACTGCACCGCTCTAGATGTCTGGCGCACCCTGGCTTTCTACCTGGAGCACATCAAACTCTTCCGCAGATCGACCCTGCTGAGTAAGAGGATGCTTTTTGAGTAGCTCTCTTCTTCCCAGAGAATCATGTTGGACATTTTTGTTTTTTTCTTCAGGTCTGTCTGATGAGACTATTGCCCTTCCCATCCCACCTTATTTTAATATGTACATGAAGCCACTAGGAGAGAACCGTAGTGATATGATGCTGTCACTATTTGAATGACTGGCAACTAAATCTCCTTTTTGCCCACAATAGTCACTTGTGTTTCTAGTTTCTTCGCAGGAAATTTGAAAATTGAAGTATTCAATTAGAGCAAGTTGGGTTTGGCTCATCAGATGCTGGGAGGTAATTGAAAGTGTTTGAGGAGGGCATCAGGAATGGTGTCTGCCTATGTATATGGATTTGTCAAGAAGTTTCACTTCGTAGAGCATCAGATGTGATTTTTAAACTGACAGTAATGAGTGGTTCTTTTTTTTTAGAGGTTTGAATACATTCATGGGGAAAAATCCTCAAATGTTAGTATCTGCATAAAAGTCTGTGACCTAATATTTTCCTTTAAGTTTCTTCTTAAAAGCAGCAGCTGGTTTTTTTTTTTTTTTCGTCTTAGAGATGGATCTGCTGTGGAAATTGTTGGCCTATGTAAGTCAGCTATTCGTTGGCTGCTGGAGTTGTCAAAGAAAAAAGTATTTCCTTATCAGGGAGTCACCATAAAAAGGCATGGTAAGCAGGTTTATCTCATAAATGTGTGATCAGTGTAGAACCATCATAATTGAATCAGTGGACCAGGAATCAGTATTGTCTTGCAATCTGTCTACCTTGTGAACATTTTAATAAATATTATGTTTGGGGAATGGGTGTTCATAAAATTCAGGATAAGGCTAATTGTTCTGCATCTAAATAGCAAAATCTGTGCAAAGCCCACAAAACACACTTTTTTGTAATCTAACTAAACCTCACTAGCCCAGCTTTGCGCTTCTGTGGGGTATCAATATGGCTATGAATTCACTTGTTCGTTTGAGCTGATTATGACAGGAGTTATAAGACCTCTTAACCCTTAAGTGTAAAATTAATTTTTAGTTTTGTACTGTATGCTCTTCTTAGGATGATTTCTGGGGAGAATTCAGTACATATTACAGGTTTCAGAGTAGCAACCGTGTTTAGTCTGAATTCGCAAAAAGAAAAGGAGTACTCAGAGACTATCACATTTATTTGAGCATCATTTGTGAGCTACAGTTCACTTCATCGAGACTGAATATATAAGCTGTTTAAATCTCTTAACAAAATAATGATTAACCTTGGGAAGCAACTATGTTAACTGTTCCTTTATGCAGTACTTACCCCAGCCCCAAACCCAGTCCCAGACCTGCCATGGCCGGGGGAGAGGCGTCCCTCTTCCGGCCCCGGACCTGCTGTAGCAGCAGGAGAGGCGCCCCTGCCATGGCCAGGGGAGAGATGGCCCAGACCTGCCACGGGCAAGGGAGAGGCACCTCTCCCCCATCAGCCTAGTTGCTGCTGTGGGGAGAGAGAGTTAGGGGAAATCCTCTCTCCCCGCTGTAGCCCTGGGACAGCCTGCATGCCAAGCCCCTCATCTCTGGCACCACTTCAGAGCCTGCAACCACAGCCCTCACCCCCATACCCCAATTCTCTGTTCCAGCCCCGAGCCCCCTCCTACACTCCAAACCCCTCAGCTCCGCTCCCGCCACATGAATTTTGTTATGTGCACCAATATGGAGGTTATGTGTCACCGATCACCTCCATATTGGTGCAAATAACAAGTCATTCCACACATGCGTAAGAAAAATTAGAAAAAACACTGGTTAAATTCCTATGTCCACTCAAAGACTTGTGCCTCCATTTTGTATTTATTTTTGGAATGGCTCTTAGATAAGCAGTGTTTTTGCAAATGATTATATGTAGTACATGTAGAAGAAGATCAGCTGTTAAGTGGGATTGTACAGGTTAAGTCAGTACAGAATTTAAATCATAACATTTGATTTCTAATGTTAGTGTTTTATATACTCTTTTTTTTTTAAGAGACTCTAAAAATGATAAAAAGAAAAGGAGTACTTGTGGCACAATGATAGCGCAATTAGATATTTGTTCATTACATTGCTTAAAGGAAGAAAAGTCCTAGCTTTTGGCAGATGCAGCAAAAAGCAAGTTGGTTTGTTCAGCAACAAGGGAAACGGAAAATAAATGGCTATCGATGTCCCCAAAGCAACCAGAGTAGATAGGGTAACGCTAGAAGTAAGTCATTTTACATGTCTAGGGAGTAAGAAGTCCAGTAATGGTGGCACCATGCTAGATGTCAAGCACTGACTATTAAGAGCAGAAGGCAACTTTAATAAACTTTTGAAAAGATTTGGAAAAGTAGTATGATTGCCACTAACAGAAAAATACAATGTTTAATGCTGGCTTCATGTCTGTCCTTCTCTATGGAGCAGAGTCATGGAAATCTACAATAGAAATTGATAAGATCAACTCCTTTCGCAGACATTTACTTCGGTATATCTTCAGAGTTCAGTGAAAAGAGTTCCTTACAACACTGAATTTGTTCTCCTTAGAATTTCTAATGTAAAGTATCAAACGTGGTCAGAAGACAATGATGGGCATATTTAGGAAACGCTTTAAGGATATCACCAACACAACTTCCGTATCAAGTGATAATATGGACACTATCTGGAAAGAGAAAAGAGGGCAACTTAGAGAAACGTTACATGGAACAATGGAGAGAGAAGCCAAATTCATCAGCATGACTCTCAGAAGCCTGGTTAGACCAATGAAGATTAAATTAAATGGCGGAAACTGGTGGATGCCCTATGCACCTAAGAGAGCAGGAGGATAAAGAAAAGATATTTGAAGAACAGTGAAATGGCTTTACAAATGATTACAGGGAGCTCTTCCCAAGCATAAAGGGCAGCATGGGAGAAGGCATAAAAATACTTGTTTGAAAATTTTCTATAATTTCAGTTATCTGCCAATGATGATGTTTCAGTCACATTATGTACGTCACATAGCCACAGTATATCACCTGTAGCAAAAGGAAAAAAAAAATCTCCATCATCCAGAAACAACCATAGATAAGTTTTGTGATAAGAACCAGCAGATTACAAAAAGAGGTAATTTATGAAAAATTGCCCAGTTTGTTTATGCAACAAACTCTCCTTTTTGTATGATTGAGAACCCACACTTTTTTAACATGGTTCAGTAATTGACCAGGATACAGTCCACCCAACAGAGCAGATGTCGCAGGCAAATTGCTGGATGAAGTGTATGAAAGAGAAATTTGAGCAGTGTGCAAAAGGTCTAGAGGGTAAAATTTGTTAACCTGAGTCTTGATGGGTGGAGCAATGTCCACAATGATCCTTTTGTATGTGCTTGTATGACAACAGAATAAAGGAATGTCTTCCTTACAGAAACAATTGATACATTAGGAAATGCACAAACAGCAGAATACTTAAAAGAAGTAGCAGTAAAAGCTATAACAAACTGTGGGGGGAGAGGGGAATCAAATGTCTAGTATGCGCTTGGTCACAGAAAATGCTGCAAATGTATCCAAGATGAGAAAAAATTATTTAGAAGAGAGTGAAGAGTCCCAAGCTAATAACATACAGTTGCAGTGCTCATTTGATGCACCTCCTAGCCAAAGTCTTCAGTGATCCAGAAATGAAGGCTAATGTTGTTGAAATTGCAAAATACTTTGCAGCAGCTACTCTGAAAAACCAAGGGAGGAACCAAGCTAACTGTCCCGCAAGATGTGTGATGGAACTCAGTAGTGGACCGTTTTGAGCACTATATCAAGAACTGGCCTAATCTGATGACAGTTTGAGAACAAAATCATGAAAAAAATAGATGGCACTGTCACAGCCAAAGTTCTCAACATTGGGCTTAAGAGAAAAACGCATGCTGAGTACCCTGAAGCCTATTTCTGTAGCCTTGAACACAATGCAGGAAAATAGCTGTTTTATTGCTGACACTGTTGAAATTTGGAAGGAACCGAGTGAGATCTTAAAAAGAGAAATATACCATGATAGAGTTAAATTACAGGCATTAAAAAAACGAATGGGACAAGTACTATCTCCAGCTCATTTTCTTGCAAACATTCTCAGTACTTGGTACCAGGGTCAAACCTTAACTGCTGAAGAAGAGGAGTTGGCAATGACTTGGACATCCAGCAATCATCCCTCCATAATGCCAACTATAATAAACTTCAGAGCTAAGGGTGAACCATTCAAGAAATAACTTTGCTGCTAATGTTTTAAAGAAAGGCACACCAGTGAACTGGTGGAAATCACTTAAGCACTTGGATTCAGAGACTGTTGAAGTGGTGATCTCACTTTTAATAGCAGTAGCTTCTTCTGCCAGTGTAGAAAGAATATTTTCTTCCTTTGGACTACTTCATTACAAATTGAGAAAGCGTTTGGGACCTGAAAAAGCAGGAAAGCTTGTTTTTTCTCTTCCAGATTATGAACAAACAGGAAAATGAAGGTGAAGACGACCAAGTTACCTGCAGAAGCCAATATTTTAAATTTCTCATGTTGACCTGGCTGACAGTCAATTTAATTTTTGTGTTTTGGGGTTTTTTTAAACATTTTAAACTTGTTTTTAGTTAAACAATTTTAACAAAATCAAACCTGATTTTAAAAAACTTGAACGTTTAACTAAATTCAAAAATTCACATGCTGCTTTTGTTAAAATATTGTTTGCTGTTGAAGAAAAAAATCTAGACCTACATAACGTTGTTTTAATTAAATAAAACAATTTAAATGTCTGTCTGGTGATGTCTCCTCCTAATACAGCATGGCAAGAAAATCCTCCAAATATTAATGATTAACCTGTTGAATTGGAATTAGTTCACTTCCCAATGACTTCATAAATATCTGCTTCAATTAACTTTGTTAAATGAAATAACCAAGCAATCATTCATTTTCTGATATACCTGTAAAATTAATCTGAAAAGTTTTCGAAATAAATCACTTAATGTATAGTGTTTACCTTCTAAAAATGGAACCTATATCTCTCTTGAGTTTTGAAGAACATGTATTAAGGTTATAACAACCTTGGTTATAATAACCAACAAGAACGCACTTTTATGTAGAAATCCATGATTTAAATAGTCTTCCTGACTAATGATTTAAATCATGATTTAAATCAAATGTACTCTGCTAATCTACTGTTAAGTCAGTTTGTGGTGGGTACCAGTCAGCACTGAAAGGCTTTAAAAGGGATATTTGTGGAGAATAGGAACACCTTTTAGCTTCATTGAACTGAGCTTTTTAGAGGGATAAGGGTGGGAAAATGATAAATACTTAACCTTAAGGAGTCTCTCAAATAATAAGTATCTATGCTAGTTGTTGTAAAAGAAGTAGTCTGTTGCCCTGTCAAAATGTGTCCTGAAAAACTACAGATATATTTACAGAGCAGTTTAACAATTGTTATATATAACAGAGGCTACTACTATTAGTTTTCACCTAAGGAGAAAACCCAACCTAAAAAACAAGCAGATCTGATGCATTCATAGTTGGTCTATGTTTAAATCACACCCCAGAGAAAGACAGACTAGGCATAAACAGATATAAAACAAGATCTTCTACATCTCTTTTTTTCAGCAAAAAATACATCATTTACTCCCTCCCAACCCCTGGCCTTGGATTCACTTAGCTCTTGTCCATCTTGATGAAACATTTTAAAAAAAAAAAAAAAAACAAAAAAAAAACCAGAACTGTTTTTTTTAATTCTGTTTAAAAACTAGTTCATAACAGTTTAAACACTATTTTCTGGTTAATCTGGATGAGGCATAATATGTGCTAGACTGCAACCTAACTAGTAGAGCTCAGTTTAACTACACCATTTCTTAAAATGGCTACTCCCCATCCAGACTAACCAGGCAAACCCTTTGGGCCTGAACCAGTATTAAGCCATGTTTAAAATCTACTCCCCTAATACTGTTTTATTCCCAATATTGATGAGATTTCAGTCCACACTATCTTGGGAAAAGGGAAAAGAATTTCCCACGCCAGCTCTTGAATCTAGATAGCCTGTGTGTCCTTGAAAGCATTTGGGGACCATTGGCATAACCTTCAGTTTTCACGTTTACAGTAATCTACACATTGTTATAATGGCCATTCCTTATTTTATTAGCAGCTGTAGAAGTCTAAGACTTCAAGTATGCAATAGTCAATAATATTTACAAAACTAAGGAGAGGAGTAGATTTATTGCCAGAAAACAAATCCTGTATATTAACATTTTTCAGGAAAAAAGGAAACCATCACATATGATGAGTGGAACAGGAAGATTGAAGGGCACTTTGAAAAGCTGTTCTTTGTTTCTGAGAACCCAGCAGATCCTAGTGAAAAACATCCAAATCTGGTTCACAAGCGTGGCATATACAAGGATAGTTATGGAGCTTCAAGTCCATGGTGCGACTACCAGCTCAGGCCAAATTTTACTATAGCAATGGTTGTGGTGAGTGGAAAAACATGTTCAAAGTCACAGCTCCTTTAACTATTTTGATTGAATTGAACTAAACTTGCATGAGGGGGTTCATTTGCATGGGGTAAACCAGGAATTACTTGGAATACACTTGTATCTTTAATAGAGTAGTGGATTTTTCTTTAATAAACTTTCAGCATCGGCCCATCTAGAACCTCTTCCAAAGGATTAACTTAATTATGTTTGGGCCTGTTAAACAATGTGTCATTAAGATAAATCTAAAAAGGCACTTCCTATGTTGAAGATGTTTGCAGGATGCTAATTGAAAATTGCCCTTTTTTGTTTGTTTTTTGTTTAATCTATTTATGGAATTTGTGAGGAGTCCTGGTACATTTTAAATGTATTATAAAGGGCTGTAGCTCTCTCTATGAGCATATTGAAAAGTAATAGAAATGTTTGAAGTGAACTATGCAGTTTGTTGATTTCATAAAAAAATACTATTTTTTAAATGCAAAGTTCATTGATTAAATCTGTTTTTGTTCCAGGCCCCTGAGATATTCAGTCCTGACAAAGCTTGGAAAGCTCTTGAGATAGCAGAGGAAAAGCTGCTTGGTCCACTGGGCATGAAAACACTGGATCCAGAGTAAGCATATTAGAGATTGTGTAGTATACATAGTTTTAATCATGCAACAAGACTAACAGTAAGAAGTTCACTTTGATGCATTTTGTTTCGTTAAGAATACCTCAAGTACTGCAGTAGCTAATTACAGTATATAATATATTTATTTTAGTCAAGATTATTTAGCTGTTCTAAATCCAGTTCAGATTCATTTAGTTATTTACAAAAGTACCATTTTATTCACTATCTTGCTCCCATTAGAAGTTGGTCATTAAATTTTCAAAAACTTCTAATAAAACTGGCTAATATTAGTTTGAAAAAAAGCAGCACATAGAATTTTGAGCATAAGTTGTGACAGAATTGTGAGCAAAATACTTTAGTTATGGACTGAACATAAAGTTCTATACTTATAGCTCTGTAGTTCATTGTATTAATACAATAGGTCTTGCATAAACTAACCACTGAAGAAAATTAATGCTATAATTATCTTGTTAAGGCCAAGATATAATGGTCCTTCCTACTGTGCCCTTGTGCTGTGCTGAGTACAATCTAACCATGTGAATTCATATTATTTTGAGTTATTTCTCTAATGCATTGAACACATTTTATTTAACTTGTTGCTTTGTCTAAATCCTGTACTTTCTTACAGTGATATGGTTTACTGTGGAGTATACGATAACGCCCTGGACAGTGACAACTACAATGTTGCCAAAGGTTTTAATTACCATCAAGGACCTGTAAGCTCTAAAATTCCTGAGTTTCACATTAAATTAAAATGTGTTGATATCTCAAATTGATAGCTAACATACTATCTCTTACATCTTTTTGTTTAGGAATGGCTCTGGCCTATTGGATATTTCCTTCGTGCAAAGTTGTACTTTTCCAGGTTAATTGGTCCAGAGATGTACGCAAAGACTGTGTTTTTGATTAAGAACGTTCTCTCTCGCCATTATGTTCATCTTGAGAGGTAGGTCATCATACAATTAAAATATTAATCCAAACTAGTGGTGTCCAATGTACAGTTGCATATAAAATATATGACACACAAACTTTCTTCAAAAAATGTGTTTAAACGTTTAAGACCTACAAAAAAGCACCAGTGATTTGGTGTTTTCTGAGTGTAAAAGTCACCATCATGAGCTAGCAATGCCCCTCTGCCATGTACATTGGTCAAACTGGACAGTCTCTACGTAAAAGAATAAATGGACACAAATCAGACATCAAGAATTATAACATTCAAAAACCAGTTGGAGAACACTTCAATCTCTCTGGTCACTCGATTACAGACATGAGTGGCTATTCTTCAACAAAAAATACTTCAAAAACAGACTCCAACGAGAGACTGCTGAATTGGAATTAATTTGCAAACTGGATACAATTAATTTAGGCTTGAATAGAGACTGGGAGTGGATGGGTCATTACCCAATGTAAAACTGTTATTTCCCCCCCTCCCTACCCCCCCGGTTCCTCATACGTTCTTGTCAACTGCCCGAAATGGCCCACCTTGATTATCACCACAAAAGGTTTTCTTCCTTTCCCCCACCCTCCCTACCTGCTGGTAATAGCTCATCTTAAGTGATCACTCTCCTTACAGTGTGTATGGTAATACCCATTGTTTCATGTTCTCTGTGTGTGTGTGTGTGTGTATATATATATATAAATCTCCCCACTGTATTTTCCACTGAATGCATCCGATGAAGTGAGCTTATGCTCAAATAAATTTGTTAGTCTCTAAGGTGCCACAAGTACTCCTTTTCTTTTTGCGAATACAGACTAACGCAGCTGCTACTCTGAAACCTGTCACTATGCAGAGTGCCATTTAAGTCCTACATCAGCCTTCAACATAGGCTAAACATTACTGCCTTTTTTTAACCTCTGAAATATTTAATATCTGCCCTATCACAAAGTGAGTGAGCAATTTTAAAATCAGCCATGGAGAAGAATAAATAGAAAATATTAAGAGAAAACAGAATTTGAGGTCTAAATTGCTAGACCACTTACAAAAATGTGATGCAGAAGAAAAAATATGGATGTGTACTTTCAAAACTGCTAAATATCAATATTTTTCAATAGTCTTTTGCAATCAGTTTGAGGGCTGATCGCAACAGGTTAAATAATGTAAGGAAATAACTGTTAAATTGTATAAAATGGGATTACATAACTTCTGAAGTTAACTGGGTAGGTCACATGAATGTGCCAATTAATCATTACTATAGAACTGCATTTCAGAAACTAATCACTTCACTGCACAATGGAAATATTACTTCATTAAGAAAACGGAGGCATTTACTCCCCTACAGTGCATATGGTCTTCCCTAATCTGTCCCCCCCCGCCTTTTGTTCTCTTGTCCACTCTTTAGTCTTCCCTGTTCTTCCTGCAATATTTTTTCTCTATACATTTGTTCTTCTCCACTGTAATTCTGAATAATTCCCATTTTCACCCTTCCCAAAGCATTTCTAGATAAACCGAGATCCTTCAATATGCAACCCACCCAGTTCAATGGCTGGAAGACTTGATTGGACCTGCAACATTCTGGACAGCTTTAGAATAAAAGGGGAGAGTGTTCTGCCTCCCCATGTGTGCTCTGCCACCCATTGGCCAGCCAAAGGGAGATGGGAGCCAACTGACTCCTTGTCCCCAGCATTATCAATTTAAACCGTTGTATGGGATTTCTCAAGCCTCTAACTCAATTTTATTTGAACCCAGTCTTCCTACCTGTAGTTGTATAGTAGTATAAGAACGGTGTTTGAGGACGCTGTGGGTCTGACCTATTGCCTGTGTTAGGGAGAAGGAAGCAATTTTTCACATTGGGACCAAATTAGCTGAGTCCTAGCAGGTTTTTTTCATAGCATCATGATGGCAGTTAGGTTACATAGGAATAGCACCTGAGAAATCTAATATTAGGAATTTGTAGGAATGGTTAATTCATCGTAGTTTTCGGCTGGTATCCATTGCAGATGAAAGGCCAAAAGGAACAGCACCATCCTCAACCTCAAAATACGACCAAACAAAAAGTAAAATTGGTAGTTCCGAAACTTATGGCCTTGGGATGTCTGACTGGCAAGCTGTAGTTTTATTTTCCTGTGTTATCTTTAATGTCTAATAGCAGCTCTCAACATTTCCCTTGTGTTCCCAGATACTTTGTTTCATTCAGTTAATGAAAAACTGAAGGTAGAAGTGAAAAATACAAGTTTATTTAAAACAACTAGACCTACCATTTAATTTGGAAATCTTAAAATGGCTTGAAATACAATTTCATAAATAGCATGGATTAAAAAAAAAACAGTCAGGCTGGTAAGAACCTTATGTGCATGCACAAAATCATGCTGATTGCATTATTTCAGTATTATTACTTTTAAAAAGTAATAAAGTTGCACTGCAAAGATACCTGTACTTCTCAGGTTACTGAAGGCTCCCCTGCCTGGAGTCTCAGGAAGCTCAGGAATTTACACGTGTTTTAGTATTACGATGTATCTTGTCATATGTTAATGCTCTCTTATTTTTATTTCACCACTTTAATACTTTTGTAATATTTTCATTGTTTGGTATTTCTTCTTTTGTACACTTGGCTTAATTGACTCATACTTTAAAAACATGTTAGAAGTATACTCATAAAAGAGAAATGTTCTTTTAATTTGTTATGAAATATAGCATTAATCATATTTTACGCTGGGATTTTTAATTTTTTTTTTTGTGCCAGGTCATCCTGGAAGGGGCTTCCAGAGCTGACCAATGAAAATGGGCAATATTGTCCATTCAGCTGTGAATCACAAGCCTGGTCAATTGCTGTTATCCTTGAGGTTCTTTATGACTTGTAAAAGTTGGCTTTGATTGCTTGGTAAAACTTCCTACGCACTTGTATTCAAAAGGTACAAATGAAAAGTTTGCTCATACTGTAGTGAAAATGTTTTGCACAGTCATTTTAAATAACTATGGTGTGATTTTTTTCAAATGTGCTTAGTATCTGTATCTCCCATTTACAGAAGAGGTATTTAAGGGTGCTGCTCAGCACTTCTGAAAATGAAGTCATTAGTATGAGAAAATATATATATATATATATATATATACACACACACACACACACACGATACAGAAAAACTTATAAAGCAGCAACTTGGAGAATGTACAAAAATGCATTTAAAATAGCTTTTGATTTGTACACATACTAAATTAAACTATATCCCGTATAGCAAGATGTTAGAAGAATAGTCTGGTTCCAAATTAGAATATGAATGCCAAGTGGTTCCAAAAATCTGAGTTTAAACTCATGGGGTTCTCTTTTCCATATTTTCTGTTAGTCAATAGATGCTATGCACTCTCATCGTGGGGGAGAATAGATTGTACTATAGGTAGCATGATGTGTTTTCTGTTACAGTTGTGCATTTCATAGATTGCACTTTCATTAGTGTTTTGTCCCTCTGTGCTGAACTATGTGGCTTTTCCTAACAATTTCTTCTCTTCCATGTTCAATTAAACACTCCCTCAAAAAAATAGTTTTCACTCTTTACAGATAATGGTAGTAAATTAATATCTTCACAAACTTTTAAATGAAATTTGAGGACAGTAATTCTGAGCAATGACGTGGATGTATCCTGTGTGTGATACTTTATAGGTTATTTTTTTGTGTTGTGGACCATATGGCGAAATTCTATTTCTTTAATTTAACTTGGCTTAAAATAACATACATCTGTCAACAAATGTGTTCTACCAGTAGGAAACCAGAAGAAACACTTTATCATGCAATGTCCTGTACGTATATCAGGATCCAGGAGCCTACAGAGTTGGGTGCTGACTTAATGATGAATTTGAAATAATTGTAAATTTATTTCAGCCTTTGCTTCAAGTAATCTTCTTCACTGGGGGTGAAATTCTGGCTCTACTGAGGTCGATTGAAAAACTCCTTTTGATTTCAGCGGGGTCAGGGTTTCACTCTAGTTGCAGAAAGGGGGCAGTCTGATTCCAAAGTCTTTCGATGCCTTGCTAATAAGAGCAAGGGTACTGACAGCTGCCTGTTGCTTTTCTTCCCTTGAATGTTACTTCCATCAGAGTATTTGTTCTCTAATATATAGACACACACATACCTTTACCTGATCACAACCCAAGCTTTTCAAAAATTGGGGTGGGTGGGCTGGGAAATGTATCCATTTGAATCTTCTGCTGGTCCTTAAAGTAATGAATAGACAACAGTTTGACCGGTAATATCCTCAACATCACAGAAGGAAGTACAGCATTGCATTGTAGAAGAAATGGACTGACAATACAGATTGAAAATACAAACCTGCCCTACTTATTATTATTCTGTCATTCACATATATTTTACATTCATGTTTTAAAATTTGCCCAGCGCATTTAAAATTTGTTGTTGGCACATACCTACCTACTTCATGAGAATATACAGTTATAGGTATATTTAAGAACAAACTGCTGAGAGAAGCATTTAGGCAAGCAAACTAAAGATAAAAGTCCAGTGCAGTTTTATTTGTGATGAATTTCAGAGATTTATTTTATAGAAGCCAGTTTAGTTTTGTTCAGGTTATCATTTAAATTTATGGTACTTCATTGGTTACAGTTGCACTACTCAGATCACTTGGTCATATTCACTTTTTTTTAATCTAACCACTGTTTGTTTGTGTGATGTGGTACTTTGAATACATGAGGCAATATCATGCTTTCCCCATATAGAGTTTTTAGTTGAATAGAACTCATAATTTAGTAATATACGTCGCTCTGTATTATTAGTGTGTTCTTAAATTTTTATATAATTGACTTTCCTTAATATGGGTTCAATTAATTGGAAGTGATGCTTAAAGGAAATTTATCTCGTTCAGATTTTCTTTTGTGCTTCGGTTGTGAGCTGTTTGAAATGGATTCTTTAGGAAACTTTGTCATCTAGCCTGACAGATTGCATAAGAGATGAGACAAAAACATAAGTTGAAAGGAAAATGATTCATTTTTCTTTTGTTTAAAGAATATCTAATTCTTTATACCTTTAGTAATCAGGATTTCAAAATTAGGATCCAGATTATTTTGGTTCTTGAGTACAGTTTTTTGACTAACTGTATTTGTTGAAAAGTCGGCAACAGCCCAGTAAAGGAAAATGTATATGCAGTCATAAATCAGCATGCCATTTTACGTGTTTCTGTGTGCATTTGAGAAAATTCAGACAGTTTTATTTTTGAAACATTTAATAATGATACATAAGGAACATAAGAAGTTACTGCTTTCCCATAACATTATGGGTTTATTTCTAGCTTAGCTGTTCATTACTGTGGTTAAAATTGGAAAGTGTACAGTGGGTTAACTTGGGTGAGAGGGAGATGGGATTTATTCAGTAAAGCTATCTTGAAATTGGAAAAGTTTGAAGAGCTATGATTGTTCTAAATAGATTGGGATTATATTGACTGCAATAACAATCTCTAAATGTAAGAAATATTCGGGAGAAATTTTGCTTCAAAACTTTCCATTTTATCAAGGCTAACTTAAAAAAGTTTTGTGAATTGCACTGTTGACGTGAACATAATACACATTTCTCATTGCTAGTTTATTTTTAACTTAATTAAAATATTTAAAAAGAAATTACGGAGATGTACACAGATATATACATTATGCTAATTATGAATTTTGTGAATAGATGCATGTTTAAAATGCTACTTCTGCACTGATTAACTGAATGTAATTCTAGTGACATATATACTTTTAAGAATAAAGTAGATAAAGTTATATATTATGGGCTGGTTTTGCCCATTAAAACAAGAAAATTTAGATTTTAAATTACTACTCACTCCTTCTTGCTTTGATCTCAAACACTTCAATGCTTTTGGTCAGACTGGACAATTTAAGAACAAAGTGAGGAAGTCGTAGGCAACATTTCTTGAATTTTCCTCTGAACACATTTAAAATAGCTAGTTTATGACTTGCATTTAATTTTGGAGGGTGGAGGGAAGAGAGGAACTGTTGATCTAATATTTTATTTTGTATGTTGAGCTTCAGCACCAAGTAAACTGTATACAACCAAATTACAAACACCTTTAAAAATAGTTGGCTGTAATGTAGATATGTTGACTGATCCTGAACCATAGTGACGCTAACACTATGGTATAATATACTGTAAAACTTAATCACTCAAACTTATGGTCAGTAAAATTCTTATTTTACTTATTTAGGTAAACTGAATGGGAACTCCGTACCTCTGCCATGTACCAATCTGTTTCTTGATCTGTCTGCTATAGAGCAGAAACTAATAGCATTGCTTCACCAGATATTTTTTTTGTCAATTCAAGTAATGTGCATTATTTCTAATCTGTTTTCATTCATTTAATAGATTTTTACTGGTCAAAAATGCGTAATTTTGAGAATCTTTAAAACAAGGAATCATTCTAGTACTGCATGTTGTAATATAAAATGAAAAGATTGAGTCTAGCATAGCAACTACTGAATTTAGAAAAATGTAATTCTTCATTTGTCTGTGAACAGCATAAAATAAAAGTATTTAACAAAGTTGTGTTTTTCTTTTTGTCACTTTGTAGTTCCCCAACAGTCAGTTTTTTAAATCTTAAACTGTTAATGACCAATCTTTTTTACAATTGTTGCTGCTGTTTGCAAATCCAGAAATCCTCTTACTTAACAACAGAAATGAACTGCCTATTGCCATTGTTTAAGCTGAAGATATAAAGCATCATTCTCTAGTTCACTTTTTTCACACATAACTACATATAAATATCTAGCTAATGATGACCCATGATGCCTATGTACTTAAGTGTCTTAAGTCTGAATCCAGATATCTAAGTTGAAACAACACTATTACAATTACCAAAAAACAATGAGGATAGCAGTCTTTAACATACCCTGTTGTAAAACTCTTTAATGGACACATCTTCACCATGTAACTTGCTGTGTGAAGTCTCAAATGGTCAATGAAGTGTTCAACTTCACGTTCTTTTGCCAAGGAAGAAAATACCCAGTCACATAAGCTTTTGAGCTAAAGAAAAGAAGATTTCCGCTAAAATGAAGTGTAGGAATTGTGTAGTTGGTTGAAACTAATTTCACTTCTGATTTTTAATTCAGATGAACCTTCTGAGGTCTTTCCTTGAAACTAAGCAAGATTACTACATGGTAATTAAGCTAAATTGGGAGACAGTTTCCTTTATAATTTATATCATAACTTCTGCTAGAATGTGAGAATCCAGGAAGTATTGTACAAATAGACTTGTACCAATAGTCAAAACATATTACTGTGTATGAATCGGTGTCCAGTTATAGATAGTTTTTCAAAAGAGCACAATTATTAACTAGTCTTTTCATATGTAGAAACTTTGGATTCAAATCCTAAATCACAAATAAATGGAAATAAGACTACATGAAACATGTGCCATTGGTTTGTTAGCTTGCATTTCAGCCTTATTTCTCAGCCCATCACAAAGATGGTTTTCCAAAATTTTGTGAAGTAAAAGTCACTATCTTCATTTAGTAAGCTCTAAAAGGAGTGGAGAAGCAAAGGCCAGTGGGGAATGGAGCCAGAATCCCTTTTTAAGATTGATGAGAACCTCACGGTTTTGGTTCCTGACTGAAACTAAATATCAAGAGGACTTTTTTTTTTTTTGAGTTATCTATGCAGACTTAATTGAATCGCCTTTAGGCATTGTCCAGTACATGGACTTGCTTTCTTGAATATTTCCCAAACCATGAACTCTATCCTGATGGATGCTGTGCAGTGGTTTATTTAACTATACTTCTCAGTTCTTCTGGAAGATAGCACAAATGACCATTTGCTTCCGAGAGTATGTACCTCTCAATTTTGGGGGGGGGGGGTAATAGGGAGACCATGAACATTATGGCCTGCAAAGAGGTTCTGTGGGAAACTCTTTTCTTGCTCTTTTTGCAGGATCTGTGGCTAGGCTGAGTAGAATTACTTTTGCAGCACTGAGTATTTTCAAGATTCCAGTCATCCATTCATAAGTGGTCCAATTCTTACATTATTCCTTGCATGTGATCTCTGTTTTAAACTGCAGAGTGATATTTATGAAACACCATTTTCCAACAGAGATACTGTAGGTCTGTAGTGAATGCATTAATAAAAAAATTATTATATGAAACTGTCAGTACATAGAAATACATTAAGGCTGCCATAACCTTATTCTTATCCCCATTACTCTTGCCTTTGCAGCATGTTTATATTTTGACTTTACAATGTATCCGTTAACATTGTTTCACTGCAAAGGTACACAATAAAATATCAATTTTAGTTGATCGGTTTCTATTAAAACAAAGATTTTCACGAGAGGGATCTTAAATGTTCTCTCAGGGAGAGAAAGCACAGCTAATTACACCTATTGCAGTAGTCAGTGCGTGTGGAGATACACAAAACATATACAAGTGTTTCATCATGGAAAACATAGTACTTGAAGTGAACTGTAGCTCACGAAAGTTTATGCTCAAATTTGTTAGTCTCTAAGGTTTCACAAGTACTCCTTTTCTTTTTGCGAATACAGACTAACACGGCTGCTACTCTGAAACCTGAGTTTATGGTATAAGTGTGTAATTGCATGAACATTTAAAGCGGGGTGGGCAAACTTTTTGGCCTGAATCTCACATCTCTGTGGGGAAATTGCATGCTGGGCCATGAATGTAGGGCAGGGGGATGGGGTGGGGTGTGGGAGGGGGTGCAGTGTGCAGGAAGGGGCTCAGGGCAAGGGATTGGGGTAGAGGAGGGGATGCAGAGTGCAGGAGAGGGCTCGGCAGGAGTGCAAGGAAGGGTGCTGAGTGCACTCAGGGCAGGGGGTTGGGGTGTGACAGGGGGCTCAGAGTAGGGAGTTGGGGTGTGGGGTGCCGGAGGGGTTTGGGCTCTGGCCCAGCACCGCTTACCTTGAGTGGGTCCAGAGTGGCAGCAGGGCTAAGGCAGGCTCCCTGCCTGCCCTTGCCCGGTGCTGCTCCTGGAAGTGGCCAGCACCATGTCCCTGCAGCCCCTGGGGGAGGGGCAGAGGGTTGTGCATGCTGCCCTTGTCTGCAGGTACCTCCCCCGAAGCTCCCATTGGCCGCAGTTCCCTGTTCCCAGCCAATGGGAGCTGCGGGGGCCAGTGCCTGCAGGCGAGGGCTGAGTGGAGCCCTCTGCCCCCCCTTCCCTCTGGGGCTGCTGGGACTTTGTGCTGGCCACTTCTGGGAGCGGCACGGGGCCCGCAGCACCACAGGGATGGCAATCTCGTGGGCCAGCTCCAAAGCCCTGACGGGCTGGATGCAGCCCACAGGCCATAGTTTGCCCACCCCTGATTTAAAGTGAACAACAGAGTGGCATATTTCACATTGCTTACTAACTTACTAACAGAATATTTAAACAAAAAAGATCTCTGTTGGTAAATTTCATGATTTCACTGATTTAAATCTGAAATGTGATTGTGTTGTAATTTTAGGGGGCCCTAACTCAAAAAGGAATTGTGGGAGGGGGGGTCGCAAGGTTATTGTGGAGGGAGGTGCGGTACTGATACTCTTCTGCATTGCTGCTGCTGGAGAGGGGCAGCTGCTGGCCAGGAGCCCAGCTCTGAAGGCAGAGCCATTGCCAGCAGCAGTGCAGAAGTAAGGGTAGCATGGTATGGTATGCTGCCCAGCTCTGAAGTCAGTGCAGAAGTAAGGGCGGCAAGACTGAGGGCTCCCCTGCCATAATAACCTTGTGGACCTCCTGCAACTCCCTTTTGGGTCAGGACCCCCAATTTGAGAAACACTGGTCTCCCTCAGTGAAATCTGTATAGTCTAGACCAAAAGACCAGATTTTGAGGTCCATGATGCGATTTTCATGGCCGTGAATTTGATAGGGTCCTACTCATGCCCCATTCTTGTATATTATGCCCTCGGGAGGCAGCAGCTGTTCTGTTGTGGTTGTTGCCCCACTCTCCCACTTGAATAATCAAGGTATAGTTTGGTCTGTTTCTAAAATGCAGTGGGTCTGACCAAACACTAGTTTTCAGTCTAGCTATACTGCCAAAGACCCTTAGTGTAGTAGATTCAGCTTATACCAGCAGCAGGAATTGTTTCACTGGTGTAGTTAAACCATCTCCACAACTGTCATAAGCTATGCCAGCAAAAAGATTCCTGCTGCTATAAGCTGTGCCAATATAAGGATTTTTGCCAACATACCTCTGAGTTCGGAGTGTGATTTCTCCCTCCCGCCACTTCTCCAGTGATGTTGCTCAGCCACCAAAACTTTGTAGTGTTGACCTGGCCTCAGCATTGGGCTCAATCCTTGGGGTGAGGGGGAAAGGCCAACCCTGAAGATGAGTTTTTTGACATGGAGACTATTTTAACAGCACAGTGGACCTAAATATATGTAATACGTAATATACTCAAAGTACAGGTACCCCTCCAAAGAAGGTATCCTTACCCACATTTTACAGATAATGGTAATGCTTGCAGGGTTATTTGGGGGGCGGGAGAGTTAGTATACCCTAAAATTGTGGCCTTCACATTGAAACACAGACATTGGAATGAATTTTATTCCCCTGCATGTCCTATAAGGGAAATTTCATACTGTGGATAGTTTTGACTTATGTAGAGCCTGCCTCAATCTCTCATGGTTTTTTTTGGACTCCTCCCCTTCCTTGTGAATTAATAAAGGTGATTTTTTTAAGTCCTTTCTAACTATGTTGAAGCAATTGGTTTAAGCAAACTGAGTTTGCCCTTCTAATGTACAAAGTGTCACTAATGGAGCAGATAAAAACTAATTCCTTTTTCTTGGGAAATTCTGAAATTTCAGAAACAATATTTCCAAATTGGAATGAAATCTCAGAGTTTTGTTTTGAAAAAGTGATGCTTTTTGACCTTTCTGAAACTTTTCTTGAGTCTCCCTGTGTTACCCTAGACTCTCAACAGGTGTGCAAGGAAACCTTGCTTAGTTCCTATCAGGTTTTCACAAAATTGTCGCAGTCTGGTGGAATGCTTACCCTTTTAAATATCTTCCATCAGAACACTGTCTATCCAGTTCTTGTAATCAAGTTATTGTAAGCTATATCTTGACTAACAGCAGCACTCCTAAACCTTTTGCAAGCTTCTAGCAATTTGAAAATAGGTGCCTGAAAAATCTGGCATAGTCAATAGCTATTAATCAACTATTCTATTTTGAAGTGTTTACCTGTTACTGTTAATAGTATTTGATAAGAGTACATGGCTCAGATGGAGCAAAGAGGAGACCTAGGGTCAGACCAAAGATCATTTTTGTATAGTCCAGCTCCTGCTAAGTTTGTAATGAACATCAAAATAATTGCTGGCTTTAGTATTGAGCAATTTTGTGCACATAACTCTTCTAACAAATGTGTTTTTGACAAAGTTTAAAAAAAAAAAAGACCTTTCTCATCATTGGTTCCTATTGTCTATCCTCTACTGGAGGGATAGTTCGGTGGTTTGAGCCTCCTAAACCCAGGGTTGTGAGTTCAGTCCTTGAGGGGGCTATTTACAGGAGGGATAGCTCAGTGGTTTGAGCATAGGCCTGCTCAACCCAGGTTGTGAGTTCAATCCTTGAGGGGGCCATTTAGGAATCTGGGGCAAAAATTGGGGATTGGCCCTGCGCAGGGGGTTGGACTAGATGACCTCCTGAGGTCCCTTCCAACCCTGATATTCTATGATCCTCCAGGTTGCACATTGTCCTCTGGTGCCAGGTTAGCTTAAGGCGTTTTCCCTTTTGTTTGTATTGCATTAGTACTTGGCATCCCTTCCCTTCCTTTACATCCCCGGCTTGGTTGCCTGGCAGAAAGGGAGGGGTTCTCCCCTGCCCTCTGGAACGAACGCAGCAGGTGCACGGTCTGGCTGGAGGACAGGGCATCTGCACTAGTACTGTGCTTTCCCCAATAGCTCTTACCCCTGGTGGTAGTTCTATGTGGAGGCAGGGGCAGTGCAGGAGGGTTTTCTCCCACGGTGGTGGTAGACTGGTTCCTTCCCTCCTCCCTCCTGTCCTATCAGGCTCAGGCCATCCCTGTCGCTCGCGGCGCTACCGCCGCCCTGGGGCCCCTCGTCTGTCCTCCCCAGATGGGTGGTGCCAGTCTGCAGGCCACGGCAACCGAGGGGAGAGATGCAGCCAGCTGGGGCAGAAGTAAGAGATGCGGTGCATGGGGACAGCCCCGGGTAGGAGAGGGGCTGGTGGCAACCCCAAAGGTTAGTGCTAGTGCAGCACCCTGGGGGGCTGCTAAGGACCCAGTGGGGTGGGTCTGTCCAACCATCTCTCACAGCTGTCGTATCTGAGGTTTGCTGAAGCGTTAAAGAGCAGCACAGATCTGAATGGGTAGCAGTCCAGTCCATCCCTCTGGCTTCTCATCCAGACCGGCCGGTGTGAATGCAAGCCCATGAACCAGTGTAGATCTGAGCACCCGTTGTGTGTTTGGACAGCAGCAGCGGGCTGGGTGCTTGTCAGCCAGAGACGCATTTCACTGCAATGAACCTGAGCTGCCTTTCAGGGCTGTGAGGAAAGCAGGTGAAGCTTGCCCTGTTTAAACCTCGAGGAGAGGGAGCTGGGTTTGTCTTGTGATGCCAGTTTCAGGGCTTTTCCTTTGAATACTTGAGAGCTCTATCCTGGGAGGTGGCTCTTGGAAGGTGAGGGTGCTCCTTACTCCTTGACTTTAGTGGGAATTGAGTGTGCCCGATACCTCAGAATCAGTCCTGTACTCACTAAGTTAAAATTGAAGTACGTGGGTGGGTTGGTTGAGTCTCCAGAGGTTTGTATCAAAGTGCAGTTGGGTGCGTTAGCCATCAAAGGAATAAACTCTTCTCAATGTGGCAAAGTCTGCTTCTAATGGAGATAAAGACAGATTAATTTTAAAACACTACTTGGATGTAAGGTACAGGTGCTTCAGGCTAATTATAACTTCTATATTGTTCACTTTAGTAACAAGGCAAGTTCAAGTACACAACAGAACAGGCAAGCAAGCTTGCTGATAGCAAATGGAAAAATCACTGTGGGAGCAATACTGAGGGGAAAACTGGGCTTCTGAACAACTTTGGTTGTTGGACCCTAAGAGCTGTTTTGACACTGTCTCTTCATGGGTCACTTGCAGTTTTGCAAATCTATGCATGGCTCTGTTTCTATCCTGGAAAACGATCCCCCAGTCTCACAGGCCTTGGGAGGCAGGGCAATCCTCATCTACAGACAGCCCCCCAACCTGAAGCAAATACTCATTAGCAACTACACACCACACCACCGAAACACTAGCCCAGGAACCAAACCCTGTTGCCTTGTCTGTCCCCATATCTACTCTAGCGAAACCATCATAGGAGCCAGCCGCACCATAAGAGGGTCATTCACCTGCACATCTACTAACATGATATGTGTCAGCAATGCCCCTCTGCCATGTACATTGGCCAAACCAGACAGTCTCTATGTAAAAGGATAAATGGACACAAATGAGACATCAGGAATAGTAACATACAAAAGCCAGTAGGAGAACACTTCAATCTCCCTGAACACTCAATAACAGATCTAAAAGTAGCCATTCTTCAACAAAAAAAACTTCAAAA
Organism: Dermochelys coriacea; assembly: GCF_009764565.3. Classification (NCBI taxonomy): domain Eukaryota; kingdom Metazoa; phylum Chordata; order Testudines; family Dermochelyidae; genus Dermochelys; species Dermochelys coriacea. The sequence goes on along the minus strand of NC_050075.1, from coordinate 71,211,183 downwards.
ACAGACTTCAAAGAGAAACTGCTGAGCTATAATTCATTTGCAAATTTAACACCATCAATTTGGGCTTGAATAGGGATTGGGAGTGGTTGGCTCGCTACAAAAGCAATTTCCCCTCTCTTGGTATTGACACCTCCTCATCAGTTATTGGGAGTGGACCACATCCACCCTGACCTAATTGGCCTTCAACATGGGTTCTCCACTTGTACGTTAACCCCCTTCTCTTCCTGTGCCAATATATATTTATGCCTGTTTCTGTAATTTTCATCCCATGCGTCTGCAGAAGTGGGTTTTTTACCCACGAAAGCTTATGCCCAAATAAACCTGTTAGTCTTTAAGGTGCCACCAGACTCCTCGTTGTTTTTGTGGATACAGACTAACATGGCTACCCTCTGATACTCTGTTTCTTTTGAAAGGTGAAAATGGAGAGGGCTTGTGGCAGGAATGCCATTTCAGATTTGGGTGGAGGGAGACCTTAACCATGATTCCAGGGCATACTTAGGCACTTGACAACTCTAGTTTTTTGGCAGATAACTTAGCAGTTAGCTGAAAGGAGCACTGTAGCTAATTCCTATATAAACAAAAGAAAATTAATTATTAGACCCACTCAGCTCTAATACTACCATGTTCTGACATCTTGTGGCAAGTCACTTAAGGGACACTGGTTAGGTTTAAAATTTTAATGTATATTCTTACTTTGTTAATAACTCTGGGGGCAGAGAGAGAGAGGCCCCATCAGGACTCCTTGGCTCTATCTCAGCTCTGGTAGGGAAGTGGGGTCTAGTGAATTACAGAACAGGTAATCATCAAATGATTCACCCCCTGTTGCCCACATCCAGCTTCTGGCAAACAGAGGCTAGGGACACGCAAAACATGGTGTTGCATCCCTGCCCACCCTGGCTAATAGCCATTGTTGGACCTATCCTCCATAAACTTATCTAGTTCTTATTGGAATCCTGTTATAGTTTTGGCCTTCACAACATCCCCTGGCAAAAAGCTCCACAGGTTGACTGCGAAGAAATATTTTTTGTTTGTTTTAAATCTGCTGCCTATTAATTTCATTAGTGACCCCTGGTTTTTGGGTTATGTGACGGAGTAAATAACATTTTCCTACTCAATTTTTCCATTCCAGTCATGATTTTATAGACCTCTATCATATCCCCCTCCTTAGTCGTCTCTTTTTTCCAAGCTGAAAAGTCCCAGTCTTTTTAATCTCTCCTCATACAGAAGCCATTCCGTACTCCTCATCATTTGTGTTGCCCTTCTCTGTACCTTCTCCAAATCCAATACATCTGTTTTTTTGAGATGAGGTGACCAAATATGCATGTAGTATTCAATATGTTGGCGTACCATGGATTTATATAAAGGCAATATATGATATTTTCTGTCTTGTATCTGTCCCTTTCCTAATGATTCCCAATATTCTGTTAGCTTTTTTGATTGCCACTGCACATTGAGCAGATGTTTTCAGAGAACTATCCACAATGACTCCAAGATCTCTTTCTTGAGTAGTAACAGTTAATTTAGACCCCATCCTTTTATATGTATAGTTGGGATTATGTTTTCCAATGTGCATTACTTTGCATTTATCAACATTGAATTTCATCTGCCTTTGTGTTGCCCAGTCACCCAGTTGTGTGAGATCCCATTGTAACTCTTTGCAGTCAATTTTGGATTAAACTATTTTGAGTAATTTTTTATCATCTGCACATTTTGCCAATTCACTGTTTACCCCCTTTTCCAGATGTCCCATTTTTAAAGGGACAGTCCCATATTTAAGCCCTCCTGTAGGTGTCCCAACTTTTTCTTAAGAACAGGCAACTTGTCCTGTATTTACTGTCTGCCCATCAGTACTGGAGCATCCTGCTGCTGGCAAGGCTGGTGTAACCACTAGGCGACCTAGGCGGCCGCCTAGGGCCCCAAGATTTGGGGGTGCCAAAAAGCGGTGCCCCCCAATTTTTTTTTACACTATTGCTTCAGGCAAGGGGATGCCGTGGCTGGCAGCGGCAGGGGAAACAGTGCAGCCAGCAGCGCCTCCCCCTGCTCCCGGGGGGGCTGCCAGCCAGGGTGACACAGCCAGACACACATCAACACTTTCTTGCCTCCTGGAGAGACTGATGCAGTCTGGTGCTGCAGCTCCTGCTTTGAGCAACTTCTCCCTCCCCACTCCCCAGCCCTCTTCACCCCCGGTATCTCCTCCTCCCCTGCCCCGAGCAGTGCCCAGCCCAGGACTCACCACTCTGTGTCTCTGCCCAGGCTCAGAGCAGCCCCCGCTCCAGCCATGCCCCACACAGGGGAAGCAGCCCGCTGGTAGTGCTCCCCCTGCCACAGGGTGCCAGCCCCTCTGCCCTGTGCCTTGCAGCCGGGGGGACTTTTGAGCGATGAGACGGCTGAGTCGCCAGCTGGCTTTGTCTCTCTTGGGGATCCTGTGGATCACTGCTCTCCTCTTCTTCTTGGGGGTGAGGAGGACACTAGAGGTGGCAGGACCCGAAGGGCAGACGCCAAAGGTAATGAGCACCCACTTCTCTTCGGGGACTGGTGGCTGGGGTCAGATTGGCACGAGGGGGCTTTGCAAGAGCAGTGTGGTGTACCCAGCTGTCCCGCAGGCTAGAGCCCCTGCAAGTGGCCGCAGGGAAATGCCCGAGCACACGTGCAGCTTTGAGAACAGTCACGTGGGAGAATCGCTTGGTTCAGTGCCCTCCTTCCCCTGTGCTCGTGCTGTATGCCAGGCTTGGGGAACTGGGTGCCAACTTCTTTGCAACAGTTTCCCAGTGAAGTCCTTTAGTCTCCTACTTCCTTAGAGAAGGCAACCAAATCAGGGCATGATGCACTGAGAGCATAATCACCAGGGGCTGACATTTATCCATTAAACCCCTGACACCACCTCTTCCTGCCCAAAGGGGCTGGAGGAGCAAACAGGATTGCACGGCAGCCTAGCGATAGACAAAAGGCAAGCAGCATTTGCTGTGATGGGACTGGAGATTAGCTCATTGGTTTCCTTGTACTCTGCGAGAGTTTTGCCTGAATAAGACCTGAAGTGCTCAGCATCTCTGAAAATCAGGCCCAGAATAGCAATGACGCCTCTGCCCTGGGCCAGAGCTCTCTGAGTAAGGGGCTTCAGCAGCGATTGGTGTGGGGCAGAGTAAAGCAACCAGGACGGTCATGATGGAGGCTGGAACTCTGTCCTCACCTCACACCTGTGGGAAGACACGCCTTCAGACACTCCTTCCGCCTGCATTGCACTTTCCAGCCCAGGAGCAAGGAACCATTTCACACCTTAGCGCTGCGGGGAGCTGAAGCCCAGAACGGGGAAGTAACTTGCCTGAAGTCATCCAGTGAGTTGGTGCCATGGTGGAGAATAGAAGCCAGATCCCAACTCCCAGCTCTGTGCTCTGATCCCCAAAACAGCCCTTTCCAGATCCATTGGGAGGCGGGGGGAGGGACTCTAGCCATGTGCAGGAGACCCAAGGCCATTTATTTTAATTAAATATATAGACTAAATAATGAAATTAATAAATGTTCAAGCTGAACATGTATTAATTCTAATGAACAATGCCACATTATGCAGTATTCATTTTTGAAAGTTTATAATAAGCAATGCTCTGGGGGGCACAAGGTGGAAGTTTCACCTAGGACGCAAAATATCCTTGCACCAGCCCTGACCACAGGAAGGGAACCTCACGGGACAGGAGACCCTGGAACAGGTTAGAAAGGGGATAACTGTTGAGGGATAAAGGGGACTACACTGTGGCGCTGTAAATAAAAACACAAGGGTGAAACACTGGAAGAAGGTGTGAGGAAACTTATTTTGCCAGCCTGGGCACAGGGGAGAGAAGGAGGAAACCTGTGCAGACCCTGTGACAAGAATTCACGTTTTCTAATGAAAAGCAGTTCTGAAGAGCGGGTAAGACATTGTAGTCTGGAGAAGCATTACTGGCACCTGAGAGAGAGTTAAAATTTGCAGGTTGAATCTAGAACAGAGGTGAAATTGAGCAGGACTCTGGTATTTGGGAACCTGGGAGGAACATCAGCATATGTTCTTCTAATTTTCTGGGAAGAGGAAGTATAAGGCAATCTAGAGCTAGTGAAATACATTTGAGAATGAAGATCTTAGGCTGGCAGGAGAGACATAGTGGGAAGAAAAGCAAGGGAGCCAAAATTTGACAAACTGTGTTCTTATACAGCTGCCATCATAAGCTAAATAGGCCCATTTAAATTGTGGTGCACAGTATTCTAGAGAAATGGAGCCTTACAGAAAAGAGCATTAATAAATCATTTATATTTTTAAATTAAGTACAAACATTTAAATTCTTAAATTCCCTAATAATTTTAGACACTGAGACAATAATTGGATCGGGAGTTTCAGGACTGTGGTAACAATATGAAGTTCTGTGAAGGGAAAGTTGAAGAGTAATCCTATATTACTCTTCAGTAACGGGTCATGCTATCTGTTGTTTTAGTGCACAACAACATGCTCAATAGAATCGTTATACCTTTATTTTAAAATTTGTTTCCATTAATAAAATACTGCAGCCAATGTTTGTTTTGCAGAGAATATATGCACATACAGTTCACATTACTTAGCACTGTGAGACGATTTTATTTTTTAATTCAAACTTCTCTTTAGATAATATCTTCCCAAAATTGAAAAGGGAAGGAAGCAGTTTTTTCAAAGACACTGTGGTCTGCGTTGGAATTAAGCTGTTACACTACTTGATGTTTTGTTATCTGCTCCCCTGGTGGGTCTGATTTAACTACAAGTGTGTCCTTTTTTCTTTAAAACTGCTTCACTTAGGACTGCTTACAGAATATTGGTTGGTTTGTTTTTTCTGTAGAATATGTCTCTGATCAAACTGATGGACCAATTATAGTATTCAGTGGTTGTTTGAGAAAGTGAATATAGACTGAAGAGTGTTACCAAGCCTACTTTAGAAATGAGATATCTAGCTGGTGTAAAGGTCTTGCTTCAACAAGTTTATATTCATATTATTATTGTAATTATATTCCTTCCTAGAATGATGATTTTCATCTTTTAAAAATATTGTCCTATATAAATCACATCTTGTGAGTTGGAAGTGTTTCCAGGTTTTTCCTATTTAGGTATGATCAGAAGTCTGAACCCACCTAGGAGTGAACAATTGATAAAATGTTGTTATGTTGGGTTTTTTGCTTAATATGAAACTCTTAACGACTTCCAATAAAAGCAAGTGGACCAGACCTTACATGTCGTGCACATGCAAAATTCCTATGGATTTCAGTGCAACTATTGGTGTGCAAGTAGATTTTCAGCAAGTACCTATGTTTTTGGGTTTTTTTTTAATTGTTTGCTTCTTCCCTACAGATGGAAGACTGGATTTACTGTCTTTCTTTTGTGTGTGGTGTTTTCTGCAAGGGTCCTTGGTTTTTCAGATGGAAAAATCAGCTCAGCTTGTGATTCCATGTTACCTAGTCATGGTAACTCTGTTTCACAAACTGCCTCAGCACCTTACAGGATCTCCATATCCAGCACTTCATTTGACCCAGGAAACAAGATCACAGGTAAATTAGAACTTTGAATAATTTGGAGTGTCTGGATGGGATGTAAATGAATGTAAAATTTTTAAAGAAATATCAAAGAGGCTCATTATTTTAGCTCACTGATTGTGGCCATTTCAGTTATATTACATTGCACTGTGCAGAACCAGAATACCATTGTAGTTTTTACAATGTCTTGTGCTCTCCCCCAGCAGTCTAGCCTTCAGAATTCCAACAACATGGGACAAGACTGAGCCCTGTTCACAGGGGAGAAACCTCCTACAAGCCTCTGGTTCATCTCTGTTTGATTTAGCCATGTGTCCTATTTTATTGCTTTGGTTTTAGATATGTTTAAAATGTTTAAAAAAGACCTTTCATGGTCTTTAGGTGTTTTTACTTTAGCTATGTAAATACACATAGCTCTCTCTCTGCCTTTAGATATGGTTCTTTGTATTTATAGATCACAAAATTACAAACATTCCGCTTGCAGGAAATTTGCTGTTGTATGTAACTGATAATACAGAATTAACGGGTCGAATCCTCAGTCTGCAATTCTTATTTTCTTCATTATCAAGGTTCATATGTTCAGAATGCAATACACATTTTCACAAACAATACCCAATTCAGCTAGCATCAAACCATCCCTCTCTCTGGTAAGAGGTGTTGAAGCAAGCCATACTATTTCTTAGGTTATTCTTAGTGATACGAAGCTGAATGATGCTATAACTGGTTATTACTTTCACTGTCTTGTGTTGTATGCAGTGCTGTTGTAGCCATGTCAATCCCAGGATATTAGAGAGACAAGGTTGGTGAGGTAATATCTTTGAACCAATTTCTATTGGTGAGAGAGAGAAGCTTTTGAGTTTACACCAAAGTCGTCTTCAGGTCATCATTCTTACTAGACAATCTCATGAAAGAGAGTGAGTGACAGTAGCTAATATTTAAATTGATTATTTTAAGTAACTTCCATATCTTTTTCCCTCTGACTCTACAAGCAATTGACAATTTCAGTTTTAAAGGAAATTTTACTGCAGGCCCGAGCAGTCAGAGGAAATGGTATTGTTGGTACTTTTCAAATCATAGATCCAAACACGCAAGGTATTTTGTGTAATCAAATTCAGGTATGTGGTCACATTTTAAACTAGTTTGTTGAACTCATAAGTTATTTTCCTTGCATTGTGTAAAAAACATTATAAATATTGTCTTTTTGCATTACAGATGACACTAAATGTGATCTGGAGGCAGCTTCATGCTTTTTAAAGTGTTTAATTCTGCTAAATCATTTTAAAAATAAAAGATGTATGCTAGTTTTTCTGTGATGTAGACTAAAGCCTGTGAGAGTAGTAACAAATAGGACTGGTTGGAAAAGGTAACAGTTTTTGTGGGAAATACTTTTTGATTGTTTTCAAAATATTTCAAAATTTTAAAACAGAAATTTCAGTTTTTGAAAAGCAGAAAAGTTTCTGGGTTTGAGTGCTCCCCGAACCCCCTTTTTGTTTCCCCTATAAGAGGAAAAAAGGGGACACGGGAGAAAACAAACTAACGAAAAAAACTGATTGGGGGGGGTTGGAAATGAAACCAAAGTAAAAAATTATTTGATTTAAAACACAACTAATTTTTTTTCATCAAATTCTTTTGGAATTTGCCTTTGAAAAGCCTTTTGTCATTGTTGAAAAAACTTGACCCATGGAGTTTCTCAGGAATAATTACTCCATGTGTAGACAAGCCCTGAGAACTGCATCTTGGGCATCCAGATTTGTGTGTCAGTGATTTCTGCATCAAATGTGCCTAGTTTTTTCTAATGGCCAGCTTTGCAAATCATCTGGGCCCAGAGAGCCAAGCGGAGTGGGTTTTTTATGTCATGTTTCAGAGTGAGTATAAACAAGTGCATATTAAAATCATGTGTGTTTTTTCCTATTTCTGTGAAAAAGCAAAATTACTAGGTATGTAGCTAGTCTTGTTTTCTAGCACTGTGGCCTCTGTTCAGATTCAAAGTACTTCTTTGACCTTAGCTACCAGGCCTAGGTCTTACATCATTAATGGAAAATATACCCCTGTGATTCCACCTGCTAATCTTTGATTTCAGGCAATTGCAATTGAAAGCATTTAAAGATTATCTTCACGGAGAAGGCAGTTTGGGTTAGATATTTTTACTGTCAAGGGAGGAGATAAATGTTTGGAAGCCACTGTAGGATTCTTGCCTCTCTGGCCACTGGACAGGGGACTTTGTATTTTACTTTCCAGACCAATAGCTGCTGGTCACTCAGCCATATATTGGTATCAGAGGAAACTGCCTGCCCTCTCATTTTCAGGGTGATTTAAATTATCTTTGCTGCTGTTGATGCAAGAACATTGTACTATTCAAAGGGAATAGTTAGCTCAGAATGAAAGTATGAGTGGAAGCTCTAAAAGTCAGTTATCTTGAACCAGTTAATATCCTGGATCACTGCTTCAATGAGAGGAGGACCTCATGATATTTCAGGGGGAAAAGTACATTACTTTCTTTCATTCAAGTATTTGGCTTGGTTTTTAATTGCAGAATTCTGCAATGAGTCACAAATCGCAACAGCAAGCAAAATGTAACAGCAATTTGGGTAGCACCATCAGGCACAGGAAATGTACAATTCAGGTATGTTTTTGGTTCCTAATATACTAACATTTCATAAAGAAATTAATTTGCAGAAGGAATAGAATCTGTTAGATTTTGCAAAGGACTTATCCTTAGCAATATTGTAATGACAGTGATTTGAGATTTGCCCATAATTTTTAGTACCTCCTGGCCTTTGTTTCATTTCTAATACTTTTAAGATATGCTGGCAAGATGAGGTTTCATGTTTAGTTTTGTCTTATCATAAGTAGTTACTGAACAATGTTTTCCCAAACAATGGACACCCTTAAGATTAAATCCCACTTCCATCTCTAAAGGTAAATGCCTCTATCTATTTGAAAAAGTCAGGATTGATTACTGCCAGCAAGATGTCTGATATATCTAGAAATGTTACTGGTGCCTTATCAGAACATTTCCCAAAATAATGCTTCAAAACGATGTGTGTGGTGTTTGTTTTGTTTCCAGAACAACTGTTGTTCAGAATTTGAATGTTTTCTGGGCTGATGTCAGAAGTCAAACTCTTGTGTCTTCTAGCTGCCCCGTTGACTCAGTTGTAAGTTGTTTCATTTTGGTATGATTGTGAATATATTGTTTCACAAATATACATAATAGTGAGTCAAATGAATGAATCTGGGGCAATTTTTCCAGGAAACTTTTGGTGAGAGGTTTATTAGAGCTAAACTCCTAAGATTATTATGTTTTCTAATCAAATGAACTAAATTTAAACTTAGATGTTTAATTTTCTTTTAGTCCATTTTAAATACCTTTATGATAGTGATGGTGATTTCACTTAATTGTAAATATAGCTATTATAGCTGTTGCCTCTTGGGCAAAATCTGCAATAGTTGGTCTTAAAATAGCAAAGAAGGGGAATAGAAAAGATGTACGCCAGGATTGAGGTGATTTGATAGAACTACACGGGGAAAGATTGTATAGCCTCTGCCTGAACCAGACCTGTCTTAAACCGATGCAATTAGCTTTTCATGTACAGAAACCCTCCTGTCTACCCTCATGGCATTCCTTCAGATTTCTGTTGCTGTCCCAGTACACCTGCCTAGGAGTGGCACAGATGAAAGTATAGGGAAAGTACCCTAGATGGTCTGTTCTTTAAACTGCTGCCTTAATACTCAGATCTGATGTGTGGAACCTCCAATCCATTTCTACCAGTTCCATCCATTCAATATGGAACTAGATTAGTGGGCCCTGCTAAAGACTCTTCTGTCTCTACTCTCTCTCTAATCCTCAGAAGGCAATCAAACATATAGGACCTAGTGTGAGCATATAGTCACACTCTTGGAATTTTAAAGCTTCAAGTTATTTGTCTCCATTGCTTTCTTTTTAGTGCTGCATGTCCTGGGTAATTTTGAAGGTAGGGCTTTGCATCTCACCATTGATATGTGGACCAGCAACACAGGCAACAGGTATGCCCTCAGTCAGCAGCATACCTCATTGTAGGGGCATGAGTTTGGACAGCCCCACCCTTGCAGGGACATGGAGAACCTGTGTGGTCTCTCAGAGGCGTGGCTAAGACCCTTTGCTCTCTTTGCTGAAGTTGTGGCAGCAAACAGTGAATTAAATATCACAAAGGCAGTGCATGATTGTGGTTTCCAGCATGTTTCGTGCCTTGCTGTCTGCCTCAGGCTGGTTTGTAAGGGAATTTCTGAAAGGGGATGCCCAGTCCAGGTATTGCTCTCAACAACCGGGAAGATCTGCAGCCACATCAGCCGATTCTGAGCAGTGTGCCACAGCCTTACACAGCCGCAGACTCACTCTTTCTGCCAGGCCACCAGATGAAGTAGGTGGTGGTGACCAGATGGAATTTCATCTTTTACCTGCTGGAATGTCTGTATGGGCAGAGAGAAAAGCTGTGCTAAAGGTGGGGAGTCATCACAATCTGGGAGCAGCTGTTTTGGTAAGACAGTGCTTCAAGTGGCCTGGCTCAATTTGTATTTACTTATTTATTTTTGGCCCCTGGTGACCTACCTGACCTTTAAGCACTGAGAAGCTGTGCAAGTGTTGTACATCCATGAGCCTACACAAGCACAGACAGACATCAGCTTCCACTTGTCACCCTTCCACTGACTGCTCTAGAAGCTAATCAACATCCAATGGCATTTTGGTGAGGCTATAAAGCTGGTCAGATGGAGTGATGTGGGAATGAGCCAAGAAATTTCCTAGCTGTGCCTGCTGGAGAGAAAACTGACTCATGGAGAACCTCTTCCATCAACAGAGAGACGGGAGTTGTGCTGTCTTCTCTTCTGGGTAATTGCCATCTCCAACCCATCAGGGAGAAGAAGCACTATTTGATGGCAACATGTCTCAACCCCTGATTGAAAGCACCATGGCTTCCTCCATCTCAGATAAAAGGGAGGCTGAAGCAGCCATACCCTACTTTAAAAATCACCTGGGAAGCACGGTGGCTGAAGTCATTGCTTGTGGCTCTCTAAAACATGGGCCACAGCATCATCCCCACCAGGAGGCTCAGACACTCTTCACTGCCAGCAGTGAAGAGGGATGTGAGACCAGAATTGCATCAGCTGGCTGTTGCCCACCTCTCTTATCCACCATCACGCTGGCATTTGGAGCGCCTCTTTAGTGCACCGGGCAGTACAGTTTCTGACAGGTACACGTCTCTCCACGGGGAATGAGGAGAGGCTATCATTCATCCAAGTGAATAGAAACTGGCTGCCCCAGAAGCACACCCTGATGGGAAGACCCTGAGGCCACAGCAGGAGAGGAGGAGGACACTGCTGATAGCCTACCCTCTTATTGCTATCCAGACCCAAACCCTGCCCTTGTGAAATGATGCAAGTGGAGGGACTTACCTCAGTGTCCATTTTGGGACTTGCAGAATGGGCACATAACAACAGAGTCAGACACCAGTCCCGGCACCATCATGTGGAATGTTATTTATTTTATATACTGCACCCTCACACAGAAAGAGAAAGGGACCAGCCTGCCAGCTGTACATATATAGGAATGAGAGACTGATTGTATCAAGAGCCTTGGGGAAGTGTGCTTGCAGAGCACCTGCTGTCAGTGGTGCTGGAACAGTTTTTGGAGTAGGGGTGCTGAGCTGCACCCCTCTTACCCCAGTCTGTGCCCCTTACCGCCCCCTAGTGCTGGGGCCGGGAGCAGAGATGCGGACAGAGATAAGGTGGTGGAGGCTGGGGCCACAGCTGGGGGCAGGGTGCGGAGCTCTAGGCATGGGGCCAGCGGCCGGGACCCCGGGACTGCAGCCGGGACCCCAGGCATGGGGCCAGCGGCCGGGACCCTGGGTCCAGCAGCAGAGTCCCTGGGTGCAGGACCTGTGGCCAAGAGGGACCCCAGGGTCTGCGGCGGAGCCCCCGAGCAGCAGCGGAGCTGGCAAGTGGGACCCTGAGGGGCAGGGGTGCAGGGCCAGTAGCTAGGACACTGGGCGCAAAACCTGGAGGTGCTTCAGCACCCCCCCACGCACCCTTACTTCCTGCACCTATGCCTGCTGTACCTCTCTGATCGTCTTCCTTTGTTATATAGTTAGGAAATTTAAAAAATATCTTTTTGGGGGGCTGGGGTGGTGTGTGAGCGCAAACTCCTTTTCCTCCACTTTACATTATTTAAAAAACAAAGTGAATGTGAAAACCACACATGGGTTGGGTCCCACTAGATTAGATTTGTTAATTAGTCAGTGAGTGAACAAGTCAGCCCTTTTTAATTTCTCTCACATCTGCTCTGGCACTGGTTTCAGTGTAGAAACCCCAGAGTAGGTGGGTGAAGTGTACTTGGAGGATTTTGGATCACCTGAATGAGGCCATGATCAATAGTAGAATTTATGGTTGAAATTTCCCATTTGTTGTTTTAGAAATCAATTTCCTAAATAAAACAAAAATGTGTTTAAAATGAGAGGTTGGCTTCAGAATTGTTTCATTAAGTTGTTTTTAGGAGCATAATGAAGGAGTGGTGATTAGGGATTGGGAACACCCACCCCCACGCTCCAAAGCAGGAGGAAAAGATTCTAAGCAAAGTGTAGCAGTTGTGGGTGTCAGTAATATCACACACGCAATGCAAGTGAATACTATATACAGTCAGGAGTCAGCAGCAGCATCACACAGTGTTAGGGAGCAGGAAGGAGGCCCCTGCAGGGGGCTAAATGAGCCATGTGGCAGCAGTGTTTATGCATGGAAGCCACACAGAGCTGTAATGTGTGTGGCTAAGAGCCATTTTTATGCTCTGGTAATGTAGGGCAATTATGTTGGAGAAGGTGTTCTAGGCCCAGTGTTGCCAACTCTCATGATTTTGTCATGAGTCTCATGATAATTGTTTTCTTTAAATCCCCAGTTCTAATGATTTCAGCCTTCATTGGAAAAAGTAAGCTTCTAGTTCTTGGCTCTGGAGAAATGTGATCCCAGTGCACCCTAAAGACTCAAAAAGCAGAAGGAAAATAAAGAACTCAGAATCTCATTGTTTATGTAATCTCATGATTTTAAAGCCAATCTCATGACTTTTGGTGAGCCTGATTCATGATTTTTGGATATTTGGGTTTGGCAATACTGTAGGCCCCAAAGAACAGACAAATAGAACTAACGTGAATATTCACATTAACATTTAACAACTTTTTATGTTTATACTTTTTAAAATAAGAAATAAAAGTTAAGGGAGGGGAGAACCATCCCTCCTGGATCCATTAGCCTTCCTCTTTTAAAGAAGGACTAGAACCATCCCCTTCTAATAGGACAGGAATAGATGGGTTCCACAGGATGGAGCTTGGCTTAGCAGCCAATCTGTAGGCTCTGCCTTCTATTTCAGGAACCCCTTCCATCCTGCAGGCATTGGGCCTGGAGGTGCTGTTGGGTTACGGATAGAATGTAGGAACCTGTGAAGGAGCAATCATCTCCCATCAGGCATGTCCCCAGGTAGCAGTTAAGGGAACATCCTGTAGATCCAGGGCAGCTGCAAATATCCAATAAGCAGTGGCAGACCAACTGGCAGCATCTCTGAACAGGGTGTGGTGGGGTAGCTGGTGCCATGGCTACCTCTATAAAATGCCACAGAGGCCCTATGATGAAGACATCAAGGCAAATAAAGACTGCCTGAAAACAAGTCTTGCTGGGGCAAGTGGAGTTCGGTAGGCAGCTCATCTAGGAGCAGGGAAACTCCAGTTTCAAACCAAGCGTGTCAGGCTTGAACAGCCAACGTAGAAAACTTGTCCCATAGACATGGTCACACCAACCCTCAATAAAGAAGTGGCAAGGAAGAAGAAGAAGAGGATAAAAACGGGGAAAATGTTCCAAACAGCTGCAGAGTTGCTGGCCATCCAAAAGCCAGCATCTCCCCAGAGTTACAACAACAAAATATCTGAGATACATAGTTACTCCCTATTCTAAGCATAGGGAGATATGGTGGTATTTAATGTTCTTTAAGGTGGCAACAGTTCTACATATAGATCCACCTATTTTATTTCTTCTAACAGGTGAAGAGTTGAAAGTGAGGTTTTTGTTTTGGTAAATAGGAGACGTAGCTTTATTTAGATAATATTGCCTAATTAATATTGATAAATTTAACTTACAATTTAATAGTTTTTCATGCTGTTGTAAATTACAGACCTCTGGATGTGAAGACTGTGGCACACAGAAGTTCTGTTTCAGCAGTCCCACTGGGTGTAATCTGGATGATCCAAACTGTTATTTCATGTCTTCTGAGTCACTAGGTGGTGATGCTTTTAAATTTGAAATGAGCGGCTTTTCTGATGGCTATATAGCCATTGGGTTTTCTGATGATACACAAATGATAAGATACTATCACTGAATACATTATTGGAACAAGAACAAAGTTCTGTTTTGCAAACTGCGGAAATTTGACAACAAATTATTCAGTGATTACAGTAGAGAGACAGGGAGACCTGTAGAGCAGGACAGTTCCATTATTTTTAGCAAACCTAGTAAGAGTGTTGATTATTCACAGATTCAAAGGACAGAATGGACCTATCTGATCATCTCTTCTGACCTCCTGTATAACACAGGCTATAGAACTTCCTTAAATTAATTCCTAGAGCATATCATTTAGAAAAACATCACATCTTGATTTAAAAGAATGATGAAGGATCCACCATGACACTTGATAAATTGTTCCAGTGGTTAGTTAACCTAAAATTTACACTTTATTTCCAGTCTCAATTTGTCTAGCTTCAAATTCCAGCCATTGGATTGTGTCAGACTGATAGACCTATAATTACTGGGGTTATACTATTTACCGTTTTAAATATTGGCACAACAGCAGATTTCTTCCAGTCTTCTGGAACTTCCCAGTGAACCAAGACTTACTGAAAATCAACATTAATGGTCCAGCAAGGTTCTCGTCCAACTCTTTTAAAACTCTTGGGTGTGAGTTATCTGGGCATGCTGATTTTAAAATGTTTAACTTTAGTAGCTGCTGTTTAGCATCCTCCTTAGATACCAATGGAATGGAAAGAGTTATTGTTATCATCATCATCTAATATAACTACATGATCTATTCTTTCCCCAAATACACAACAGAAATGTTTATTGAACACTTTTGCCTTTTCTGCATTATTAATGATAACTCTACCATTTCCATCTAGCAATGGCAAATATCATTGTTAGGATTCTTTTTGTTCCTAATTCACTTACGAAACACCTTATTATCCTTCATTCTACTGGCTACATATTTCTCTGTGTCCCTTTTTCCCTTTTCAGTGTTATATAATTCCTTGCTTCTGATTTATATTCATTACTATCAAATTCCCCTTTCTTCCATTTGTTATAGATCTTATAGCTGCCTTCACTTCACCTCTAAACAAGATAATTTCCAATTATCATTTACCTTTTTCTGTTAACATTCTTCCTCCTAGCTGATTTGGCAAATAATTGCTTTCAACTTTGTGAAATTGGCCTTTTTAAAGTACCAAGTATTCATATTATTGGTCTCTACTTTATTCTTTTTGCATATTATTAATGTAATCAACTTATAATCACTTGTACCAATGCTACCATTCATTTTTAATTCTGTGATCAGTTCCTCTTTGTGTCATTGTAAGGTCTAATATAGAATTCCCCCATGTTGGATGCATCGCTTTTTTTTGAGTTAGGAAATTATCTATTTCAAAATTCTAAGAAATCATGAAGAACCGTAGCACATTATCTGAATAACAAACACTGTTATAATATTACAGTTCTGTGCACCACAGAGACAAATACCAGTTAATTGGCATTGTTTATGAGATTTTGTTTTTCTTGATATTTTTTCAGCTCCATAGTTATATTTCTGTCACCCAATTCAGCACTTACACTCTGAAGTCAATTTGAATGGGGTTTCAGTCTGAGTCAATACAGAATTTGGCCTTTATACGTAACTGGTATCTGACTATTAGGGAACTTGATTGCCACGGTGCTTGTTGTGTGCTGATATGGCACAACATCCTTTAAGTAATACATCCCAATAATCTTTTTTTTCTCTTTTTTTTTTTGTTAAAGTATAGTGTTATGGACATGTGCAACTCAAACCGCTGCAGGACAAGATTTTCAAAAATAGGAATCTAAAGTTTTGCTCCTAAATAAGACTCCAATTTAGCAAAGAGCATAAGTTAACATGCTTAAGTGTTTTGCTAAATCATGTTCTGAATAGACAAATTTTCAGAAGTTCTGAGCTGTCTCCCATTGAATTCATTGGGTGCTTGGTCATTTATATAAGTAGCAACATATGGATTTAGGAACCTAACTTTATGCTCTCACGGTTTAAAATCTGGCCTTGATCAATGCATTGCATTTTTAATACAGACATGTGAAAAGTGGTAGAAAAAAAATCTAAAAACATCTTTTAGGCATTTTTCCCCCAAATGAAAAGCTGATGCCGTAGATCCTCCAGGTACACTGACTGACTTTAGTTACAGAGAACTTTTAAAGCACAGGTGCCTTAGATTGGGATGAAAAGTTATTTGTAAAAGGAGATCATTGTTGCAGTGGCTTCTTTAGAGCCAGAGTGGAAAAAAGGCTTGTGTGACGAGAGTGGCCCATGTTATACGCATGCTCCAACTATTGCTCCTTTGCAAGAAACTGAATAGAAGATTATATTTAAGGTGTAAAGCTACTGGACATTATGCCAATTGTCTCTAATGTAGAGATACCCTCAAATATCAGTAGGGTTTTGATTTTATTATTATTATGGTGCTCAGTTCTGTAGTCTTGGTGCACCTGAAACTCCCATCAAAGTTTGTGTGAGATTTCCCTGTGTAAGATCTGCATGCAGCTTTACTCAGTCACCACTGACATGGGCAAAACTCTGCTTTTCCAGGGGAATGACGACAATTATATCTGTGGCAAGAATGCAACAGGACAAATAGAAGTTCAACGTGCCTTTTCAACTGGACGAACTATTCCCAACGTTTTGCCTCTGGTAATTTAATTCCAGATTATGTTGTATGTATGTGTAGAATAACGCTGTTTCAGATTTTTTACTGTTGCATGCTTTTTATTCCAGAGTTGTTGCTGAGCTACAGTATCAGTGCTGAATTTCAGACAGGATGATAAAATCACCAAACTGTGAACTATAGTATTGAAAGCTAGCAGTATAACTTTGCTCTGAATAGAGTTTATCCCTTAAAATTGATTTGGACCATCTATATTTTCATTCACATTAGCTTTTCTTCTGGCTCTGCTCTGATTTGGTATTAGCAAAGACTAATAGCTAGACAGAGACCAAGATAGACAGGAGAAGGGAAAAAAGTGGATTTTTTTCAGCCATTGATTTATGCAGTAAAACTTAAATCAAGTAATATGCTGCTAAACATTTAACCACTCAAAAATGTAAGCCTCGTAAAAAGAATCATGTTGTTTATGCCTCCTGCAGCAGTATGGGAAAAAATACAGTTTAAAAAAAATTAAGACAGGTATATAAATGTTGGTTTTATTTTTTAAGTACTTATACCAGAAAAAAAATTATTAGCAAAGGAATAATCAATAGATTTTCTGGAATATGCTACATCAGAGTTTTCCTTCTTTTGTATATCAGTTATGAATATCTACTATTACCTATACTCTAGTTGACCCCACTGATCTCATTCTAGTTACTCCTAATTTACATTGATATGAGTGTCCAGGGGAATGAGACCCTAAGCCAGTGGTGGGCAGGCCGCATGTGGCCCATCAGGGTAATCCGCTAGCAGGCCACGAGACAGTTTGTTTATATTGACTGTCCGCAGGCATGGCCGCCCACAGCTCCCAGTGGCCATGGTTTGCCAGACCCAGCCACTGGGAGCTGCAGGAAGCAGTAGCCAGCATGTCCCTGCAGCCCACGTCACTTCCCACAGCTCCCGTTGGCCGGGACTGGTGAACCACGGCCACTGGGAGCTGCAGGTGGCCGTGCCTGCGGACGGTCAATGTCAACAAAGTGTCTTGCTGCCCACAGTGGATTACCCGATGGTCCACGTGCGGACCACAGGTTGCCCACCATTGCCCTAAGCTCTGATGTCATAGTTAACACACTGGGGAAGAGCAATATACATATTTTATTTGTGTCAAGTTAAAGAAATGACAGATTTTAACTAAATGATCATATAGTTTTGAGTCTAATCCTGCACACATTTATGCATGTGAATACTTGCTCACATGAGGAATTCCATATTCACATGGGTATTTCCAATGAAGAGAATGGGATTTTTCCCTTGACTAAAATTTCTCAGATGCATGTTTTCAGAATCAGGCCCTTATTAAGTACTAGTAAAGAAAAACTAAAAACCTGGCATTGCTGAATCACTGTTTACTTAAAGTTGTAACGTGGTGCAAATCCATAAATGACTCTTTACTAATAGCCCATAATAATTTTGTAATGCTATTTCTGCTGAACAATTTACAAATTCTATCATTTGTTTATTGCTGTATGATGAATATTCTATGTAATGATAATTACAGATATTCTGGTTTTAGGGTGATGTTCAGAGCATAATGACTTCCTTTAACAATGGAATCATCAACTGCTCTTTCATTACAAGAAATCCCATATCGACTCAGTCAAAAGCTGCCAGCAATTTGTACTTCATATTTCTGGCCCAGGGACCATCATCAGCTGGTGAGTGTTACCTTATCATGCAAGGTCCAAATGGAAGAGTAACAATTGCGGAGGTGTGCACACATGTACATACATATGCATACACACTTACACATATATATTTTGTGGAGGAGAGGAGGTACGGAGAATGAGAGGTTTGAAATGTGAGCAGGATAACAGATCTTTTATGGTCTGAGAAGATAACATGCTGACGTGATGGCAGTAGCTTGATACATGTGAAGCTTACGCTATTGGAAAGAAATATATTCTCAGAGTATTTGGGTTTTTTTTATTATTGCTTGTAAAAGAGCAGCACAAAGAGGCTCCCTCCAAGATCAGGGCCCCATGGCAATAGGCATTGTACAGACGGTCTCTGCATCAAAGAGCTTATGGTCTAAATGAGGGGTCAGCAATCTTTCAGAAGTGGTCTTCTTCTAAATCAGGAGTCCGCAATCTTTCAGAAGTGCTGAGTCTTCATTTATTCACTCTAATTTAAAGTTTTGCCTGCCAGTAATACATTTTAACATTTTTAGAAGGTCTCTTTCTATATGTCTATAATATATAACTAAACTATTGTTGTATGTAAAGTAAATAAGGTTTTTAAAATGTTTAAGAAGCTTCATTTAAAATTAAATTAAAATGCAGAGCCTCCCGGACTGGTGGCCAGGACCCGGGTAGTATGAGTACCACTGAAAATCAGCTCATGTGCCGCCTTTGGCACACGTGCCATAGGTTGCCTACCTATGGTCTAAATAAACAAGACAAAGGATAGGAGAGGAAGTAGAATTGGTAGCTTACCCAAGGTCACACAGGTTTCAGAGTAATAGGCGTGTTAGTCTGTATCAGCAAAAAGAACGAGGAGTACTTGCATGCATCCCATTGCATGCATCCGATGAAGTGGGTTTTAGCCCACAAAAGCTTATGCTCAAATAAATTTGTTAGTCTCTAAGGTGCCACAAGTACTCCTCGTTCCTTTTCCAAGGTCACACAGGAAATCAGTGGCACAGCTAGGAATAGAACCCAGGACTCTTGAGTCCCATTCCAGGAGTGTACATACTGGGTTAAAATATGTACAAAAATATAAAGAAATATTGGCCCAACCCTTTCCTACACTCCAGCGACTTTGTGGCACTCAGGCAATGCAAAGCAATTGGAAGGCTGGCTTAGGTGGCTCCACTCAGCAATCCTCTTGGGTACAGGAAAATCCATGGGTGGGTTAGAGCTCCCATAGTGACTCTATGCTTCCTTCCTCTTTACCCCTTGGCATGTAGGGGTCATGGCTGGGGAAAGGAGCCCTACACTTCTATTATCCCAGCTATTAGAACGTATTTAGACCATGCACAGGTAGGTGTAGCTTAAAAAGGGCTCAGAGGCTGCCATGTTGAGGGTATAATGGCACTAGGACAGGACAGAAATAGGGGGTGTAAAGGAGGCTTTAAGGCACCTTTTGTGCCCACCTTCCTGAGCTGTGCTAAATACTGGCATGGTTCAGGATTTGGCTCATTCTGTTCCCCTCATGATTAATGCAGCCTATTAAAATATTTGTGCTGAGGATTGGGGAAAGGTTTGTTGCAGTCTGTGTAAGCTTTGCCACTGTGCACTTATCTGTTTGATGCAGTGATGTGCACTTCAGGGGATGTGATTTCTAAAGCATACTAACGTGTTGCACACTCACTTGTCTGTGTAGACCCTGCTGGTGTGCACTAAAAGTTTCCTAATGCACTTTAACATAGTACAGTTTGAAACACTACTACATCAAAGTGCCCTAGGGAACATTTAGTGCACAACAGCAGGGACTACATGGACAAATTAATACCCAACAAATTAGTGTGCTTCAGTAATCACCCCCCTGTAGTGCACATTACCCCACCATTTAGACACGCCCTAAGATTCCAACTCTGCAAGTGCATCAGCCAACATGGATCCTTTTGCCTTCCTGTAGTTCTATTAAATCTCTAATTTTTTTATTAAAATAAAAAGTAATTTTGTAGTTAAACCCCAAGAAACAGTGACAAATTATAACAAATGACATTGCATTTGCGGAAGAAACTGTGACTCCAAAAGATCACTACAGACATTTATTTGGCCACCCTCAATCAACATTAAATCCAGTCCAAAGTACTTTAGTTTGAATATGAAGTTAGGGTCTGATCCTGCAGTGTGGCCAGTGCCCTAGTCTACAATGGTATTTTCAGGGGTTTAGCACCTCTGAAAATTAAGCTATTTGTTTAATTCCATAAATATGGATTTAGAAGCCTAACTTTAAGCATCCAAGTTTGTAAATGTTGGTCTAGGCATTCTATATGCAAAGAACAAATGATAAAATGGTTAACAATTCTGATAGCATGGGCTACCTGTTCTGCAAATGCCAGAGATGATGATAAGTGTATGAATAATATTTATTATTTGGAAGTAGCAAATCTGAGGTGAACCCATAGACATGGAACTGATTTCTGGCTCTCCCCGCATTCTGTGGACAAACATTCAAAAGAGAATCTAAACCTGAAACAAAAAAGCCTCATCTTGAGGGATCTGTTGGAGGAGACATGCCAAAATAAAAATATTAAGCTGCTGTTGTGACACACATTCTTGGTTCCTAGGATGTGCCAGTATGTATCGTGGCAAATTCAATACTTACTGCTTGCTCTTGGCCCGTGAATAATCTTTTTATTTCTTCATTTGTTTTAAAGAGCCCCAGTAGCTTGAATAGCAGTTGCTTAATGTTTGCAGGACAGATACGGAAGCATCTTAGGACACCTTTTATCACTCCTCAGAAAGTGAACATTTCAAGCTATGAAGCAGTAGGTGGCACCAGTTCTACACCTTCTATTATTAAGGTTCACGGTAAGAATATTTTAAAGAAAGTAACTGGATGAATCAACTGTCCATCCCTTCCTTGTAAGGGGGAAAGTGTATGTTTTTATAGATATGCTCACACTCACATCCTTTCCTATGAAATAAGGCTCCTATTTCTAGTCCTGCAGATTCAAATCATATTGGACTTTAAAGTATTTTTTTTTTATGTGTAGAAAATCGGTCACTGGTGCTGGACTGAATTTTACCCATCTTAGAGGGATGGAGAGGGGAGAATTGCACATTTGGGAGAAGGAGGACATCAACCAGCTGCCATTTTTTAAAGTTGCTCAGTGGATTGGACTGCTAGAATAAGTCCTAGAGTAGATGGATTACTGAGTTGGGGGGAAGAGTAGGAGAGGAAGCCAAAGGTGCACAATGCATTTATTTATTCTATTGTTCTGCAATTGAGCATATGATTCTCTAATTTATCACCTGGGTATTTATTTCCACATGTTTGGGGGGGGGTGTATATACACTGCACGCACACACACGTAGTGAACCAGATCCTCAGCAGGTGTAAATTAACATGGCTTTATTGAAGGTCTGTTTCTATATTATGTGAAGTAATTATCTTCTGCAGCTGACACAATAAAAAAGGCTAAATAATAACAAAATAAATTTGAGCAGGAAACTTAGATGAAAATTCATATTATACATTTGATAATTCTCTGTATCAGTTATGAGTTATTTTACAGTGATCTAGAAAATTTGAAAATTGATTTTCCACCCCACAACAGATTACCTTTAATTTTCCAAATCTCATTCATAATCTGATCTTTCTTGTGTGAGCTTTCAAAAATAACATGATAGTTTTACTTCCAGGAGAAGTATTTTGTAATATAGAGCATAGTAATTTTTAAAGGGTGTATATAATACACTCCCAGTATGTTTCAAGGAAGATCAAGTGCAATCATTAAGGCTAAAAAAGATTAATCTTCAACTAAAAGATACAGAATAGAAATAGATTTTGGAAAATCTAAAATCCATATATTTGAACATTTGCTTTCTCTGGTTTATGCTCCACAGAGAGCTTTGATCTTGACAACTGGGATTTCTCTGTACTGAATATCTTCAATATATTACAAAATATGACAATAACAGATTTACAACAAAGGATACCTAACTGTTTCCTAGGAATGGCACAGTTCTAGACATTAACTATACAGCTGGGTTAAAACTCAGGAAAATTATATGGTTCTTGCATGATAATTTACCTGGTCATATTAATCACCTAGATTTTTGTTGTTAAATCTTTCTTCATTTTTACAGAGTAACAAAGACACACGTTTTGTGACATTGTCAGGTAAAAATCACTGCTGTGTGTGTGTCTAGTGTAGGAAAGAAGATGGCTATAAAGAGAGAGGCTTAGAAAAGAAGAGAGTACCAGGGAGAGGAGAGAGATCCCCCTACAGAGACTCAGGGTATGTCTACGCTATCCATCGGATTGGCTGGCAGCGATCGATCCAGCAGGGGTTGATTTATCACATCTAGTCTAGACGCAATAAATCGACCCCAAGCGCTCTCCCGTCAACTCCTGTACTCCACCACCGGAAGAGGCGCAGGCGGAGTCGATGGGGGAGCGGCAGTAGTCAACTCACTGCGATGAAGACACCATGGTAAGTCAATCTAAGTACGTCGACTTCAGCTACATTATTCACATAGCTGAAGTTGCGTAACTTAGATCGATCCTCCCATTGTTCAGACCAGAATTCAGGGCTCAGGGAGAGAGAGAGATAGAAGAAATGTATAATGACTCAGTAGGTGACTCATTTATCAACTACACTTGTTACTCCTGGGGACATTCTGTGCCAAAAAAATTAAAAATTCTGCAAATTTTATTTGTCAAACTAATGCTACATAATATTTATCTTGGTAATTTATTTCAAAATACCTGTCAACAAGTATGTCTTTAACAGACACACAAAACTCCTCATAAGAAATTGAAAGGGAGGTGGATATTTTTTGCTGTTTTTAAAATTAAATAGGCAGCTAGTTTTGTTTTTAAAATTATTATGAAGAACAAGTTTAAGCTTTTTGTAATGTGCATTGTTTGCCTGGACTGCTCAAGACCTGAATGCTTGTGTAGGAGGAACTCTTTGAGTTGGCTTCTTAAATACCTTCGTGCTGTTTCACACCTGATACTCCTTGATGAAACATAGAAGCTTTTTCTTATAACAGGCTTATTCAAAGTGATACAAACTACGAACTTGAGATCTTGGAAGAGTGTTGCCATTTTCATAATGTAATAAAAATACTATAATGATAAATCATTAATAATAAATAGTGTGTCATAAACATGTCATATTTCCAAGATCATTGCTTTTATAATTTATACTCAGGTAAAGGAGAAAATCCCGGGAAATATTCATTTTTACTAGGGGGTTCACGAGAATTGACATTTTCGTGAAAGGGGTTCATAGGTTGTTAAAGTTTGGGAACCACTGCTCTAGCTTGCTCTCCTTCCCCCCCAGCAGTGTCTTCTATGTGTGAGCTGGGCTCAGCTGGGTCCAGTGGCCCCTAGTGGCAGCCAGCAGCACTGCAGCCCATTTCTGTGGGGGAAAGGAAATTCTGCATGCACGTTAATTTCTGCAAAATTCTGCATTGCACAGTGGCACAGAATTCCCCCAGGAGTAACGACTTGTATATAAAATACAATTGCATAGCGATGTTTGTAACTAAAAGAAAGTGCATCAATCCTGCAACTTTTTGAGTTCTTGCCATTATTTGTATGAGTTTTTCAAGGGCTGCAATTTCTGATAAGTTTTATATCAGTTTCTGACTTCTAGAGATGAACTATGTTTCCACCTTTTCAAAATAAGCCATTTGGCTACAAATGCAGCCTGAAGGAACTAGAGTTTTTGACAATTTGTAAAGCCTCATTTTTGTCTGCATCTGACCTAGGGCTTGTCTATGCAAACATTTCATCCACTCCAAGCTGGGGTGAGACACTGGCTGCACTAGCCTGCTGCAGTGTAACTGTTTGTGTGCACGCTGTTGATGTGAACTAACAGTCTGCCTATGTGCTGTGATTTAGTCCTGTTTCAAAGAATACTAGATCAAAGTGCTCTAATGAATTTTTAACATGCATCCCCAGGGTACACAAAGTTACACTGTAGCAGGTTAGTGAGGGCTAGAGTCAAGCCACAGCTTTCTGCAGTCTAATTGTTTGTGTAGCAATCCCTAGTATGAGTTTCAGTGTTAAAGGAATATTATTAACATTTAACATAAAGTTTGTTCTGTTACACACCTCTCTCTAACAGCCTTAATAGTACTGTTATGTTATTGCTTGAAGAAACAGAAATGTGGGACTTCCCTCTTAGCAATTAAAAACAAGTGTTTATTATTTAATTTGAAAGAAAGAGAGGGAGAGAGAGAGAGAATGTTAGCACACTAGCTTAATTACACTAAAAGAATGATCCCTAAAGGATTCTATCCTGAAAAGACCTGAGTAGTCTGGCCTCTATCCAACAAAATACTTTTAAACGCTTGGGCAGTCTCATTGAAGTCAATGGAATTATCTACATGCTTCTAGTTAAGCACGTTCTTGAGTGTTTTGCTGGATTGTGGCCAGAGTGCTCAGCACCTCGTAGGATCAGGCTTGAAGTGCAGCATTATTGTGCTAACCCAAATACACTTGCCTTTGTTTTCTGCTTGCTTAGTACTCCCTGAAGGTGATTTTGATTGTTTTTAATTAGGAGTGGATTAGAATTACTGTTCAGAATTTGAACATATCATCTATTCATTGTCTTGGTTTTTCATAAGGGGCCCTGATGCTGATAGCCTGGATGACCACAGGAAGTATAGGAATGATATTTGTTAGGTATTTGAAGAATGCCATCAGAAAAAGTCTTCTTGGCAACGATGTTTGGTTTCAGGTATGTAAATAAATGGAACAAAAACTATCAATGACTATAACAGCATCACTGGCAAAATGAAATGATACAATGGGCAAACAAGTGAAAAGAAAAACTCTAAGATTGTTTTCTCTATTTCTTCTATGATTTTGCAGTGAAAATGGAGAAACTGTTTCTAAACAATAACTGATCAAAGGGAAGTATGTGTACACACACACTCACAAAATGCATAGGTCATCCCATTTATTAGAAAAAACATTTGGAACTTTTATATCCAGTAAATGGTTATGAAAAATGACTATATTAACAAAAATCAGGGTTTGTAGCACTCAAAACAAAGTAGAATGATTCACTACCCTACAAAGAGACTAAATGTGTAGCAAATATTATTCATTATGAATAGTTTGACCAGCTCTAATGTTTGAAGAGAATATTTAAACAATGTTGAATACTACAGAACATCACAATCATATGCATGACATTATTTTGGTTAACAACAAGAAGGAAAAAATGAGATCAATATGCTTTAGGAAATAAAAGGCCAACACAGGGAAGTTCTTGCATGATGTAAAGAATGCCAGTTTACACCTCTCCTCTTTTTGTAGGGTTTATTCCAGGATAAGGAAAAGGCATGTCGTCAATAGTGTGAGGGGATAGAGCTGGATGACAGTGCACTCTAGCAGCTCTCTGGCTGCTCTAATTTTTTTTGCTGGGGAACCATTTCTGCACCCATATGCTCTCAGGGTCAGAGAAGGTATAACGGGGTAGCTTAGAAGCACCTTTGCCTCCCCTTCCTGCAGTGGTGTCAAACTTGGATCTAAGAAGTTGTAAAATAATCATTGTTAACGAAAACTTTGTTTGAATTTCCACACTATTGCTAAAGAAATTTAAAAGGGTCATCTTAGACACCACATGACTTGTAATGCCTCATCACAAACATGGAAGTTAAGAACAAGCTCTGAATTTATTGCCTTAATTTGGTGGCTTGACCACAGCTATTAGCTGAATTGTTACAAGTTCTTTTGTATTTCATGTGTCTAAGTTATGGCTATTCACAACTGTTCAATGGAGGGTATTGCTATCAAAAGATTGTCATGCAGTTCTATGGGAAGTCTCATTGAAAGTATCCTCCTTGGTGCAGTAAAATTAGTACACAATGACTGTGCTGTCTGGAGTGTTCAGATTGATGCACTTACTTGACATGATTCACAAGAAGCTGTTAACCTGGAGGATCTCTTAATACCAGGGGTGTTGGTCAGACGCTTGACCATTGACTGTATTTATCTGATGTTCATGGTAGATTCAGATTCTTGAGAATGGAAGCTTTCATTAAAAAAATAAGTTCATAACCTGGGATTTTTCAAAGGAGTCTATGGAACTCCCAGCCCAAGTCCATGTGGTTGAGAAGATAGCCTTCCCAATGCAGAACAATGTAGTACTGTTCTAGTCAGCCTGAAATGGCAGCTAAGACAGGTATGAACTGCCCTATTTATTTAACTTATGTTGATTCTGAAGCTTAACAATGGCACTTAAGACCATATTTTTCAAATTTAGTCATGCCATCTCATGCCTAATTTGCACATGTAGTTACTATGATTGTCATAGAAATTTAGTGATTGCATACCCAAGTGGTCAGTTGTCATCAGTGGGAGATCTGCCGTGAATCATATCACCCTAAATTTGTAGGCTCTTGCTGTGGAGCACAGTTAAACATAATTCAGCCTTCTTTGTATAATGAATTTGACACTCCCATTCTATGTGATACTACTGTGTATTGGAGGCAAATTTTTCCCTTTTTTGGAAAATGGTGTGGACAGAAATATGCTTATTTTCATGCAATTGACATATCAGTCAAAAAGTATTTCTCTGATTAGAAAATCATACACATCTTGAAACCATAAAGGTGCCCAGTGCATTGCTTGGCGTATATATGTATGACATGGTGTGAACAGGAAGATGAGGATGATAATTTGAACATTGTATAGAAGCATCATTAGCTATGTTTTTTGCTGAGTAGACTGAATTGCCTCAGAAGCTGATATGCTAACCAAGGACGTTCTTGTTACATAGTGCTATCAGCAGATGGAGATGGAGAATATATAAAATTTACAAAGAGTACCATAGCAGCTGAACTGTACCCCATTCCTCCCTGTTTCCCGGCAGCTGGGGAGCATCTTCTCACTAGGTGGACTAAGCTGTTTGGTTTCTCACACTACAGTTTTCAGTTTCACAGAGCTCACTTAAAGCAAAATGTTCTAATTAGGGGCTAGATGGTACAACCCTTACTAACCCAGGAAAGCTCCAACCCAGATGGTCCCAGTGACTTCAGCATGAGAGTGTACAATCCGTGAGGCCCTTGGTACCTAAAGTTAGACATCTTGGGGCAGTTCTTCAGCTGGTGAAAATTATCAGAGCTCCACTGAAATCAAACGAGCTGCGACAATTTACACCAGCTATGGATCTACCGTGTAATTACTGACCCAATTTTCAGAGGTTCAGAATTGATCTTCCACAACTCCCATTGATGGGAAAATGTTGACCTTAGTTTTGAATGTAACATACTGCACGGCATAGCATTTTATTTTCTCCTTTCCCCTTTGCTTGTAATGGAAAGTGGGCTGACCATTTTTGGTATCTTTACTTCCTCCTCAGAGGCAAAATTCTCTCCTGTTGCTTTATATAGATTTCTGAAATTATTAATTAACTAAATGTAAGCCCTTGGTTTGATAAGAAGTATTTTAGTTGCAGCTATTTTGGGATAGGCGGGTGAACGCAAGAATTCCATTTCTGCTACTTAATCATGTGACCTGCTGTATGGTAGAGTTTTCTAGAAATTCAAATATTGATAATAAAGAGTTAATTCATTGATCTGCAGATAGACATTTTGCAAACTGTTTATAAAGTAGCTACTTGTCAAACACTAACCAATATGCTGTCTTCTAGTGGTGCCATTAAAAAATGAAAGAGATTCTATGTTCAGATAAGACCCACATAATATGTGAAGCTGCATGAATCAATGAATAATCAAAGGCAAAAATAGAATAATATTTTTCACCACTTTAAGTGAACCTTAACCAACTTTGTCTCTAACCATACATATTAAGAGCTTACAAATTTCCAATATCTAACAAACTTTGCACTTTTTCATTTGTATACTAACTTCAGTTGTATACTTCAACTTGTACTATTGCAACAAAACAACAAACACATTAATATATACTGTGGATGAGTTTAATAACCTGTAATCTGTTTTTACTTAGATTCATTTGTCTCTGATGCTGATAACGGTTGCAGAAACAATAACTGCTTTCATTCTGGCCTTTGTAGCAGCAATGGGATGGACTAGTGTAAGTTTTACCCAGTTTCTCCCCACCAACTTTCTTGGTTAACACATTATAGAAAACATTTCCTTCTCATTTTGGTGCCTTCAAATGCACATACAGAACGGAGTGTTTCACTAAAGACCTTCCAGTGTATAACCCACTGCTATTAGATTATGTCCTTTTGCTAGTTTAAGAAAATTGTTCATATGCAATATAATCTCTCTTGTCATTTCATTCATATTCTAGACACAACATATCCTGCATTTTGGCAGGAGGTTAGACAGATGACCCTTGTAGTACCTTCTAACCTTATGATTCTATGATCCCCTTTATTTATTTCTTGCCATAATGATGTACTGAGTAGCTGATGAAGTAATTTCTCTACCTGTTCTGTCTTCAATATTTCACCTCTCATCTCTCTTTGTTCGTTTCACATCTCAGCTATATACGTGCCATCTTTCCCTATTATGGAAAGCTGCTTACCTTATTCTTGTCAGAGATCAGCCTGAATCAGAGGCCTAGAGCCAAACCGTCTGAATCCCTGAAACTCTCAGAAAGTTTGTGTCCAAATGTCACATCTATGATGGGGCTAGCTACGTAATTACCCTGAATCAGAACTTCTCACAACCTTGAGAAGCTTCAGATCTGGAATCCAAGTTGTGTAATTCATGTTGCAATTACAGGTCCTGATCCTGCAAAGGGATTACGTCACTCCTTACTTCTGAGCAGAGTGCGACTGATGGCAATGGGACTGCTGTGGGAGTAAGGGTGTGCACATGCAGATCACTTTACAGGATCAGGGCCATATAGCTACTTACCTAACTTCCTGTCTGTAATGTTTTTTTTTATCTCGCCATGTAATATACTGTAACACATGACCCTATTTTTACTTTTTCTATCAAAACACAGTTTTCCTTTAACAAAAAATGCTGCTCAGCATAATCAGTATTACCTAAAGTTTGAAGGGAAAGGGTTAGGATAAGACGTTCTGATTGTTATTCTGAATATTATTGTTCTTACATACATTATCAGTCTACTTTGTTTCCCCATCTTTGTGGGGGAGAGTGGAATTTTTTTTCAATACTTTACATAATGTGGAGCTAAAATTATAGATTTCTGCAAGGAAAAATAAATTTAAAGATTCAGTACTATATGCTTGCCCTTTGATGGATTTATAGTAAAATTTAAGGGCCAGATTCTACTTCCAGTTGGACCAGAATAAATCTGGAGTGACTTCTTTGACTTCAGTGGAGTGACTTCTTTGACTTCAGTGGAGTGACTTCTTTGACTTCGTTCTGGTATAATGGAGAGCATGATTCAGCCCTAAACTGTCAAGAAACATCTTTAAAAGCAGCGATGAAGAAACCAAATCCCAGACATCAATGCTATGTGCTGTTCTCTTCCACAGGATGCAGAAGCCCATGCTGTCATCAGCTGCATTGTCATGATTCTTTCTTTCTTTCAACCAGTGATAGCTTTTTTTTTTTTTTTTGGCCTTCTCCTCAAAGTAAAAGATATGTACATCTAAGTGATTCAACAGAATGGACTTTTAAACCTGGGTCATTTATAAAAAAGACTTACAAGGTGGTTGTTCTGTAGGTCTATCATGTTGGAGCACATATTGTGTGTAGGATTTTTAAAGCCAAATCATGAGGGGATGATTTGCTGGAAGTTAGTTGAAGCAAAGAAGTGTGCCACAGCATGACGAGACAGTCCTTTGAATCCACCTGCTTATTTCTGGGATTTACACAGGGCTTCTTTGCAACAAAATAGAAATAAGTGTAGTCACTATGGCGTGTAGTCACTATGGCTTCCACTCACTTTTAAAGGTGACCTACATAAGGGTTTTGTATGCTTGGGGTTTTGTGGGTGTTTTCTGCTACTTTTTTGCTATTAGAAATTCAGATCCAGTCTATGCTGGAAGACTGAATGGAGAACTAGTGGAATGCTGCTATCACAAGAGTCAATGAGGGAAGGGGAAGGGATTTTCACTGAGACTGTTCAAAACTCTTATTGTTTGATTTTGTGAAGACCTATAGAACTCAACGACTAATTCACTATTCTGGAGAAAAAGAGACTGTGTTAAAGATGTAACAACCCAACCTTTTTTGTATGCAGCTGGAGGTCCTCCAGCAAACAAGGGGGGCAAGCTAGACTTAGCACATGGTAAACAAACAAAATAACCCTAAAAGCCAAGCAGCAGAAACAACTAAGTTTTACCAGCCTTCTTTCTATATTAAAAAGAAGGGAAAGGAAATCAGTCGAATTAAAAAAAATCCTCCTCTGCTCCACCCATGGTCTGTGTGGTGGCAATAAGATACTTCCCCCTATTTGAGGATGATCTTCCTCTCCGCCACACTGTCTGGTGAGTGCGGCTTGTCCCATTCTGTGTACCTTTTTGCTCCTCCATGCCAGCTTGCTGATCAAATCAGAAGCCCCTCCCTGTTCCCAACCCCTTCCAATGTGGCCAGCGTCTCAATATGAGCAGGAGATTAAGGTGGGTCTGACTCTCCCTTACCCTTCTACTGACCAGGTAAGAGCTATGGCAACCTAACCCCTAAACTCAGATTGCTACTACAGTGGCCTCTCCCTAGAACAAGTGGTGCACGTGATTTGCCCATGGCCACCTTCTGACAAATCCAACCCAGCAGAATTAACAAGCTATTGCATGACTGATGATTGCTTCTAGATGTTAGGAAAGCAGCTTACCCAAGATTTTGAAGTCACTGTTTTAAGCAATGCTAATGGGTGGTAGCTGAAGTAGTCATCAGTGTACCTACCTTTGGATACAAGGTCATATTAGTTTTCATTTAGACCAAAGAGCTCTGTGAGCCTTCTCAGTTTTAGGATCTGAAACAACTTATTTGTTGTTCATAAAAGATTTTGACAAGTGTGTTGATTGGCTCATTCACTTCAAACCACAAGTTGGAATGATAGCTCAGATTCATCACGTCTTGTACTTTCACTTACAAAAAATTGACATCTCACTTCATTGCATTAGGTCTCTTTCAGTCCACACCTGCTAATACATGTTTCTATACAGATGAGTCAGAAATCCTTGAAATTTGGGGAGTGTTAATTTTTTTTCATCCACTTGAGAGAACAATGAGTCCTGGGAAGTTTAAGGGTCACAACAAGTAATTTGTGATGGATTTATCAGACCCTGGACATTCTCTACCAATACCGAGCAGATAAGAATTCTAATTTGGAATCCAATTATAAAAGGCAAGTGCGCAATCTTTGGGAGGTAAAGAGAAAGAGCATGAGTGTGTCTTGGAGGATGAGGAGGGCAGCAGGAGGAAACTGCAAAAAGTGGGAGGTGAGAGGATCTTGAAAAGGCTACTTCTTGTGAACAGCATAACAAGCATTCAGTAACAGACTGCAAAAACAATTTTTAAAAAAAAAAAAGAGAAGTGCCTTTTGCAGTTCTCTACAGGGAAATTCCTCCTATGTGACCCATCTGCCATTTCTTTCCTGGGGTTCAGTTGAAAAATGATCTAAAGATATCTAACACCCTTAAGGACCTACAGTATTTCCCTGAGGGATTTATTATCTCTTCAGTTTTTCAAAACTCTTGTCTGGTATATTATTCATTGTCTGTGTTTTTCATTGTGAAGTAAAATTTTAGTACATCACGCTGCTGTCACATAAAAGAACAATATTTAACACATCATTTCTATTGTACCAACAGGAGATTTATTTTTAACTGGTTTCATGCTCTAAATGCTTTCATCATAAAGGTCCTGGCTGGTGAGTTGTTGTTTTAATTTTTAAATAATGTGCTTATAACTACTACAGAGTCCCATTTGGCATGCCCATATATTCAGACTAGAACTATTAAACTGAGTTTACAATTCCATTTTTAATATTATTAATCTTATTGATCAATTTTTCAGAGGAGGCAGATCTGGGAGTTGGGATAAGGACTGACTGAAAAAATTTAATCAAAACTGTGTTTGACAAAAAATTGTTTTTTGATTAAACTACTTTTTTGTGAAAAGTATCTGCTTTCTACTGAAAATTTTTCATTTAAAAACTTTGAAAGTTTTCAGTTGTTAGTTTTGCCTAAAATATGAAATAACTCAATTGAGAAATGCTACCACAGTTCTCATCGGAGTTGTAGTTCAGTTACCTGATATCCCTATTTTCCTCTTTCAGCCAAGCTCCCAAACTTGACTACGTCTCCCATGGTACACAAGAGACATGGCACTTCACTGATACATCAAGACGAGAGATTTTGGTGCATCATAGGAGATGCAGTCTGACCAAAGAATCCTGTCTGGAGAGGAGAATGGGGACATGAAGAACTTAAACTACAACTTCAATGAGGTATGCATTTCCAAATTAAACTATTGTGGTTTTCAGCCAGTTTTCAGTTTTTCACCAGTGGGTCAAAACTATTAGAGGAAAATTTCAACGAAAACAATTTTTGTCATTTACATTTACATTTTCCACAGGAGGGGGGGGGGGAAATGTCCATTTGTTGGGATTCCTGCATTGTATTCCCAGCTCTCCCACCAATTTGCTGTGTTACCTTGTGCAAGTGTCTTAATTTCTCTGTTCTCAGTTGCCCCATTGCAAATTGCTTAAAATATTACAAGGAGCCTGATTCAGAGTCCACTGAGGTCAATTGAAAGACAATGGGTGCTGTATCAAGCCCTTACTTCACAAGTATTTAAACTTAATTGGCATTGAAAGGTCTTCTGATGTAAAGTGCAATAATAGTGAAAAATATGATGATGATAATGATGATAATTATGACTTATAATTTAATGTGGGTTCTAAATTAATTCTTAATATTTTCTATTTTATTTGCCTTAATTATATTTTGAAAATACAGGTAACAATGCACTGATTCAACTTGTCATGAATTTTTAAGCACAAAAAATACAGCAAAAGTAAAAAAAACTATAACACCTTGAATGTTTTTAGAACATTAATTGAATTCGTGTTTTACCAAATATTGCATTGATATGAAACTGGAGCACATGGATACTTTTAAATATGGAAGGGTTACTTTTGTAACAATAACCAGTACACGTCATCCTCACAAGGCCATTACTGGGAGTCAGGAATGGTAGGGAGTGCCATGAACTGGAAATAGAAGGTTTCAGAGTAGCAGCCGTGTTAGTCTGTATTCGCAAAAAGAAAAGGAGTACTTGTGGCACCTTAGAGATTAACAAATTTATTAGAGCATAAGCTTTCGTGAGCTACAGCTCACTTCATTGGATGCATTTGGTGGAAAATACAGAGGGGAGATTGATATACACACATAGAGAACATGAAACAATGGGTTTATCATACACACTAAGGAGAGTGATCACTTAAGATAAGCCATCACCAGCAGCGGGGGGGGGAAAGGAGGAAAACCTTTCATGGTGACAAGCAAGGTAGGCTATTTCCAGCAGTTAACAAGAATATCTGAGGAACAGTGGGGGCTGGGGTGGGGGGGAGAAATAACATGGGGAAATAGTTTTACTTTGTGTAATGACTCATCCATTCCCAGTCTCTATTCAAGCCTAAGTTAATTGTATCCAGTTTGCAAATTAATTCCAATTCAGCAGTCTCTCATTGGAGTCTGTTTTTGAAGCTTTTTTGTTGAAGGATAGCCACTCTTAGGTCTGTAATCGAGTGACCAGAGAGATTGAAGTGTTCTCCAACTGGTTTTTGAATGTTATAATTCTTGACGTCTGATTTGTGTCCATTCATTCTTTTACGTAGAGACTGTCCAGTTTGACCAATGTACATGGCAGAGGGGCATTGCTGGCACATGATGGCATATATCACATTGGTAGATGCACAGGTGAACAAGCCTCTGATAGTGTGGCTGATGTGATTAGGCCCTATGATGGTGTCCCCTGAATAGATATGTGGACAGATTTCTCCCCCCCACCCCACCCCCCACTGTTCCTCAGATATTCTTGTTAACTGCTGGAAATAGCTTACCTTGCTTGTCACCATGAAAGGTTTTCCTCCTTTCCCCCCCTGCTGCTGGTGATGGCTTATCTTAAGAGATCACTCTCCTTACAGTGTGTATGATAAACCCATTGTTTCATGTTCTCTGTGTGTGTATATAAATCTCTCCTCTGTTTTTTCCACCAAATGCATCCGATGAAGTGAGCTGTAGCTCACGAAAGCTTATGCTCTAATAAATTTGTTAGTCTCTAAGGTGCCACAAGTACTCCTTTTCTTTTTGGAAATAGAAGAGTCATTATTATCTGTGTGTTGCAGGGGGGCCTTTGGGCATTTCTGAAATGCTGAATAAACACCCATCCTTCTCCCCATGCCTTGGCTCTACTTGCTGCACCCAGAGCACTTAGGGGGCTTGAGCATGACTTCAAGTGCTTTAGGCATCCAAACACATGGACTAGGGTGGTGAGTGCAGGCTTGCTGAGACAGCATTTATTTTTGGTCAGTTTCCATTTTTGTTCTTCTCCTCATCGCTCTGGTTCTGATTCCCAAGCCATTCAGCATTTATTTTCTGCTGATATCAGCAATGCTGCTGGCACCATATCCAAACTGTCAAGCCAAAAGTGCCAAGTTGGCCCAGCAGACGCAGTCTAAGAGAGGAGTCCTCTCTACTGCTGATGTCCCCTGGTGGGGATTCCAGGTACCGCTGCTTCCACTGCTGGTGCTGCTACTTTTGCCCTACTAAGGAAGAAGGGTGGTGAGGAAGAGAACAGAATCCCCAACCCCTTTGTTGTCCGGCCCTGATTCAGGAAAGCGCTTAAGCACATGTTTAAGTTCCAATCAAGCATTTAAAGTTAAGTACAAATCCTGAATAGGGATGGTCTTTAGCAAGCGCTTAAGTGCTTTCCTGAATAAAGAAGAGACTCCCATCAGCTCTTCTCTCTTTCTTCCAAGTGCAGTGCCCTGCCACTGAGACCCCACTTGTGGCATTCATTTACCAAGCCCTCACCAATCTCCATAGGATCAAAGCACTGAGGTCAGGAGCTAACTATCTGCTTTCATGGCATATCATCTTGGCGGTCACACAGGGAATTAAATCGGGGGCAGGGGCAGGGGCAGGGGAAGGAGTTTCTACAGCTTGAGCTGTACCTGATTCATATCCTCTGTAGATTGGGCACAGAGGATCTGTAAAACACACCTACTAGTGGGTTACATCATCATTATTAACGCTGCTTTCCGAGCTTCTGAATAGTATTTACAGATCAAACAATCACACTTTAAAAAATGAAAATGTCTATTGAAATTGTGAATGAAATTCAGAATGATCAATGGTTTTATATCAAGTGTGTGTTGCTTTGTGTTGTTGTTCTTTAGTTGCTGTCGTATTTCTCGGACTGCAGATGCTTGACCCCTCTCCCAGCCGATTGATGGTCAAAACTATGGGAGGATTTGTGGGATGGGCGGCATTAGTGTACATAATGCTTGATGCAAATGCTTGGTTGAAAAAGCAAGGTAAAGGTCAGCCACAGTTCATATGAAGAAATGTTTTTCTTTTAGCAAAGGCAAGAAGTAAAATGAAGACTCATAATTTTCTTGGTTATATTTTTCAGCGAAATATGAAGATCCACATAGGAAGGTAATGTTGATATCACATATTTTAAAACATTAATAAGATGTAAAATGTTTTAGTTTTCATACCGCTGAAAATACGTTTTGCATCACTTTGGGATGTGATTTTGTCAGATCTCTTGAGTTAACTGGAGTAAAGCTGAGTCAATACTCAAATGGGAAACCACCACACAAAACCCAAGGTGCTGCAGGAACATGCATTCATAGATTTTTATTTTATTTTTTTTTTTTTAAGGCCTGAATTACGATCATCTAGTTTAGCCTCCTACGTCAGGCTCTTAGTGCATATTTTCAAAAGACCTTAAATTTTGATCTAGCCCTGACCTACACTAGGCGTTGAGGTCAAATTTAGCAGCGTTAAATTAATGTAACCCTGCACCCGTCCACATGACGAAGCTCTTTTTTTCGACTTAAAGGGCTCTTAAAATGGATTTCCTTACTCCACCCCCGACAAGGGGATTAGCACTGAAATGGGTTTTGCTGGGTCGAATTTGAGGTACTGTGGACGCAATTAGATGGTATTGGCCTCTGGGAGCTATCCCAGAGTGCTCCATTGTGACCGCTCTGGACAGCACCCTCAACTCAGATGCACTGACCAGGTAGACAGGAAAAGGCCCGCGAACTTTTGAATTTCAATTTCCTGTTTGGCCAGTGTGGTAAGCTGCAGCTGACCATGCAGAGCTCATCAGCAGAGGTGACTATGCAGAGCTCATCAGCAGAGGTGACCATGATGGAGTCCCAGAATCGCAAAAGAGCTCCAGCATGGACTGAACGGGAGGTACGGGATCTGATTGCTGTATGGGGAGAGGAATCCATGCTATCAGAACTACGTTCCAGTTTTCGAAATGCCAAAACATTTGTGAAAATCTCCAAGGGCATGAAGCACAGAGGCCATAACAGGAACCCGAAGCAGTGCCGCGTGAAACTTAAGGAGCTGAGGCAAGCCTACCAGAAAACCAGAGAGGCGAACAGCCACTCCGGGTCAGAGCCCCAAACATGCCGCTTCTATGATGAGCTGCATGCCATTTTAGGGGGCTCAGCCACCACTACCCCAGCTGTGTTGTTTGACTCCGTCAATGGAGATGGAGGCAACACGGAAGCAGGTTTTGGGGACGAGGAAGATAGCTCACAGCAAACAAGTGGAGAAACCGGTTTTCCCAACAGCCAAGAACTGTTTCTCACCCTGGACCTGGAGCCAGTACCCCCTGAACCCTCCCAAGGCTGCCTCCCGGACCCACCAGGTGGAGAAGGGACCTCTGGTGAGTGTACCTTTTAAAATACCATAAAAGGTTTAAAAGCCAGCATGTTTAATGATTAATTTGCCCTGGCATTCGTGGCTCTCCTGGATATACTCCCAAAGCCTTTGCAAAATGTTTCTGGGGAGGGCAGCCTTATTCCATCCACCCTGGTAGGACACTTTACCACTCCAGGCCAGTAGCATGTACTCGGGAATCATTGTAGAACAAAACATAGCAGTGTGTTTGCTGACGTTCAAACAATATCCATTCTTTATCTCTCTCTGTTATCCTCAGGAGAGTGATATCATTCATGGTCACCTGGTTGAAATAGGGTGCATTTCTTAAGGGGACATTCAGAGGTGCCCGTTCCTGCTGGTCTGTTTGCCTATGGCTGAACAAAAATGTTCCCCGCTGTTAGCCACGCGGTGGGGGGAGGCAAAATGCGACCTTGTAACGAAAGCACATGTGCTATGTATGTAATGTTAACAGCAAGGTTTACCGTGAAAGAGAGTGTACCCATTGTTCTATAAAATATCTTTTTAAATACCACTGTCCCTTTTTTTTTCTCCACCAGCTGCATGTGTTTCAAGGATCACAGGATCTTCTCCTTCCCAGAGGCTAGCAAAGATTAGAAGGTGAAAAAACGCACTCGCGATGAAATGTTCTCTGAGCTCATGCAGTCCTCCCACACTGACAGAGCACAGACGAATGCATGGAGGCAGACAATGTCAGAGTGCAGGAAAGCACAAAATGACCGGGAGGAGAGGTGGCGGGCTGAAGAGAGTAAGTGGCAGGCTGAAGAGAGGGCTGAAGCTGAAAGGTGGCAGCAGTGTGATGAAAGGAGGCAGGATGCAATGCTGAGGCTGCTGGAGGATCAAACAAATATGCTCCAGCGTATGGTTGAGCTGCAGGAAAGGCAGCAGGAGCACACACCCCACTACAGCCCCTGTGTAACCAACCACCCTCCTCCCCAAGTTCCATAGCCTCCTCACCCAGACGCCCAAGAACGCGGTGGGGGGGCCTTCGGCCACCCAGCCACTCCACCCCAGAGGATTGCCCAAGTAACAGGAGGCTGGCATTCAATAAGTTTTAAACTTTTAAAGTGCTGTGTGGCCTTCTCCTTCCCTCCTCCACCACCCCTCCTGGGCTACCTTGGTAATTATCCCCCTATTTGTGTGATGAATTAATAAAGAATGCATGAATGTGAAGCAACAATGACTTTATTGCCTCTGCAAGCCGTGATCGAAGGGAGGTGGAGAGGGTGGTTAGCTTACAGGGAAGTAGAGTGAACCAAGGGGCGGGGGATTTCATCAAGGGGAAACAAACAGAACTTTCACACCGTAGCCTGGCCAGTCATGAAACTGGTTTTCAAAGCTTCTCTGATGCGCACCGCACCCTCCTGTGCTCTTCTAACCGCCCTGGTGTCTGGCTGTGTGTAATCAGCCTTCAGGCGATTTGCCTCAACCTCGCACCCCACCATAAACATCTCCCCCTTACTCTCACAGATATTGTGGAGCGCACAGCAAGCAGTAATAACAGTGGGAATATTGGTTTCGCTGAGGTCTAACCGAGTCAGTAAACTGCACCAGCGTGCTTTTAAACGTCCAAATGCACATTCTACTACCATTCTGCACTTGCTCAGCCTGTAGTTGAACAGCTCCTGACTACTCTCCAGGCTGCCTATGTATGGCTTCATGAGCCATGGCATTAAGGGGTAGGCTGGGTCCCCAAGGATAACTATAGGCATTTCAACATCCCCAACAGTTATTTTCTGGTCTGGGAAGAAAGTCCCTTCCTTCAGGTTTTGAAACAGACCAGAGTTCCTGAAGATGCGAGTGTCATGTACCTTTCCTGGCCATCCCACATTGATGTTGGTGAAATGTCCCTTGTGATCCACCAATGCTTGCAGCACTATTGAAAAGTACCCCTTGCGGTTTATGTACTCGCTGGCTTGGTGCTCCAGTGCCAAGATAGGGATATGGGTTCCGTCTATGGCCCCACCATAGTTAGGGAATCCCATTGCAGCAAAGCCATCCACTATGACCTGCACGTTTCCCAGGGTCACTACCCTTGATATCAGCAGATCTTTGATTTCATTGGCTACTTGCATCACAGCAGCCCCCACAGTAGATTTGCCCACTCCAAATTGATTCCCGACTGACCAGTAGTTGTCTGGCGTTGCAAGCTTCCACAGGGCTATTGCCACTTGCTTCTCAGCTGTGAGGACTGCTCTCATCTTAGTATTTTTGCACCTCAGGGCAGGGGAAAGCAAGTCACAAAGTTCCATGAAAGTGCCCTTACTCATGCGAAAGTTTCGCAGCCCCTGGGAATCGTCCCAGACCCGCAACACTATGCGGTCCCACCAGTCTGTGCTTGTTTCCCGGGCCCAGAATCAGCGTTCCACTGCATGAGCCTGCCCCATTAGCACCATGATGCCCACATTGGCAGGGCCCATGCTTTGAGAGAAGTCTGTGTCCATTTCCTCATCGCTCTCGTCACCGCGCTGATGTCGCCTACTCGCCCGGTTTCGCTTTGCCAGGTTCTGGTGCTGCATATACTGCTGGATAATGCGTGTGGTGTTTAATGTGCTCCTAATTGCCAAAGTGATCTGACTAGGCTCCATGTTTGCCATGGTATGGCGTCTGCACAGAAAAAAGGCGTGGAACGATTGTCTGCTGTTGCCCTGACGGAGGGAGGGGCGACTGACGACATGGCTTATAGGGTTGGCTTACAGGGAATTAAAATCAACAAAGGGGGTGGCTTTGTGAGAAACTGAATGGCCGCCTCAAGGCTAGAACTCAAAACTTCAAGGATAGAACTCAAAACTGGGTTTAGCAGGCCATCGATTTCACAGAGGGAGGGAGGAGAAAATGAATACAAAACAAATCTGGTCTATTTCTTGTTTTGAGCCACTTCATCTATCTTTATACATCATGCTGGCAGCAGACTGTGCAGTATGACCGCTAGCCATCGTCACCTCCTGGGTGCTCGGCAGAAGACGGTGCAGTATGACTACTGGCCATCGTCTTCTGCTGGCTGCAGATTAAAAGACAGTGCACTGCCGGTAGGACTCAATCGCCATGAGACAAAACCAGGGAAATGACCTGGCTGAGTCATTCCCATGTTTGCTCAGGCGCCCGGTTAAAAGAGCGCCCAGGACTACGTCGACGACGGCTACCAATCATACTGCACTGCAATAAACTGCTGCTGTATAGCAATGCAGTACCATGTCCGCCAGCACCCAGGAGACATACGGTGACAGTTAACTGAGCGGGCTCCATGCTTGCTGTGGTATGGCATCTGCACAGGTAACTCAAGAAAAAAGGTGCAAAACGATTGTCTGCCCTTGCTTTTACGGAGGGAGGGAACGGGGGCCTGACGATATGTACCCAGAACCACCCGTGACAATGTTTTAGCCCCATCAGGCACTGGGATTTCTACCCAGAATTCAAATGGGCAGTGGAGACTGCGGGAACTGTGGGATAGCTACCCACAGTGCAAAGCTCCGGAAGTCGACTGTTGCCTCGGTACTGTGGACACAGTCTGCCGACTATATGCACTTAGAGCATTTGTGTGGGGGGACACACACTTGACTGTATAAAAACGCTTTCTACAAAACCGACTTCTATAAATTCGACCTAATTTCATAGTGTAGACATACCCTTAAAGACTTCAAGTGATGTAGAATCCTTCACGTCACTTGGTAAATTGTTCCATTGGTTAAGTACAATCACTGTTACAAATTTACACCTTATTTTCAGTCTTAATGTGTCTAG
The DNA here is from genome assembly GCF_009764565.3 of Dermochelys coriacea. NCBI lineage: Eukaryota > Metazoa > Chordata > Testudines > Dermochelyidae > Dermochelys > Dermochelys coriacea. The sequence goes on along the minus strand of NC_050075.1, from coordinate 71,170,440 downwards.
CTTTACATTTCAAACACTGGATCTTGTTATATTTTGTCTGCTAGACTAAAGAGCACTCTACTATTGGAAATCTTCTCCATGTAGGTACTTCTAGACTGTGGTCAGTTCGCCTCTTAACTTTCTCTTTGGGTTGAGTTTTCAATTGGTGGCAGTGAAGTGGCACTGAATAAGTGACAGTGATGAGAGATGGGGACACTGTTACTGGATGTTCTCTCTTTCAGATGAGAGGCAAACTGATGTGATCCCAAAACATCCCCTGAAACTTTTTGCAAGTGTAGAGTTCCTAACTCCAGTACCCTGGTCAAATTCTAATTTGGATAATTACAATCTCATTACCTGTATTTAAAACCCTCAAGCATTTTCATTTAGACACACGGCTTCTGCTCTTTTCTCTTTTTCCAGTCTTCTTCAGAGTGACTCCTTCTCTAAATTCCTTCTAGTGTTGCCAAATGTGTATTGCACTTATATCAATTCTATTTAATTATCAACAGATAGAAAACTGATACAGCTGCTTAGTATGTACTTGGGCTGTTACTAAAACTGATGTACAAATAGAATTTAATTTTATATTTTCTTTTAATAGCTCTTTTTTAATGTGTTTATCCTTTCTAGATAAAAAATGAAATGGTTCTATTTTTAATATATACATGTGGAAACCAGGCATTTTTAATAGCACTGCTTGTTGGAATTGGAAAATCCTAAAATGGACGGAATTTATCTTGGAGGAATGAAGATTATTCCTATCTTGAGATGCTTCTAGAATAAATACAAAGAAACAATGAACACTGAATAGATGTTTTTGCAAGTTTTTAATTTTATTTTATAAATATTTTGGGTTTTTTAATTGACACATTATCATTTTCTACACAATAATTGAGAATAATTTTTATAAGTGAGATTCCATCAGCTACTTATTGGAGATGTTCTACACGGTGTAGTATGATGCAGATAATTATTTCTGACATATGAAAGGTAAAAAGGCAACATATAAATGCTAGGTGTTCAGTTGTTTCATATTATACTGCTTTCTAAACTTTGTTGATGTTTCCATCTTTAACAAAGGAGTATTGGTTTGCGTAGAGAAAAGAAAGTTGAGGACCTGATTTTCATATGACTAATTTAGACTGAGAACTGCACAGGCAAATCTCTGTGCTCACTGGGAGTCCTGTTGACTTCAGGATTTCAGTGAGGCTCAGTGCAGGTTCAGGGGTCCATCTGCAAGGTTCTCAGTGCAAGGTCAGGGCCACAGAGTATGTCTACACAGGAGCTGGAAGATGTAATTGCAGCTCAAGAAAATATACCTATGCTGTCTCTGATTGAGCTAGTACTCAAAAAAACAGAAGCATCATCATGGCAGCACAAGCAGCAGGACAAGCTAGCCACACAGAGTACTACATATGATCTTCGACAGGATCGTACTCAGGGCAGCTAGCCCATGCCACTCTCCTGCCACAGTGGCCATACTTCTTTTTTGAGCATGCTAGCTTAATCAGAGTTAGTTTAGCTATGTCTTCTTGACCTGGAATTTATACCTTTCAGCTCCTGTGCAGACATATTCCCAGACTACTGTAGGCTTCTGTTCCCACTGATGTCAACCAAAAAACTCCATCTGACCTACATGGTGCAGGATCCGACCTACAGTCAGTGCCTGGCCATGTTCATGCTTGTTCAGATCTAATGGGTATTTCTAATATAATTCCCTGTTTTTAAATGCTGATAACTTTCTTTTTTAGTCTGAAAACAGGAACACAATAAAACTTTAAAATTCAGCTATGTTTTGAAAATCTTAAAGGTCCCAGAACCCATGGTGTTCTCTATATAAGCTTCTTTTTTTATCAATTATATTTTATTGTAGTGTTTATAATGCAATGTACATATGACAAATAATAAAGCAGGTCTCCAAAACAGGCTAACTAGTCCATAACCTTCAGTTGTGTACAGCCATATTATGTAGTCATCTACTGGATAGGATGTATGTAGGGCTCAAATTCTGCTCACCTGTCTCCTATGAATGGTCCCTCTGAACTTCAGTGGGATTTAGCCCATGATGGATACTTTTGAATTTTTTTTGAAATATATTTATAACACTTAAGATATTAAAAACAGTTATCAAAAGAATGGCACAATGTACCCTAAACTTAGAAGAACCCATTGATTATGGTGCAATAGACCTTTGGATGAAAAATGGCTTTATGGGATTTATAGGACTGCAGCTTTTATGCAATAATATATTATCCCTTTTGTCACTGCTGAGATAATAAAGCCATATCGCTGCATACAACTGTTTTATGCAGTGTTGTTGAAGCCATGTTGGTCCCAGGATATTAGAGACACAAGGTGGGTGAGATATTATCCTTTATTGGACCAACTTCTGTTGATGAAAGAGACAAGCTTTTGAGTTTACACAGAGCTCTGGGTAAGTACCTGAAGAAGAGCTCTGTGTAAGATCGAAAGCTTGTCTCTCACCAACAGAAGTTGGTCCAATAAAAGAAATTACCTCTCTCATCTTGTGTCTCTACCACGGTATTACTTTTTTAGCCAAACAGTAGGTTTGTGGTGTTATCCAAATAGCTAAAAGAACAAGTTTATAACGTGTAGTTCTTTAAAAACAAAAACATCCTACTTCTAATTTCCATGCCAAGGATACATGAATTTTTAAATAATCCCAAATGATGTTGCTTTATGCCTACAATCACGGGAAAGGAATAGAATTATGAAGGTGACAGGCATCTTACTACTTGGATTTTAGGCCTCTTTCCACTAACCCAAAGCTGAATTGAACGCAGTTGATCCCAAACCTGAGTTCTCAGGAATGCTAAATTATGTGATGTGCACATTCTCACCCACTTCTTTCTTACATGAAACACAGAATTATATTCAGTTTTTTTCCTTTGAGAACTCTGTTACTGTTTTGGGAAAAGTACAGATCATGATTTTTCTACATATCCAGTAATCTGGCCTACATTTACACGGTATAGATGTATTGGTCATGCCTCTCATCTCAGACTTATGGCTACCGTTATAGTTGCCGTTACTGTTTTTTTCCCATCCAGTTGTGGTACTTTATTTGAATGAATGGTTGCAATAACCCATGCTGAGTCACACCTACTCATGGTCCAGACTGTGTATGTCACCATTGTTTGATCCTTTGAAAATAAAGGGAAATATAATAAAAGTGTCGACACATACTTAGATGTAGGCTGTGCAAACACTACTAATTATATTGTTATAGCCAATGTGGTAATGAAATGTATTTTCTGGAGTTATTGCAATGGTTCCCAAATCCCTGGTCTGTGAACCATGGAGGGTCAACAGCATACTTGGTGGTTGAGAGCTGGTCACTTTGGCATTAGCTCTACAACTTGTTTCCAGCTGCTAACTCTAAATAAAAGATTCATTTGTTATTTTCCTAATACTGTTTTTCAGTATAAGCTATTGCTGTGGTTACATTATATAGTCATGAATGGGAGGGGAGGTGTCCACAAACAATCTTTCTTTCATAGTGCAGCTCACACCTGAGTTTGAGCCATTGACTTGGTGTATTAGATGAATAGTTGGTATGAAGTTCTCCATAAAAGGGTTTCACAAGCTTACCTCAGAATCAAGATGACCTGGCCACAGCAGTCATCAAGAGGCTCATTCAGGGTACTGGGTGGAGTGCTTGTTACTTGTATTAATAGCCAAATCTATTGGCAAAAATATGTACAAAGGCCTTTATGTTGTACGGCTTTGACTATGCTACATTTCTTGCCAAACCAATCCCCCCTTTTGCTACCACCATTTGGGCTCCCTTAATGATTGCCCTGTTACAAACATGTTATCTAGACCTGCTTTGAATGGCATTAGATCAGAGGTTGGCAAACTACAGCCCACGGGCCACATCTGGCCCACAGGACCATCCTGCCCAGCCCTTGAGCTCCCGGCCAGGGAGGCTAGATCCTGGCCCTTCCCCTGCTGTCTCCCCTCCCCTGTAGTTGTGCCGCCATGCGGGTAGCATGGCTTCTGCCCACCCACTTCCCAGGCTTTCCGATAAGCCAGTCCTGCCACTCTGAGCGGCATGGTAAAGGGGCAAGGAGTTGGGGGGGTAGATAAGGGGCAAGAGGTCCCAGGGGACAGTCGGGACAGGGAGCAGGGGACGGTTGGATGGGGCATGGGTTCGGGGGGCAGTCAAGGGACAGGGAGCAGGGGCAGTTGGACAGGTGTGGGAGTCTTGGGGGGCCTGTCAGGGGGCAGGAGTGTGGCTAAGGGTCGGGGCAGTCAGGGACAGGGATCGGAAAGTTGGATGGATGGGGTCCTGGGGTGGTTAGGGGCGGAGGGTCCCGGGATGGGGCAGTCAGGGACAAGGAGCAGGGGGGGTTGCACGGGTCGGGGTCTGAGGGGGTAGTCAGGGGGCGGGAAGTGGGAGGGGGCGGATAGGGGGCAGGGGGCAGGCTGTTTGGGGAGGCACAGTCTTCCCTACCTGGCCCTCCATACAGTTTTGCAACCCTGATGTGGCCCTCAGGCCAAAACATTCGCTCACCCCTGCATTAGATGATATGGTGATATAATGGCAGTTCCTTATTTACACTAGTTCAAGTCCACTAGTCATAGCAACAGTAGGAAATTCAGGAGGAAAAGGTTAGTGCAGGCAGTGCCTTCAAGACTGACATGGGTCCTTCTTTGTCAGCAAGAGGACCTAGGTGAACCAGCACTGACCCAGGAGAACTGGGCAAACCAACTCACACAACGCATCCATGGCCCTATGTGAAAATTAAGTGCTAGGCCAGATGGTTTCCCTAGCGTGTGTGTATTTGGTGGTGACTGAGACAAGACAAGTAAGACACAGGATCAAAAATGTTGGAAGCAGGACCCAGACCCAGAATCAAATTGTGAAGCTTCTGCTGAAGGGCTGGGATATAGGGTTTTTGGCTGGATTAGTAAGTAGAACAGCTGGTGTGCAGATTTGCTGCTATTTGCCATCTTTGTGCAGGGTGAACAGAATGTGTGTTCATACTGTTGTTTTGTTTTGTTTCAAATAAGAGGAAATATCCTGTGTCTGGGCATCACTTATCGATCACTACCCTAAATAACAGACCCTTTGTAAAGTTCCACCTTCTATCCTTGAAAATGAGATAGTGATTATTTTATTTGTATTATTAGCATTTCTAAGATGCTTACTCAGGATAACTGCATGTGTATCCCCCCCTCTTCCATAGTCCATTCCACAAATGCCTGTCATCCAGCCATCACCTGTCTCTGGGCAGGGACCTTACACTGTGATGTCCACAGAAAGCCAGTCTGCCTAACAGCTAGTGCCTGTGCATTGCTTTCTATCTCTAAGGGCTATGACCAGTGTATTGCCAGCAGTCAGGAGTTACTAAGCAAGCACATTTATTCTTAAGGTAAAAGCATTACACAGAAAACATAAGAAAAACAATAAACAGATTTAAACACACACTCAACATAAAGAAAAGAAGTACTTGTGGCACCTTAGAGACTAACAAATTTATTAGCGCATAAGCTTTCGTGAGCTACAGCTCACTTCATCGGATGCATTTCAACTCAACATAGCAAGAGTGGACCATCAGTCTTATGGGGCCCGAGTAGATCAAAGTCTTTGCAACCCTTCCACAAGAGTTGTGGTCCCCCTTCTACAGACGGTCCTGTCCATTTGCTGGATCAGAAAGAAGGTCCTGAGTCAATTTAACTCCGGCTTTTTTATATCAAAATCCTTTTCTTTTTCTGTGGGTCTCTGGAAGACTCAATTTAAAAACAGTTTATGCAAGCTTTCCCAGGGACGATACCTCTCTAGAGAGGATTACAACCTAAGCGATTCACCTTAATCATCCCCCACTGTTTTTGATTCCTAGAGGAGCTGTGGTAACCCTCCCCATTGGAACTGTATACAAACCCTGGCCCACAATGATATATAAACCATTCATAAAGTAAATGCAATACAATCCCCAAAGGTATTGCACAGGATTGCAATATCTGTCACACCTATATCAATGTATGGAGGTACCATTACATAGCTTTAGAAAAACAACATTTTCTTATGGGGAGGGAAGCAACAAATAATTATCATTGGGGTGTGTAGCATCCAGCCTTGATGGATTAATGGACTAATCTACAAATATTAATTATAAAATGGAAGGAAATTGTCGCTTGAGCAATTCTTCTGAGAATGCTGGAGTTCACTCTAGAACACAGGATGTCAAGTGTGTCATGGGACGCAATTAACTTGTGCCAGTTTCTGTCTTTATTATCTCATTATGTATAGCTCTTACAAACATCGTGTGAGGGCTGTATGTACAACTCCTACAGCATGAGGATGCTGTAACCTAGTTTTCAGATCTCGCCCTGCTGCTTTCTCTTCCCTCCCCTATGGAGAGCTTTTCACTCCCCCACTCAAAGGTTAGCAACATCTGGCTGCCTCTGTCTTCACTTTTCCAATAGGAATCTGCAGCTGGGCTGACTGTTCAGTCCTGTGCTGAGGACAGTAACAGCACCCAGCCATCTCCTCCTCCCTCTCCTCTGGCTAAACAGTGGAGGAAGGAGAGAGATTTTTACCTGTGGAATGCAGCAGATCAAAACTACTGGTTTGGTGATAATTGCTGCATGCTAAGGAGGTTAGCAATAAAAGTTCCCTAGTGTGCGTTGCTGTAGTACTGCTTGAAACAGGGCACCACCCTCCTGAATCTTCTGCAGTACTTTCCCCTTTCTCTGCATTATTATTAATGTATTCGAATAGTGCCCAAAAGCCCCACGCAGGATTGGAGTCCTGTTGTGTTAGACATTGTACAAAAACGCAGGTAGATAAGGCCTTTGCCCAAAGAGCTTACAATCTGAGAAGACAAAAGTCATATTGTATTTATTTAGATTTTAAATGATAAAAAGACACCTATCTAAGACTCAAGGCACCCAAACACATTCATTAATTATATGATGCAATTAATCCTAGTGTTGTTCAAATAATAATGCCAACAGGAACCCTGCCAGCCAGACACCTACAGAAATTCCCTTCTGCCCATTCATCCTGGTGGGGAGCACACCCTCAGCTCTCTCCAAAAACCCTATCAGTTGGGTGTCTTTTGGAGTATGCCCAAATTTGGCCTATTTCAGAACAAGGGAGGTAGTTTGTTCCAGAATCTCATAGCCCTCATAGCAACTATGAAGAACTGTTCATGTTTATATAACATGTGTACATGTGCATCCCACACACAAGTCTCTCCAACATTTTCTGGTGGATTTCTTGTAGGAACGATAAGTGTCTTGGGCATAGGACTGCCAGATGTCCGGTTTGTGACTGGAATGCCTAGATGAAAAGGGACCTGGCGGCTCTGGTCATTGGTCAATGGCTGACCGGGCCATTAAAAGTCTGGTTAGCAGGGCTAAGGCAGGCTCCAAGAGGCTCCCAGAAGAAGCCGCATGTATCCTCTCCGGCTCCTATGCAAAGGGGCTCTGCACTCTGCTCCCACCCCACGCACCAGCTCCGAAGCTCCCATTGGCTGGGAACCTTTGGTTGCTCTGCAGTAGGATCTGCTCCAGATGGCCTGGCGCTCCTGCGGCCTCTCTGCAGGAGCTACCAGCATAAGACTGCTCACTTGCTCTACACACCCTGGCTGGACTGAGCCATTCCCTTTTGAACTGTGCCTCTATGGTGAGAATGTGCAGTAGGTGTGGTTGGGTGGGGTCTTCGGGGGCCAGAGGTGCTCTTTAATCCATGATTCCCTGGGATGGGGCTTAAACACCCCCATCACATCTGTGCAATATGCATTTTATGTTTCCTGTATTATTTTACTTGTATTGACCACCAGAAAATGGCCTAATAACTGCAAGAGGGTAAGAGCAAAAGGAATTACAATCTTCAAACTAGGAGAGCAATGAGTTTGACACATTAGAGTCTGAAAATTGGGAAGAGAGGAGGAAGCCTGAGAAAGAAGCAGAGTAAAAAGTTTCCTCCAAATCAGCTATTGTTTCAAGTCTCCACATTGGTAAGTATTAATTTGTCTTCCCCCGAGGTCACTGGTGAATACTTTTTTATTAAATACATTATTAGACAGGGAGTCAGAAAAGCCTTAACCTAAATTACTGTAAAACGAACAGCCCAATCAACTTAATATGTGAAGTGTCTCATTGCCTCAGTCCATTAATTTATTTTAATTTGATGTGTTGGTTTGATCATGATTAGATCTAATTAGAAAATGGGTGTCTCTTCACAATTTTTTTGACTTGTTGAAAAACGAACTTGATGGCTGAAAACCAAAAGTTTGGGCCTGAAAGTTTTCAGTTATTGCCAAAAAAAAAAAAATTATAGCCTTCCTTTTTTAAACAAAATATTTTCGTTAAAAAACACTTTTAGTTTAAAAATGTGTTGTTAAAAAACTATTTAGGTGGAAATTTTTCACCCAGCCCTAAAGTCAGGATCTTATTCTTGTGTAGACCAACTTTGGGATGTGGTTGACATTATTCCTTTTTCCAGATAGTGATCAACAGCAGCATTTTATTGAAGACCCAGAGGAGGTTTAAGCTCTTCTCCACCTTCTCTAGGGATGGTTGGAACTTCAAAAAATTTTGCATTTTGGAAAGTTAAAAAATGTATGAATTTCTTTCTCTCCATCCTTAAAAGAGGAAGCAAACTTCAACAATGGGTGAGAATCCTCCAACTCATAACATACTAAAACAAGCAATTTGCCGTGTCATTGTAGCTGTGTTGGTCTCAGAATATGAGAGAGACAGGGTGGGTGGACCAACTTCAGTTGGTGGAAGGTACAAGCATTTGAGGTACACAGAGCTCTGGGGAAGGAAGCAGTGTGGCTGAGCTAAATACAAGATGATACATATTGTTAAGTAGAAGGGGTAACACATATTGGATTGGAGGCAGTCACTTGAAATGAACTGGGCAATTGGGGGTTTATGCATAATATCTAACCCCCAATTTCCCACTTCAAGTGACCACCTCCAACATGTTACCCCTTCTGCTTCACAATCTGTCCCACCTTGCATTTAGCTCAAACAGTTTCCTTCACCAGACCAGAAGAAGAGCTCTGTGTAGCTCAGTAAAAGGTATTACCTAACCTACTTTGTCTCTCTTTTCAGAAAAAGTCATGACTTTAATTAGGTGATGAATTGTTGATGTTTCTCCCATTCCTAACTTTATGCCAAGCAGAACAAATATGTTAGAAAAAAACTGCATTACCACAGAGACTAAACGGTCTCTCTAGATGCTTAATATTTCTCTCATGTGTTTTAGAGTAAGTCTTTGACTATTTTTTCTGGTCCTATTTTTCAGTGTGTCCCACTGAAAACTATTTCCGTGAGGATACTGAAACTAGAGAGGTTTAACCATATCTACTGGAAATAATCAGAATAATATAGTAGTTAGGCTTCTTCTAGAAACCTTCATTTATGAACTGGCCCTTTCCAGAAGCTATACTTTTTTCTAAATAAACATATTAGCATGCCAAGGCTGGAATGTTTCTCTTACAGAAGGAACAACATAAAGTATTCATTTATATTTATATATATTAAATATATATAAATTTATATATATTCATATATATTTACTCAGTCCTTGTCTCGTATGTTTCCAGCTACCAAAATGGGCCGCTTAAAAGGGAGCAACACAGTGGACAGAAAAGGGAAATGGACAGCAGCCTGAGTTAATTCCATGAAACAGAGGGCTCACTGTTTGGCTATATGATTTACGAGGAGTCCATGTACTCTACATGGGGAATACGTGTGATTTGGCAGGTAGGAATGGTGGAAAGAAACAAGAGTTTAAGAAAAACATAGATCTCAGCAATGCAACATAACACAATTTTATTCTGTATAGCTATGCAACCCTGTATTCCAAAGCATTTTGCAGAGTTAAATATAACAAGATTAAACAATAAATAAGGGCCAAGGGAAGAGGAGAAATACACAAGAAACATGTTTTTTTCAGGTAAGAATTGAAAAAATGAAGCTGGTCAATAAGGTAGACTTATAAAGTTGATTAAATGAAAACAACAGATTTTTATGAACAATCTGCAGAAAAGTCCTGAGTGAAATTGTGTAGAAACTTTCTAAGTGAATACAGTTATAAGATGAAATAGGAAAGGCTAAACAATACAACATCACTTGTTCATTCACTATCATTTCAGTGCAGCTTTTACTACATTGTGCAAGTTTGCTGTATCTTCAACAAACATTGGTATGGCTAAACATCTAATCAAACTGCATAATTTGCAGATTTTTCTTTAACACACACGTGCATACACACACTCCTGTTCTACTTCACTAAGAAAGCTTTTTGACTTTTTATAGAGGTCACTGAAGAAACCGTATAAGGGGTTCCTTGTTTAATAACTGGTAACATCACTAACACTTTCCATTAACATATTTGAAATATTTGTATAGAGCTTCATTTAAATCAATGGGGCTATTTGTGGAGTATGGTAATATTTAACCTGAAAATGGACGGCTCAGTCTGGCCCGTAGTATTCTTCGGGGGGGCTGGGGGAGAGCCATTTTTATGTCAGACCAATACAGAATCAGCCAGGCAATGAGCTCCATGCATGACCAAATCTTATTTTATAATGATCTTAATATCAAATTATAGTGGTCCTTGGAAGGTCACACAGCCCATGCAGCTGATTCTATTTCGCACACACAAGAAGCATATATTTCTTCTAACGGATACTGCTATCGTTCAGCCATTCCGCTTAATTTTCCAGCTCACAACAGGAGGAAGATCCAACCATGAACGTCAAGGTGTGGGACTGACTAATTACAAGGGCCATATTTTCAGAAGTAATTAGTCATCCAAATATGTAACTAAGCACCTCCCCGGATTTTCAAAAGAGCCTAAGCAGGTTCATTGATTTCCATGGCAATTAGATGCTGAACCAACTTAAGTGCTTTTGAAAATCCAAGTAGGCACCTAAATCCCTTTGGCAATCTGGCCCCAACCCATCAGGGAAAGTTAATTTATTTTGAGTAATGTACTTTTAACCTGCAGAGTTATTAATATTCAGAGAAGTTTTGTATGTGTATGAGGCCTGGTCTACACTACTGAGTTAGGTCGAAGGAAGCTGCCTTAAGTTGACCTGTTAATGTTTGTGTCTATACTACCGGGGTCCTTTACACCCACCTAAGTCGCCTCTAATGTCACCTTCTGTAATCCACCTCTGCGAGAGGCGCAGCCCTTAATTCGATTTCATGAGTTGACTGCGAGATAGTGCAGACGCAGTGTTGTATAATTTGACTTAACTGGCCTCCAGGTGGTGTCCCACAATGCTCATCTGTGACCACTCTGGAAATTATTTTCAACTCTGCTGCCCTGCAGCTAAGTACACATGAAACAGACCCTCCCCTGCTAACGCCCCGGGAATTTTTGATTTCCCATTTCCTGTTTGATCAGCATTGGGAATGTGCCAGCTTGAGCACAGCTGAACATGGAGACTACACACCCCAAATGTGCGTCAGCCTGGTCTGCACAGGAGGTGGTGGATCTCATCATTGTGTGGGGAGAAGAGTCTGTGCAGGCAGAGCTCTGATTCAGCAGAAAAAATGCTGACATCTGTGCAAAGATTGCTCATGGAATGGGGGAGAAGGGCTTCACAAGGAACACACAGCGGTGCCATGTGAAAATAAAAGAACTTCACCAAGTGTACCAGAAGGCAAGGGAGGCAAACAGTGATTCTCGTGTTGAACCCCACACATGCTGGTTCTACAACAAGCTGCATGTGATTCTTGGGGTGACCCTACCAGTACCCCCACAAACATGGACACCTCACAGGTGTGTGAGTCTAGGGACAACAGGGAGGATGATATGGTGGATGAGGAGTAGGAGAATGGGAGACAGGGGAGCAGTGGATCCATTCTCCCCAAGAGCCAGGAAATATTTTAACCCTGGAGCCCTGTGGGTCGCAGGACATCACAGTGGCTAACTGTGATGCTGGGGAAGGCACCTCTGGTGAGTATACAGTTACAATCAGAGTCCAGTTAAACTTTAGCAGGCACACATATGCAGTGGTATTCCATGCTTTCTGTGAAGAAAAAGTGAGGCACTGTGGCTCTCTGCTTACAAGAGGCCACTCCAGCGATGCAGAGGGTGCCCCCTGGAAAAGACTGTTTATGTGGACTGGGATAGCCCCGGGACTTCTTCATGGATATCTCTAGGAAACTTTCATGGAGGTACTCTGCAGTCCTTTGCAGAAGGTTTCTGGGCAGACTTTCGCTGATTAGAAGAAGAAGAAAGAGAACGCAGGAGGACATGTTCACTGAGATAATGAACGCCTCTGGGACAGCTGAGACAGAGCTGAGAGCATGGAGGATTTCACTGCCTGAGAAGTTAAACATAGATATGGAGAGCAGACAAGCTTCCCATGAGTGTGCAGCACAGGATAGATGCTTTGGATTATGCGGGACCAATCAGACATGTTGAGGCATCTGGTTGAACTGCAGGAACAGAAGCAAGAGGGTAGAGTCCCTTTGCAGACCCTTATAGACAGCCAGCCAGCATCGCCTGGCACAGAATCACCCTCCCCAAAGCGTTCCATAAGGTGTGGGAGAAAAGTCCATTATCCCTTTCACTTAACTCAGGGGGAGGGTATAAAGTACAGAAGGCACCCATTCACAGACCTTTGATGGTCTAGAATGCAGTGCAATGTTACATAGCTGAAAATGTTTCTCCCGTTCCAACTTTACAATGCCTTTTCCCCAAGGCTACCTTTTCTTTCTGTTCTTCCTCTTTACTTATGTTTGTTAAATAAAGTAAATGGATTTGAGAAATAAATGTTCTTTATTGAGTAGAAGCAGTGGGCTTGTGCGGGGGGTTGGCTTTACAGGGACAGTGATACAAGCCAGGTGAAGCTTTGGGAAAGCACAATGCAGACAAGTAGCTCACATTACTGTGACTCATTACTGAAACAGCTTTTCAAAGCCTCGCGGATATGCAGCACCCCTTGCTGTGCTTTTCTTATTGCCCTGGTGTTTGGCTGCTCAAAAATGACTGCCATGTGATTTGCCTCAACTGCCCACCCCTGCAGAAAATTCCCCCCCCCTTTTTTCCCACAGATATTATGTACACGCAGCAGGCAGCTATAACCATGGGGATGTTCTCTTCACTAAGGTCCAATCTTGTTAGTAAAGCTCCTTCAGTGCCCTTTTAAATGACCAAAGGCACAATCAATCACCATTCTGCACTTGCTGAGCCTATAGTTGAACTGTTCCTTACTGGTTTACAGACATCTAGTGTATGGCTTCCTGAGCCATGGGAACAATGGGTAGGCTGGGTCCCCCAGGATAATAATAGGCATTTCAACATCATCAGTGTTCATTTTGTGGTCTGGAAAGAAAGTCTCAGATTTCAGCTTTTTGAACAGACCCAAGTTTCTAAAGATGCGTACATCATGAACCTTTCCTGACCATCCTACATTGATGTCAGTGAAACGCCCCTTGTGATCCACCAGTACTTGCAACACCATTGAAAATTATCCCTTTCGGTTTATGTACCCTTTTTGGCAAAGCGTTCTGATGCCAAGATGGGGATATGCATACCATCTATCTCCCCACCGCAATTAGGGAACCCCATTGTGGCAAAACCATCTACTATGTCCTGCACATTTCCCAGACTCACTACCCTTCGTAGCAGAAGTTGATTAATGGCCCTGCACATTTGGAGCACAGCAACCCCCACAGTTGATTTACTTATTCCAAATTGATTCCCCACTGACCAGTAATTGTCTGGCACTGCAAGCTTCCAAATAGCAATTGCTACTCACTTCTCCACTGTCAGAGCAGCTCTCATTTTTGTGTTGCTGAACTGTAGGGCAGGGGAAAGCTCTGCGCAAAGTTCCTGGAAGGTGGCCTTCTGCATTCGAAAGTTCTGCAGCCACTGCTCGTCGTCCCATACCTGCAAAATGATGTGGTGCCACCAGACAGTGCTTGTTTCACAGGACCAGAAATGGTGCTCAACAGAGTGCAGCTCTGTGGCTGCCAGCAGCAACTGTGAATTGTTTTTTTCAATAGCGTGCAGCAGGCCTGTTTGCAGGACATCGCTATGTTCCACACGGCAGACCATAATTTGACTCAGGAAATACTGCAGGAGAAGGCACGAGGTGTTTGAGATGCTCACAGCAAGAGTGCACAACTGAGCAGGCTCCATGCTTCTGGGGTTATGGCGTTTGCATGACGGTTTTAAGGCGCGAAAGCCATTGGGATATTTGCCATTAATATGAGGGAGGGAGGACAGTACATCATGGGATGCCGACACAATGTTCCCATTCTCCCCTGCAACAATGTTTTGTCCCATGAGGCATTGCACAAACTTCCCAAAACACACTGCGGCAAGTTGCACTTTGGGATAGCTATCCAAGATGCACTGCTTTGTGCATTGATGCAGGTGCTGCTAGTGAGGACGCACTCCTTCAAGACAATAAGCATGGTGTGGCCCTGCACAATCGACTTAATTAATTCGGAGGCTCGAGGTCGAATTAGATAAAGGCAACTTAATTTTTTAGTGTAGACAAGACCTTAGTCTAATTGGTAGTCACTACTCCTTTTTTTAGAACTCCGTCAGCAAGTGGCAAATTTCCAAATATCTTTGTGATTTCTGTCTTTTTTCCCCTGAGTTTGGATACAATGTCAATTTTACTATGTTATTATTGGTATTGTGGTAGGGCCTATGGGCCCCAGTAATGTACTAGGCCCCACTGTGCTGGCCAATTATAATCAGTTAGCATATATTTGAATCTTAATGAACATTTGCTTGACTAAGCTGAAAACTTGGCCAGACTTTCTATGAGTATAGTTAGGGCACTACCAAATTCATGGCCATGAAAAACGCATCACGGACCGTGAAATCTGGTCTCCCGCTGTAGAAATCTGGTCTTTTGTGTGTTTTTAGCCTATACTATACCAATTTCATGGAGGAGACCAGAGTCTTGACCCAAAAGGGAGTTGCAGGAGTCACAAAGTTATTTTAGGGGGGGTTGTGGTATTGCCACCCTTACTTCTGCACTGCCTTCAGAACTGGGTGGCTGGAGAGCAGTGGCAGTTGGCCAGGCACCCAGCTCTGAAGGCAGCACCCCACCAGCAGCAGCGCAGAAGTAAGGGTGGCAATACCATAGCATGCCACCCTTCTGCGCTGCTGCCTTTAGAGCTGGGCGGCTGGAGAGTGGTGGCTGATGACTGAGAGCCCAGCTCTTCAGGCAGCAGTGCAGAAGTAAGGGTGGCAATACCATACCAGGGCATCTTTACTTCTGCACTGCTGCTGCTGGGGCAGCTCTGCCTTCAGAGCTGAGATCCCAGCCAGCAGCCGCCGCTCTCCAGCTTCCCAGCCTTGAAGGCAGCGCTGCCGCCTGCAGCAGTGCAGAAGTAAGGGTAGCAGTACTGCAAATCCCTCTACAATAACCTTATCACCCCCTCACAACTCCTTTTTGGGTCAGGATCCCTACAATAACAACACCATGAAATTTCAGATTTAAATAGGTGAAATCATGAAAATTACCATTTTTAAAATCCTGTGACCATGCAATTGACTAAAATAGATGTGAATTTGTTAGGGCCTTCGGTATAGTCTTTCGAGGACACTCATTTGATTTAACATGGTTTCTTAACAGAAGTGTAGACAGAAGAGCGCTGAAAACATAGGCACCAACTCTGTGGGTGTGGAGCACCCATGGGGGAAAAATGGTGGGTGCTGAGCACCTGCTGGCAGACCCCCTATCAGCTCCTGCCCCCCACCCACAGTGCCTCACGTCTGCCGGTGGGCCCTATGGATCAGCGCCTCCCTTTCCTCCCTGTGCCTCCCACCTGCTGCAAACAGCTGTTTTGCGGCGTGCAGGAGGCTGTGGGGGGAAGGGAGAGGAGCAAGGATGTGGCACGCTCAGGGGAGGGAGCAGAAATGGCTGTGAAGAGGTGGGGCGGGAAGAGACGGGACGGGGGTGGAGCTTTGGGGGAAGGGTGGAGTGGGGGCAGGATGTGGGACAGTGCCAGGGTTTGAGCACCCCTCTGGCACTTTGAAAAGTCGGTGCCTTTGACTGGAAATAAAAGCTAAAATTAAATTCTGTTATAGGCCATTCATTAGCTATAAATAATCCATAAAAATGTAATAATCAGTTGTAAATAAACATAAGTTAAATTACAAAAGTTCAATTACATTTTAGTTTATTGAGCACTGCAAGGGACTAAATCAAATAAGTCAAATTTACCAGCTATTGGCTTGATCCTCAATGACATCAATTGTTATAGTCTATTTTGTTAGTTAATAGTTTTTCATGCATATTTCTCATGCATTGGTCATCACAATGGGAGTGGAATGCCTCATGGATCCTCCATGAAATATGCCATCTTGGTTCTCCTGTGAAATGACCAAATTATAGAAATGTTCACGTGGCAGATAAGAGATAAGCAGTCACTGTGTAAAATAATACTTGAAGGCAAGACACCAACAATAGCCATGGACTTCTCACCCAATTTGACATTCCCAAAAGAACTGCAGCCAAAAGAGTGAGCTATCATATGCCATGAAATGTGATGACCATGCCAGTAAA
This sequence comes from Dermochelys coriacea, assembly GCF_009764565.3. Classification (NCBI taxonomy): domain Eukaryota; kingdom Metazoa; phylum Chordata; order Testudines; family Dermochelyidae; genus Dermochelys; species Dermochelys coriacea. The sequence goes on along the minus strand of NC_050075.1, from coordinate 71,153,920 downwards.
TCATTATTCCTGGTTCTGTAAGGTTATTAGAGAAGACAAAGCCTCCTAATAAGGCAGCTTTCCTGTGGATAAACAAATGTATGAGTACTAAAAGAATTGTTCTTCCAGCAACCTAGTAAATTCTGCCATCTCTGCAGGTAGCTAAATCTCATGGGAGCTATCTATGATATAATCTGTGTAAAGTATGTATAGCCAGATTTATTTAATCTCATTAGATGCTTCTTTGTAACAACGATTCCAGAGGCGACCCAATAATAATCATTCTAAACCATTCAGAACTTCTCAAATATGTAAATGAATTGGCAAAGACACCCAACCATTCTTTCTACTGCTGTCCCCACCGGGACAATGGATATTTGGGGGTAGAGAGGGTTATCATTCAGCTGTGTAGCTGATTAGAGCACACATTCAGTTCTTTGATGTACGTAAGAAGCATTTGGTAATTTTTCAATAGAGAATATGTGCATCGTATGTTGTCATATGGTGCTACCTTTTGATTAGTTCTACCCTTTTTTCCCAGCACACCTCCATACCCTTTCTCCCCAGGCCTTTTCTCAGAAGTACAGTTCCCGCCCTTGTATAACTGCCAAGCTCTTTGAGATGAACTCTCTGTTGGAAACAGCAGACTATGACTTGGATGAGAAGTAGAAAACAAAGCCAAGAAAAGTGCTCCCACTGTGCAAAGCCCTTAGAAACAATGAGTTGATATCACATAAGAGACTGCAAAATAGTCTGACAACCTATGGAGAGATAATAGGTATTATTAATGCCTGCCACACCCAACTTTTCATTTCACAGGCCAGGTGAATAAGATTCTTCTTTGCAACTGTAAATAAAGCCACACATCTACGATTTCATCTGAGTGAAGGAGGGGGCTCCCTTTTAGAAATATTACACCATATTTGGAGGCTGACACCCTCCTAATGATATGATTAGTCACTTAGAAATCCCAGTGGTGTTGTTACTAGATTCTAAGCTCCATTTTTAGGAATCTGGTCTTAGATGATCCCAGAGACAAGAACTGCTTCAATCCTCAATTCAGTTTATTTTCTCTGGCATTCTGTTTACTTTTTATTTTTACTTTCTTTTAATTTTATCAATTTTTAGAAATAGCCTCATTATGGAATAACATTTCAAGCAAGTTTTTCTACCTTCTAAACTTCACTTATTCATAAAAATTTTCTTTCTAGACTTTCTTAACTCATTTCACTGAGGTTTTATCACCAGCTACTTTCTTGCGTCTTTTAATCTCACTAATAAAAAATCCAGGTTAGGCCATTTTAGAGCTTATATGTTGTGCTTTCCATCCTGACTCAACCCTGGGGAATTAATTTTCTAAAATCCATTTGCTTTCTGTATGTTTGGCAGATAACTGTTTCAAAGAGTCCCATTTGTATATAGGTGGCTTTGGGGTGTTTTTGGACTAGGGTTCAAAGTAAAAAAAACTGTAAATGGTTTAGGAAGTAACTCAGAACCCCATAGTAGAGTGAAGTGTCTGTCTCAAGCTTGCTGTTTTGCTCTATGGCTTGGGAAGTCTGCAGAACAGCTCTCCTCTGACCTCTGAGCAAACTTGAGGGTAGCTGGAAGAAGCCCAGGGCTCCATGGCTAGAAGAATTGTTGACTCAGTGTGGGGTTATTAAGAGCAAAATGGGGGGAAGAGTGGATATCCTTGGGGTGCTGTGAGATCTACTCCTAAACATAATTATAGGTTAAGCCTGATGAAATAGTTCAAAACAGGATGTGCTGAAGCACATAGCCTTCCCTCTGTAGCTCTTCCACACATACCTCGTGTTTGGCAAAGCTCTATCTACACCTGCATCAGGATAAACAGCTGCAGATCCTTGGTATGAGAACACAACAAATGCTACACATTTCTTTTTGAGGCTGGGTGGTGGTGGTGGTTGTTCTAAATATTGGATGTCAAGAGTTATCATGTAAGTATGGTGTTTCTCTCTCTCACTCATATCTCCATTCTCCTCTCCCCTAAGCTTACCAGTTGTGTACCCACAACCCTGGTAATTGTACTCATGCAGCTGATAGATAATCAGATAACAGGAATTTATTGGACCATGTTACTTTTCTTTTAATTACTTTGTCTCTACTAGTATTTGGGCATCAAATAAGTAACTATCTCGTTGTAGGATTATTGTTACTTCACTGATATTGATTGCTTTCTTTAGGAGGATGAGGATTAATCCTCCTCTCATGTCACAATATTAATTTACTCAAAGTTGCACCCAGTTCCAAATTTGTCACTATAGTGAAAAATCCAACTCAGCACGTTTCCATATTGCACAGGGCATTTGGATCCTCTGGTGTTGGTCCCATGTCATCCAACATTCCTGCTGTACATAGGATGGGTGAAACCTGAAAAGGTTCTAATTAAAATGAAAACCAACCCAGAAGTTCGCCCATCCTTTGAACTGAGTGTGAACTTTACCCTGGCACTTCCTGTTTTAGTGGTTACAGGGGAAGAAATAATTATTTACTATTGTTAGTATTTCTAAAGCACTCGTGGCCATAGTGTTTAGGCACTATTATGTAACTTTAGGAAAGAGATAAGTTCTTTCACTTTCCCCCTTGAATTAAAACTGTTTACTTCAGAGAAGTTAAGTCCAGGTGGTTATTTCCAGGCGTAGCATTGCCAGTCTGCAGCAATTTAATGGCTCATATTCTAGGAGCAAGCCTGATGAATAAAGTGAGGCTGACCAAGAGTTCTTGCCACCCTCAACTCTGTTGGCAGTGAGTTCCACAGCTGAGAACACTCTTTCTTTTTCTAACCACTAAAACAGCAGGGCTAGTTGCAGTGTTGCCAAAAACAACCATTCAAAAGTCATGAGATTTTAAAAATTATAATAATAAATGTTGAGTTCTTTTTCTTTGCCTTCCAGTTTTTGAGTCTTTAGGGTACACTCAGTACAGATTTTCCAACTTGTCTTTGCAATCTTGAGGGCTAGAAACTTACTGTTTTTAAAAATGAAAGCTGAGACTCTCATGTAACTTGATTCCAGGAGCTGGGGCTTAAAGAAAAACACCAGAAATGGTGAGATTTCTGATTAAATCTTCAGAGTTGGTAATGGATGTTTCCGTTAAACAAGAAAACAGAAAAACTTGTGATGTGCACCAGCCAGGGCCATGATAAAATGGGAAACACTCAGATTCCCTACAGGCTCAAGTCATCACCACATAGGTCTGTGTCAGCACCTAGTACCTCATGCTGCATGCCAGCAACAATCCCCTGCAGTTGCAGGTTTAACCGCACTGCATGTGTGGGCTTGTCAAACAGCCTACCATTAAAGAAGCTGCTTTCACTGTCTTTCAAGCAGGCCCATAACAGGACCAGAGAGAACTCTCTCTATATATTTTGCAGGATGGAAGGACATGGGCTTTTGTGTATATGTATTGAGGGAGTGGGGTTGTGCTCATTTAGTGCAGCATCCTGACCATTCAGCGGCAGGTGGAGTAGAGCATCCAGAAATACCATATTTGATAGGGAACTTGAGGCTCCAAGAACATAAAACCTGCTATCTTCCCCTAGGTCCTCTAAGTGATCTTTGACTCTGAGTCATGACAACACGGTTTACTGGTCATAGGTCCACACCAGGAAAGAAGTGGGGGGAAATAAAAGGGTAAGCCACAACCTTATACCTCACAATTGCTAAAAATTGCTGTGAACATCCCTCTTGCTGGTCACACGGGGTAAAAAGAACTTGAGCCCACATTGTTAATAATTTCTTCTGGCCATTTTTGTGTGACTGGGTATTACCGCGTGTCATGCAAGACAGAGGAGTAGAGAAGACATGTGACATAAGAAAGCTGCCCTTGTACCCAGGCCTATTAAAACCACCAAGCATCCTGTCACTACAGAGCAGAGCTTTTGCCTCTCAACGGTAGATTATTGGACTTTGAAGGTGTATCACTAAGTCCCATCAAATCCAATAAATTCACAGATACTTGGACTGATTGGATTATCTCAAGGAGTAATCGTCTGCCTACAGTGATTTTAATTTCAAAATGAATAGGAGACTTTGGGAGAAACATGGAGTGAAGGTCTATCATCACTCTATCAACTCCAGACCAATTGGCTGGTTGATTTTCAAGGGGTTGGAATGATTAATAATATTTGAAGTTATGAATATTAATATGGGAAACCACCAAACAATAATTTAACCATAAATGCCTTTATGAAATCCAAAGGCCAAATGGTACTTATACATTTACTCTAAATGTGCCTAAAAAGCCTAAATAATAAGCAATTTGCTACATCCAAACAGTAACAAAACATTTATAAGTATTTCATCAAGATACTTACGGGCTAAACCCAGGGGTGCTTAGATCCATATTGGTCAGCTCCAGTTGGTCAGGCAGGTATTCGTAATGAACCCTTTAGGAGTTTACTTTTTATACCCTTTAACAAACAAGTGGTGTCATTGCCAATTACTGACTTCAGCTAAAAAACAATTTGAGACCGTTCACCCTTATTTCCAGTCTTAACCCAGATAAGATTTACACCAGATAAGATTTCTCTCTTCTCAAGGCCCTTCCTTCCCTCCTCCTGGCTGTCCAACCTTTTTCCCATTGCTGGGGTGTGGGTTGGGAAAGGGGCGTGTTGGCGCATTTTAAGACACATTCTCATTGTTTGATTTAAAACCATCTGCAGACACTCCTGTCGGTCAGAGGCCTTGTTTTTAAAAACTTCCCTTTATCTCAGTAGTTATTCTTTGAACCAGACATCCTCTCTACTTCATTCCTTCTGGCCTTATCACTTATTATTTCAAGGCCTGCCTTCTACTTACTGGTCAGGGCCTTTCTTTATAACACATATATATTTCTTTAACCAAACTTAAGCTAACTTTAATTCTTTAATTTTATACTTATCCTACACAAGGTTTCATTAAATCCTTTTGCAAACCTCACTGAAGCAGCACAGCAAATGGGATAAGTCATTCACGACTATTTCTCACTGATCAAGGATATGTCTACACGGCAACGTAAGCACACAGTTAGGGGGACTTGAGCCAGCTGACCTGTGTTAGAGAACTCAGGGCTTGAACATCTACACTAATTCTTAACCCTTCTTTCAGACTTTTCTAACCTGGGCTCAAACCTGGGGCTCTGGCATCCATACTGCAGCATGCAGACCCAAGTGAAACCAATCATATCCCAGATTTCCTAGGACCATCACAAAATATTGCTGTGCTCTTCAAAATCTTTGTGAAGCCAGAGGTGAGCCATTTCCTCCTGAATGGACCTGTGACAATGAGGGGCTGCTGAATGGGTACATTCAGCCAGAAAGTGTGCCTCCCACAGCTGGATGCACCCAGACAATAGAAAACAGGGATACTTTCTGCTCCCACATTTTGGACTTGCATGACCTCAATGAATGTGCTTTTAGGGCAGGAGTGATGCGGCTAATTGATTGGGTTCAGTGCTTGGGAGGGGAAGGGGCTTGATTACCAGGCAATGTAGTTGTGAATGGCTTAGGAAAAGGAGGGCAGGGGTGATTCACAATATGGATTCATGTAAGGAAGTGACTGAAGTGTGGATTGCTGTACCTAATTGTATACAGCAATAGTATTTGCTTACTAATTCCTAATCGTTACTTTATTATTGCAAATCATGGTTGTTTGATAGCAAATTTTCTTGATGACAACATAAAATACTTTGTTTATAAACCTGTGTTAAAACAGTACAACAGTCACCTGTTGTCAGGCAGGCCAGCTGCCATCACAACACCCAAACACCAGTTACAAAAGAACATTTCCAAAACAAACAAAAGTGCATCAGCAAGTACAAACAAGACAGAAACCCCCTAGCACTGCATGTCCCCAGGCCTCACATTCTCCTTTCCCTTCTTTCCCCATTTTCTGTGTACTTGGCACCGGGGGCTGGGGGTGGAGATATCAACTGGAGAGGGGGTCAAGGCAGAGGGTTGCCTGGGGTTTAGTTGTCCTGCCCAGACACTCAGAGGGCCTGATTGCACTGGCCACCTAGCCATGGAGTTTTCCAAGCTGTTTCTAGACTGAGGGTACGTTGCAGGGGAATCAGGCTGTGGAGTGGAAGAGACGGCAGGAGCTGGTAATCTTGAAGCCATGATTGAGATGAGCCGCTTAAACAGTTCTCTCTTTAGAGCTCTGTCCTCCTCCCTGAGCCACCGTTCCTGTCTAGGAACTGCCTAGCAAGTACTTGCTTCCATGCTGGAACCCTGTCCTCCAGTTGTGCAGCGAGCCTCAGCCAGTCCTCTTGCCTGTAGGCATGCCTTTCCTACAGTCTTCAGTCCCTCTGCTCCTGGTACAGGACCTGCTTGTTGGCCTGAACTTCAACCATCAATTCATCGCAGAAACACTTCCTCTTGGAACAGTCCATGAAGAAACACTGGGCCAAGCCTGTGGCTGAATACATGGAAACTGGAGTGCAAATCACATGAATACCGAAGACTTAGGACACTAAATAGATGATCAATCATGAAATCTTATAATACTAAATTATGAGGGGAAATTTGCCTGTTGTTTTTCTGTTTCCATCTTCTACATTGTAAGTCTTCTGGGACAAGGCCTCTTTTTATATTTGTATCTTGTACAGTGCTGAGTACAGGCTGTCACCTGACGAATAATAATAGTAATAGCTGACATAACTCAGCTAAGGTCACTGAGCCATCAAAAAGCCCCTGGCTTCACTAGTTATGGTTCTGAAACCAGATGGATACACCTGTTTTGTAGGAGTTACCATAAAAGGAATAGTCATTGTGGCAGATGCCTTTCCAATACCCAGAATAGATTATTTAAAGGAGAAGCTGGGGATGGTCTAGAATGTTAAGTCAATTATGGTCCAAAGACGGGATGCAGGCTATAGTCTGCTATTGTAAAATGAACTTAGATCACATGGGTTCCTGATGATGTCTGTCAGCATGAAGAATGTGCTAGCTACATTGTGGAGGCTGATTAATGGAGTGCTGACAGGTCTGGAAAAATTTGCAATGGCCTATAAAGACAACAAAGCCATGTACAGTCAGAGACTGGATGCTTTCTTAACACACACAAGGACAGAGTTTATCAGCAGGACCTGATGCTCAAAATAGAAAAACGTGAGCTTGGCATGGCTGAGCTAGCACATATAGGACACACCATGGGGAGTGGATAATCTAAACTGGAACCAGGAAGGTAGAGACTCTTAAAAACTGGCCCATATCCACCACTAAATGCCAGATGAAGGTTTGCGCAGGGACAGCAGCTACCACTGCAGTTTTGTGAGGAATGCCATCATTATGTAAGCAGGGGAATGGTCCCGCTATTGTGGGGAACTTTCCTGACTTCTGCACTACCCTGGTGAAATGGGCTAGTGAAAGGATCTGAGTCCTCGCTCCCACTTCCTTTACCCAGTGGCCTCCCTGCCCTTGAGGACTCCTCTTCCACTCTCCTGTCTGGCAGAGTCCTCGTATCCCCAACAAGGCGGGGCCCAGGATTCCTGGGAGGCTCGACCCCCAACCCTGCTGTGGTCACGTAGGACAGGGGCTAGGGTGTCCCCATTCTGGGATACTCTCTCTGCAGCTAGCCAACCAAAACACCCCCACTAGTTTTGTAAGCAGACAACAGTCCCCTTACATTTATCACTGCTCCTCAAACATGAGGAAGAAGAAAATGCCCTACAAGTCTGGATGGAAGGACAAATATGAGCAGGCATTTAAAGTCCTCAAAGAAGAGCTTGCAGATTTCCAATGTTCATGCTCTCAAGTTTGATCTAGAGAAGTGTTCAGCAGGTGGATGAAGAAGGGCTGAACATCCTGTCTGCTAGCAGTCAACTCGTTCTCAGCCAGACTCCCCAGGTTGATTGCTGCTCTCCCGGCCCAATTTGCATCCTTGTGGAATTATAAAGGAGCTAGTAGCTACCTGAGTGTACATCTTATGACATCCTCTGAACCTAGGAGGCCAATGTTTGTCTCAGAATTACCGTGTACTTCCTATGCCAAACAAGTTAAGTCTGGTTAAGAAGGTGGAAACTGTGAAGCACATACCAGCTGAGTTAGGAAGGATAGTAGTGGTGGTACGGAAGCAGGGAAGCTGTAGAACTCCCAAGTAGCACAGTGCGCTGAGGCCCAAGGGTGAGCAAGGAGCTATAGACAGAATGCAGCTCCAAATCCAGTTTCCAAACTGGCAATACTCTTTAGGGACCCCAGATTAGCCTAGACGGGTGCAGAACAGAGAAAATCAGCCATTCTTCCTACTGCCTTCTCCCTTGCAGTTGTGGGTAAAGCAGCAAGTGACTACTTGAAAGTCACCTGCCTTCCATCCCTGCTCCCACAGAAGCCCCTAATGCAGCCAGCCACAGGAGCAGCTCACAAGTACTCGGTTGCAGACTCACATAGCACAGTAGCTCTCAGTTTGAAGCTTCTCCCCTCTGTTCCTGTAGAACTCAGCTCAGCCGCCAAAGATATGAGATCCAGCCCAGTGCCTCCACCAATGGATGCTCCAAATCCCAGCTGTGTGTAACCTTCTGCTACGCAGGAAATGGAGGGTGAGTCACAAAACAAGCCTATCTTCTCCAGGTCACAATTCTTTGCTTACAGTGTCCCCCTTCTCCCTTAGGTGCCCCTGCTATTCTAGTCTATTCTAGTCTATTCTAGTCACATAACTTCTAACTTATTTTAAATGAAAAAGAGGTGCCTGTATCAATGGTCAATACCTAATTGGGTTGTATAATGTGCAAACAGTTCATAATTGAAGTGTTGGTATTCTTTCATTATAAGTCATATGTGGAATTAACCTTGCAGGGTAGTGTTCATATACTTAGCTGCAAGGGTGCTGAAGTTTAATATGTTGGTAATTTATACTCTGAAATTATTTTAAGTATTTTTAATTACCTTGTGCGAATGGAGAAGTAAAGTGTTGTGTCCTATGAGTCAGCGTTACGATTGTTTGGGGAATGCCTTGTATGCATTTATATACCTCTAGATTTATTTAAGTACCAGCAAAGTAGGCATTGGATATTTTGGCCAGATCCTCAGTTGGTGTAAATTGGCAGAGCTCTGTTTATATCAGTTGATGATCTAGCCCAGTAATCTGACGGAGCAGAAATATATCAATGTGTTGTCTCTTGCTGTGTAATATTATATCTGCCTAAAGGGTTCAGGGAAACAATGCGGGAGAGACCTGGGCACTTTATACAAATGAGACAGAAGTTATTTTGATAGAAACCGAAAATATTAAGCTCTCCCCTGAAAGTAAACTACCAACTCCTTTGTTAAAGTGAGGATTTTGAGTCTATAGGAGATGATCTTGACATATAATGTATATGTATTGGATTGTTGATGCTGGGTTTTATGTTTAAAAGTGTTACTCCTTGGTAGTTCTAGGCTAGGAGTACAAGAAGAATTATTTGTAGGGAGACAGGAAATTATTTTTTAATTTGGGAGTCTCAGCTGAGTGGAATAACCCTGAAGGGTTACATATTTCAAATTCCTATATATAGACTGTGGGCAAAATTCAGATGCGACACTAAGGGCGCAGGATGCAAACAGGAAATTACACCAATTTAAGGTTATGTCTGCACTATACACCTTGTGCCATCATAGCCCCCAACTGCAGGCACAGCATACACTGATGGAAGGAGTTTTTTTGCTGGTGTAGGAACACAACCTCTCCAAATGATGTTAGCTAAGTTGACAGAAGCATTCTTCTATAGACGTAGTAGTGTCTATACTGGGGATTTTGTCACCATAGTTATGTCAGTCAGGGATTTTTCACACCCCTGACTAACACAGCTGTCAGTGTAAGGTTTAAGTGTACATGAAGCCTAACTAAATTGAATTTTAAGTAAAAAAGAAAAAAAAGAAAAAAAAACCAATACAGCCTCTTTGTATGGACTCTTAAACCAACTAGAGAGTGGCTAATGTCTACAGCTGGTTGAAAAATGCAGAATTATTTTGTGAAAAATGTTCCAATATTGTTGCAAAAATTATTTTTCAAAATCTCAGGTTTTTTTAAATATGTCAATCAGTCTATGAGCTGCACAAAAAGAACCCAGATTATTTTTACAAAAACATTTGAAAAATATTTGTTAAAATGTTCATCCAGTTCTTCTAATATTGATTTATCTTAATTCAGTAACAAATAGATAGTAAGCTTAATTTTGCAATTGCCTTGATTTAAAAACTGACTGAAATTTGTGCATGTCAAGAAGTCATTTAAATTAGTATAACTTACACTTTCTACCCTCCTCCTTAAAAAGCATCCAACAGTAACAATGTTTCAATTACTTATGCTCCCTTAGGTTTGGTCTATACTTAATGTATGTCGGCGTAGTAGCTACATCAGTCAGGGATGTGAAAAAACCCCATCCCGACCGACATAGCTGTGCTGACAAAACCCCCAGCATAGACACAGCTATGCGTATGGCAGAGTGCTTCTGTGAATGTAGCCAATGTCACTCAGAGAGGTGGTGTTCCTACACTGAGGCCTGGTCTACACTAGAAAATTAGGTCAGTATTACTATATCACTCGGCGGTGTGAAAAATCCACACCCCTGAGCAATGTAATTGAACCGACCTATCAGCTGTAGATAGCGTTGGGGAGAATTCTCCTGTCAACCTAGCTACCAATTCTTGGGTAGGTGGAGTACCTAGACTGAGGGGAGAAGCCCTCCTGTCAGCATAGGTAGCATTGTTACTAAAGTGCTACAGAAATGCAGCAGCAGAAATGCCACTGTGCTGCCATAGTGGTTTATGTATAGACAAGTCCTAACAGAAAAACTCCTGTTGGTGTACACTGCCTCTACACTGGGGGATATGCTGGCACAGCTATGCCAGAACAGGCTCCATAATGTAGACAGAGCCATATACTCATTTAGACTTACTCAGTCTTACTGAAATTCTGGTCTATTTACACCTCTTACAAACACATTTACTGCAGTGAGATTGCATAGGAAATAGCCCAGAACAGAATTTGGCCCTTAAAGTCCCACCTACTTACCAACATAATATTCACTTCCCCTTCCCCACCCAACACCTCTCTTGTCTGCATGAGGACACTGCAGGAACATTCATCCAAATTAACTAAGGGCATGGCTACGCTTGCAAATGTAGATCACTTTGAGTTAAACCAGCCTTCATAGAGCGCAGTAGGGAAAGTGCTGCAGTCTGTCCACACTGATAGCTGCAAGCGCACTGGCGTGTCCATATTTGCAGCACTTGCAGCGGCATTGGGAGTGGTGCATTGTGGGCAGCTATCCCACAGAGCACCTCTTTCCATTCTGGCGCTGTGGCTTGTGGGAAAGGGGTGGAGGGTCAGGGCATTCTGGGTCCTGTCCCAACACCCCGTGATGCATTGGTTCGCATCCCAGCAAACCCTCTGCTTCCATCCACAATTGGTGCCATCTTTTAATGGTTTTTGTACTGCACTCTCTGTCTTCCCTTTTGGTCTGCAGGTCTGGAGCCCAAACTGCTGAGGAATATGCTGATGAGTCTCGCCAGCATGTCACATTTGGCAGTCGAGTTATTCCTTAAGATCCAAAGTGACAGTGAGGACTCCGACGATATCGACTTGAGTAACCCATACGACACGAGATTGCTTGTGGCATTCACGGACATGCTCATCACCGTGGAATGCCATTTTTCGGCTCCGGAAACAAGCACTGAGTGGTGGGATCACATGATCATGCAAGTCTGGGATGATGAGCAGTGGCTGCAGAGCTTTCGGATGAGAAAAGCCACTTTCATGGGACTGTGTGATGAGCTCACCCCCACCCTGCAACACAAGGACACGAGATTGAGAGCTGTCTTGCCAGTGGAGAAGCGGGTGGCTATTGCAATCTGGAAGCTGGCAACTCCAGACAGCTACTGATCAGTCGCTAACCAGTTTGGAGTGGGGAAGTTGACTGTTGGAATTGTGTTGATGCAAGTTTGCAGGGTCATTAATCACATCCTGCTCAGAAGAACCATGACTCTGGGTAACTTGCATGACATTGTGGCTGGCTTTGTACAAATGGGTTTCCCTAACTGCAAAGGGCCGATAGATGGGATGCATATTCCAATTCTGGCACCAGTCCACCTAGCCTCCGAGTACGTTAATTGGAAGGGCTATTTCTCTGTGGTTCTCCAGGTGTTTGTGGAGCACGGTGGGCATTTCGTTGACATTAATGCAGACTGGCCCGGAAAGGTGCATGACGCACGCATCTTTTGGAACACTGGCCTGTTCAGGAAGCTGCAAGCCAGGATTTTTTTCCCAGACCAGAAGATCTTCCAGACTTCCTATAGGGGAAGTCGAAATGCCCATTGTGATCCTTGGAGACCCCCTTACCCTTTAATGCCGTGGGTAATGAAACCCTACACTGGCAGCCTTGACAGCAGCAAGGAGTGGTTTAACAACAGGCTGAGCCAGTGCAGAATGACTGTGGAGTGTGCTTTTGGCTGTTTAAAGGGCCACTGGCACTCTCTGTATGGGAAGCTGGACCTGACCGATAACAGCATCCCTGCAGTTATATCCTTGTGCTGTACCCTCCATAACATTTGTGAAGGGAAGGGTGAAAGATTCACTCAGATATGGAACTTGGAGGTTCAACACCTGAAGGCTGAATTTGAACAGCCAGAGATCAGGGCTATTAAAGGGGCCTAGCACAAGGCTGCAAGGATTAGGGATGCCTTGAGGGAGCAATTTGAGGCTGAAAGCCACCAGTAAAATGTGGTGCCCTGCACAGGAGTGAAGTGCAGTGGTTCCAATTTTAGTAGGAATCTGTGTTTGCTACATGTGATACACTGACTTGCAGTGGCTGTTGCTTTCCTGGGCTAAGGTATCTTTTACTTTATGCAATAATAATGTTTTCAAAGCAAAAAAATCCATTTATTGAAAAGAAAATGCATTTATTGAAAAGAAACACAACTGCTTGGGAAACAGAAGGGGCAAGGGGCTGGGGTGGGGAACGGTACAATCACAGATTTGCATATGTCCTGTTATCATACTCGGCCTTCCAATTTGGAGTGCTGTGCAATGAGTGCTGCACTTCAGGATGGCTATACTGCATGGTGATGGGGGTTGAGTGCAGTGGGTAAGGGTCATAGTTTTCAGGGCTGGGTGGTGAAGCTACAGGTGTTGGAGGCAGCTGGTGGCAATAAGAACCTGGATGTTGGGGAAAGTGGGTTGGAGGTGACATGGGGGCACAAGGGAAAGAGTTTTGGGACAAGGGATGCAGGGGTGGGGGTGGGCTCAGTAGTGCTCCTCCTGCATCGCTACAAGCGCCTGGATCGAGTCCACTTCACGCTCCACGATGCTTATCAGCTGCTCCATGCTTTAGTGCCGGCCATCTGCATTCTGCTGGCGGACCCTCCTTTCGCTCTCCCATCACTCCTGCACTTTTTGATTTTCGTTAAGGAAGTGCTGCATGACTTCATGCAGCATGTTCTCTTTGCTTCAGTGTGACCTCTTCATGATTCTTTGCAGCCTCTCAGCCAGTGATAACATGGACAGCTGAGATCTCAAGGTTGCATCTGTAAAGGCAAAATGCAACACTTAACAGAGGCAGCATTGTTCACACCAGAAAGAGCAATACTCCCGTACTTAAGCAGGGCAAGCACAGTCTACACAATAGCATAATTTGCCATCCCAAAGCGAGCACACATAACCCACCGGAGACCCAAAATGGCGAGTAAGCACAGGGTCAAGGGGGACTGATTCTTTCATGTGCTATCCTCTGGGTTTCTGTGCCTTGGGAGAGCTAACAGCTGCAGGGGACCCCTATACTGAACACTGTCCCCACATTTTCCACAGGAGTTCATCCTGGAAGATATCTCGCAGCTAAGGGTGACCTGGGAAGCAATGGAGGGTCTTCTACTACAATGTGGCTTCCTCCCTGGCCCATATGCAGCTTGCCTATGTGCAGCAATGGTCACAGCCCCTCACAGCACAGTGCCGCGGACATGTTAGCCTGACTCCCACAAAACCTGCACAAGCGCATTGCCCAAGTTCTGGCTGAGACCTTTGAAGAGATCACTGAGGCCGATTACCGCGATATGTGAGAGCACATCAATGCCCTAGTCCGCATCGAGGCATGCATGCAGCCCTATGTTAGGATATAGATATTCAGACCTCTCTGTAAAGGCCTGTACTCTAAGAATTTAGGTGTATTCTTATCACTTGGCTAGTTCTAGAGGTATAAAAGAAAGAATCAAAATCACTGTCTGCCAGCGTAAGGTCCTTCTCTTACTGTGACAGTCTGAGGCTCTGTTCTTAGGCTAAGGCCTTTGGCTAAGCAGCAGAGGCAGCCATAAGCTGGGAAGCGACTGGTCACATCCTCACATTCCAATCTAGTCACATTGAAATAAGGTGCTATTGGGTTGTTAGAAATACAACCCTGTCCTGATAATGCCTATTGCCTCCAGAGAAAGGGAAGTGCCTAGAAGATGTAAAAGGAAACTTAGTTAGATAGCATCCTGTCTGGCAAGAACTCACTTATCAATAGCTGGGATGTGAAATCCTCACTTCTGTATTGTGTTGTCCTTATAGTTCTCACTTTGCTATTGTTTGTCTGTATAATCTCTGTCTGGTTCTGTGACTGTTCCTGTCTGCTGTATAATTAATTTTGCTGGGTGTAAACTAATCAAGGTGGTGGGATATAATTGGTTTAATAATCATGTTACAATATGTTAGGATTGGTTAGGTAAATTTCAGGAAAATGATTGGTTAAGGTATAGCTAAGCAGAACTCAAGTTTTACTATATAGTCTGCAGCCAATCAGGAAGAGAGTGGGTGTGGGGGGGAATGGGAAGAGGGAATGGGGGTGGGGAAATTGGAATCATGTTTGGCTAAGAGCAGGAATGGGAACAGGGAAACAGGTGTAAGGCTCTGTGGTGTCAGAGCTGGGAAGGGGGACACTAAGGAAGGAAACTGTTTGCACCTTTGTACTTTGGGTATTGTTGCTCTCCGTTCATGTGAGAAGGACCAGGGAAGTAAGTGGGTGAAGGAATAAGCCCCCTAACACCTTAACCCTCCTCACCCCAAGAGCCTGCACCGAATAACTTCCTTCCCAAAATAAAAGTCGCTTACTGGGAACCTCCTCTGGTGTTTGTCCCTCCCCAAGCACCGGCCGCTGCGACTGGCTACCTTCCTCCTGGCTTGAGAACAGCTCCTGGTTTCATGCATCTAGGGATGCCGTGGTGTCTGCCTCCGCCTCAGCACCCTCACTCCCACTTCGCTCCTCCTCCTCCTCCTGCCTTGTTGGACTAGGCTCTGAAGTGTCCATGGTGGTATTCAGAGTGGAGGTGGGGTCACCCCCAAGTATCATGTCCAGTTTTTTGTAAAAAGTGGCTAGAACAGGCATTGTGGGACACTTCTGGAGGCAGATCAGAGCGCACTAACAGACCAGGGCGTCCACACAGGTACTGCGGCTCTCCAGCGGGGGCACATCAAACGTTATTCCACTCGCTGAGGTGGAGTACGAGGAGTGCTCTAGCAATGGAGTCAGAGTGCTCTATGTGCCTTGCCAGTGTGGACGTGTCGTGAGTTAGAGTGCACTGGGCTGTTTTAATGCGCTGTAACTCACAAGTGTAGCCATGGCCCAAGCTGGTGTAACCATACGCCACGAGGCCAGAAGGGAGCAAAAGAAGCAACTTCTGGACCTAAAGCCTGGTCTATGTGTGAACAGTTACCACCAAAGATGACCTAGAGTCTGAACACAGTTTAGCAGTCAGTGTGGGCCAGGACAAATCGCATACATCATCATGTCAGCTAATTGTGGTCAGACTCTGAGATTTGCTGACATGATTGGTCCTGATATACAATGTGCTGCTGAATTATCTAATATGATTATTGACAGCTATATTCAAATGTGCCAGCAGTTCACAGAGGGAACCAGAGTGCTTTAGTGTGCTTTCCTCTCTTCCATTCTGGCTCCACCGTATGTGCTTACATCAATTTAGATTCATTTTACAGCAGGCTTCACAAGTAAGTGTAGGAAGGTTCAAGTTAAAGTAGGCTGTACACTATTTAACCTTACACCATCATCCTGCTCCTTGGCCTATAGGTTATACCAGCTTGAACTCCCTTCCACTCACACTCTCATCAGTAAAAGGCTGCAAGGAGGATTAAGGGTATGTCTACACTTGCTGGTAGATCAACACTGCTGCAATATGCAGCGAGTATTGATTTAGAGGTTTTGGTGAAGACACGCTAAATTGATGGGAGAGCACTCTCCCATCGATTTGTGTACTCCATCTCCCAAGAAGCGTAAGGGAAGTTTGCGTAAGTTGGATCGATTTACCACGGTAATGTAGACCAGCCCTAAGGTAGTAAGTGTACCAAAGTCTGCATTATTGCATAGGCATCTAACTTTTGTATAACCTTTTATATCACCTCTGAAACTGGGCCAGTGAATCCAAAACCAAAACTGAATTCAAACCTAGTTTTAGTTTTACAAAAACACACC
This sequence comes from Dermochelys coriacea, assembly GCF_009764565.3. NCBI lineage: Eukaryota > Metazoa > Chordata > Testudines > Dermochelyidae > Dermochelys > Dermochelys coriacea. Next base: position 71,137,513 of record NC_050075.1, on the reverse strand, counting down.
CCGCCCAATGATGTTCTGCAAAAACAGAAACGCACCCAATGCTGCCAATTTCAGATTCCCAAGTGATTGTGCCAGGGAGACATTTGCTTCACTCTCACATAGACAGAGGCAAAGTGGGAGGAGTCACTCATGTACATACAGTACCTTAAAGTAGGCAGTGAGATACCTTTTTGCTGGTTATACTCTGATTATACATTGGGTGACTTGATTCATCTTTAGGTAGCCAACTGGTTTACGGTCTCCTGGTCAGCCTCAAATGGGTAGGTAGGAGTAAAACAGAATTGGATGCTTTTTTTCTCTATATATCCAGGATCATAAAGATGTCTGGTGAATACAGAGACAGCAACCCATAGCGGGAAAGGATGGCGCTACATTCCTGAATTGAAGGTGCAGATACAATTCCCTTCTGAGCTTACAGAAGAAACCCTTTATATATGAGCATCACTTCTGTTTTGTCTGGATTTAATTTCAGACATCTCACTTGCATCCAGGTCCAAACCTCCGTAAGGCACAGAGAAAGCACCAAAACAACAGAATCCATTATTCAGTAAAACTAAATTAGCATTAGGTTCAATATCTGCAGGGTCTCATGTAATTATAGGCCTACATAAATTGCTCCTTAGTTGCCCTTCTTTCTGAAATTGCCACATAATTGTGCCCCAAAATTTAATATTTAGTGTAGCAAAATATTTCTAGTCCTTATGGTGGCAAAGAAAACCTAATAAAATGTGAATGATGTCTGCCTAAGTCTGCAGACAGCTTGAAACAAGAACTCTAAAGATAGGAAGTGCCCCTTTCATCTCAATGAAGTGTTAAATCTGAAGTCTAATGATCCTAGTTTAAATGTTAGAATTTACCATTTCACTGCTTATCATTTTAGAAAAAGCAGTAAGCTAATGTGCTTTGCCACCATGGTTGGTGTGATGACAGAGCGTGAGGCAGGGTGCAGTGGGACATGTACTTGCTGTCAAATGTTGCTAGGTGCAGAAAGAAGAGAACCTTTCACTGCTTCTCTCATGGAGCAAAGCAGTCAGAAAGCAAGCTTCCCCAGATACTTGGGGATTCCTCTCCAATAAGAGAAATCTTGGGTGGCAAAGAACTAGCTACACTCCTCCTGATCCCTGGCACAGGAGGTATTCTGGGGAAAGGTACACAGTCAGGGAACCTGTGCACTCTGGTTTCCTTTGGCTGTTGGTTGGAATGGCCCCTTGGGGTTGTAGGCAGCCAGAAATTGATTAGAACAACATTTGGGTGTTTTTTGTTTTTTTTACTCTAGGGACTGGAGCAGTCCCCAGCAAGTAACCAGACCCAGGGCCACAAAGTTGGTGTAAAGGCCCTGGGTGTCTCCACGGGTCCTGCACTGAGCACAGCTGAGACAGACCAGAGGCTCTGGCTCAATGCTTTCATAACAACGTATCTATTTTACTAGTACACTGTCTGTAGCTCAATTATAGGAAAAATACAATGACACACCCTCTAGAGGTGCAGCTAGCAGTTCCCAGAGCCTCCCCCTCTCACATCCCGGGTCATCTTCCCCTTTTCTCAGGTCCTCCGGTGCCAAACACTTATTTTTAAAAGCAACAGCAATAATTATCCTAATATTGGGGCTTTAGTGGACTCTCTAGATATGGCTTGAGCGATGTTGTGAGGAAACCTCCCATGTAATTGCTTCCTGTAGTGTGTCTGTCCGGTGGCTTAAAAGAAGACTAATGTTGTTACCTGAGCTGTCAGACTAACCTCTTTCGGAAGCATTACATTCCATTTTAAAGAAAAAAGAAAAACATCTCCCTTTTTCATTGAACAGGGAATGAGTGTTAGATGCAGGTGTGGAAGAAGAGATGATGCCACATTCTCTTCTGAATTAAAGCAATGGAAGCCCAAATAAAGTCAAACAAACAGTGGGACCAGAGAAGGCAATGCTCATGAACGCAGAAATTATCAAACTTTTGTGTCTGTAGGCACATAAATCCATATAGAGGAATCGGGAAAGTGCCCAGATTTGATGCTGAGATGCTGAGCAACTGCAGCTCCAAGTATTTCATTGATCTCAGTAACTAAATTTGGGCTTTCAAGTTTGACAATTTTGGGCAAAACTCATGTCTGATGCCATTCAGGGACATGGGATTGACAAAGTTCCTTTAATACCCAACATGTTCTGTAGCAGTCATAAAAAGGGGCAACAGGGAAGTAACATCAATCTGTATTGTGCTACCCACAATGAATCTGACCGTTCACAGAGAGGGGCATGTGATGTGGGGGCACAGCACCCTGTGACAATGCTTGAAAATTCCACTATGGACTCCCATCCTTTTTGCATGGGCGTTTTCAGAGGAGAGAATGTGCTAGGAGTTAAACCATCAGTCCAGAGACAGAAAGTGCCAATCTGAGGGTATGTCTGTACTTGACATTGGCGATGTGATTCTCAGCTCATGTAGATGTACTTGCACTAGCTCAATGAAACCTTGCATGCTAAAAACTATAGTGTAGCTATACCGAGTACGTACTCGAGGGATTCAAGCGGGTTTGTACTCAGGGCAGCTAGCCTGAGACATTGCTTGCCGCTGCTCATGCTACCATGGCTACACTACTATTTTTAGTGTGCTAGCTCAATGACAGCTAGCATCAGCATGTCTATGCAAGCTGGGAATCTCACCCCTAGCTCTTAGCATAGAAAGATGAAGGTATCACTTTCCACTGAGGTAGGTGTTTACCCGGGAGAGTTTGATGGGGTATGCTCCCTACACTGGCCCTGCAAGAGTTGAGCTGGGCCACATGGGCTGAATCATCTAATTAGGCTGCAAAGGGGGTGGGGGGAGCTTGAGGCTGGAGGCAGCTAATTAGATAGAAGCTCACCTATGGGTGATGGGCAGGGCTTCTACAAAAGACAGGACATTGGAAGTTGAGGGGCCTGCAGGGATGAAAGTCTTCCGGGGGGCTGCCAAGATGAATTGCCTAAACTTGCTCCCTGGGAGGAGGGAATGAAGAGATTGGCAAACCCAGAGGAATGGGGAGGGCCAAGAACAGTGCTTAATTTTTTTACCTCTAGGTTTGTCAGTTCATAGCCCCAGCACGTCTGGGCTTGCTGCATAAGTTATGAATGTAAAAAAATTGCTTGAGCTCCGGCACCTTTTTAATTACAAATTAAGGTGGTATGGAAGCAGCTCAGGGGAAGGCAGCAAGGTGCAAGAATGGAGTGTTAGAGCGTCTCTGTGTAGAGGGTCCCTGAGCCGGAACCTGGAGTAGAGAGTGGGCCTGGGTTCCCTTGCTAGCCACTGTGGGAATGGCAGTGAAGCAGAAGACTGCCTGAGGCTGCTGGACAGCCCGAACTTTGATCCTCCCCTCTGAAAGGGGAAACCACAACAGTGACCTGGCTGGAGGGCTGAGTCACGAAGAGACAGCAGCAGCTCATAGAGCGAGAGAGGGGCTGCAGACTGGCAGAGACAGACAGAGTGATGGCGTGTTGAGCTGGTGAGCTATTCCTCAGAGTGACCAGGAGGTGTCACCTAGCAGTGAGAAGAGCAACCCCCCTGAAAGAGGGAAAGTGTGTATAAATATCACAATTTATTTAAAACACAAACAAACCTTCATTTCTGCCTCCGTGACTAACCTGATTGACCAAGGTTCCTTGCATGATGCAGACAGAGCTGTGATAGTGATGCCACAGTGACTCTTCAAAAATCTTCACAGCAAACACAATAATCAGGTATTACTGTGCACTCAGACGTCACCTTCTATCTGAGGAGCTCAAGTACTTCACAGCTGGTAATTAAGCCTCCCACCACTCTATGACTTAGGTATGGATCATCATCCCTATTATACAGATGAGGAAACTGAAGCACAGAGAGATTAAGTGACTTACTCTCATTCACTCGAAAGTGGGTGGTAGAACAGGAAATAGAATCCCAGTCCCTGACTTCCAGTCCTCTATCTATTAACCATAATGACAGATTTCAGAGTAGCAGCCATGTTAGTCTGTATCTGCAAAGATAAAAGGAGGACTTGTGGAACCTTAGAGACTAAAAAATTTATTTGAGCATAAGCTTTCATGAGCTACAGCTCACTTCATCGGATGCAGGCAGTGGAAAATACAGTCGGGGGATTTTATAAACATAGAGAACATGAAACAATGGGTGTCACCATAAACACTGTAAGAAGAGTGATCAGGTAAGGTGAGCTATTACCAGCAGGAGGTGGGAGGAACCTTTTGTAGTGATAATCAAGGTGGGCCATCTCTTTTTGCGGATACAGACTAACACGGCTGCTACTCTGAAACCTGTCATTATGCAAGGCAATGAATTTAGCCGTATGGAGTGGAAATCCATCAACTTCATGAAAAAACTCGTGGGTGGACTGGGTGGACCCCTCATGAAGGTTGAAACAACAGACTGGACTTCTGCATAGAGTGCTTCCACTAACGTGCATGGGCTGAAATTGTGGAAAAGCAACATCACTTGCCCCATAACCTCAGCCATTCAGAACAGAGTGCCATCCACAGCCTCAAAAACAACTCTGACATCATAATCAAAAAGGCTAACAAAGGAGATGCTGTCGTCATCATGAATAGGTCAGAATATGAACAAGAGGCTGCTAGGCAGCTCTCCAACACCGCATTCTACAAGCCATTATCCTCTGATCCCACTGAGGGTTACCAAAAGAAACTATACCATCTGCTCAAGAAACTCCCTGAAAAAGCACAAGAGCAAATCTGCACAGACACACCCCTAGAACCCGACCGGGGGTATTCTATTGCTACCCAACCTGGAAATAACTGGACACCCCATCATCTATTCAATGCCTCTAGCTTTCATCCAGATCATACCACACAATCCATTGTCGACAGCCAAGGTCTACGATATAACCGCATTTGCTCCAACCCCTCAGACAGAGACAAACACCTACAAGATCTCTATCATGCATTCTTACAACTACAATACCCACCTGCTGAAGTGAAGAAACAGATAGACAGAGCCAGAAGAGTACCCAGAAGTCACCTACTACAGGACAGGCCCAACAAAGAAAATAACAGAACGCCACTAGTCATCACCTTCAGCCCCCAACTAAAACCTCTCCAACGCATCATCAAGGATCTACAACCTATCCTGAAGGACAACCCATCACTCTCACAGATCTTGGGAGACAGGCCAGTCCTTGCTTACAGACAGCCCCCCAATCTGAAGCAAATACTCACCAGCAACCACACACCACACAACAGAACCACTAACCCAGGAACCTATCCTTGCAACAAAGCCCGTTGCCAACTCTGTTCACATATCTATTCAGGGGACACCATCATAGGGCCTAATCACATCAGCCACACTATCAGAGGCTCATTCACCTGCGCATCTACCAATGTGATATATGCCATCATGTGCCAGCAATGCCCCTCTGCCATGTACATTGGTCAAACTGGACAGTCTCTATGTAAAAAAATAAATGGACACAAATCAGACGCCAAGAATTATAACATTCAAAAACCAGTCGGAGAACACTTTAATCTCTCCGGTTACTCGATTACAGACCTGAGGGTTGCTATCCTTCAACAAAAAAACGTCAAAAACAGACTCCAACTGCTGAATTGGAATTAATTTGCAAACTGGATATAATTAACTTAGGCTTGAATAGAGACTGGGAATGGATGAGTCATTACACAAAGTAAAACTATTTCCCCATGTTATTTCTCCCCCCCACCCCACCCCCCACTGTTCCTCAGATGTTCTTGTTAACTGCTGGAAATGGCCTACCTTGCTTGTCACCATGAAAGGTTCCCCCCCCCCCCACTGCTGCTGGTGATGGCTCATCTTAAGTGATCACTCTCCTTACAGTGTGTATGATAAAACCCATTGTTTCATGTTCTCTGTGTGTGTATATAAATCTCCCCACTGTATTTTCCACCAAATGCATCCGATGAAGTGAGCTGTAGTTCACGAAAGCTTATGCTCAAATAAATTCGTTGGTCTCTAAGGTGCCACAAGTACTCCTTTTCTTTTTGCGAATACAGACTAACATGGCTGCTACTCTGAAACATACACAATTGTGTCTGAGTCTCCTTGGCCACCACACTGATTCAGCACTTGTGCTATTTTTCAAATGGCCTTTCCTATCCATATGCTGTGGTTACAATATCCTATAAAATACTTGCAAACACAAACAATGCAGTGATTCTAATAGGTGTTTTGTGTAAGAAAAACTCTATAGATTGCCTGTGAATGCACAATTAATGATACCATATGTCAATATTATGGCTTTCCTGTTTCATGGTGTTATAACCATAAGGGTAGCCTAAAATTCCTCCTTACCTATAATGGGTTAAGAAGCTCAAATAACCTGGTTGGCACCTGACCAAAGGAACCAATGGGGACAAAAGATACTTTCAAATCTGGGGCGGAGCGGGGGAGAGGGTTTGTTTTGGGTTCTTTGTTTCTGTGGCCGTTCTCTCTTGGGACTGAGATGAAATCCATCTTCTCCAACCTGTCCTAATCCAAGTCTCCAATATTGCAACCAATATAGGCAAGCTAGGCAAGGCGGATTAGTTTATCTTTTGTTTTGCTTGTGAATTTTCCCTGTGCTTAGAGGGAGATTTATTCCTGTTTTCTATAACTTGAATTTTCCCTGTGCTAAGAGGGAGGGTTATTCCTGTTTTCTGTAACCTTAAGGTTTTGCCCAGAGGGGAATCCTCTGGGTTTTGAATCTGAATACCATGTAAAGTATTTTCCATCCTGATTTTACAGAGATGATTTTTACCTTTCTTTTTTTTTCTTTTTTTTTAAATAAAATCTTTCTTTTAAGAACCTGACTGATCTTTCCATTGCTCCAAGACCCAGGGGTTTGGGTCTTTGATCATTTTGTAACCAATTGATTAGGATATTATTCTCAAGCCTCCCCAGGAAAGGGGGAGTAAGTGCTTGGGGGGATTGCTGGGGGAAGAGGAACGCCAAGTGGTCCTTTTCCCTGGTTCTTTTTTAAATCACTTGGTGGTGACAGCATACTTCAGTCCAAGGACAAATAGTGATTTGTGCCTGGGGGAAGTTTTTAACCTAAGCTGGTAGAAATAAGCTTAGGGAGTCTTTCATGCAGGTCCCACATCTGTACCCTAGAGTTCAGAGTGGGGAGGGAACCCTGACACATGGGTATAACCTTATAATCACTTCCCGGTTCTGTAGCATACCCTCAGCATGGTGAATGAATGTTTAAAATGTGTACCTGTGGCTGGGTGTAAAATAATCTACTATGGTGAGGTATGGTAAATAACCTGTAAATGGTAGTTAATTAGATGTGACTTTGCCTTACAAGACATACTACATGTATTAGCAGTTACACCCAAATACCTATCTTAAAAGTATGCAGAAACTACGTCTTGAGCTGCATTATATTGCACAATGCATGAGATAGAAATGAAACAAGTATCATCACCCTTACACGTGCTACTCATGTCCCCTGACATCTTTGGCAGCATGTAAATATACAGCAGCAATAAGCCACAGCAGGGTGTGGTTTGGTGGGATACTGATACATATTTCAGGTGCACCCATAGCTTTCTCACGACACCGTTAGCATAAATTATTCCTTTTAGTGTATGGCTCCTTCATTTTCAATTTAATATTTTTAAATGTTTTTAAATGAATCTTCAGAGCAATTTGTGCAGTGTGCCTTTCTACTGTGGAAAGTAAATCGCAGTAGAACTAACTGAGTGCATTGTCCATTTCTACTCATTCATACTCGTGTGAAAGTCCCACTGGCATTACCTGAGTAAGAACAGCATAGAGAGAGGGAAAAGAAGAGAAGAAATGTGGATTCAGTCAGACTCCCATACATTATTATCATGCATTGGCCAAAGGACTTCACGTGTGCTTTGAGCTCTTTGAAAATATACTAGGCTCCTTGAATTGGTTGGTTAAGCAACATCAGCTGTAAAACCTTGTGACATCTGATTGGTTATCAAAGAATACTTCAGACAGTTCACCTCCCACCACTGTCCTACTACCAAGGTCCTTTATATTCCACAGCAAGTAGGACCTAAATTTTGCTTCAAAGTCCCTAGATTCTTTGGCGCTTCTATACTGTGAACTGAAAACTCAGCAGCAGCTTCATGTGGATACTAAACATTGATGTTTTTAAATGATAACCACAGCTTTCACCCTGTGTTATTTTAAATAAAATTTATCTTATGCTTTCCAGTATTTTCAGTACGCCAAAGATTATTTTTAATCAACAATACATTATAGCTTCACAGAAGTTGTCAGAAGAATGCTGGAGGTTTTGGCAGTTGGGTAGGGGCATTTGGGGCTTTTGGCACCAAAAGAGTGGGGGGGGGCAGTTTAGGAATGAATGGGAAGCACATTAGCTGGATATTTCTGCTAAAATGATCGGCAGTAACATAATTAAATGCTAACAGTTGCATCCGATGAAGTGAGCTGTAGCTCACGAAAGCTTATGCTCAAATAAATTTGTTAGTCTCTAAGGTGCCACAAGTACTCCTTTTCTTTTTGCGAACAGTTAAATTGTCATCTTTAATTAATAACCCAATGAGAATGAAGAATTTCATCCCTCTCTTAGAACTTTTGTTTCAGACTCCCTGCAGACTCAGGAGGACAACACTAGAGCAGTTTACATTCTGTTTATGTTTTCAAGGTTGTCTGTACAAAGATCAGAAACAAAAAAACCCAAACCAAAAATCTAGATTCTACATTCGGGGTGGAATACATGAAGCCTGCCTGTGACTCAGATCAAACACAAGTTCCTCTGAAATAAACCAGAAGAAGAGAGAGGCAATATTCCTTATAGGATCAAGGTACTTGGTTTACAGCCACTGCCTCATGACCTAATGGCCTAAATCTCCCCTAGCTGCCTTTGTACAATGTCTTACCAATATTATAGCAAACACAAGCATGTAGCTAGCCTTATCAGTATTGCTTTATAACTAATTGTGCACTGAAGTGACACTGCTAGCATTACACCTTCCTACAAAACCTTTTTTAAAATATCAGATGGCACAATCCAGCCTAATTTGGCTCTTTGGGAGAGGGAGGATGCGGGGGTTACTTACCAGCATCCCCCTGATTTGAATGTTCCATGCTGTAATGCTGGAGTGAAACAGTGAAAAGCTGAAGACAGGAGTCATGGAACTAAAGTGAAATATAATAGAATATACTTTCACTTGAGATTCTTATGAAATATTGATGTCTCTTGTATGTGTATTTTTCCATAGATTTTAGCCAATAAATGTTGCTTTAAGCCATTACCCCTCAAAAGTTTTATGTATCCCAATAGTAGTCATGACTTTAAGGTCAGAGAAGGCATGACTCATTTGTGATCAGTATGCATTGTTATTGCCCCATCTGGATGGGAGAATTCCATCTGTTGTGTCCTAATTTCCACAGTGGAGATGCCAGTGTCACTGATTGGCTGCTTGCCTTTCCCCACCCTATCTGTGATTGGTGAATCCTCCCATTTCTGCCTTGATTTCTGTCTCTTTCTTTGCTCAGATTCTTGCACTTCACAGCTGCAACTGTTCTACACTGACCACAGAGGGACCAGGGGTTGCTCACTGATCAGGACTCAACCAATAAGGTACACTGCTGGGATTTTGGAGGGAAGATGCACTCTGATCAGATGCTATTTGTTCTCAAAGGCTTAAGAGCAGTGGTGGGCGACCTGCGGCCCGGGGGCTGCAGGAGGCCCACCACTACTTTAGAGTGTATTTATGGCTAATGAACAGGATTTAGGACTAATAAGGGAAGGAGAAGGATGTTTGAAAAGAATGAGTCTGGGAAGAGGGTTTGTGTTGGGTTTAGGTGATGCAGGATTGACCCCCTAAATTGCAAGCATGCAAGGGCTCATCCAGGCTATATTTCAAAGGGAAATGATTAGATTTAATTAAAGTGACATTGTTCATTGTATTTTAAGGCTTTGTTTATAAACATTTTTAGTCTTGATTTAAGGGTCTGCCAAAATTCTACGGGACAATGGGAATCAAGTCACCAAATTGTGTGTATCTGAGCCCCCCAGATTTGGGACAGGGGAAGGGTCAATATTGAAATAATTAAATAAATCTACAAGGACTTATGTTGGTGTGAAGTTATGCTAAATTAAATGTGGCTGGAGGTTTTGAAGGCAAGGGATTAGAGACTACAGTGATGAGGGCCATGTAAGTATTTAGAAGAGAATGTATCCAGGATGGGGCAACGAATTAGAATTTTGCCATTAGATATGTGCAGTATAGATCACTGGAATCAGTGGGAGCTGACTACATGTATCTGAGAGCACAGATAATGGTGTGTTTTTTTTAAAAAAAAAACCAACAAACCCACCCTCAGAGAAGCATGAAAATAACATTTTCCCCTAAAATTGTTGCCTGTTTGCATTTGACAAATACTAATTTTTAGATTTGTATCAGAAGGATGTTTTCCGGGAGAAAATTATAGCTTTATGCCAGCAAGAAATTATATTACACTGGAATCTCTGTACTAAAGCAAAATTTCCAGGGGAGTTATTTTTTCTATTTGTATCTTTCTGCATTTATCTCCAATACAGACTTGAAATTTAATAACGTGTTAAGATAGCCACCATTTTTGCTCATTTTTAACCTAGTTCCCCAAGATGCCATGTCACAGATATATCTCCTGGCCAGAATGAATGGACTTCCTTTTACAAGTTCTTTGCATTGCTTTTCATCTGAAGGATCAGAAGGCTGATGCAGACGGAAGTCACTATCACTCATGGTTCAGCATGCTGCCTTTGGTCCTCTGTCTCCCTAACATCCAGAAATTGAGAAAATAAGAAACTCAAGGCCAGTTTTCTTGCATAACAGACCAGAGTACATCCAACTACAGAACAGTTTCAGAAAACAAATATTTTAGGGTGAATTTTCTAGTCTCCACTAATTTAAATGCCATGGATGCTGTGCTTAAAAATAAAGCAACTAATTAAAAACCAAAACACTTCTACCTATGATATGAGTCAGACAGAAGAATCTCAACAACACAAAGACTAGTTCTTATTAAATCACTGTTTATCGCAGCAGTTAATACAATAGCACCACATGCTATACTTACATTTTAATTAGAAGTGGGCCAAGTCAAAATTTTCACAAGGAAGTTAGTAACTACACCCACCTGAATATTCCTGAACATACTTACAAGATTTCCATTTAAATGGCATTTTCCATGAAAATTTTGGGGGAGAGAGTCTCTTCTTTAAAAGATGTGGTCATTTGTTTAGACACCTTCCTGGTTACGCACCACACTTATTGATTGTGGCATTTCGCAAACCTTCATCAGCTTCTCCTCATGGGATGGATTATGATGCAGACCTCATAACTGCCCGTTTTGTTATCTGCTGACATGGTGCCTTGTTGGCAAGGCATTCAATTTCAGTTCAAAGTTAACCCAGTATATTCTTGGTCCCTTGCATCAGCTTTTTATATTTTTCTTACATCTGATTCTTCCTTCCCCTTTTTACAAGGTAGTTTTCTCTTTTTTTCACTAGCATGTACAAAATCAAATATTCCTCTATTCTAAATGTGAATTCAGAAATACGGCTCAAGGAAAAAGGACAGGCATCCCTAACAGACAGTGTTAGAAGTCCTTTAAGAAATCTTGAGCCAATTTCTCCTTTTTCATTTATTCTTCAGCCTAATATGTCACCACAAGACAACCCACCAACAGGTAGATGTGAAAAATAGGGAGGGCTTTTAAATAACATTCTGAAATCCAGAATAGATCAGCACAGTTATAACTGGGACAAAGTAGAACATTCACGAGGTTTAATGACCTTATCAAATTGCATGGTGGCATGGTTCAATATTAAGATTGCTTAGACAGTTGGGCAATAAAATCTAATTTTACAGGCTTTAGCAAACTTTTGGAAAATGTTCTCTGTGTTCTTCAAGAGATTGCACCACTAGTGCCACCACTGTGGTGAATTACAAGAATACTTCCTTCTCCCCCAACTTTTTATCTCATTGAAGTTCTCTGCAGCATGAATGTATTTTCACTCCTGCTCCCCATCATTAGTTTTTGTGAAGTTGCACGTCTGAGTGATATTTAGTCTTAACTTATCTGAGATATATACAGTAACAAAAAATCAAACTAAGAGTTTAACAGGGGATTTAACAAAAAATTTCCTGGCAATCATTTGGCAGTGAAAGGGATGGGAAGAGACTTCGCCAGTCATGATTTTTCTTAACAAGAAGCATGCTGAGGGACAGGGGCTTTTAAACTGGATATGGCTTGACTATAGAGGGGCCTGAACCAGAATTCTGGATCCCCAGACCTGTGGGTTTAGTAAAGGCCTCTTTCTAGTTTTGAGAGGCCATCATGCAACCAAAGAACTGGAGCCTTCAATTAAAGGAAGCTCATTGTTTAAGAGAAATATTGGTTAGGACCATTTACTGGACTGTTGTAATCAATATTTATAGGCATTTTATATTAACTGGTTTTCTGCAAAAAAAATAAAATGAATGTGATGAAAATCAAATCTTTTAAGTTTGTTCTGTTTTCTGGTCTGGGGAACAGGAGTAAGTATTAAAGCTGTTGATAGGGGCTGGTCTACAGTGAAAAGCTACATCAGCATAGCTACGTCTCTCAGGTGTGTGAGAAATCCACACCCCTGGAGAAGTAATCTAACTCCTGGTGTAGACTGCACTTGCGTTGGCGAAAGGGCTGACCTCCACTAGAAAATCAGATCAATCCAGCTACATTGCTCAGGGTGTCAAAAATCCACACCCCTAAGTGACATAGTTGTCAACCTAAGACCTTGTGTAGAATTCTTCCGTTGACTTAGCTACCGCCTCTCTGGGAGGGGAACAATTACAGCGATGGGAGAACACCTCCTGTTGCTGTTGTAAGTGTCTATGGTGAAGCGCTACAGTGGTGCAGCTGCACCACTCTTCCATTTTAAGTGTAGACATAGCCATAGCAACTTCTCTATGCTTTCCGTTTTTCCACAGATGGACAGATATCCCTTCTTCGTGTTTGTGTTGTGTGGGGTATTTTTGCCAAGAGTCCTTTGTTTTCCGCATGGAAACGCTACAATAGATTGTGATACTATGCTACCAAACCATGGAGGTGAACCACAAAAATCCACTCCACCATATGTTGTTGCTGTATCTTTTGATAAATATGATCCGGGAAACGAAATCCAAGGTAAACTGTATAACTCATTTAAAAACTCTGTCTCCGTGTAAAGGTGCAAGCAGTCCTTGAGCACTCTCTTGCAGCCTGGTGTGGCCCTACAGGTGTGCCCTTCCTTAATTTCCCTAAGTGGAGCAGTAGTAGATTTCAGTTTAACAGTGCCGGAGCAAGGAGGAGCTGCCACAGATTAACAAAATGCCCTCACATTTTAATCAGATTTCAGACCAGGAATCTTTACAACAAACAGTTCATCAGGCCCCAGGTTCAGGGCATCCACATTTATAGTCCTCCACACCCAAGTCTCTGAATCAGGTTAAACTTGTCTCCAAGTGCCTGAGAGAGAGAAACCACCACCCACTGCAGCTTGCCTGCCTTCTCCCTTGTTCTGCTTCCAGTCCTGTTCCTGTTTATATGGCTCAGCCTTCAACATGGGCATGGCCTCCTTAATTATCCTCGGGCTGCAGGTTGTGGGCTCTTGCCTGTCCATTAAAGGGCTAGAACCCTTTTCCACATATACTTTTTCACTCTCCTTCTCCTACTGAATTCAGGCTGCACCAAAATTCCACCTGGTTTTCTTCTGCAGCATCTCCAAAATATATCCCTTTCTTTCATCCCCACTCGTCCATACCCAGGTCATATCTTGCCTCTCCATGTGAGATATTCTTTCCTTGCCTATTGGGCAAATATGATTTCATCCCATTCCACAATATCTGTGATGAAACTAAAGTCAACTGGCAAAACTGGGCTATGCTATTATTTATTTGATTTCATTTCATTTGTTGAACGCTGGTTGTGTGCTGAGCGCTGTGCAGAAGAAAGGGGAACTACACTCAACTTGCTACAATCCTGCAGGAGAGTAAAAGTTACCTACAAAACTCAACATGTTAGAACTCCAAGGGTGATTTTGTATGATGTGCCTCTCAGAAGCTCAGCACAGAATTAGCAGCCCAGGCTTTATACCACCTTTACACCTGCCCAGTCCTGGGCTGGGGCAGCACCTACTGTAATTTAGACATACCTGTTTAGGTTACTGCAGCCTTCCTTTCGCTGTGTGGACAACAGCACTGCTCAGATTCTAACTGTTGCCAGGCTGAAGCATTCAACACGCATGAGTCAGACTCTGAAATTCCATGAGATTGCACGAAAAGTCTTGAGATCTTTCTAAAAATAACATTTTGGGTACTTTTTATTTACCTTCTGGTTTCTGAGTCTTTAGGTCATGCTCGCTTCATGTTTTCAAGCTTTTTTGAGCAACTGAGAGGTCTAGAAACTTTCACTTTAAAAAACAAAAAACAAAAAAAAAACAACAACTAAGATTCTCCTGCAATCCTGAGTCCACCAGCTGGGGCTTTAAGAAATACACCAAAACTTGTGAGACTTCTGATTTTTTTTTTTCTGAGAGTTGGCAACACAATGTCCACTGTTCTGAATGCTACAGCCCACCCCAACACATTCTTCCCTCCAACATTGCTGACCTCAGCATATCTTCTATGCTGAGGTTTGAAAGGGGGTCCTCAGAAGGAGCACAGTTCCGGCTCTTTCAAGGTGACAGAGCAGGGGTGAGAATCTCTCTTTGAAGCCACAAGAAGCTCGGGGCCTAGCTTAGCACATCTTAAGCCTGCTCCCCAGCACTGATCTGTGGGTTCCTTTCAGCTTGGTGGCAAGGCTCCTAAAGCAACTTCATATCTATTGACATATCCAGCAACAAGCCTGCAACAAGCCCCCACTAAGATGAGCAGGCGGTGTGAAGGAGAGTTAGTCAGGTCAGTTTCCACTTTGAAATCCAGGCAGTTCAAAATGGAAAACAGAGCAGCTGCTGTCCTACTGTGCCCCAGAATGCCTTTGGAATCCCAGGGAGTTGAGATGGAGGGGCTTTCATGGGGGACAGCATACCAAGGGCAACATGTAGAAGAAGGGGAACATGTGACCTGAAACATCAGGCGAAATCCATGCAGATCTAAAAAGAGGTTTTGTTTAAAGCTCCTCCAAAGATGGCAGGGCTGTTAGACCACTCAAAAGTGCCTACGAGTTTTAAAACCATTCTCAGCAACAAAATGATGGTGGATTTTAAAGGAACATTTAGGTGTGGGAGAACATTCCCATCACGTTTTAACAACATTAAGAAACAGTAAAACAAGCAATGGGCCTTACCAGCTACTAAGATCTTCCTTTCCTGTCCCTCTGGCCTTGCCCTTTTTAAATCCTGCCATTGGCTCCCTATTTTCCATTGCTTCAGGTTTTAAGCTTGCCTTCAAGACCCTGCATAATTCTGCCTCTCCCTGCTCATATCTCTTTTTACATTGTCCCCAGCTCCACCAGCAACATGCTCTTTATCTGCTTCTTTTACAGCAACTTCTGTGCCTTAGTCCACACGGCCCTGCAGTCTATGGAATGCCTTAACCTGAGTTGGTCTCTAGGCCGCTACTCTTTCCTCCTTCAAATCCCTCTTCTACCATGACACCTAAAAGAAACTAGTTGACTAATTATGGGCAGGTTGAGGATTAATTGGAGATAGTCTACTATATTTTTTTAATGTTCGCTCAAGTACTGTATTATCAAGATGTAGCCAATCACTACCTTAACCTTGACTTGTATGTTGTCCCCTGAGTCCTCTATCATTCATCTGGCTATCTTTGTTTTTAAGACAAGTTCTTTGGGAAAAGGACCAGGATTTCTATTATATTAGGGAAAACACCTAGTACTTTGTTGGCATTACCTGAATTCATTTATAATAATAAAAACTTGTCTGTGTCCCTTTAAAGTATGGTTTCACTTTGCAAAGTGACTCTTCAAAAATGACATTGTGCAGTTCTCTGTTTGTCTCTCGATTCTTTCCATAACAAACATAATAGTTTATGAGTAAATCAATGTGTTTCCTAACTTGCATACTCAGCAGCCTGGGATCTGAGAGACAAGTTGGGTTTTTTCCTACCTCATACATCACTGAAAATAAAGATTCTGAAGTTGAAATTTAGCTAACAAAACACTGGCCCCCTACTTCTGGAACTCAGACAGAAGAGAAGCCATCTCTCTCTTTCTCTCTCTCAATATCTACTAACCCCATGCTGTGTTGGCTCTGCAGGCCTAACAAGTAGAAAAGTAGAAAGTCTTTGTCACTAAAGCCAGTAGTTTAGGACTCTGAATACACACAAGGAGCAGGTTGGATGAATAGGAAGATTTTGATTTTACAGTTCACTTTGTAAAGCATCTGTATTGCAATTTAAAGTTGTTTAAAGTTGTTTGTAAATTATGTGGGGTGTTAAGTTACTTCACAAATGTATTTAGTAATATGTAACACAGATGCCTATGCTACCTTTGTTTCTTTTCCTCCTTGTCAGTCTTAATGTTGCTAATAAAAGCTGCAGTTAGACATAACATTTAAAATATATATAAAGGAACATAAGGCATTTCTGTAGATGCAGGATGCTTTGATACATGGGAAATGTGATGTTAAGTATTATTTAAGACAACTCCACAGCGTGTGAAATTTACATTTATTTAAATGACTGTTTTCTCAGTGACTCTAGCGGGAACTGCAGAGCATGGTTTTCAAGGATTTCATCTACAGGCTCGAGAACTTGAAGGAGATACTCCTGTTGGTTCCTTTAAAATTACAGATCCAAACACACAAGCCCTTGCATGTCATAATGTTTCGGTATGTGCTCACTCGTTCAGATTAGTTACTTGGCTTGTTTAACGTTTATATACTTCTGTTGATACTGATCAAAAGAAACACACATTTTTCATTATGCAATACATGTGAAATTATATCAGAACTCCAGGGTTCTGGCTCAAAGAAAGAAAAGGACTCTTGTTCAGACAAATCATTAGACCTGTTCACCTGTTTGTGGCCTATGATTTCCAAGCCTGTTCGCTATATGATATGTGAGACTTTATAGTGACTAGAATTCAATGTCTAGAAGACACATTTGGATTTTTATGTACAATACTGCAGAGGGTCAACTGCAAAATCAGAATAAAATCTTTGGTGCTTGGCCCAATTCTTAGTACCGGACTAATGTTCCAGCATGGTGCTACGGGGCTCTGCTGTGTTGCTAGATGTGCTGTCTGTTCGATGAGGTATAGATCCAAAGTCCTGACCTCTTGTGGTGGTGAAAGATCATTTGTCATGGCATTTTTTTAACAAAAACCATGCAGCAGTCATGGTAAATTTAGTAAAAAATCATGGGCTTAAGGGGAAATAGAGTATAAAATCATGGGTATGGACAGAAAAGGGGAATGGATTTTATGCACAACCCTGTGCACCAGATCGCCATGCCACTTACTCAAATTTGGTCCAGCGACCCCCCATTATGACAGAGAGGCATCTGGGCCAAATCTGAATGGAGCTGCGACCCCATATGCCAGGTCAGAACTCCTGGAGCGGGGAGCTGGGCCCAATCCTGCGAGACAGGAGCTGCTGCTGTGGGTGAGTGCCAGTAGGGTTCACTCTCCAAACCCTCCTCTTCTTCCCGCACCTCAGGGTCTCCCCTCTGCATGGATGCTTTATTAAAATCATGGACAGAGAGTAAAGTCACGGACAGACAGAGAAATCACTGTATCTGTGACTTTTCAACCACTGTGATAAATCTGCAGCCCCACCCATGTAGCCAAATTCCTCTACTAATATATGCAAGCACATATAGATAAAAAATGTTTTCGCTTTTCATATTTATATTTTTATTACAGAATTCAGCAGTAAGCCACACAAATTCAGAGGTGAAGCACAAAGTTACAACAACTTGGTTTGCACCTTCGGACACCAAAAGTATTCAATTTAGGTATATATTTGATTTTTTTTTTTTGCTTTGATATTTTATTTTCATGGGACAATTCAATATGGTTTCCTTGGGTGTACACTTTCATTCTGGCATAACCATTCTATGCTCTCCATATATTTTCCATGGCATTGTTTTGTTTCATTGTTTGCATTAGCTTCCCATTGTATTAGTATAATAAAGCCACTATCATTTTGATGACAGAGTAGCAGCCGTGTTAGTCTGTATTCGCAAAAAGAAAAGGAGTACTTGTGGCACCTTAGAGACTAACAAATTTATTAGAGCATAAGCTTTCGTGAGCTACAGCTCACTTCATCATTTTGATGTAAACTTTGTTAAAAGTAAGTACTGTGTATGCGGCCCAGTCCTACTAACCTCTACTCACCCAAATAGTTCCATGAAGGTCCATAGCGTTACTAGTGGATCCTGGTTCAGAAAACAATTTTTACCCTTTAGGTCCCCATTCCTTATGCATGTGAGAAACTATATGCATGTGAGTAGTCCCATACATGAGAGAGGCCTTTTATTGATTTCAATGGGCTTTGGCTCAGGCACTAATACAACATTTTTGCTTGTTTAATAAAATAATTTCTTTCATATTGAGTATGAAAAAAATAATGATTAGAGGTGGGAATCCTTGAAGACTAATTTTAAACATCACTTTGTTCGTTTGTTTGTTTAATTCTGGCATTTTCATAACCTGTTCTCAGCAAATTTTTTTTTCATGCCCTTTTGTGGAAATGACCCAAGACACACATTGATTGAGTGAAGAAAGCTGCTAAAGCCAAATTTATGCCATGTTTTATGTAACTTTAATTAGCCTGGCATATTACAAAGTTTTGATTAACAACAAAAAATAATGTTTGGGGCTAACAATATGTTTGTCAAGTGTTATTCAAAATCGATTTGAAACAGCTGAGATAATAAACTTCTGAAATCTGAAGTTTACAGTAGAAAAGCCAAATCAGTAACTCCCTTAAGTCCTTACATGTACAAAGAGGAGCAAAAAGACACAGAAATGGAATAACTCTTCCACAGTATGATCATCTCCTCTCCCTGGTCCCTTCAAAGCGATAGGTTGAGGCTATATGAATATAAGAAAGTCTGTCAAGGCCTTTCCAAACCTAGTAGATATTTGAGCAGATATCCACACAGGAGTCTATGCTTCTCCAAGCAGCTTTCATTCTTCTTCCTTTGCCTTCTAACCTTCTATTTTGTTGATCCTTAGCATGATTTTGGACATTAATATAGGAATTATAAAATAAAAAAGTTTCTAAGATTAATTACTTACTCTTCAAACTTTTTTCTTACACCTTTTCTTGAGGGCTGCAACATGAATCCATACTGAAAATCATACGTTTTTAAATAACTCTAACAAGAGTCAGTTTTCTTAGCTGAAAGAAATCTTGTGATTTTATTTCATAATATACTGAAATATAATTTGCTAGAGAAAGTAAATAGTACTGATCTTATTTTCCCTCTAGAGCAACATTTGTTCAAGATTCAGAGAACTTCTGGGTTGGAGTTCTCAGCAAAACTGTCTCTCCTAGACATTCTCAGTCAGCCAATGTCACAGAAAGAAGAAAGAAGAAGGTATGTTTTGAGTTTATCTTGTCTGAGTAGTATAAATAAATGTGGAAGTGAAAATATACTTCCATGACAATGGGCCCCATCTGAGGTGTTTCAAATTGGGCATCCATAAACTGAGACACACAAAATCAGTGTCTGCTTTGGAAAATTTGATCCTACCTACTTAATCCTCACAACACTCGAGTTACAGTAAGTATTATTATCCCATCTGACAGTAAGGAAACGGAGATGCAGAGAATCTAGTCATTCTAGCCAATGAATACCATACAAGGAACACGAGAGGGGTTAAATTATGGAGTCAGGTGATCTAAGAGGCATAATGCACATCATAACCCCTGTCCTCCATGGCTACCCCAGAGCATAAGGATTGGGTGACTACACTGGATGTTTTTAGAAATGAAAGTTTAAGTATCCAGTTAATTTTTATTTTCAAAGAACTCCTCATACTAAACTTTCCCATAGTGTAGGAAGGTGAAGTGAAGCAAGAATAAACCAGGGGACCAGATCTTCCGCTGATGTAAATCACCATTGTTCATTGAGTTCAATGAAGCAATGCTGGATTGCAACAGCTGCTGATCTAACCAAAAGTGAACATCTTTCTCTGGTCCTTCATCTCACCAAGTAAATGGGAGTTTCTTTCCCAGGAAAAGGATAATATTCCAACAAGCTCTTTTACAAAATAATAACTGGCTTCTGTTTTCTTTATAGTCTTCACGGATTCTGATAGAGGTGGAATGTACCAAGGTAAGAACTATTTTTCTACATTTTTCCAGTGTCTTTTATTTTTTTAATTGCATTGTGTTTATTATTTGTTTTGTGGGAGCATTTAAAAAAGAATGTCGCCATGTGCATCAATATTTTACTCCTGAATGTTCCGTGTGGCTCTCACAGAAAATCTTAATAAGACAAACTACTTTTAAAGGACTGACATTAATTTGAGGCTTTGATTATCTCATCTTTAGAATTCTCATCCTTCAAACACCTCAACCAGTAAGTTCTGGTCCATTCATTCTGTTGATGCTATAGTCGGACATGGACAATGCCAAAAAGTTGACACTGCCTGTGGTTTCTTCTCAAATCTGAGTGTATCATTATCCAGTTTGTTTTTATTTTTGGAGAGATACCCTATCAGTTCTCTCATCAGACCATTACATAAAGTAGGGTGATAGAATGGAAACAAACTCCCCTGGTCCTTCACTCAAACCAACCATGTAAAAGTGTTTATTTTCCTGAAACAATATGGTATTTATACAAGCCCTTTAAGAAATAACTGGATTCTGCTTTTCTTACAGAAAGGAGGAACTTACTCAAGCAGTGGTGGATGTATTCAGGTAAACATTCCTTCTCCAGAGAGCACTGATTCACTATTTGCCATCCACAAATGACAAGAATTGCTTACTTAGAGTTTGTCTCTCTCAAATTTGAACTGGTTGCAGCAAGGAGAAATGATCACTTCCCATTCATCAGAATTTCTAAGAATGTTTCTACTTGTTATAGGCAAAGCAATCACAGAAACTGACCTATATCATATAGTATATCTAACTCAATTTATTCTTTCCATTTGACAATTTCCCTTTGGGTGAATAAAATCCACCAAAACTTCTAGATATCAATTTGTCATTACTGCTACATCCTCCAGATGTTTCTCTCCAAGGTCAGATAAACTTAAGACTGTCTGCTGTCAGCTTACTTCCTTTATCTTCACTTTCCAGGCATATTGATTCTTTCAGGTTTTGTAGTTCCATCAATATCACTTATCTCATATATTCTGAAATCTTCCTTTCAGTATACAGTAATTTCTATATGACACTGAACAAAATATGAGTTTTGTTTAAGATACAATAGGTGACAGCTCAGTGAAGATGTGTTTTGTTTTGCCTTTTTTGCTTCCAGCAACTATGGTATACATTTCATACACTCCAATGGTTGTGTAGGCGCATTACTAAATAGCTGTGTACAATCATTTTTCATCGGAACGTTACTTAGTTTGGAACTCCTAGAAGAATTTACCAGCTCAGGCTCGGTCCTAGTGCTGGGCATTAAATATGAGGCTGCAACCTCATATTTAGTAAGTTAATGGAATAATGCCAATATAAACCCACTGAAGATCTGTCCCAATATGTATATTTAGGTTTGTTTGTGTGGAGAGGGAAAGAGGGTTAAGCTCTCTGTAGTAAACTTTTTAATGGTTTAGGTTGGTGAAATGTAATGACCAAAAAATGTCCCCTGTGGTATTTCATTCCACAAGGTTGTTCTTTTTTTCCTAAAGCAGCAGTTTATATAGAACTAGTCCTTTACAAAATTAATAATTTATTTCTGATTTGTTTGCAGCATGGATCCTCTGGTTCCTCTCAGACCAGCTCTTCTATAGTAAGTACCTAACTCCCCTCTATTTATAATTTTGCCCCAGTCTAGCTCTTAGTATACTTGAATATCCAAAATTATAGAGATAGAGGTTGACTGATGTTGTTCAACACTGTGGTAAAATATGTCTCTGTCAGTAAGCTCAGGGATTCCAAACAGTTACTGATCCACAAATGCATGGTAATAGTCAATAATCATACAGGATCTAAGTCCTTGCAGGTTAACTTGTTATTGCACTCAGAACTCACCATCCGTATTCTCACTACAAACATGGCCACCTCTACTTTATTAACCAAGCATTAAGCTAATTCTGTGAACAAAACAATAAATAAATCCTTGTTTCTTTACTCGTGGTGTTAATGCTATCTGGAATTATTAAATGAAATTATTCCACGTAGCTAATTTGTTCTTTCACCCCTGTAATAGTCACCTTTTTTTTTTCATTGTGCTTGGACAATAAAAATAGAATGTGCAGTTTCTCTTTTATTTCTAGCCATTTTCATTTTTTCCTTCTAATTCATTTACAAAATGTTACAAAACTTTCTGGCCTAATGTCCTTGATATTCACTTAATTCAATAATATTTGCAACACCATCTCCAGTGCAACACATGTGACCCCTTCAACGCAGGACTACTTTTGTAATTGAGTTCATTGTCCATTCCTATTGGCCTTTTAAAATTCCAAGTGTACTTATATATGTGTTGTTATGGAACAATTTACATCTTTTTAATCCAAGTTGTTTTGGGCACAATTATATTTACACTTAATTTCCTTTCTAATAGGTATGGGCCTTTTTAAACCCACAGGGTCAAGTTCATCCTTATTTTATCTCTGTTGGCTTGAACTGAATTAGACTGTATATGTACTTCATGTATTTATTAGTGAGTTATTTGGGAACAGTTTCCACTCCACATACCCCATCCCCAAACCTTGATGATTCCAGTTGTATCCAGCTATTGTGACACTCTCTGAATAGGTTTCAGAGTAGCAGCCGTGTTAGTCTGTATTTGCAAAAAGAAAAGGAGTACTTGTGGCACCTTAGAGACTAACAAATTTATTTGAGCATACGCTTTTGTGAGCTACAGCTCACTTCATCGGAATGCATCCTATGAAGTGAGCTGTAGCTCACGAAAGCTTATGCTCAAATAAATTTGTTAGTCTCTAAGGTGCCACAAGTACTCCTTTTCTTTCTCTGAATAGGTATTTCTTAAGCAACACTGTTACACCGCAAATACTGATTTCCTTAATCTTCAGTTTCAAGCAATAATTATTCTGTTTTCTCTCTCTTTTCACCATATGTATGGACAGGGATTTGGATTGCCATGGTTTGACATGACTTGTGTATGGATCTTTTTCCTGGATTTTGCTTACACTTAGGAAATCTTACTAACTCTAACTGACTCCTGAAGGCGACGTATTAAACTGCTACAGCCCTAGACAGCTCACTTTCATTAGATTTTCTCTCCTCCATACCCAAAGCTCACTGAAGTCAATGAAAAAACAACGAGAAGTCCTTGTGGCACTTTAGAGACTAACAAATTTATTTGGGCATAAGCTTTCGTGGGCTAAAACCCACTTCATCAGATGATGGAATGGAAAATACAGTAGAGAGGTATAAATACACAGCATATGAAAAGATGGAAGTTGCCTTACCAAGTAGGGGGTCAGTGATAACGAGCCAATTCAATTAAGGTGGAAGTGGGCTATTCTCAACAGGTGACAAGAAGGGAGGAAAAATCACTTTTGTAATGCTAATGAGTTCAATGTAATCGAGGTGGCCCATAAGTGTCTTTCCATTGACCTCAGTCGGCTTTGGATTAGGCTCCATATGATTAATTCAGGTCAAATGTCCCCTCCGCACATGTGATATTTTTTCAGTTCTGACGACTCTTCAGCAGAATCCTTCTGCTACTACTATATCAAGCCTTTCTAGTGTAAAGCAATAGATAAAGGCAGACAAAATTGAATGTGAAACTTCTGTTACCCTTCACCTTACCACACAGGAAATTACAGGAAGGTTATTTTTTTAAAAAGCTATTGTATTCTAACAAGTCCTTCTACAAAGAAATGGCTGATTTATGGTTTCTTTACAGGGTGTGCACACAGGCGCCGACTTTCCAAAGTGCTGGGGTGTGCTCGACCCCAGCATTGTCCCAGGCTCTGCCCCACTCCACCCCATCCAAGGCCCCACCCCTACCCTGCCTCTTCCTGCCCGCGTCTTCCCGCTCAGTTCTGACCCCCACCCGAGTGCACCACGTCCTTGCTCCTCCCCTTCCCCCCCACCGCCTCCTGCATGCCACAAAACAGCTGTTCGCAGCAGGCAGGAGGCACGGGGAAGGAGTGGGAGGTCTGAGCCTTGGGACCCACCGGTGGACAGGAGGTGCTGGGGGTGGGTGTGTGGGGAGCTGATGCGGGGGCTGCCGGCAGGTGCTCAGCACCCACCATTTTTCCCCCTTGGGTGCTCCAGCCCCGGAGCACCCACAGAGTCAGTTGCCTATGGGTGTGCAAGGTTCCGCATTGGCTGGCAGTAGCTATATGAGCTGTTTCTTCAAAGTATTAAAGTTGGTTTATTTATTTATATAGTTGATCGCATTCAGCTCAGTAAGGGCCTGATACAAAGTGAATTGAAATCAATTTAAATACTCCCATTGATGTCAATGGCCTTTGGTTCAGGACCACACTGCAGCGATAGTTATCAGTTTCATCGGGTTCCTTACTTTTTGTTGGTGAGGCTCTTGCTGAAAGGTCACATTATTACAGACAGAAAACAAGAGAATCACAATATCTCTTTTTCCCTTGTCATCCCAGTAAATTGCTTTCTTCTATTTGTTGCATTTCAGATCTCTTCATTCCCACCTCACTAAATTGCATGTACAACAATTATTTTCCTCCTCACATGCACTTCTCGGAAATTTTACTACCTCAGTCTTGACTCCTGAAGGCTGAGTATGGCATTTCTGTGGGCTTACATACCTCATCCTCCATTACAATTTTCCTCCCCTCCTTCGTGCTTCCTCGTGTGATTAGCTCAGCTCACTGCATTTATTCCAAACCATGGACTATTTTCCATTTTCAGTACCTTTCAGACAAACAGAACTTTTTCTCCAGTAAAATGATACCTTCTACAGTGTGGGCTTGAAATCTCACTCATCTGTAGTTAATTTAATTTTATTTTTCAAAGAAATCTTTCCTTTACATCCAAATTTTATTTTTATTAACATGTTCATTACAGTGGTTCCTGAGGGCAAGCCAAGAGTAGGGCCCCATTGTGCTAGGCGCTGTATAAACACAGAGAAGTAGAAGATCCTTACTCCAAAAAGCTTAAAGTCTTAAAGAGACAAGACAGACCCAGGATGATGGAAGGGGTAGAGCACACAAGCAGAGTGAACAATAAGAAAAGGAGTATTTGTGGCACCTTAGAGACTAACAAATTTATTAGAGCATAAGCTTTCGTGAGCTACAGCTCACTTCATCGGATGCATTTGGTGGAAAAAGCAGAGGAGAGATTTATATACACACACACAGAGAACATGAAACAATGGGTTTATCATACACACTGTAAGGAGAGTGATCACTTAAGATAAGCCATCACCAGCAGCAGGGGGGGGGGAAGGAGGAAAACCTTTCATGGTGACAAGCAAGGTAGGCTAATTCCAGCAGTTAACAAGAATATCAGAGGAACAGTGGGGGGGGGAAGGGAGAAATACCATGGGGAAATAGTTTTACTTTGTGTAATGACTCATCCATTCCCAGTCTCTATTCAAGCCTAAGTTAATTGTATCCAGTTTGCAAATTAATTCCAATTCAGCAGTCTCTCGTTGGAGTCTGTTTTTGAAGCTTTTTTGTCGAAGTATAGCCACTCTTAGGTCTGTGATCGAGTGACCAGAGAGATTGAAGTGTTCTCCAATTGGTTTTTGAATGTTATAATTCTTGACGTCTGATTTGTGTCCATTCATTCTTTTACGTAGAGACTGTCCAGTTTGGCCAATGTACATGGCAGAGGAGCATTGCTGGCACATGATGGCATATATCACATTGGTAGATGCGCAGGTGAACGAGCCTCTGATATTGTGGCTGATGTGATTAGGCCCTATGATGGTATCCCCCGAATAGATATGTGGACAGAGTTGGCAACGGGCTTTGTTGCAAGGATAGGTTCCTGGGTTAGTGGTTCTGTTGTGTGGTGTGTGGTTGCTGGTGAGTATTTGCTTCAGATTGGGGGGCTGTCTGTAAGCAAGGACTGGTCTGTCTCCCAAGATCTGAGAGAGCGATGGCTCGTCTTTCAGGATAGGTTGTAGATCCTTGATGATGCGTTGGAGAGGTTTTAGTTGGGGGCTGAAGGTGAGTGCTAGTGGCGTTCTGTTGTTTTCTTTGTTGGGCCTGTCCTGTAGTAGGTGACTTCTGGGTACTCTTCTGGCTCTGTCAATCTGTTTCTTCACTTCAGCAGGTGGGTATTGTAGTTGTAGGAATGCATGATAGAGATCTTGTAGGTGTTTGTCTCTGTCTGAGGGGTTGGAGCAAATGCGGTTATATCGTAGCGCTTGGCTGTAGACAATGGATCGAGTGGTATGATCTGGATGAAAGCTAGAGGCATGTAGGTAGGAATAGCGGTCAGTAGGTTTCCGATATAGGGTGGTGTTTATGTGACCATCGCTTATTAGCACCGTAGTGTCCAGGAAGTGGATCTCTTGTGTGGACTGGTCCAGGCTGAGGTTGATGGTGGGATGGAAATTGTTGAAATCATGGTGGAATTCCTCAAGAGCTTCTTTTCCATGGGTCCAGATGATGAAGATGTCATCAATGTAGCGCAAGTAGAGTAGGGGCATTAGGGGACGAGAGCTGAGGAAGCGTTGTTCTAAGTCAGCCATAAAAATGTTGGCATACTGTGGGGCCATGCGGGTACCCATCGCAGTGCCGCTGATTTGAAGGTATACATTGTCACCAAATGTGAAATAGTTATGGGTCAGGACAAAGTCACAAAGTTCTGCCACCAGGTTAGCCGTGACAGTATCGGGGATACTGTTCCTGACGGCTTGTAGTCCATCTTTGTGTGGAATGTTGGTGTAGAGGGCTTCTACATCCATAGTGGCTAGGATGGATACAATTAACTTAGGCTTGAATAGAGACTGGGAATGGATGAGTCATTACACAAAGTAAAACTATTTCCCCATGGTATTTCTCCCTCCCCCCCCCCACTGTTCCTCTGATATTCTTGTTAACTGCTGGAATTAGCCTACCTTGCTTGTCACCATGAAAGGTTTTCCTCCTTCCCCCCCCCGCTGCTGGTGATGGCTTATCTTAAGTGATCACTCTCCTTACAGTGTGTATGATAAACCCATTGTTTCATGTTCTCTGTGTGTGTGTATATAAATCTCTCCTCTGCTTTTTCCACCAAATGCATCCGATGAAGTGAGCTGTAGCTCACGAAAGCTTATGCTCTAATAAATTTGTTAGTCTCTAAGGTGCCACAAATACTCCTTTTCTTTTTGCGAATACAGACTAACACGGCTGCTACTCTGAAAAGAGTGAACAATGTGATGGCAACAACTATTATGTTCCATGATTTTTTGTGGTGTGATATTTAAGACGGGATCAACTACATGGAAGGGAAGGGGCAAGGGGAGAGGATGGGAGGAGACGGAAGGAGAGG
Organism: Dermochelys coriacea; assembly: GCF_009764565.3. Classification (NCBI taxonomy): domain Eukaryota; kingdom Metazoa; phylum Chordata; order Testudines; family Dermochelyidae; genus Dermochelys; species Dermochelys coriacea. Next base: position 71,110,000 of record NC_050075.1, on the reverse strand, counting down.
GTAAGAGAAGCAGGTGTGGATGAAGTTGAGGTGAAGAGACTATGGAGGAGGAGGAAGGAAGGTTGGCTGAACAGTCAGTCAATGCAAGGCAGAGAATATCCAGTCAAAACTGTAGAAAATTATTGGAATGTCTGAAGGACCAAAGGCACCTGCTTCTGCCTATATTGGCTGGCAGCTCTGGCTGGTTAGTGTCTCCAGTTTTCTCCCAAGCCCCATGACAAGGGGGGAGGGGAGGCACCACCTGGGTCCTAGAGCCCCCAGAATCAGTATGGGGGCGGTCCCCTCCACAGTATTATAGCCAAGAGGATGCTGGCAAGAGGGGTGGTCCCAGCTGGGTCCATTTGACTAAATCCCTGCCAGTGTTGCTTTTGGCTGCTTCTGCCCCTATCAGCTAGAATCTCAAATTGAAGGAGGGAAATTCTTTTGAGGTGAAGAGCAGGAGAATGGATGGAGACATCATGGAACGTGGAATCTGCTCTTGTTCTTCACTTCACCAGAGAGATAACCAGAGGGAGTTCTCTGTTCCTAAAACAGTAGCTCAGTTTAGCAAGCCCTATTACAAGGAAATAAATTATTTCCAGTTTCTTTATAATTTATCCATGTTTCACAGGACAGCAATAGCTATTCCCAAGTCAGCCTTCTTTCTCTAGTTTGTAGAGGTACCTCCACGATGCAACTTTTAGTAACTTCCCAGGTGGAGAATTAGTTCCCTACTTCTGTTGTGAGGGGTTTGAAAAAGGGCTACATTCCTAAGGATAAAATTATATGGAAACTAAGAGGATGGCTGAGGTTATCCTGCTGAAATGGAATTGTTCCAGGCAATCACATCATATGTGTGTGCCACATCTACTGACTCAAACTGTATGATAACATCACCTGTACGTATCCCGAGTCTCCACATAGGGCTGAATGGCAATGCAGACTTTTGGTGCTGAAAATTGAAGATTTCTTTTCCCGTGTTTCATAAGGCATGGAAATAACTGGCATCTTCTTTCTTTCAGGTTGGAGTCATTCCTCCAAGAGGAGGCCAGGGTGGATGTGTCCCAGTAAGCACTTTACTCATTCTCACTGAATTTTGTCCCAGTGTGACTATTTTAACTACAATGCTTAGCGATCAATTACATTAGTGTTACTGTGGAAGCTTTTGTTTTATAGCAAAAGTAATGTAGAAAAACTAAGAGATGATTTTGACAATGTACTCAAGTAGAATAGGTTTCAGAGTAGCAGCCGTGTTAGTCTGTATTTGCAAAAAGAAAAGGAGTACTTGTGGCACCTTAGAGACTAACAAATTTATTAGAGCATAAGCTTTCGTGAGCTACAGCTCACTTCATCAGATGCATTACCGATGAAGTGAGCTGTAGCTCACGAAAGCTTATGCTCTAATAAATTTGTTAGTCTCTAAGGTGCCACAAGTACTCCTTTTCTATTTCCCCATGGTATTTCTCCTCCCCACCCCACCCCCCACTGTTCCTCTGATATTCTTGTTAACTGCTGGAATTAGCCTACCTGCTTGTCACCATGGAAGGTTTTCCTCCTTTCCCCCCCCTGCTGTTGGTGATGGCTTATCTTAAGTGATCACTCTCCTTACAGTGTGTATGATAAACCCATTGGTTCATGTTCTCTGTGTGTGTGTATATAAATCTCTCCTCTGTTTTTTCCACCTAATGCATCCGATGAAGTGAGCTGTAGCTCACGAAAGCTTATGCTCTAATAAATTTGTTAGTCTCTAAGGTGCCACAAGTACTCCTTTTCTTTTTTCAAGTAGAATAGACTCAGCTATCAGAAGGCAAGGATGCTGCCCAGTTCACAGACTCATAACATTCATAGACTATGCCAGTCTGTGTATTCTGATTTGCTGCTGACCTCAGAATTCAGCAGTTGTAACTCCACAATAAATATCGCTACTTCCATTTTATATTCCTTCCTGTATTAAAGGAACACTGTCAGGTTAAAAATCTTAGGCAAGTAAATCCAATTATCCAATAAGGCGCTAAACACACTTAGTTCCTACTGAAGTCTGTAGGTTGAGAACACTCAGCACCTCACAGGACTGAGTGCTTGGAGAACATCTGAAACTTTCATATCATGAAAGGCTGGAATAAATAAAACTCAGTTCTGTATGAATTTTGAAATCAGCAGAGAGAAACTAAAATTTAGTAATCAATGTTTACCTTTATTTTGGAAAAAAAATCCTTGCTTGTGTTACTAACAACACATAAGATTGTTAATATTAAAAGAACTTTTAAAATATACACTACTTTTTCACCATTTTTGCTGGTTCTTGACATTTTACCTTACATTCACTTTGAACAATGAAAACAGGAGGCTCCATTTAACTTTTGCTTCTATTTTTTAAGCTTTCTGTTTTACATGGCACCAGCAAAATACTACAATGTTGGACTGTGTAATGGGGTCTACAAACCCCATATTGAGCATAAACTGAAGGGAGAGGAGAGTCTTTCCTGTTTACAAGCAAGCAGTCATAGAGGCAGGCACCCATAGCTGCAACCAGTAAAGGAAACAAGGCCTGCTATAAAGGGGAGAGTACAGAGAAGGAAGAGGAGGCAGAAAGGCCTGGGACAGCAAAGGGGCAATCTGCACCTGCACCAGGCTCCCTCCATGAACACAGCCAAGAGACTGAAACAGACTGCTAGGTCCAGGAACTGCCCTGACTGAGAGCAAACTAAGGAAGGCCAGTCAGGAGAAGCAGAGGTCCCTCAAAAGACCATACCAGGAGACAGTGGCAGGCTGCAAACATAATGTGGGCGATTTTTTAAAGCAAATTTAAATTATTTTTCTATTAAATAATCTATTTATAAAATTGTTAAACATTTCTGTTAATACCAGCATATATTAATTTATTTAGGGCCAGAATGTGCCTAGCCCTTTTGTGGAAGTATAGTGCAGAACTGGGGGGAGGTATCAGGATCTTTTCCATCTCCCAGACTTGAGGACCAGCCAGAGTTGAGGTTCTGTGTACTTGTGCTTACTCTTCTGTAGTAATTACAACAACAATAACAAAATAAGTACTTTCTGCTTCCTCTACAGGGCACTAATGGCATATACAGCCAATATGGCTGTAAAGATGTAAGTATTCGTTTCCCTCTGTATTTGATGTTTTCTCCCAAAATACTACTCAATAACTCAACACTTTGTTGCAAATTGTATTAGATCCATTACAGTCGTTGTGTTGCAGAGTTAGATTACTCTGGATAACAATGAGGCAGGAGGTAGACAATGTCTGAGGTTAGTTAGCATTATGCTGAAACAAAATTGTCTCAGCTAACCAAGCACAAATATGTTGTAGGGTTACTGACCCAAAAGTAAATGCTAATTGTCAATAACCATTCCACTGATTTGTTAGTGATCTGATAGCTCAACATTCATATCTCTAAAACGAGAAAGGCAACCATAATTGTTAGTTTCTATCCCCAGTTCCATATTCTGCATAACTATTCCCTACGTTCATCTGAGATGATGCTCTTTGTATTATTCTTAGTCAAGTACTGCCTGCTTTTCGGATTCCTCTTTTAAATATTGACAGGTTTCAGAGTAGCAGCCGTATTAGTCTGTATTCGCAAAAAGAAAAGGAGTACTTGTGGCACCTTAGAGACTAACAAATTTATTTGAGCATAAGCTTTCGTGAGCTACAGCTCACTTAATCGGATGCATTGAGCTGTAGCTCACGAAAGCTTATGCTCAAATAAATTTGTTAGTCTCTAAGGTGCCACAAGTACTCCTTTTCTTTTAAATATTGAAATCCACCCCACATTGTGTAGTATATCACACTCACTGCTCAATTAAACCCTCCTTTCCTTGGTGGAGTTCCCTTTGCATGGCTGAAAAACATGTCCCATAATATCAGTTGATTCTTTTAGCAACGCTTTTTGATTTTTGTATTAATCTAGAGAATGTATGTATTGTCAACATCCCTTTTTTCTTATTGTTTTGAAATGACATTATTTTCTATTTCTATTTTGGATGCCATTGAAATGAGCAAAATATTTTCACCAGAAAGATGGTACTTTCTCTGATGTGTACTGAGAACTGAGGCCATGATCTGTTTACAATGGGACTACTGCCATGCTCAGCTTAAAGTTAGGCTTGTATTTACATGCTGTGCTGGAACATGACCTAAACATATGAATGTAAACTTTAATTTCAAAAGAACACCATCCATTAAACTTACATATTATGTAATGTAGTTGAATGTTGGAAGAGTCTGATCTCAGTAACCTTGGCATAAATCCAGAGTAGCTTAATTGAAGTCAGAGGAGTTACTCTGAATTTATTCAGCTGTAACTGAAATCAGAATTTAGCTTAATATTTGTACCTTCCCCTAGTCCTCCATGCCACCAAACAAAGAATTCCATGTAGGTTTCATTTCCAAAAATGGTATTTTATTGAAACACGCCATTTTACAAAGAAGTAACTGGTCTGTGGTTGTTTACAGAGTGCTGTCTCAATTAACACCGGCATTTCCTATGGCCAGGTAGGAACATATTCTCTACCGTATTTAGAGTTTAAACTTGCTATGCAACTCAGTAATTAACCAGGTAGGCCCAACTGTTGCCCTACTGTGGAGAAATTCATGGGAGGACCTTAGAGAGGGATGTCCTGAAATTATTAGGTAATATTACTAGCCCAAATGATTTCAGCAGATGAATGCTGCATTTATGGGGCATTACATAGCTCCACCTTGTTAATTTCCTTCTTCCTGGTTAAACTGACCCTGGATTAGTCATTTTTTCTACGATATTTTCTATTTTGATTCCTATTTGAAACAAACAAAATACTTTCACCAGAAAGATTTTCTCTGGTGGATACTCGGAACAAAAAGCAAAGTTTACACATAGGAGTTTCCTCTGATTCTGCCATGTGGGTCAGTGTGGTGGGATGTTCCTGGAAATTGTTTTAAACTTCAAAAAACATTTCTGTTTATACGGAGAATTCCATTACTTCCAGCTGGCTCTGTTCCTACAGTCTTCTATGTTCTCCTGATGTTTCTACCTCTGATCAAGGGAATCAGGGTCTAACTTTCTACTGTCAACGTATGACTTATCTTCCTTACATAACATTCCACCTAGATTTGTGACTTCAACTTTTTGAAACTTTCTTTTCAACATAAATGTGTAGTGTATGAAACTGGCAGAAATAATTGGGTATTGTACTAGAAACAATGGCGACAGTTGGGTTACGATAACTCTTGTGCTCCCATTAATCTGTTGCCTGTTTTATTCATTAATTGCCCCACATAAGAATACTTTTCTTTCAAATGTTTCATGGTTTGGCAATCCAAGAAGACCTTATAGCTATTGTCTGATAGGTACTGAATTAAATTTGGCAAACTCTTTTCTAAGTAAATAATTGGTTTCTGTATTCTTCACAGTCTGTCTCCTCAGGCAGTGGTGTTCAAAAGGTAAGCACTCATTCTCTGTTGAATTTAAAGGGCCAGATTCTCTGCAGGTGTAATCGGTATAGCACCTTTAACTTGAATGAAGCTATACTAGTTTACACCAGCTGAGATGCTGGCCCAAAACTGTTTCCCATATTAACTCTCAGTAACTGAATACTTGGTTTACTAGCTGTTAAATGCATTAGGCTTATGACTTATATTATGGCAACTTTTGTTGACAGGTTGACTGTACTGTGGATAAAGTACTATAGTTACAAAGCTGTCTATGCTTTTTTTTTTTTTAAAGACATCATAGGATGGAAGGCACTATAGTTTTTGTTACAAAGGGAACTTTAGGATGAGATTGATCTAAATTCATCCCTGGTGTAAGGCCAATGGAATTGGCACCAGAGATTAATGTGGCCCATAATATTGAAACCGAATAGTCTCAGACAAACAATTGGAGTACAAGGATGTTGTACATGGACTGAGTCACTATAGTATGGAAATCATCGATAAACCCATAGTAGGCAAACCCCTACACTCAGATTTGTGACTCGTCAGACCTCTCCATCCAAATCACCATAAGTATGGCCACTTCAATTTCCTATTTATTCTGGCATTAAAAGAATACCAAGAGGTTTTTAAAAATTACCTACTTTTAAAATCAAATGACCCAATTCTCCCTCTCATCAGAATTCCCTTGTATATGCGATAAAATCACTTCTTGTCACAGTAATTACTCCACTCAAGAATACGGGCTATTTTCCTTTTTTAATTCAGTCAAAACAAACTTTTCACCAGAAAAACAACATTATGAGCAAAACAACATATTACTATTGAGTTTACTTTAATTTTCAAAGGATCTACATATTAAACCTTCCCATAGAATAGGAGTGAATGAAAGGACACAAAATGGAGTGTGTGTCCTCTTTTGGCCTTCCATCCAAAGGACCCGCTTCAGCAAGTCTCCATGTCCAGGTCTATAGATTCGGGTTCGCGGGGCTCATGCTATGACACTAAGAACAGCTATGTAGATCTTGCAACTAGAGCTGTAGTTCAGGTTCTGAAGCCCATCCTCCACCCTAGGCTTCAGATTCCGAGTTCCAGCCCAAGCCTGAACATCTACACACTATTTTTAGCACTGTAGCACAAGCTCCTCCAGCCTGAGTCTGTAGGCCCGGGTTGTGAGACTCACTACTGGGGGCTGCAACTTGTCCCCCAGTGACTCACTGTTGGCCTTGGGCAAGTCACTTAGCTCTTGGTGCTTCAGTTCACCCATCTGTAAAATGGGGATAATAATACTTTTTGTAACATGGTTTCAGATATATAAATACGCTATATTGTGTAAGTGCTAGTCATTATCATTCCATCAAACTTTTAAGTCATTATCATTCCATCAATCTTTTAAGTACAAAGAGGTTTCTTTTCATGAAACAATACTGCATTTTAAATAAACCCCGAGAAAATATATGAGAAAATAACTTGTTTCTGGTTTCATTACAGCCAGTGTCCTATCCCGACAGCAAACCTTACCCACCTGTGGTAAGCATCCTTTTTCCACAATTCTTAGAGTTATGAATCCAAGTGCTTCTGAATAGCCACATGCTTAGCTCTCAGATAGATACAGCAGTTTGGTTGTTGGGCGGAAGCTTTTGTTGAGCGGGATTATATTACTGATGCAATTATGCATAGAGAAAGAGGCTGACTAAATAACTAAAAGTTACATACAGAGCTAAGAGATCACTGCAATGATTTGATGTTATACAGAAATTAAATTGTCCCAGTCAGGTTACAGGAATGTTGTTATTGACTCACAAGTATATGATTACGTTCTGTAATTGTATAGTGGTCTGATTCACTGCTGATCCCAGAACTCACTATCCATTATATCTACCTCAGACAAGGCCACTTCATCTTCCTGTTTCTGTTGCAACTTTCTTCTGTAAACCTACTTCAGTCTTTAGTTTCCAGCTGTTGTAGTTCTGTTGTACCCATTCACTTTGAAATCTTTCTTTCAGACTAAAATAATTTCTGCCTAAAAATGGATGAAATATTTAGGGCTTGTTTCAGAATGAAATGTGGCAAAATACCCTTTTTTCCATTTGCCTCCCGTAACCTTCCTTAGTACTAAATTCTTCAGATTCCGCTATTCTTGGTGTAGTCAGCTGACTGAAAAGCTGAACATCTCTCACAAATGATGGGTGTTAAATGTCTGGGGCTATGGACTCCTCACCGTGCATTATAGTTTCTCCCCCACACCTCTACACCCACAATATTCTAAGGTACAAAGAGACTCCAACTGACTCCCGGGCTTTGGATCAGACTCTTGGACCTGTGTACTCTATAGGAAGACATAGACTACTATTATTTTAGTTGCCACTCAAATTAACAGAACTCTTTCACTAGGGGACAAAAAGTGTCATAATTTCTACTGTGTACTCAAAACCGAATGGAGAAGTATACACACTACTTTAATTTTCAAAGAATCGTCATACATGTAAACCCTTTTATAGTGTAGATGGTGCAATGAAGAGAGACAAAATAGGTTGTGCACTTGCCTTTGGTCTTCCACGTCACCCAGACAATAGGGTTCTTTTTCTGAAGCAGTAGTCTATTTTAAACAAACCCTTACACAAAATAATCGGATTTCTGGTTTCTTTTACAGCGTGAAACTTTCTCATCGGTAAGCATGGTTTTTTTCTTCTGTATTTATAATTTCATGCTATTATGAGTATAGATCTTATGCCTGGTTTCTTCCATATGGAAGGATGTCCATGATCCCTGCAGAACCAGTGGGACCGATCTGTATGGAAGTGGCATAGGATTCTGGGTGGATTGTTGTTAGGAGGTGGAATGGAGCTTCACCTGAAAATTTTCATTACACTAGATAAAATGATCAAAGGACAGATACTATGCATCCTTATAATGCCTAGGCAGAGAGGGTGAGGGAACATAAAGGCTCGTCCCCAACCTATCATGGCCCACATAAAGGCAAGGCAGAGTTCCAGTTTGTTCAAGGGCAGCTCTATCCCTATTCACATTGCAAATGCACAAGGTGGGAAGGGGACAGGGCAGGGAAGAGGCAGCAGCAAGGCTCCAACCCCCCCTCAAGCACCAACAAGCTGAGCGCTGTGGCACTGTCAGCCACAAAGCACTGTAGTAGCAGATACGCTAAGGCTCTGTCTACACTGTGAGCTAGGGTGTGATTCCCAGTTCACGTAGACATACTTGTGCTAGCTCTCATCATGTGGCAACACAGGCTAGCTGGGCCAAGTACAACCCCACCTGAACCCTGTAGGGTACATACTCAGTATGACTAGCCTGTGCCACTGCTCACCACTGCCTGTGCTACCATGGCTATGCTTCTATTTTTAGCACACTAGCTCAATGAGAGCTGGTGTGAGAATGTCTACATGAGCTTGGAATCACAACCCTAGAATTAAACATACCCTAATTTAAACTAGGAACCTGCCTGTCCCTTTGCCAGCCTGTTTCCTGAGATCTGCAGAGCATATATAAGCCACATCTGAGGATCTAGCCAGAATTATAGCCAGTTTTTTTTTAGTTTCAAAGAATCTCTAGAGCAAACCTTTCCATAGTGTTGTGTGGTGGAAATGGGGAGACAAACTCAAGTTTCACTTGCTCCTTCACTCCCTTAATCAGGGAAGTACAAATCATTCTTTTCCTGAAACTGTATTTCATTTAAACAAGCCCAATTAAATAGACTCTGGTTTCTTTACAGATCTTGGCCAATTCTGGATATGGCAGCATTATCCATGCACAAGTAAGCACGCTTTCCTGATTGTGTTTAGAGTTTTATCCCAACATGTCTCTAAGTGAACTGAATGCTTATTCAGCTCCAGTGGATTAGTTGAATGGGAGCCTTAATTGAAAATGGACAAACTATGGACAGAGAGCTAGGACATGTCTAAGATTATCTGACAGTGGTCTCGGCAAGTCAGGGATGCTATAAATTAGTGACTCACGACTATGCCATTATTTTCAGTAACAATACAATACGGAAACCTTTGATTCTTTAGTGCTCTCAATATCTACATGACCTTAACCATCTAGGCCTGCTTATCTTCCAAGGCCAGATCATAAGGTGGTGTAAACTAGCAAAGCTCCACTGGAGTCCATGAAGATGGATTGATTTGTACTAGCTGAGGATCTGGCCCTCCATTTTATTCAGCATTAAAAAGATTTTGCAGGTTACAAGTCACAATTGTAACCTGAAAGTTTACAAGCTCTTTTACATGGTAATAACTAGTTTCTGATTTCTCTGCAGAGTTCTTCCTCATATGAGATGAAAGTCCATACTCAAATAAGCATTTTCCCCTCTGTACTTATAATTTTGTCTCAGCATGTTTCTTTGTAACTGAACAATTAATTAATTAGCAATTAGATTATGTCCATTACTTTTATTGAAGAGTTACATCATACTTTTATATCCTACAAGGAGATAAATGGCTTCTCGATTATACATAATCTTACCCACAAGGCAAATAGTCACCTGCCCTCTACTCTTCTTCCCTATTATAATCAGCAAGGCCATGGGCCAGATTGTCAGTTTCAATGAAGCAGCTACACCAGTTTACACAAGCTGAGAATCTGGCTCAGTGTGTTTATGACTTTCATGGCAAAAAACAGTTATTTTAAAGATATTTTATACACAGTTACGGATTTGCCAGCCCAGTATGGAGTGAGATCCCTCCATGATTTTTTTCCCCTACTTTGGCGCTATAAATGGTCACTAGAGTAGAATGTTTGGTTTTTGAAATGCTTTTAAACAACGTTGTTGTAAAGTGAAGAAGATATGTCTCATAATTTCACATGATTTTTATTTTAAAGTTGTATACCATGGCTTTTCCTTTTAAAAAAAAAAAACTGTAATTAAATGTTTGCATTTTGCATTTGGCCATGGCAAATCTGTATTAAGACAAATCTGTGTTTGGTGAACAGGATTATTTGGACCCCTTGGAAGTACTATAAAATCAAACAGAACTTATTCTATAAAATGACATTTTCTCTGAGAATATGACAACTGGCACTAGATAGAGTGGTAGAATAACAGGAGGGAAAACTGAACCTCATCTGGTTTTTCATACCACAAGTATAGTATGGTTTCTTTTCTTGAAACAATATACTATTTGAACAGTTCCTCATCAAAAAGAAATTGGTTTCTGGGCTCTTTATAGAGTGGACACTGTTTCTCGGGCAGCAGCAATATTAATGTATCATATTAAGAACTTTGCCATTGACTTGAGCAGGAACAGTAGAATTTTGAAACTGCTTCCCAAATATTTTAGCCATTGTTTAATTCTAGGTTTCCCAGAACTTTTTGGATTTATTTATGATTTTTTTTCTGAAAAATCATCTTTATGATCCCTAATAGATGTGTGTAAAATGTCAGGGCCCCAAAACATCCTTTATCCATATTTTTGTGTGTGATAAGTAGAGGCAAATCCATATATTCCACTCAGTAGAGGACATAGTACACTTTCTCTTTGGAAATATTGCATACATAACCAAAATTATCTTGCTGAAAGACTACATTTTCTTACTTAGAAAGAACCCCCACATGAAGTCTTCCCAGAGATGTCCTTTGTACAAACAGTACACTCTTTTAATAAACCCTGTTTCCAGGTGATTTCTGGTTTCTTGTAAAGAGCTCACAAAAAAGCCAGTCCTATGGCCGAGTAAGCCTCTCCCACCACAGTTTTGCTTCAATGTGCTGCTTTCTAACTAAACATGTGCTTACCATTTGATTATGGCTAATAGTCATGGTTGTTGGAGCCTTGCTTAAAGAGCCTTGCTTAAATAAATGTGATTAAAAATTGAGAGAGGTGAGTGAGATTCTTTGTAAAAGCTCATCTAGCTTGCCAGTTTGGGATTCTCATGTCACGTAGAGCCAATATGGCCAGCACATCACCTTCTAGTGTATGTAGAATGACGCAGTACATTACTTTGCCCCCAGTAAGCCTAACATAGTAGATGTTGCAGGAAGAGAGGACATGGCCAAAACACTGCTGTGTTCTATCAATTGCCAACTATGGAACAGTCCCTTGGGGAGATTCAGGTGTTGTCTATACTAGATCTGACACTATCACCAGTGTGTTAGAATAGACAGTACTCACCCATTTTTACCACAGTTTACTGATGTGGTGATACAACCACGTGTGCCTGTTCTACAGTAGTGCATCATCTGGTACTAGCAGGAGGGCAGCACATCCCACTGGGAGTAACATATGAAAATTTCTACTGTGGACATGGCTACAGTGGAGTCTTCTCCCTCCTCTAGTCTTTCCCTCTCACGTATAGGCAAATAAAAATAGGTGTCTTTTGAGCAAGCAGTAAAAAATTCAACATACAAACCCATTTACAAAGAAATAAATGGTTTCTTCACAAGGTTGTCTTCATCACAGAGCGGCAGTATCTTTGGCCAGGTAACCACCTTACAAACAAACAGAGCCTATTTGACTAAAAATATTACATTTCTCAAAATGAAAATTGTCTTCGTATTCAGTTTATTTAATATTTGGAGGAACCCCACCCATACTAAACCAATCCATAGTGCAGGGTGGATGAACAAAGGGAGGCAAACATGGAACTTCCTGTGGTCCGTCACTCCACCAAACAATTTATAAGTTTCTTTTCTTGAAACAGTGTTGTATTTAAACAATCTATTTTACAAGGAAATGACTAGGTTTCCGGTTGCTTTACAGGGTGGACAAAGAGTCAATCCTTGTGATAGAGTGAGTATTCTTCCCTTCCCTACTTCCTCCCACTGTACTTGTGTTTTTACCTAACTTGCCTCTTGGTCTAACTCGCAACAAAACATTTATTTACTACTTCCATTAATTGTTGTGTAGCATTACTATGGCTAAAGCAATAGAGAGATCTAGAGGATGATGGTGGCTACTTAAATGATAAGTAGAGGGTCTTCCTTTTTTATGAAGTAATAACAATATCCTGGGTTGAGTAAACTCTGAGGTTGAAAACCAAGGTGTATAGAAAGAAAACAACTCCTTGGCCAGAGGTGGAGTTTACTAGCCATCATATGATTTATTACCAAGTTGAAAGGTTGTCCAATTATAATTATTTATTACACTGACATTTTTAATTTATTTTTAAGTTTCAATTAAATAGAACAAAAATTACAGATAAACCGGGCTGTAAAACTGCTGAGACACAAATTGTTTAAAAATTAATTTCCTCCTCCATGTTCATACTTACTTATTTTTTTCTTATCCAGATCAGTAAGGCATTTCTCCACAGTATAACTCTAATATGTGTGTTTACATTGCATTGCAAGACTGAATTGGGGCACTCGAAAGACTGGAATTCCCTCACTATTTAAAAAAGAAAAAATAGAGACGAGAGTAGTTGGCCCATTAGGGAGAAGACTGTTATCCAAATGTTGGATATGTCCCATGAGGAGTGACTTCAGGGTATGAAGTTTTCTATGTGGAAACCATGTGTACCAAGGGGAAAATTTTCAAAGGAACATGGAATAGTTAGACTCACATCTTTTATTGAGAGTCAGTGGTCACCTTACTCTTATTTTTGCCTTTAAAAAATCTGTCCCAAAGTCCTCTTGGCACACAGGTTTGAAATTTTTAGCCAAAGTAAGACAGCTACAGAAAAGTGGCCTGATTTTCCAGAGACATGAGTGGTAGCTCCTGTAGACATGAGTGGTTGCTAGAGATGCTCATCACCTCTGAAAGTCATCAGTTTTACTTAGATGCCTATAATATGGATTTGGAGGTGACACACAGATTGGAAAATATTGGCCTTAGTACTTAGGTGCCACATTTGCAATTTACACAGGACTTTGTGCAGAGCTAGACCACCATAGGGAGATTTTGGGAATTGTGCAGAAATTGTGCCTCCTAGAGCCCCCAGGGCTACAAACTACCCAAAGTGGGCCTGGAGAGAGGAGTGCAACTTGGGGCCATACCTGCTTCCCCTCTCTACACACCAGCCAGTGTCAAAGCGCTCTGATTGTGACAAAATCCCCCTGGCAGTTTCTTCTAGATTGGTATGGCTTGGCAGTGCCCTTCATATAGGCCAATGTATAATTCACTAATTTGGCCCATAATTATCCTGGGTAATTTTGGTTTTGGTGTTTTTTTTTTAAACTTTCCTAAAACCTTCATTTTAGACCTGTCATTTAGTGTCCAGTGGTGATCAATAGGGACAAAATAAGGACTAGGCAACTCTCTGCAGGCTCTCCCCTCACTGAGTAGATAAATACAAATCATTTCTTTTGCTGAGATACAGTTGTATTCAAACAACCCTGCTTACATAGAAGTAACTGTTGGGTTTCTTTACAGGGTTCATCCTCCTACAACATCATTATCTGTAAACTGGTAAGCACAATCTTACCACTGTGTTTAAAAATTTGTCCTGATGTGCCTCTTACGGTAACCAGAGATGTAGGGCTAGATTCTGGATGGTCCTTACACAGGCATAGGGATGGGTGGGGGGTGGGGTGGGAAGAGTTTTGAAGAATTACCGCAGAAAGAATTACCAGTATTGCAGCCCATTCACACAGGGGAACACTGTACCCTGAAGGGGCAGATAGAAGGGAGAATAGTTAACCATAGCTCTGCCCTCCCCATGGTGGGACATGTGTATGATGTACCACTTTAAAGGGGTGTAGCAGTTTGCACCTCACCCACTGCACTGGAGAAGTGTGGGAAACTTTATGAGACAGAATGTGTCTTCACTGCTCCCTATCAATGGTGAAAAGTAAAATAGGGGCTTATCCAACACTGTTAACTCAAGCAAAACTCTCATCAGGTTAATATTCTGGAAAAACACTTCAGATTCCTCTGTAGTTAAATAACCTGTGTATATACATTTGTCTGATTTTCCTAGGAGATGCTATTAGCTCAGATTGACACCTAAAGGATGATCATTGAATGTACACACACCTGGATACATCAATGTTCATTAGAATTTGCCTCTTCTATGCCTCTGTATAGATTCAAGGCAACTCTGGAGATTTGAGTACCATTCGGTAAATGGTGCTCTTTCACCAGATATGACCCTTTCGCAGGAGTATACTCTCAACTTTCCATAATGTAGCCTAATGGAACAGAGGCAAAGCTTGTACCCTTCTCTATATATTCCTTCCACCATCCAGATAAATACAGATGGGTTTCTTTTCCTGAGACAGTATGGCATGTAAAGCCTTTTCACAACAAAATTACTGATTTATTGTTTCTTTACAGAGTCATTCTTCTACCTCACAAAACAGCAAAACCAATGGCCAAGTATGTACTTTTATATCCATTCTATGGGGTTTTTTTTGTGTTTTTTGTTTTGTTTTGCTTTTAAGCACGGAAAGCTTCTAAGCAGCCATAATCTTAAAACACAGATTTGGTATATTGGTACCATTGGTGGTGGGAGAGCTGTAAAGTATAAAAAAATAAAATAATAATAATAATTTTTTTTACAACTACAGCAATCAGATTTGTTTTCTGTGAATATTCTAGCAAAGCATGTGTGTTTGTGGAGAGCCAACACAAATGGTCCAAAGTCAAATAAAGAGCCATTGGGTTGACTGCAATTATTTGTGTTATTCTTAAGCAAGAGCAGAAGGATGCTGTGTAATTACTGACAATCAACTCTACATTAGTTAGCAGATGTATCCATGCAGTGCATAAATCCCTTTATGGTGATTTGCTTCTCTCAGAATTCAGTATATACAGATCAATAACAGCTAGGACCTCCACCGTTACTGTCTAACATTATTAATTTAATCTTAACTTAGATATGTATTCAAGTTGCTGATATAATTATCATATAATTAATTAAAAACCAAGGAACCATTTTTCACATCTCTGCTTATTCAGACTGTCCTCTTTTTACTCCTGTCTTTACTCCTAACTTTGTTTATTATTGAATAATTCTGGAACAGTTTCCACTTCCTCTATTTCTTTTTCTTTCTTCTTTTTGGCCTCTCCCAGTTTTTCCCAAATTAATTTCAGACAAGCACATTTTAAAAAGGAAACACACCTATTTTCATTAGGGTCACTATTGTTTAGGGAAGCTTTCATATAGTTTCCAACTCTTTTGCAATTTTAGTCATGTCCTCTGTTATTCAAATGCCAAGAATCATTCATAGTTAGATTCTTTCTTAAATGTTGTACGGACGCGATCATGTGGTTTATCTTTTCACAAAGAAATAACAGGCTTCTTTAGAGAAATCAGTCCTCCTCACAAAGTCAGGTAAACCATATATATTTTTCTCTCAACTTTTTACCCTGAATGTTGCTTGCAGTAGTTGAGCACTCGTAAGAAAACTTACGAGCTCAGACCAGCATCTAAAGGATGGTCATTCCATTGATGGGATCATGGATACCTCATACCTCATTTAAGGCTCAGGTGCACTTAACTACACAGACTCCATATATTCACATGGAATTATGAATACAATTTTAAATGAACAGTGCTCTTCTATCTGAAAATCAAACTGTCTCTGTGTGCTCAAAACACAACATAACATCACTTTAGCTTCTGTAGGTCCCATATTAAATCAGTGGAATGGCGTCAAAGGTCACTAATACAATGTTCTCCACCTGTTCCTTTTGTCTCACAAGTAGGAAATACCAACAGATGTCCCTTGCACAAATAGTACAGTATTCAAATATGCTTTTTTTTTTACAATGAAATAAATGGCTTCTGCTTCCTTCACTGGGTCAGTCCACTATCTCACAGGGCAACCAAATAATCTCACAGAGCAGCCAAGTAAGCAATCTTTTCTCCTTAGTTATCTTCTGAGTAATCAATCGCTTCCCTACTGATTGGATTATGTCCTCTAGTGTTGGCATAATTTGTTGTTGCAGGGTTAAATTACTGTAGTTAATAGAGAGAGAGAGAGGGCTGATGGCAGGGGATACAGAATGCAGAAATGCTGTTTGCAACGGGTCCAAACTAGAATTGTCACAATATAGGCAAATCACTGCACGCTTCTTCACTAGTGCCCTGAAATGATGTCAAAATTTATGGACCAAATTCTCTACTGGGGTAAATTGGCACCACTCTATTGAAGTTAATAGTGCTATGACAATTTATATCAGCATAGAATTTGGCCTTATTTGTCTGTATCAAACATGACTTCCTTGGCTTCTTGTTTCTTCCTGTTGAATGGCGTTCAAAGATGCTAGCAGTGCATTTTCACCAGGAGAGCAGAGATAGCTTGTGAGCTTTGGAGCAAGTGGTGCAGAGCAGAAGAAAAAAAAAAGGCTGATCCAATGAATAACCTACCAGGGCATGTGAAGCTGGTCCCTGAAGTATATATGTGGACTGGAGGAGAGTTAACTGAAGAGTGCTCTAAAACTGTTGCAAGCTAACTTCTCCATGTTGGCCCTGCTGGCACACTCTAGATCAGTGGTTCTCAACCTATTTACCATTGTGGGCCACTTTGCTCTCTATATGTTATGTGGGCTGCATCCACATAATATATACGTACTATCTACATATATGGTATTGCCCTGAGGATGTCACATGGACTGCAGCTGTGTGCTGATTGGGCCACAAGCGGCCCATGGACCATGGATTGAGAACCACTGCTCTAAAGGATACCTAGAGCATGTTAACATAGTCCTCATTGAAAGGAGACTACATCAATAAGAACCAGGAACATTTTAGTCCCCCAGCAGGATTTAACATGGGTCAGTAAGATATGAACACTTTAGTGACACAGTATAGTCACTGCAGCTTGTGACTTGGGAAGTGAATCCAGTATCCCAAACCCCACTGAAAATCAGAGTTGGCTTCACCTTTGGTTAGACCTTAACTACACATGTGCCAGAGGAGTGGTGGTGGAGAATACCTTGCTACTAAATACGAATTACAAACACCACAAATCTGTAGCAGGCTTCTGGGGGGGGAGGGGAGAGTGATAGCTCAGTAGTTTAGAGCATTGGCCTCCTAAACCCAGGATTGTGAGTTCAATCCTTGAGGGGGCCATTTAGGGATCTGGGGCAAAAATTGGGGATTGGTCCTGCTTTGAGCAGGGGCTTGGACTAGATGACCTCCTGAGGTCCCTTCCAACCCTGATATTCTATGATTCTTAGATATGCTGTGTTTGCAATTTGTATTTAGTCACATGTATGCACTCTCTTTCGCTCTCTCTAACATACACTCTATATGTGTGAACTTGCATACTTCACTGGGACAGTGTCCCCAATGCCCTCTATACTTTTCTGCAATGGCAGCTTGTGTAACATCTGTTTTCAGTGTATTCACAAATAAGGGCGAGGGGTGGAATTTTCAGTCAACTGAGTAACTTAGGACCCTGACTCACATTTTCAAGACTTATTTAGACACTTAAGAGCCTAAATCCCATTGACTTTCAATGAGATTTAAGCTCCTAAAGTAACCTGAGTCTCTTTTGAAAATAGGAGTTAGTTTCCTAAGTCACTCAAGTGCTTCTGAAAATTGTAACCCAGGTCCAAACCCCATTGCAGTCAAAGTCTTTCCATTGACTTCTATGGACATTGGATGAGGCCCTAAATGTATAAGTACCTTCTTCACTTTCATTTTGAAAGGTAAATCTTTCCATAGTGTAGGATGGCAAGGGAGGTAAGTTGGAGAACTTACTATCGTCTGGTGCTTCACTCCTTCAGACAGAACCCTGTTTGAAACATTATTTCTACAATGAAAATAAATCATTGGGATTTTTTTTTTCCAGCAGGGTGGATCGTCTTCTTCCGGTGTCAGTACGGGTTGTGGAGAGGTAAGTCCCTTTCCTCTGTATATGTGGAGATTTGTCTCAATTTGCTATTTAGTATTAAAACATTTTGTTATAAATTGGATTGTGCCCATTAACTGAAGTAGGAGCTTTTTGTTTCCATTGTTCTGCCTAAAATTATACAGTGCAGAGAACCAGAGAGACTGACATTGGCTACTGTACTGAACAGCAATGGCCTCAGTTAGACACTAGTATATAAATAATAGATACAGTTAATGACCCATCCATTTTGAGAATAATCATTAACCATATAGTTCATAAATACCTGAATTCGGATTCTCTACACTCCTCTAAAATCACAAACAAACACAGCCATGTGTGAATATGTCTCAATTAAATGTTGCTTCTTTTAACACAATTACAATCAGAGATACTCTCTCAGGCTGACTCCTCAAGAATGAGAGTTGAATTAGTAGTTTCCTGGTCAAAGACCACGCTTCGTTAGAATTCTATTCCCCTATGTGGACACTTGAAATGACCTCCGGTCCAATAACTCTGTATTGAATAGTGACAACCTGGCTATGTGAGGAGAAAAAGGGAGTCAAATATGAGGTCAAAGTAGCGATAGCGAAACTAGGTAAAAGTATATAGTGAAGTTAATCATGAAAAAGAGAGGTTGAGATTAGAAGCTTCAGGAGGAAGGATAAGTTGTTTTGCAAGGAAATGAATGGTTTGGGTGTCTTTTTACCCAGGGCACTTCATACGACAGCAATCCCTGCCACCAGGTGAGTAACCTTTCTCCATTGTTTTTAAGGTTAGCTTTCAACTGCTTCTTAGTAATGGAATGTGTCGTTGTAAATTTAATTTCTTGTTCTCAAATGGTGGAACGGTGCTGCAAACAATTTCTCTGAAAAGTGTGTACAAACCTCATTAGAGAATTTGACTCTGCCACTAAACTGCCTAAGTGATTTAAGGCAAAATCTGAAGAACACCTAACTTACTTGGCAGTTTCTTTTTAACTTAATTAAATTGTAGATCCAGATCATCCACCTCTCCCACCTGTAGGAGGAGGTGTGGGGAAGGATGTAGGTGGGGGATCCTTTCACAGCGATCCCACTCCCCAACTCCAACGTTGCCCCTTTGAGGCAGTGAGGTTTGGCCCCTCTGCTGGACCCAAACCCAAAAACTTAGCTGTGTTTCTGGCTCCCTGTCAGTGTGACTACACTGAAGCCATACCCAACAGTATTTTTATATTTTGAAAGTCATTTTAAGCACAAGAAGAGAGGGACCCTCAATGTGCTGGGTGCTGGTGAAGCAGTTCCTCAGCACCAGAGATCTGAAAGACAAGTGACCACAGAATAGAACATTAGCAAAGACAGAGAATTCCAGGGCCCTGTATTGGGAGGGTATTGTGTCCCCTAGTGGGGAGAGCACTAGCTCACAATTCCCCTTGTGGCTCATGTCTGTGATCAGGAATCCAGGCTCTCTCGGTCCACCAGGTTCCAACCCGGGGCCCCGGGACTGTTAGTTCAGGCATGCAGCCGGGGAAAGAGTATCACCAACCCTGTTCCCTGGATCACTACCTACCATATTCAGTCTCATTGGAGGCCCAATGTGGGCCCAACTGTCAATTCACAACATGCCCTCAATTGAAAGGGGTCCAGGAGCTCAACTCCTTCACCCATGGGCAGATGTTCTGCTTTCTCTCTGGAGCTGGCCTGCAGCTCCCTATTGAGGTTTGTTCCAGGCAGCATGGGACTTCTGCTGTCCCCTGACAGGAACTACCTGTCTACTCCCTTGCACTGACCACCCCGACTGACCTGTATTGCACCCTTTTAAGCTCCACTTACTGCATGGAAATTTATTCCAGCATGCCTCTTGGTACTGGAACATTTCACTGTAATTTGCATTGTATCCATTAGCTGTTGTGTGGGAATTTTTGTTGAAGGATGAAGTTGTATAGAAAATTAGAGGTTGAATTACATTATTTGCTACTAGAGAGACAAGGTGGATGATGTAATATCTTTTACTGGACCAACTTCTGTTGGTGGAAGAAACTTTTGAGCTTCACAGAGTTCTTCTTCAGAAAAGGTAAATGTTGTGTATTTGGTTGTTGTGGTAATAGAACCTTGTTATTGCTATGGCAACTGAGTTAGATTATCAGGGGATAGCCCAGCCAGTTTTTGGCTGGTTTTGATTAGTTCAATGTGTGGCAATAAATGGCGGCGTTTAAGGTTTACAGCTTTGCCTCAAGTGATTTCTTCCTAAAACTGCTGCCCCCAAAGATACAATGAAGTGGCAACGAGGATGGGATTCCTGTGCTGCCCCAGCAACAAAAGGAAGTAGAAGTCAAGGTACAAAAAAACAACAACAAAACCTTTTTGCTGTTGGAAGGGGGTGAGAACTGGCTTGTTTGCACTGACTGTGCAATCTGAAACTAAAACCATGGCTACACTTATGGGGCCGCTGGAACCTTTTGAGGAGACTATAGCGCAATGGCACATATATACTGAGTGTTTTGAGCTTTTTGTTATTGCAAATGACATTACAGAAGAGAAGACGGTGCCAATATTCTTAAGTGTTGTAGGGGCTAAGACTTACTCCCTGCTACGCAGCTTACTACACCCTGTTAAGCCTGATTCCAAATCTTACAGTGACACTGTGGAAATCTTGGGGTCCCATTTTTATCCAAAACCATTGGTAACTGACAAAAGATATAGGTTCCACAAAAGAGACCAAAAAGAAGATGAAACAGTTGTACAATTTGTAGCAACTTTGAAAAGGCTTGAGGAACACTGTGAATTTAAGGAGATGTTAAATGATGCCCTACGTGACAGGGTAGTGTGTGGCCTGCACAGTGAAGCTATACGGAAGTGCCTATTGACAGAGGCTCAGCTTACCTTACAGAAAGCTGTTGATATTGCAGTCTCCATGGAACTGGCTACAAAGGAGGCGCAATACATGGGTGCATCCCCTAGGATGCATAAGGTGTCACAAGAACCTATCCACAAAACTATGGAGAGTCAGGAATGTAACTGCTGTGATAAGCCGGGTCACCATTCATCGGAATGTTGGTGTAAGGACCTGGTGTGTTGACACTGTGGAAAAAAGGGACACATTGAGTGTGCCTGTAAACAAAAGAAAAAGAAGTCTGTGGCCTGGCCCGCCAAAAAGGGAAACCTGCATACCCTCGAGCAGATGCAGGATGACCAAGGAGACACCTCATCACAAGAAGTGCCACTGTACGTTTTGTCTTTGGCAGTGGGCTCACATGAATACTGGGTAACCCCGTTGTTGGACGGCAAACCTATACGCATGGAACTGGACACCGGTGCAGCCGTCTCGCTGGTCTCCAAGGCTATGTATAAAGAAAAGCTACAGCATCTTCTGCTTAAGGCAATAAAAACTGTTCTGAAGACAGGTTTCAGAGTAGCAGCCGTGTTAGTCTGTATTTGCAAAAAAGAAAAGGAGTACTTGTGGCACCTTAGAGACTAACAAATTTATTTGAGCATAAGCTTTCGTGAGCTACAGCTCACTTCATCGGATGCATTCGGTGGAAAATACAGTGGGGAGATTTATATACACACACAGAGAACATGAAACAATGAGTTTTATCATACACACTGTAAAGAGAGTGATCACTTAAGATGAGCTATTACCAGCAGGAAGGAGAGGGGGAAGGAGAAAAACCTTTTGTGGTGATAATCAAGGTGGGCCATTTCCAGCAGTTAACAAGAACGTCTGAGGAACAGTGAGGGGTGGGGTGGGCGGGAGAAATAACATGGGGAAATAGTTTTACTTTATGTAATGACTCATCCACTCCCAGTCTCTATTCAAGACTAAGTTAATTGTATCCAGTTTGCAAATTAATTCCAATTCAGCAGTCTCTCGTTGGAGTCTGGTTTTGAAGTTTTTTTGTTGAAGGATAGCCACTCTCAGGTTCTCAAAAACCAGTCGGAGAACACTTCAATCTCTCCGGTCACACGATTACAGACCTGAGTGAAGTGAGCTGTAGCTCACGAAAGCTTATGCTCAAATAAATTTGTTAGTCTCTAAGGTGCCACAAGTATTCCTTTTCTTTTTTGTTCTGAAGACGTATATGGGAGAAGCTATGCCCATGTTGGGCACTATTGATGTTAAGGTGGAGCTCAATGGACAGGCAGTTAAATTGCCACCGTTTGTGGTCAGAGGTAATTACCCAGCGTTAATGGGTAGGTCTTGGCTTAGGAAGATTCAGCTGAACTGGGCAGAAGTGCACTGAATGACTAAAGAAGAAACTGGTCTGACCGCTATACTAAGGAAACATGCTGCTGTTTTTGGAGAGGATCTGGGAAGTATGAAGGGAATTACTGTGACATTGAACATTAAACCTGACAGTCAACCAAAATATCTGAAAGCCAGAACTGTGCCATATGCATCAGGCCAAAAGTTGAAGCAGACCTGGAGCACCTGGTCACAAATGGAGTCCTACCAGTTACCCTTAGTCCAGGGGCAACTCCTATCATTCCAACAGTGAAGAAAAATGGCTCCCTCTGGATTTGTGGTGATTTTAAAGTCACTGTCAACCCGGTGTTGTGTGCAGAGCAATACCCGCTTCCCTGCATCGATGACCACTTCGCGGGCCTGACTGGGGACAAAAGTTCAGTAAGATTGATCTGAGTCAAGCATATTTACAGATGCATGTCGATGAAAAGTCCCAAGAGCTGTTGACTATTGTGACACATAAAAGGCTTTATCGATACTGTCACCTACCCTTCGGAATAATGTCTGCTCCCGCCTTGTTCCAGAGGGCTATGGACCAGATCTTGTGTGGCTTGCCAGGAGTCCAGTGCTAACTGGACGACATCTTGGTCACTGCACAAAATGAGGAGGATCACCTAAAGAATTTAGAGGCTACCCTACAAAGACTGGAAGAGTATGGCCTACGAGTCTGCAAAGACAAGTGTGAATTCTTCCAGCCCTCTGTTGAATATTTTGAGACACATTATTGATACTATGGGTCTTTGTAAAGCCTTTACAAAAGTTAAGGCTATTGTTGAGGCTCCCCCTCCTCGAAATGTTAGCCTGCTTTGCTCGTTTTTAGGACTATTGAACTATTATGGAAAGTTCATCTCACGGTTAGCCACATTGCTAAAACCACTTCACGAACTCCTTGGGCAGAACAAGGCCTGGAAGTGGACTGAAGCCTGTGATGTTGCATTTAACGAAGCTAAGGGTGCATTGCTAAATTCTGAAGTTCTAACGCACTTTGATCCATCCTTGCCCCTACAATTGGCCTGCGATGCCACCTTTATGGAGTGGGAGCGGTCGTGTCACCCATTATGCCTTTGGGAGAAGAGAGACCTATTGCTTTTGCTTCACATACTCTAAGCAAAGCTGAAACTAACTATGCCCAAATTGAACGTGAAGCATTGGGAATTGTTTTTGGAATTCGGAAGTTTCATCAGTACCTGTTTGGGTGGAAGTTTACTTTTTTCACAGACCATCGACCTCTGACTTCAATTTTGGGATCTCACACAGGCATTTCCCAATTAGCTGCTAGTCGTATGAAATGTCGGGTATTGTTGCTTTCAGTGCACACATATGAAATCAAATATCGGAAATCTACTCTGCACGGCAATGCGGATGGTCTCTCAAGGTTGCCTTTGCCAGTCAAACATCAAGATATTGCCCAGAAGGAAATCTTTTACTTTGAACAGGTACAGAATACACCCGTCACCCATACTTAAGTAAAGAAGGCAACTCGCATTGACCCAGTATTATCCCAAGTTATGGACCTGGTGATGCATGGAACATCTCGACGAACCTCTCCGGTCTCACCCGACCTTGTTACCTACATGTCCAGGAGGACAGAGTTATCGATCCAATCTGGTTGTTTGTTGTGCAGGAGACATATCATTATCCCACCACCACTGAGATCACAGATGTAAGAACAGCTACATTCTGGTTACTGTGGAATAGTGCACATGAAGGAAATTGCACGAAGCTATTTTTAGTGGCCTGGATAGGACAGTGCTATTGAAGAGAGGGAAAGAGCTTGTATGTCATGTCCGGATGTGAGGAATGTACCCCAGTGGGCACCCCTACACCCATGGGACAGGCCTGAAAACCCATGGCCACGTATTCACGTTGACTTCGCTGGCTCCCTTGAGGAAAGCATGTTCTTAGTGGTGGTAGATGCCCATTCTAAATGGCCAGAAGTCTCTATAATGCAGTCCACTACTGCAGAGAGTACTATCCAAAAACTACAGGGACTCTTTAGTCGTTTCAGTCTGCCAGAACAACTTGTGAGTGACAACAGACCGCAGTTCGTCTCTCAAGAGTTTCAAAATTTTATGAAGGCAAATGGGATACACCACATCACTTCAGCACCATATCATCCATCCACCAATGGATTAGCTCAAAGATTTGTGCAGACAATGAAACAAGCTTTGAAATCAGCAAGGGGACAATTATCCATTCAAAAGCGTCTGGACACCTTTTTACTATCCTACAGAAGCACACCTCATGCTACGACCCAGGCATCCCCGGCCTTTCTAATGATGGGACGACAGCTGCGCGCTTGCTTTGATCTGCTGAAACCTTCTGAACCCCAACAAATTGTGCAATGTCAGCAGCATGATCAAGTCATCAGGCGTGCACCCAGAGCAAAAGACCGAACCTTTAGCCTGGGACAGCCAGTTTTGGCTCGGAATTATACTTCTGGAGCTAAATGGATCCCTGCTATGGTCATCGCTCAAACAGGACCTGTTTCCTATACAGTCTGGACTGCAAAGGATCTCACCTGGCAGTGACATGTAGATCAGCTGTTGCCCAGTCATACCAGTCCTCAAGACACATCTTCAGTTGAGTTGCCTGACTTCATCGTTTCTGGCAAGACACCTGTTCCTGACTGTCCCCTTCCATTACTGCCAGCGGCTGAGATACCCCCCTGCCCGGAACGAGCTGATACCACATTCTCACCCATTCATGCTACGAACCCTGAGCCCATTATCAGCCCTGCATCCAAGATAGACACTTTCGGGTGCAACAACACCAGAAGTCCGCCGTAATCCACCTGGAGACAGAAGGCCTCCTCAGTGGCTGGATCTTTAGCTAGTGCAAACCCACAGTTACGGGGCAAAATAATCCCTGGGGTTTAGCGGGGAACAGAAGCAGTCTACCCTCCTTCTCTAGTTTAGTGTTTGTTTTATTTAGGGGATGTTCTTAGTAAGAAGGGGAGGAATATGTTGTGTATTTGGTTGTTGTGGTAGTAGAACCTTCTTGTTGCTATGGCAACTGAGTTAGATTATTTGGGGAAAGCCCAGCCACTTTTGGCTGGTTTTGGTTAGTTCAGTGTGTGGCAATAAATGGCTGCTTTTAAGGTTTAAAGCTCTCTGTGTCTCAAGTAATTTCTTCCTAAAACTGCTGCCCCTAAGGATACAACAGTAAACATTGTCACAGCTATATACAAGGTGGAACAGACTGTTAAGCATAAGAGGTTAACATGTGTTGCAGGAGATCACATAAAATGAAGTGGGCAGTTAACACCTCTGCAGTCCTAGAACACAGGAGAGTTAGTAGGTTACAAATTGTTGTAATGAGCCATAAAATCAGTAAACAAACTATAACATAAGAACATAAAATCCTGAGCTCAATGAAGTCAATGGCAAAACTTCCATTGACCTCAGTGGGGCCAGGATTTCACCCATCCTTTGTTATACATTTTGTATTTCCCTATAGTTAGAAAAGTCATCTTGCTGACTGACCCAGGTATGCGCCATTGTCAGTTTTGGCATTCCAAGGAGATATTACTATTGTCGATCAGAGTTCCTCCTCAAGGATGAATGTTGACCATCTTGGAACCTTCACTTCAGACCATTCATTAAAATTACCCTTCTTGAAGCTTCCATGTTCACGTGTGACAAAGTCATGGCCATTCACTATATTAATGCAATAGAAGGACATGGAGTGCTCCATTCTCCATGCCATCCACTTAAACAGAATTTTTACTGAAAAGTGATACTTTCTGTGGAGACTGTTCAAAATTGGGCATATGAGGGCAGTGTGGAGCATTTAAAAAGGGATGTTTATTGCTCCACAGTATTTACCTTTTTACTATTTTCAGTTTACATTTAAGTCACATAATCATCAAATCAGCAGTGTTCACCATTCCCTAATCCTTCCTTCCCCTAAATAAATATCAATAGGATTCTTTTCCTTAACAAAATCATAGTGAACCAATCCCTTTTACTAAGAAATAATTGACTTTTGGTTTACTTCAAAGGCTGGATCATTGTCCTCTCAGAGCTATGGCAGTAGCTAGGGAAATAGCTCTTCATTTTGCTTGTTAAGGTCTTATTTTACTCCTCATCACAAACCTTAGTTTTTAGGGACTCTTTATGCTATCAAAGCTTTCTATCTGTGTGACCTTAATTTCCAAGCTACAGCCCCCAAAATCTAGTCCATTGTATTTAAGCAATCCATTTTTATGAGGAAATAACTGATTTCAGATGTCTTTACAGGGTTCACAAAGTAATTCAGGCAGCAGTAGCAGTGCTTGTGGTCAGGTGAGTACTTTTTTCTCCAGTGTGTCTAAGTTTTTGTCCCAACTTTCCTCTGAGTACATGAGCACTAATGTACTTGTCATTCTATATACGCTCACCTAATTTTCACCTTTCATTCAGCGGTAAAGACTACTAGCCAGGGTCACTTCTGTTTCTAGACTACTTTTTTCCTTAGGCCCTAGCACAGTGCTGCAGTGTTTTCACTGAAAACACCAAAGAGAAAAATGTCTCTAAATCCCCCCAAAAAACTCATGATAACATTTGAATTGATATTTCTAAACAATTATATGTGTGACAACACTTGTATTATATGATCTTTAACGTTTATTTAACCATGGTCAAATGAAACCCTACTGGGCCATTAGTGTGGTGTATGGATTTTTTTTTACTGTTCATTTGATCGTTTACATAAAGACTGAAGCTATTTGAAATTATATTGATCTGTATTGACCCCCTCAACCAGCTTTCAATGCTGCTGCACAGTTGTTCAAAATACATAATACTTTTTAGCACCATGCAATAATTCAATTTTTAGTAATCATATAGTACTCAAGCCCATGTACTCTGACTGAATACTTCCCTGAGAACTCACACTCCATATGCACACAGCACATGGGCACATCAAACTCTTGTGTCACCCAGAGTTATCATTCATTTAAATCTACATATATGCCATTTAAAAAAAAATAGTTCTCTTATGGCTGCATTTACCCCATCAGGGCTCTGCTCTTGGGCTTCCACCTAGTGGAAGCCAGGGTAAATCTGGGCAGAATCTGTCCCAGGGAATTTTACCTTTGTGTAGGTGAATGGACTATCTTGTTACTTCTACAAGACAATAACTATCTTCTGGTTTTTTCACAGAGTTCATCCAATTGTGCAGGCAGCAAGACTATCGTTGCCCGGGTAAGCATACTTTCTTCATCATATTTAGGGGATTTTCTCTAGTATGCCTCTAAGAAAATGAACACTTGGTTTATTTACTTGAAGAGTAATTTTATTGTAAAGAGAGTTAGTTTTCGGAGAAGGCCTGATCTTGTAAGGTCCTGCTGCGGGGTTTGGGACACCCTTAATTTACATTCATCTTGCAGAATTGGGACATACTGAAATTAGTGGACATTAAACTGGAATAGAATTATTTCATTCAAACAGTGCTCAGGAACGCTGTACAGTTGTTGCACTCAACAAACATGGGAGGTGTGGACCTGGGAATTATGTACAAATAAGCCTTTATATTATAATTATGTATTATACCATTTAATTTATAGGCCAAAAGATCTTTGGATATCAGAACAAATAAAAATATAGTCCAAAATGAGGCATTGTGCCTGAGTGTACATGTCAAAATTTTCATGGGTTACTAGCTCATTTCATTGTCTTTTTACAGGATACAGTTCATGCTCTAAGCAGAAGCAGTTATAATGGACAGGTAAAGCAATACCTGTCATTTTTTCCCAGAATTTTGTCTCAGAGTAAAGCTGTTGTATTGCTAGCAGTTTTGAGGGTAGACATATGCTAAAGCTATGTCTACAGTACCACATATGCTGGGAAAATGTATGTTGTTCAGAGTTGTGAATATTCCACCCCCTAGCTGTCACCTAAACTAGTGGCTAGAGAAAGAGTACAAGGTCACTGGACCATATTCACCTGTTTCCATAAGATGTCTCCTGACAAGTAGTAGTTTTTCAGGATAAAAGACCCAAGGTGATATACGCCAAGAGAGTAGTATTCAGAGTCTCTTTTATGTGATGAACCCTCAGAACAGAATAAATATTGTTAATGACACAAAAAGCTCAGAGGCAGATCCATCCAGTGGAGACAGAGCACTTCCTGCTACAAGTGCATTGTAGATAGAATGTTATGTGTGTGCATATGCGTGGAGAACCCAATATGCACAATTGGCAAACAAGAATGCAAATCTGGCTTCTAAACCAGTATAGAACTACATTTTGGGGGAAATCTTCTTGTAAAATGATGGTGGTATAATTGTTCTCCCGGGGAAATTACTCATTTTTGTTTTCTTTACAGAATGAATCCTCTAGCACAAACAGCAGTAGTGCCAATGTCGAGGTAATAACACATTCTCTACTGAATTTAAAGTCTCCCCCCAAAGAGCTTCCTAGTGAATAAACATTCAAGTTTCAGAAATTACCTCCACTTGTGTTGTACAGTGAACATGGTTACATAGGAATTGAAGTTATTTGATGATGAACTGATTTGGAATGTCACCTTCTGATCAGATCTAAACTCCTACAGGAGTTCTCATCTTCCTTAGAATCTCCATCCTTCGTACTTCCACAGCTGATAAAAGCCTGTCTAATTATTATACTTACTCCATCGCTGGACATGAACTGTCTTTCATTTTGGCTATTGTTCAAAGAGAACTTTTAACAGAAAAACAATCATTCATTTCTCCTCCTGTTGTGGTGTAAACCAATCAACATCCACTGAACTTAAATTTTCAAAGAACCTTCATGTAAAGACTGCATAGTGTAAATTGCTGGAGTGAAGTAATACGAAAGAGACTGTGCATTCTCTGCTTACCCTACGCTTCACTAAGCAGTTAAGCACCGACTGGGGTCTTCTATTTTTTTTTTTAACCTTGAATGAAGTATGGCACTTAATCAAGTCTTTTCACAAGAAATTGACTCATTTCTGGTTTCTTTAAAGGGTGGAGCATTTATCTCATTCAACAATGCTTCCAATAGCCAGGTAAGACTACTTTAGGTTTCTCACTCTAGTTTAATGTGTTGTTCTAAGGTAGGGTTGTGGAATGAAGGGAAACACAATAGTGTTTTCACTCTCCTCTATTTTTGTTTTCATTCCATTAAGCAGGAAAGTACAAATAAAGTAAATATCTGTTCCTAAAACTGGACTATAGTTAAAGACGATCTTTTAAACTAAAATAACTGGTTTGTACCTCTTTACAGGGATTACCTTCAGGAGAAAATCAGTCTGGTGGAGATGTAAGTCCTGTTTTCCCCATAGTATTTACCACTTTCTTCCAGAAAAGTGAAAATAATAGATATCATTTGTATATCAGTTGTGCTGTGAGAAATATGTTCAAGAATTACTTTACTCTGAATAAAAAAAATACATGAAAATACTGGATGTTACTACTCTGCAATGGAGTAGTAGCACAAATGCTGCACTTCACAACGGGGAGCCATTACAGTAAATCAACACATGTGTAGCATAATGTAGTTCTCTCTCTCTCTCTCTCTCTCTCTCTCTCTCTCGCGCAAACTAGTCATGCATAATCACCAGAGGGTTTCCCATATGATGCAGGCACACTCCAGGTCTACATGCTCAGTCTGTAGGCACCATCTTTTCATATAATAATAGAGTTGTAGTTAGAACTTTATATTCCTGGTATCAGTCTAAGTGCCTAAAATACAAAGGCTGCAGCACACTCATGAGAAGATACTCCGAGGCATGGCCGTTTTTTGAACGGCACCTATAGTTGTGGCATGGGATATTTCATTGAAGACTTCCTTCAGTTTCAAACCATAACGATATTATAGTAATCCCCTATAAGAAATCACATCTGACAGAAAATTCAGTCTCATTCAACAACTTCCTTTTTCATTAATCAGAATGAAATAGCTTGGTCTCCTTGCAGAAAAAAAAATAGTGGCTGCTGTTTTGAAAATACTTGGGCTTTTAATCTTATTGTAGCCAGACTTTTGTGCTATGTATTAAGACCACATAGCTTATAGTAGTTGGCTCATGTAATGGTGGAATTCATACCAGTGCAGAGGGCCAGCACAAATAAATTTTAGGTTGCTTTTCCTCACAGACCTATAATCACAGAAGTTTTTTTAAAACACATTATACTTTGTTTACACTTTTGTCTGCTAGACTGAAGCAGTTATGAAATTTCTATTCTTCGTGTAGATACTTACAGATTATGATCAAATCATCCCTTAACCGTATCTCTTTTGATATCTATTTAGTTTGAGCACCTCGAGTCTTTCACTCTAAGGCATGTTTTCTAATCTTTTTAACCAGTCTCATGCCTCTTCTCTGAACCCTCTCAAAGTTTTTCAACATCCTTCTTGAATTGTGGACACCAGGCCTGTGTATAACTGAGCTAAGGTAGCTGAATGAAAGGAAACAAAATAAATGTTCTTTCATTTCATTTAGCAAGGATTTTTAGATAAAGTAGGTGACTCTGATTCACGGCTCCATTTTGTCCCATTTTATGTCCATGCAACTTTGTCTTTGTGAGATTACAGCAGTTTCAAACCACTTTCTCAGAATAGAGAGTCAAACCCTCATACCATAATTTAAAAACCATTTTACATGTGGGGGGAAATAACTGTTTCCATTTTTTTTTTTAAAACAGGGCTCACCTTCCTCAGAAGATGGATACAGAGTAAGCACTCTTCCCTTATAGCTTTTACTGTTTTCTTCCAATATGCAGCTTACATTGAAAATATGGATATCATTTTGATTAGGGCTGTTTGTGATATGAGGGATCTATAAGAGTTCCTTTAGTCCATACAAATATCTAAGAATATTGGACATTATAGTGAACTATAATAGCCTCATCAAATTTGAATAGAAGTATACAAAATACTGAATTTCCACTGTATTGCTTCGATTCAGCCTACCACTTAGAAACTGAATGTGTGGTTATTATTTAGATTTGGTCTAATAATTGGAATATTTCATTATTCAGAATCATCTGCCTTTAAAGGACCAGTATTTCTTTTTCAGTGCCAGGTAACTGAACACAGCACCCCATTGAAACCCAGCATAAATGAACACAACTCTACAGGAATCTCTGGCATGCACCTCCTTAAACCAAGTCTGAATTTGGTGCACAGATTCTGAGTTCTATAGACAAATCAAAAAGGCGAACTGTCATGCATACTCCTCCCGTACAGTTGTTGTTGTTTTTTTACCCCACCGCATAAAGTTATTTATGTAATATACTGACTAGCCAGGACTTCTACCCAAACCACACAGTCAACATTTATTAATGAGAACAGATAAGTAGTGCAGTTCTCTGGAATTTACCATGCTTTGAGAATCACAATGAATAAAATTGTTCTTTGCTTCAGATTTATCAAATTGTTCCTCATTGCCTGGATGTTTCTGAGAATGAATAACATGTCTTTCTGTTCTTTGTAGAGCTCTGCTGGGAAACAGAACAGCCCTGCCCTTTTGCTGCTATTCAGTGTTTTGAGTGCCTTTGCCATCTCTTCTTCAGTTGTGCCCAAGTGAACATGTGAAGATGTGACTGGAGACCACAAAGTGTATTCTGTAATAACAGATTAATTTTCTGTATAAAATTCTAGTCAACATTGAATATATAATTTGTTGGTTTGTTGTAATGTCATTATGTATGGTTAATATGCCACGCTTTTGATTAGTTCTACCTTTTTTAGTTTACAGTATATGCTGGTTTATTTTTCAGTATTTTAGACATCACTTGAAAAGGAGATATTGTGCCCTAACTATATGAATTTTTATTTCTAACTGATGTGATGAATACTTGATTTGAATCTGATCTAGTTGTAAATCCATCACTCAGATATCTGGAACCACATAGCTATTAACCGGGGTGGGGGGAATTGCAGATTGTCATGTTTGAAAGCTGAAGGCTCTCACTCGTCATTACATAAAATAAAGCCAATCCTGTAATTTGTATAAAAAGGCCTCAATGGAACAGAAAAGCAGTGTTGGACTATTACTCTTAATCTATTATAGTAATTAAACTAGAACAAAGTATAAATCTTGCAATGCAGAAATTTCTTATTGCAGTGAAACTTTTGGATATTTCACCTCTTCCATAAAAGGCCATTGAAGGCAGACATTCTGATACTTAAAATAGAACACCATGTTTCTAGACCAGTGGTTTTTAACCTTTTTTCATTTGCAGACCTCTAAAAAAAATTTCAAATTGGAGGTGTAGATCCTTTGGAAATCTTAGACATAGTCTGTGGACCACAGGTTGAAAACCACAGATCTGGACACACTCCACCTAAAGCTTTAGTAGAGAGTGTAGCCCAGAAGAGGCTATGGAAGGCTAATAACCTTGGAACTGGTGAAAACCCACCCAACTCGGGGAATGTTTGATAATTACTCTGGCTACTGAAACTGCTAGTATCTCTGTATCAGTTCTCTTTCAGCAAGTATTTTGCCTAAACTACGAGACCTGATTTATTGTCAAATTTAATCTCAAGAATGATATTGAGATCCATAAAATAGTATTGCTGTGCAGCAGACATAGTCCGAGAGAAACATCATCTTTGACTGGCAAGGATTTCAAGGAAACAAACTTTTACATATAGCATCTTTTAGCAGTGTTTTCCCTTGGAGCTCTGTTCAGAAGTGTTGCCTTTGAAAGGCTGGATATGGAATCTGGGAAGATGCAGATTACACCCAGAAAATGCAAATGCTAGTAGTTTTAAAATGTAACCTGTTCATACTCACTTTCAAGCAATAAATTCCTAGTAGCACGTAAAGGTGTTTAATAAATTACATCTTTATTGTATTGTCTCTAACAGATGTGTACAACTGTCCTAGTTCAAACAGAATGGATGTTTTAAGATAGGTTGAATGTTAACCACATGCACCTAAAACACTTTAAAAGAAATTAATCCAAGACCTATAGAAATTGTATGTAGTCTTAAAGCACTTAAAACTATATCCACACTGTAAACCTCCTGGGTAGGTACCTAGATGAAATCCTGTCCCCATTGAAGTTGATAGGAATTTTGCCATTGACCTCAATAGGGCCAGGATTTCACCCATTGCTGTTTTTTCCCCCTATGTTCTATACAGCGCACACTGTCAGCATTCCATAAACACTTAATATTATCAAACCAAATCCTGAAGTCATTACTCACTCAAAATGAGTTTTGCTTGAATAAGAACTCCTAGATTTGACCCATAGTGCATATCTTTAAAACAGATAACTATTTCATTGTATATATTAATCTAAAATACAATATGCTGTGTAGCGTTCATTTGCATAACTTTATTGAAGCAGTGCAATATCTATCATTGGGTCCATACAATGTCTTGCCATTCATCACTTTTCTGAGGTATAAAAAAATTAGTTTTTAAACTGTTTTTGGTATAATACTTGTGTGCAGTTTTATGTGAATTATGGAACTCATAACATATGATAACTAAGTGTGGGCAGAGTGAAAATGCAAGGATTGTAGGTATAAATAATGTGGACCTGAGAATTATGAGTTTGGGTGAAGTGATGTTTGAGAGAAAAATACCATCATTTCCCCTTATTACAAGGTTTTTCTAAAGTATTCACTGTATGGCTTTGTCTGCAAATCAATAGCAGGAACAAAGGTAACATGGGATAGTTGGAGTGAATCTCCACAGTAAATTAATAAGAGAAAAAGAGAGGCTTTATATAGAATATTGTTTTCCTTATTCTAATAAAACTTGTTCAGCTGTTAGAAATTTTCTGTAATTATTTTCCATTAGCACAAGACACCCACCAATAGATATGATCATCTGAAAAGTTTCTATAGTTAGCTGGGAGTTTTGGGCTGCAACTTCTATATGGGAAAGAAATTGAGTCAGAACTATTCTTTGGGTACAATGAGTATCAAGGCTACAACTCTAACAACCAGAGTATGCATGTGTCATGAAGAAAGCTGTGGAAATCAGTGGGACTTAAACTTTGCTCCAAGCACTTGCTAGAATTATTGTTTTCTATAGCACTTTTCAGAAGCATTAAAGTACTTTACAGAATTATAGACAAACCACATATACATGATCATGTCATTAAATCCGCTTGTGAATAGAGTAGCCATAACCCCATACAGCAAAATTGCACAATTTTAGATTGGGAAGTGAAGACTATTGAATTCAATTTAAGTGAGGGGAAGTAGATAGGCAAAAAGTAATTACCCAAACTGCAACTTGGCCATGACACCAGGGCTTAGATCTTTCTTCTTGCCCACCCCCCCAAAAAAGCAGCCATGTGCTGTTTAATAAGTGGTCACATCCTTGGTTTTGTGTTATCTGAAATATGGCATTTCCTGTCCCTTAACAACATAGTAGGACATTTGCTCAGTACTATCTTAGAAAAAGTTTGCAAACCTTTCCCACTGTCTGACACTGAGAACTTCAGTGTTGACTGGCTGTTTGCTGCTGCTGACGCTTTCTAGTGTCATCTACTGTACTCTGTTAAAGAGATGGATTATTACGTTGTCGGTATCGGCTGGCCCACTGTACAAATACCAACAGTGTTAATGCTGGTAGAGCTGAATCAGTACTAGCAACAGTGAGAAATCTTTCTAAAACTTCCTTTAGTGTGCACACAACTAGAAGAAAAGTGTTAGCTTGAAATTTTAGGAAATCAGTCAGACTTTGACTGCACAAAGTTTAACTGATGGCTTATGGCTGATGTTTTAGGTGTATTTCTTTCAGCCTCTCTTTTATGATTTCTTCCCATTAAATCTACAATTTATTTCCTCCTTCTCCTTTTATCCCTGCTCCCCAGAACAATTTAAAAGGTGGAATCAGGTTTGCCAAACGTGGCATATTTGTGAGGCCAGACTGGTTTTTCCTGTTCAGCATGGAATTTCAGTTCAGTAGTTCAATCTTTTTTTTTTTTTATTAAAAAAAAGCAAAAACTATTTCACCCTTAGTTGCACAGTTTTGCATATTACACATTTACAAAGTCTGGGATTTTTTTCTATGCAAAAGAGCTTGTTACTAACTGTGCCTTCAATGCTAAACCTTATTTTCTTGAATTACGATGCTGAGCATGCGTAAGCACCCTGTGTGTCACCCTTTACACATGGGCAAGTGAATCATTTGATTTTATTATGATGTTAAATGCTTACTGCTGTGGAAAGCATACCACAAACTATCGTTCCTATGAACTGGAGGCTTCCGTCCAAACAGAGGAGACAACACACAATGGACAGAGAGAGGAAGGTTCTTCCTTAGCTTTTAGAGTAGCAGCCGTGTTAGTCTGTATTCGCAAAAAGAAAAGGAGTACTTGTGGCACCTTAGAGACTAACAAATTTATTAGAGCATAAGCTTTCGTGAGCTACAGCTCACTTCATCGGATGCATTTGGTGGAAACTTTTTCCACCAAATGCATCCGATGAAGTGAGCTTTCCACCAAATGCATCCGATGAAGTGAGCTGTAGCTCACGAAAGCTTATGCTCTAATAAATTTGTTAGTCTCTAAGGTGCCACAAGTCCTCCTTTTCTTCTTCCTTAGCTTGTATTTTTTCTTTTTCAGTTTAACATACTGGGGCACGGCCAGGTCACTGCGTTTACAAAGTTCTTATTCAGGGGTGAAAGTAACACTCAATGCTTACCGGTATGGGGGCGGGCGCCTCCAGCCAGCGCATCTGCGCTCCTGGCCCGCGCCGCCTGGGGCTCCAGTGGCGATTTAAAGCACTTTAAGCAGGGTCCTTTGGCAGGAACCTAGGGGTCTGGCAGGGCCGCCAACAGGGGGCACAAAAGGGGCAGCTACTGCTGGCCACTTTTTCCCGGTACGCGGTCGGGGCCTGTACTGGGTTACTTTCACCCCCTGATCTTCTTACAACGTGGGTTACATTTTCTTTCCTCCGCGCTGACTTTCCATCACTCTCCCAAGGCCATGTCCTCCCCTCCCTGGCTCGGAGCATTGTTCCCCTGCACGCTGACTCACAGGGTTTGGCACAGCAGATGTGTGCTTGGCCTGCCCCCTCTTCTGTATCATAGAAGGTCAGGGATGGAAGGGACCTCAGGAGGTCATCTAGTTCAACCCCCTGCTTGAAGCAGGACCAATCCCCAATTTTTGCCCCAGATCCCTAAATGGCCCCCTCAAGGATTGAACTCTTACAATGTCTTCCCCCACAGGTACTATCACCAGAATCATCCTGCCCCTGCCCCTCTCTGCCCCAACACCTGTCTGACTGCTGGGGACTGACCTCACAGCGCATTGCCCCCCATCACCCCGAGATACCGACAGACCCCTGTGCCCCAAACACCCCCACGTACACACATCGCACCTAGCTCTGGCTCCTGTTTTTGACGCTGCCCTAAACCGTCTCCTTCCGCAGCGCTGGGGTAGCAGCGGCGGGCTGGCCGGGCCGGGCCGGGCCGGGCCGGGCCGGGCCGAGCCGGGGCGGGGCAGCCCAGTCCAGCCCCTTCCCGCGGCGCACGAGGCCAAGCCGGGGGCGAGCGGGCTCGGACCGAGCCGAGAGCTGAGCCAGCCACGCCGCACGCCAGGTCCTGGGAACGGAGCAGGCGGGGCAGCGGCTGCAGCCGAGGCCTTTGTGGAGCTGGACCGAACGGGACTGGGGCACCCGGAAGCGCCTGCACAGCGCCGGGCGGGCGGCTGCAGCGAGGGGGCGCCGGGGGCACCCCGAGCCGGCGGCGAGGGGCTGGCAGGGAGCGGGGCCGTGCTCCCAGCGCGGGAGGTGAGACGTTTCCTGGTTTCGGGGCGGGGGCTCAGCTCGGTCAGGGCCGGTACCGGGTAGCCACGGGACTGAGGGGCCAGGCATGGGATTGGGGTAGCCCGGGAAAGGGGCTATATGGGGGCAGGGTACGGGTTAGGGTGACCTAGGGGAGGAGAGGGGGGAGATGTATCGGGGGGGCAGGATATAAGATTGGGGTAGTCCCGGGGAGGAGAGGGGATATACGGGGGTAGGGCACGGGATTGGGTTAGTCCCCAGGGAGGGAGAGAGGGGCTGTATGGGGAGGGGGCAGGGCACGGAATTGGGGTAGCCCCGGGGGAGGAAGACGGGCTGTATGGGGGATAGGACACAGGATTGGGGTAGCCCCTGCTCGGGGAGAGGTGAGAGATTTATAGGGGGGGTGACGTGTGTAAGTGGGGGGTAGGTTATGATATTGGGGTACCCCAGGGGTAGAGGATAAATGATGGTTTGAGGAACAGGGAATTGTGTGAAACAGTCAGGGAGAGGATGATGTGAGACCAGGAAGCAAAAAAACATGGACAGCAGATGTTTCTCAGTTCTGGATGATGAAATCCCAGTTGACGCTCACCTGTCTTGGATAGTTTCTCTGATTCACAGCAATATAAAATACACATCCTTCCAAGTAGCACATAAATTAAACCACATTTAACACAGTATTAGGCATATTTTATAAGAAATATGTTGTAACATTAGAACTTTGTATGGGGTTTTTGAGATCAAAATTTTTACAATCTATGTCAAGCAAACAGAAAATGAAGACGACAAAGGACACAGTAGGGCAAGAGTAAACAAAGATACTGAGAGTTGCATTATATTTTGAATGAAGCTCATAATCTATATTTTTAATTGAGAATGTGGCAGATCAGGGTATATAGTATGGGAAGGGAGGTCACTTGTGGAAAGCAAGGGGAAAGCAGTGACTTTTGAGGAAGAATTTGGAGGACACAGAACATTTGGTACAATGAAAGAAGGATGTCATTTTGAGCAATGTGAAACACTCCACATACAACAGACTATTCAAAAGTTAAGCTTCCACAACAATGTCAATTCATCTGCATTGTACAGAGGTATAACTTTATTTGTAATTACTGTTTTTTGCTGATAAGCACCTGTGGGTTTGACTTCATAGCAACAGTTAACTCGAGTGAGAGTGGCCACGCTGTGAAACAGCATTACACAGAATGGTTGTATTAGCAGTTATTCGTTGTGCTAAACCAGTCTGTAGCTGCATCCCCATTACTAGCTCAGTTTTCAGCAGCACTCATGATTCAACCCATAACCTTGCAAGCTAGCTTGAGTTTAAAGCACTCCTTAATTCAAATTGGAGGTTTTTGTGTGTGGACAGGAGTTGGGATGGGGGCAGTACTTGAGTTATACTTGGGACTAACACTGTAGTGAAGACAAGCCTTATGTATGTATTTATATTTGAGGTGGGGCCTGAACCAAAACCCAGAACTGAAGACCCCCCAAGTTTGGGGGAAATTCATATTAGGATCTGAATTTTGCAGCTGAGGCCTGTCTCTACAGTGATATATACAATGAATAGTACAGTATATGCACTGTTTTTTATAGAAGGAAAAAAAAAAAGGGAGAGAAAAATGTGATACTGTATGCCTTACTGCCTATGTGGCAGACAGGGTTTGGCTTGATAACTGTTATGTCAATATAAAACTTTTGCACCAGTGTGCATGTACAGTAATTCTAAATCTCATAAACACTATTGATATTAGTCAACTCAATGACTTCCTCAATTTCCTACATAAAGGAACACTGAATGTTTACAGGTTCAATATTTGATCTTGCTTAATAATCATGTAACTTGTGAGATCTTATTTCTGGGATCTACATTTGTGTGTAAGAGGTGAGGTAGAGAAGGAACTGCAGATTTAACCTTGGGTAACTTTAAATATGTCATGCAATACTTGAGGTTCTCAATTTCCATTCTTGTTGCACCCCAACCCTCTGCCCCAGCCCTGAGGTCCCTCCCACACTCTGAACCCCTCGGCTCCAGTAACGCCCACCATATTAATTTTGTTATGTGCACAAATATGAAGGTGATGTGTCACACATCACTTCCACACATCACCTCCATATTGGTGCGCATAAAATTCATTCCACACGTGTGGGAAAAATTAGAGGGAATACTGGTCCCCGCGCTGCTAGGTTTTCTACAAATACTTAGGAAGAGACAGCTGTTGCCCCAAAGAAGTTACAGTAGTATTTGAAACTATGCACAGGCAAGTGAGGATATCATTGGACTCCTTGTCAGACATCAGCGATATTGGAGTATTCCACTTCGATGTGCCAGAGTGTCAGTGGCATACCCTCCCAATTCTTGAAGGGGCCCTAACTCTTAGCCACAGAAGACTATCTAATTGAAGCAGAGTTGAGAGGGATTCATAGAGAGAGGGAATTTTTAGCAAATAAGTTTTCTTGTGTAACTATCCTGTGGAGAATTTTTTAAAAATGCATTTTCTGGTACTCAGTCATTAGCAGCATGCTTGTAAAAAGGGGAAATGTAGTATTGTGCTCTGGGAGTTTGGTAGCTGTGCTGGAACAAGATGGAATCATCGTGTTTTTTGTACTGGATGCATTTTATATTCCCATCATGAAAATATTCAGTTGTATGTTTTTATTTTTTGTTTTAGTTTTTTTTAAACTCCTTAACTGCATAGAAAAAGTAGAAAAGCTGCCCTTAGGAAAGCTCCTATTGAAAACAAAGCTTTGTTGAATGAGCAGGTTGTTCAGATTCTACAAGTGGAGAGAAACTTTGCTAGAGCATTTTTTTATTTAATGTGAAAACATTGCTAAAGAAAGTAAGTACCAAGAGAAATACAGCTTGTTTTACGGTATTGTCTATAAAGTGCCTTACAAAGAGAATGAGTCACAAACAGAAAAATAAAAGAAAGTGACTGAGGTGAGATTTGAAATGATAAAATGATTTAATGGTTTGGATGGAAGAAGTTCCAGCTATATGAAGAAGCACAGTTGAAAGTGTGCCTGACAACTGTGGAGAGTTAATAGGAGGGGACAGAGAGGAAACCAATGTTGATTTGAGTGTGGTTTGAGAGTGGAGCAAGTCTGTGGAGAGGTTTTTAAAACAAGAAGCATAGTAATTGGGATTAGTCCAAGTGAAATTATTTACAAAACCATTGTGACTTTGCACATGTAGTATAGAGACTACATATGGGAAAAAATATCATTTTTCTGACTCTTACTATTTAGTAAAGTTTGTGACATTTAGGAAGTGTTAATGGATATCTACATTTCAGCACATAAACTAGTTCAACAATACTTTTTGGTAGACTTTTAGTTATTAAGAATTTCTGTGCATTCTAATTGCCATCTGTGTACTGCTTCTCACTCACAGAATATTTTACTACCTTTAGATATACTTTAGAAGTGTCAATTAATCGCAGTTAACTCACGCGATTAACTAAAAAAATTAACTGCTATTAAAAAAAATTAATTGTGCTGTTAAACAATAGACTACCAATTGAAATTTATTAAATATTCTGGATGTTTTTCTACATTTTCAAATATATTGATTTCTGTTACAACACAGAATACAAAGTGTACAGTGCTAACTTTATATTATTTTTGATTACAAATATTTGCACTGTAAAAATTATAAACAAAAGAAATAGTATTTTTCAATTCACCTCATACAAGTACTGTAGTGCAGTCTCTATCGTGAAAGTGTAATTTACAAATGTAGATTTTTGTTGTTGTACCTAACTGCACTCAAAAACAAAACAATGTAAAACTTTAGAGCCAATAAGTCCACTCAATCCTACTTGTTGTTCAGCCAGTCGCTAAGACAAACAAGTTTGTTTACATTTACGGGAAATACTGCTGCCTTTTTCTTATTTACAGTGTCACCTGAAAGTCAGAACAGGCGTTACGTGGCACTTTTGTAGCCGGTGTTGCAAGGTATTTACGTTCCAGATATGCTAAACATTTGTGTGCCCCTTCATGCTTCAGCTACCATTCCGGAGGACAGGCTTTCAAGATGACGATGTTCATTAAAAAAATAGTGGGTTAATTAAATTTGTGACTGAACTCTTTGTGGGAAAATTGTATGTCCCTTGCTCTGTTTTACCTGCATTCTGCCATATATTTCATGTTATAGCAATCTCGGATGATGACCCAGCACGTGTTGTTTGATTTACGCACACTGTCACTGCAGATTTGACAAAATGTAAAGAAGGTACCAATGTGAGATTTCTAAAAATAGGTACAGCACTCAACCCAAGGTTTAAGAATCTGAAGTGCCTTCCAAAATCTGAGAGGGACGAGGTGTGGAGCATGCTTTCAGAAGTCTTAAAAGAGCAACACTCAGATGCGGAAACTACAGAACCTGAACCACCAAAAAAGAAAATCAACCTTCTGCTGTTGTCATCTGACTCAGATGATGGAAAATGAACATGCATCGGTCTGCTCTGTTTTGGATCGTTATCGAGCAGAACCCGTCATCAGCATGGATGCACATCCTCCGGAATGGTGATTGAAGCATGAAGGGATATATGAATCTTTAGCGCATCTGGCACATGTAAATATCTTGTGACGCTGGTTCTCACTTTCAGGTGATATTGTAAACAAGAAGTGGGCAGAATTATCTCCTGCAAATGTAACCAAACTTGTTTGTCTGAGTAGTTGGCTGAAGTAGGACTGAGTGGACTTGTAGGCTCTAAAGTTTTACATTGTTCGATTTTTGAATGTAGGGGTTTTTTGTACATAATTCGACATTTGTAAATTCAACTTTCATTATAAATAGATTGCACTACAATACTTATATTAGGTGAACTGAAAATACTATTTTGTTTTTTTCAGTGCAAATTTGTAATCAACAATAAATATCAAGTGAGCACTGTACTCTGTAGTCTGTGTTGTAATCAAAATCAATATATTTGAAAATGTAGAAGACATCCAAAAGTATTTAAATAAATGGTATTCTATTATTGTTTAAGAGTGCAGTTAATTGTGATTAATTTTTTTAATTGCTCGACAGCCCTAATATACTTTATTGAACCTGTAGATCTTGTGCAGAATGGCTTACTGATACACTCAGCTGCTGTAAAAGACTTAAGGAATATAACCATCATACAAAAAATTTTAGTTTTGTTGTTTTAACTAGCCTGTATTCCTGTTGTTTAATATGGGCAGAAGAGTAAAGCGTCAGAGTTGGACTGGAGTTTAGGAAGAAAGAGAAGGCACATATAACATTGTACAGAGAAATAACATTTGAAAATGGGTGCTTCAAATTGTATGTACCAGTAGCTTCATATTCTGTGCATTGCATCAGTTTTTAGTAGAATTCAGATAGGTTTGCTTCCACTCAGTTTTTCTTGTTCGTTTTCCCTTCCTTGTTTGCCAAAGTCTTGTTGTTAACATTTCCCTCTGTAGTATTTTTGTCAACTGTGGCATTAACAACTCAGTTCATTTCCCTCTTTTGTCTTCCATTTTCAGGAAACGCAAACACAGGTGGTATGCACAAACCTGTTTAACTTGAAAGAATTTACAAACTTTCACCTTATTTATTACCTCTCTTTTTAATATCTTTTGGTGGGGTGCAGAACTTGAACCATAGTTAAGCTTACCCTCTGCATTTACTCAGGTCCTGAATCTTCAGTTCTCTACAGTTTCACTTTTTGCAGAAATGCAGGTGTCTTGATTAAATGTTTTCGTGTTTTGATTTTTTTTTCTGTGCAAAAAGACATTGATAGTCAAATGTACTAACATTCCATTGGAGCAGAACATCCTGTCAGTCAATGCTTATGTTCTAAAAAAGCCTCAACCCTGAAAATTTCAAATTAATTTAGTTTTTAGCTCTCCTGAGTGCAGTTTATGTTAGCAGATAATTGTCACTGTGAAGGCTGAAAATGTAACAATAAGAACAATTTGACACTGTTTTATTTATTTTCAAATTTAACTTTCAGTAAAACAAAAAAGAAAAATAGATAAGATAGTAACAAAAGATATTTTCTTGCCAAACATAATTATGAATCTGTACAAAGTAGTTTAAACATTTACTTCAGCTCTCTGTTACGGCACATGAAACAATGTTAACACAAACTTTGTGTTTACTCTCTATGTTGTTGTTTGTGATATACAGCCACAGACTAACACCCTAATTTTGCAAGCTGTTACTGGTGGGCGAAAACCTGTAGCTGCATGGAGTCCCAGAGTCTGTGTTGCAGGATTAGAGTCTAAAATGGAAATAAATATGCCTTCACTATTCTTTTTTTAAATGTCTCTGGTTCAATCAATACTGGAACATTTTGAGAATGCATCAGTGATTGCCAGCGTTAAGTGCACCCTTATGTGTAGACAGAATTTTATGAAGATGTCACCAGCATGCTTTAGTTCTACAACTGTAATACTTCCAGACTGAATCGGAGAGATGCTGACCTCGTGCAGTTCACATTGCCTAAGTCCCTAAGGACTTGCTCCTCAAAAGTACAGTGTGCCTGCAATTCCTGATGAGGCCTTTGGGAGATGTAGACTCTAAAATTGTGAATTAATTATTTTAAATCCCAGGGCTAGACAGACAATAACAGTTAAAAGAATTGCAAATGGATGATATCTAATAATAAAAGTAAGAAATAATGATGTAATATGGGAAGAATAGAGCAATAATATTCATAATCTTTGTAGGGCTGCTTTTGAGTACTGTATTAGTCATTTTATAACTGAGAACACTCAGATTTTTCTCAACTTGTAGTGATAACAGTCTGACTTTTACAAATGCTTAATATCAGAATGTGAAAATCACAGTTGCATTGGAATTTGTAACAAATTCATTATTTAAATCTACTTATATAATGTTTTTGGGACTCAAGAGAACACAAAATATAGTTACTGCTACTAAACCTACATGCTCTGTTTTGAAGTTTTTCACAACTACCGTAGAAGTTTTGTGTCTTTGTAATCTTTCTACATCTAATTTAATGTTTCTGATTTCAGTAAGACTGAGACATTTTTGTTAATTGGCTGAGAAAATATGAATCAACAGAAGTAGTAGTATGATGATTAGTGTTGGTAGCTCAGTTGGCAGGAAACTTCATGGTAAATCAGTTAGTTTTATTTAGTTTTATTATAGTCATTTGTGACTTTAACTGACCCCTTTCTGCTTCACACGACTTGTTAGTTAGCATGAGTGGTTACTTGTATTATACTTTGCCTGTTCCTCTGTGTAATATAGAATCATAGAACTGAAAGGGACCTCGAGAGGTCATCTAGTCTACTCCCCTGCTCTCAAGGCAGGACTAAGTATAGTCTAGACCATCTCTGTCAGGTGTTTGTTCACCTGCTCTCAAAAATCCCCAATGATGGAGATTCCACAACCTCTCTAGGCAATTTATTCCAGTGCTTAACCACTCTGACTGTTAGTAACTTTTTCCTAATGTCCAACCTAAACCGCCTTTGCTGCAATTTAAGCCCATTGCTTCTTGTCCTATTCTCAGAGGTTAAGAAGAACAATTTTCCTTCCTCTTCCTTGTA
Source organism: Dermochelys coriacea (assembly GCF_009764565.3). NCBI lineage: Eukaryota > Metazoa > Chordata > Testudines > Dermochelyidae > Dermochelys > Dermochelys coriacea. The sequence continues at coordinate 71,065,426 of NC_050075.1, read as the reverse complement.
ACAACCTTTTATGTACTTGAAAACTATTATCATGTCCTCTCCCAGTCTTCTCTTCTCCAGACTAAACAAACCCAATTTTTTCAGTCTTCCCTCATAGGTCATGTTTTCTAGACCTTTAATAATTTTTGTTGTTCTTCTCTGGTCTTTCTTCAGTTTGTCCACATCTTTCCTTAAATGTGGCACCCAGAATTGGACACACTACTCCAGTTGAGGCCTAATGAGCATGGAGTAGAGCGGAAGTATTATTTCTCGTGTCTTGCTTACAATACTCCTGATGATACATCCCAGAATGTTTGTGCGCTTTTTTTTTTTTTTTTGCTACAGTGTTACACTGTTGACTCATATTAAGCTTGTGATCCACTATGACCCCCAAATCGCTTTCCGCAGTACTCCTTCCTAGGTAGTAATTTCCCATTTTGTATGTGTGCAGCTGATTGTTCCTTCCTAAGTGGAGTACTTTGCATTTGCCCTTACTGAATTTCATCCTATTTACTGAGACCAGTTCTCCTGTGTGCCCAAATCATTTTGAATTTTAATCCTGTCCTCCAAAGTACTTGCAATCCCTCCCAGCTTGGTATTGTCCACAAACTTTATAAGTATACTCTCTCTGCCATTATCTAAAACATTGATGAAGATAGTGAACAGAACCAGACACAAAACCGATCCCTGCGGGAACCCATTCATTATGCCCTTTCAGCATGACTGCAAACCACTGATAACTACTCTCTGGGAACAATTTTCCAACCAGTTATGCACCCACCTTATAGTAGCTCAATCTAGGTAGTATTTTCCTAGTTTGTTTATGAGAAAGTTATGCAAGACAGTATCAAAAGCCTTACTAAAGTCAAGATATACCACTTCTACCACTTCCTCCAATCCACAAGGCTTGTTACCCTGTCAAAGAAAGCTACCAGGTTGATTTGACATGATTTGTTCTTGACAAATCTATGCTGACTGTTACTTATCACTTATCATTATCTTCTAGGTGTTTGCAAATTGATTTCTTAATTATTTGCTCCATTATCTTTCCGGGTACAGAAGTTAAGCTGACTGGTCTGTAATTCCCCGGGTTGTCCTTATTTCCTTTTTTATAAATGGGCATTATATTTGCCCTTTTCCAGTCTTTTGGAATGTCTCCTGTCTTCCATGACTTTTCAAAAATAATTGCTAATGGCTCAGAAATCTCCTCAGTCAGCTCCTTGAGTACTCTAGGATGCATGTAATCAGGCCCTGATGACTTGAAGACATCTAACTTGTCTAAGTAATTTTTGTCTTGTTCTTTCCCTATTTTAGACTCTGATCCTGCCTCATTTTCACTGGCATTCACTATGTTAGACGTCCAATCGCCACCAACCTTTTTGGTGAAAACAGAAACAAGGAAGTAATTAAGCACCTCTGTCATTTCCACATTTTCTGTTATTGTCTTTCCCCCCTCATTGAGTAAGGGGCCTACTCTGTCCTTGGTCTTCCTCTTGCTTCTAATGTATTTTTAGAATGTTTTCTTGTTACCCTTTATGTCCCTAGCTAGTTTGATCTTACTTTGTGCCTTGGCCTTTCTAGTTTTGTCCCTACATACTTGTGTTATTTGTTTATATTCATCCTTTGTAATTTGACAGAGTTTCCACTTTTTGTAGGACTCTTTTTTTTAAGTTTTAGATCATTGAAGATCTCCTAGTTAAGCCAAGGTGGTCTCTTGCCAACTTCCTATCTTTCCTACGCAGTGGGATAGCTTGCTCTTGTGCCCTTAATAATGTCTCTTTGAAAAACTGCCAATTATCTTCAATTGTTTTTCCCCTTTGATTTGCTTCCCGTGGGATTTCACCTACCAACTCCTTGAGTTTGCCAAAGTCTGCCTTCTTGAAACTCATTGTCTTCATTGTGCTGTTCTCCCTCCTACCATTCCTTAGAATCATGAACTCTACCATTTCATGATCACTATTACCCAAATTGCCTTCCACATTCAAATTCTCAACCAGTTCTTCCCTATTTGTGAAAATCAAATCTAGAACAGCCTCTCCCCTCATAGCTTTCTCCACCTTCTGAAATAAAAAATTGTCTCCAGTACATTCCAATAACTTGTTGAATAATCTGTGCCCTGCTGTGTTATTTCCCCAACGGATGTCTGGGTAGTTGAAGTCCCCCATCACCACCAAGCCCTGTGCTTTGGATGACTTTTTTAGTTGCTTAAAAAAAGCCTCATCCCTCTCTTCTTCCTGGTTTGGTTGTCTGTAGTAGACCCCTACCATGATATCACCCTTGTTTTTTACCCCTTTTATCCTTACCCAGAGACTTTCAACAAGTCTGTCTCTTATTTCCATCTCAACCTCAGTCCAAGTGTATACATTTTTAATATATAAAGCAACACCTCCTCCCTTTTTTCCCTGCGTGTCCTTCCTGAGCAAGCTGTACTCTTCTATACCATATTCCAGCCATGCATAATGTTGTCATGCGTATATAATGTCACAATGCTTTCTCTTTTACCTTTTCATTTGGGCACTCCTTGTTTCAGTATTCTCTTCTTTCACTCACCACTTCTCTTTTTAATATTCCTGAAACAGTGTTTCTCAGATTGTAAAGCTGGCCTTTCTGGAGAAATTGTTTGTAGGTGAGCTGTAGTAGTGTGGGAAGAGGAATACAACAATTCAACTTGAACTATTCAAATCTAATGGAGGATATTGAATCATTTTGGATAATCAGAACACTGTCAGTGTGACTGATAGACACAGGAGCAAGGAGCCCAGAGTCAGATGACTGAAATTTGGATTATCGTGGTCGACTGTAGTTGTTTTTGTTTAGTTCTTGCCAAAAATAGAACCCAGGGTTATTTTGAAGGGACTCCTCCATATATGATTTCTCTGTCTGTAGAGGCCAAATTGAAAATGACCTAGCAAAAAAGGATCAGCCTGTCTCCATTCACATCACTGAGATACATTTCCCAGAACAATTTATCTTCTAATTTTTCCCCACCGAATACTTGTGTAACAATAAAAAACAGGTTTGCAGCGGGAGAGGGCTCTCAACTTTTTCAGCGTTTCAGAAAGAAATGCTGTGAGAGGTAGCAGAGCTGAACGCAGAGTATTGGCCTTCCTGCTAGACAGTGGGCCAAATGTTCATTCCTGTGGAAAGTGTAAGTAAATAAGCTTTGTTTTGGGGGTTTTCTGTGAGGATTAGGGTAGGACAGAATCTTATTCCTTCCTAAGTTGTATATCACCAGTGGAAGTGCTCACATTGCTACTGCAGCAACTGCCACAGCCTTTGCACTCTCCCTCCAGTTGAAGTTGGCAAGTCATGGAATTGCTGCTGATGCCCCAGCTTTCAAAATCCCTTGAGTGGTATGGTATGAGGAGTCATCACATAGCATTGTTCTGTGGCACGCAGGAGGGGCTAAATTCTCCTGTGCAGCATCTTTGCAACTGGGACTCAGTGGAACAGTGCTGGTTTTGCTGCTCTTGGAGCTTTCTGCAGATCTTCTACAGGAATTGCCTTTAGTGAGCAATGTGTAGCTCACCAAAACTGGATAGAGTAAACATAAAATACTTGATGAGGCCATACTACTTGGACATGAAGCTGCTGCTGAGTCCCTCCTTCCTAAAGGATGTTGGGGACCTTTTGAAGGGCCACTTCTGGGAAATTCTGTGGAGGATTCCAGCCTCCTGATGCTCCTGCAAAGGGAGCTGGGGGAGTGGGGCTACTGAGACCAGTGCAGCATATGGCAAAGGAAGAAAGATATGATTTTAACACTTGTTGATATCCTAGTGTAGATAATGTATTTTGTAGTTTTAGCATGTTAGTTGGTTGAGGTAAACCCTGGCGGGAGCCTGGTTTTCCCACAGCCAGCTAATGTATTAAAACTGCAAATTGCCTTGTGTATGCTAGGATGTTTACACAGGGTTAAAAACACACTTTTTTTTTCCTCATGAAGACAAAGTACCTATGCCAACAAATTGCTAGGTTTGATTAGCCACTCCCTCTGACTTAGGTGCTGCTGGCAGCCACTGCCACTTTAATGTCTTGCAGAGTGCTGAGCACTCCAGCCTAGCAAGTCACCTAAGCATATGCTTGACTCCAAGCATACGAGTAGTCCCACTGAAGCCAATGAAACGATTCAGATACTCAAAGTTCAGGACCCGTTTATGTGTTTCAGTGGATTTAAGTCCCAAGTTTGTACTAAGTTGTATAAGCTGATACGTTATCTCTCTGGAAAAGAATGAGGAAAGACGCAAAGCTAATAAACTTACTGGGGAGTTGCAAAGTTAAATGGGTGGGTGATTTGTTGGAATATGTAAGTTCATTTGTTACAGAATTCCTGGCATGTGACTATTCTGATATATAGCACCAGCCCTACACCCTAGAATTCAATGTGATTATTGTGTACAAGCCATGGTTGCTGAACACTAATGAGGCCACATTTCATGGAATCTATTCTGAATTCAACTCTTAACTCAGAGAGCAATCTTTTCTCTACATCACTGACCATACTTAGTTTATTTTGCATCATTTGTAAAACTCTGTGGCTTCTTCAGGGAATTATGAAATACAAATTTGACATTCTACTGCTACTACCTTTTTGAGGCACTTTATCCTGTTTAAAAATCTGCTTGGAAGCGGGGGAGAGAATTGGTTGAAAAAAAATGACCCAAGGATTTGAGATCAATTTTAAGGAGGCAAGCTTAAATCACACCATCTTAAAATTTCTGTTTTCCGAATCATGGCAGTTAATGAACAGAAGATTGTACTACAAAACAACATTTCTGTATGTATTTTTCACATTTGTCTAGTGTATGTTTGTTTGTTTTGTTTTAATGGAAAAGCTTTTGTGATGGTATTTGTGATGCTGAATATTAATTTGACAATCATCCTGGCTAAACCATTAGTGCTATTTTTAAATTACTTAATATATTGATGTGTTTCAATAAATGGAAATCTCAGAGCACTGTTCAAAACTCCAGCTGTAGGGATGACCTATATTTCAATATTCCATTGCTAGTTCACAGAATATAGAAGTTCACAATCAAAGGATTCTGCAAAGGTCTTTATTCTAATTTTATGAATTTATTTCAGAGGAATTTGGTTCAGAAGCATTTTGATTATGAGTTTTAAAAGTGTGTATTTTAGGAGAAACACATATTCTCTTTAACCGTCTAATGGTGATTGTGTAGCCAGATCCCCAACACTCCTTGTTAAAAGAAAGGATGGGCACGGTAGAAGGTAGGAGGAATTTTTTGCTGTGAATGAAAATTGGCAAAGTTCTCATATTAATATGCAAGATCACCTTTACCAAAAATCGAAGAAGAAAATATGGTGGCTTGGAATTCATACAATGTAATACAAAATTAATTTCATACAGTACTACTGGGTTTCAGCCCTAAGATCTGCTGGATTCAGAAGCAATCTAATACAACATGGACATACTGTAATCTCACACCTCTGAAAATAAAATGGGGCAATATTAGATCTCTCCTATCCTGGGAAAATTAGTTCCTCTGTTTCACTATCAGTGTAGCTTCACTATGCCAGCAAGTGAAGGCTGTAGTGTAGACAGGACTCAAGTGTTTGTCTACTGTATAGCCTCTACCATTGCTACCACAGGTGGAAAGTTATCCAAGTTTTTTTTGTGTAGACAGCCTAAGAATAATGTGCTTATCTCACAAACTCAAATACTGCCTTCTTCACCATTCCAGGTGTCAAAAAATCCAAGTGCAGAAAGCTTCAGCTTTACCTTAACATCTTCTCTAAAATAATAATTTCCAATGCATTGAAGATATAAAAACGGAGTAGCATAAAACTGATAATTTAATATCAAATTATGTAAATAAATGATATTGTAGTAACTATCATTCATTTTCATATTTAGTTAAATAATTCAGTTTTTGCATTTATCTAAAACTGCTAAAAATCTTCAGTCTGCTATACCTGATTGCCACAGCTTTAAGGTCAGACTTGCTGCAAAGAACATAGGGCCTTTATATTGCTCAATTCTGATTAATGATCAACCAGATAATTTTCAACGCCAGTAGTCCTGTATTACCTCTTACTTAAAAAGTTTTTCTACTTGATTTATTCCAGGACCAATGGGCTTTTACAAAAATGTATGCAGCCAGATACTACATGCTGAAAATAATCTTGCTGCCCAGAGAACAGAAATGCAGTTAATCTCCGTCTGTGGCTGAATGGTTACAAATCTTGTCAAATTTATGTTGTTTCCTTAAGTACCCACAGTTTATAGCCACTTTACATAGTTACCTTGAAAAAAACTTAAACTCTGAGATACCATATCTATATAAGACAGAATTATATGAATAATACAGCTGGATAATACGTATGAATAATATGAATAATACGTATGAATAATACGTTCTGTTGTTTTCTTTGTTGGGCCTGTCCTAGAGGCATGTAGGTAGGAATAGCGGTCAGTGAAACTACCTACATGCCTCTAGCTTTCATCCAGATCATACCACTCGATCCATTGTCTACAGCCAAGCGCTACGATATAACCGCAATTGCTCCAACCCCTCAGACAGAGACAAACGCCTACAAGATCTCTATCATGCATTCCTACAACTACAATACCCACCTGCTGAAGTGAAGAAACAGATTTACAGAGCCAGAAGAGTACCCAGAAGTCACCTACTACAGGACAGGCCCAACAAAGAAAACAACAGAACGCCACTAGCCATCACCTTCAGCCCCCAACTAAAACCTCTCCAACGCATCATCAAGGATCTACAACCTATCCTGAAGGACGACCCATCACTCTCACAGATCTTGGGAGACAGGCCAGTCCTTGCTTACAGACAGCCCCCCAATCTGAAGCAAATACTCACCAGCAACCACACACCACACAACAGAACCACTAACCCAGGAACCTATCCTTGCAACAAAGCCCGTTGCCAACTCTGTCCACATATCTATTCAGGGGATACCATCATAGGGCCTAATCTCATCAGCCACACTATCAGAGGCTCGTTCACCTGTGCATCTACCAATGTGATATATGCCATCATGTGCCAGCAATGCCCCTCTGCCATGTACATTGGCCAAACTGGACAGTCTCTACGTAAAAGAATGAATGGACACAAATCAGACGTCAAGAATTATAACATTCAAAAACCAGTTGGAGAACACTTCAATCTCTCTGGTCACTCGATCACAGATCTAAGAGTGGCTATACTTCAACAAAAAAGCTTCAAAAACAGACTCCAACGAGAGACTGCTGAATTGGAATTAATTTGCAAACTGGATACAATTAACTTAGGCTTGAATAGAGACTGGGAATGGATGAGTCATTACACAAAGTAAAACTATTTCTCCATGAAGAAAAGGAGTACTTGTGGCACCTTAGAGACTAACAAATTTATTAGAGCATAAGCTTTCGTGAGCTACAGCTCACTTCAGCTCACTTCATCGGATGCATCCGATGAAGTGAGCTGAAGTGAGCTGTAGCTCACGAAAGCTTATGCTCTAATAAATTTGTTAGTCTCTAAGGTGCCACAAGTACTCCTTTTCTTTTTGCGAATACAGACTAACACGGCTGCTACTCTGAAACCTATTTCCCCATGGTATTTCTCTCTCCCTCCCACCCCACCTCCCACTGTTCCTCTGATATTCTTGTTAACTGCTGGAATTAGCCTACCTTGCTTGTCACCATGAAAGGTTTTCCTCCTTTCCCCCCCTGCTGCTGGTGATGGCTTATCTTAAGTGATCACTCTCCTTACAGTGTGTATGATAAACCCATTGTTTCATGTTCTCTGTGTGTGTGTATATAAATCTCTCCTCTGTTTTTTCCACCAAATGCATCCGATGAAGTGAGCTGTAGCTCACGAAAGCTTATGCTCTAATAAATTTGTTAGTCTCTAAGGTGCCACAAGTACTCCTTTTCTTTTTGTGAATACAGACTAACACGGCTGCTACTCTGAAACCTGCATAGTAATAATAACTGAGTGAGAATCGAGAGCATTATTATAGCAGATGTTTCTTATGTAATAAGAATTATTCTTCCTAAGATTTGGTAGTATCACCATAGATTATTTTACTACATCCAGCCCCCAGGAAATGAATTCGTTCTTTACACCATTGTTTTCTGATTAGGGAATTGGATAGTCAAACTCTCTCTTAATTCCCTTCAGTGAATACCCTAGATACCCTTTAAAAATGCTAATTCACAGAGGAACTGTCTGTTTTTGGTTTTAACTTTTAATTTTTTTCTTTTTTATTCTGTTTCAGGAAAGTGAAAGTCAAGAAATGTCTACCAATTTAAAATACCTTTCCTTGGGGATCCTGGTCTTTCAGACCACTAGTTTAGTTTTGACTATGCGATATTCTCGGACATTGAAAGAGGAAGGACCTCGTTACTTATCCTCTACTGCAGTAGTTGTTGCTGAATTTTTGAAGATTATGGCCTGCATTTTATTGGTCTACAAAGATAGCAGTATGTTTCAGGTTTTAATCTAGAAGTAGCTTTCCTATATTTTATCAATTGTTGTATTTCGGTGACAGCTGCAAAAATAGGTGCTCGAATGCTGTGATGATAAGGAGCTATGCAAATACCAAGACAGAGAGAACAAAAGATTGCCCTTCCCACATCAAAATATGTGAAAAGAAGATCTAAAACCCCTTTCTATGAGAAAGTTAACCTAGAAGCAGGAAAGACCTCTGTTTGCACCTCATACCTAAGCACACAATATAATCTTTTGTACATTTTGTATAAATATATACTCAAGAGATTCCACTTGATGGGCCATGGTTGTAGGGTAAGAACTGTTGTCCTGGTAACAGGCCTGAACCTTCTGTTCACCCAGAAAGCATCTTTAGAGAAGAACAAGTAAGAGTAGGAGAAAGGGAAGGTACAAAGCTGTAAATGTGCTTGAAGCATAAGTGACAAGTGCATGAGCCACAGTGAGGTCATGAAAGGAGAGAAGCTGTTTCAGTATTATAGAAAAAAGCACAATATTTAAGATCAAAAGAACTCGCTGTATTTTCAAACTCACTTTAGTTCTCACATTGTATGTTTTATATGGCACAATCATTTTCCTCTTTCCAGAACCTCAATATCTTGTCCTTGGTTTTCAGCTCTCAAACAAAAATCTTCACATCTCGTTCAAGTGACATATCCATAAACACATAAGGGGTTTTCATAATCTCGGTATAAATTTAAACAAAAGATCGAGCTGCAAAATGAAGCGATGTTGAAGTTTCAAGTGGAAAGATTTCAACTTATTTGCTTTTTTTCTCTTTTTTTTTAGGAAGCCTTATTAAATTCTTAGTCACAGAAATTGTAATCAACATAGGATTTATGAACATTATTTTGGATAATTGTTTCAGCTTTAGTATTTTGGGCTAATGCAGACAGTTTACTATCATACAAAGTATCAGGAGTTTGCATACCTTGTAGAATCAATGTAAAAACCTGAGAAAGATCATACAGCATTTTGAGTTTTCCGAAGACAAAAGTTGTCGTAAAAAGTGTGTCGCAATCTAAAAAAGCTGTTACAATTTGTAGCCCTCCCATTTTTCCTGTCTCTTTTTTTAATCTTTATCTTTTTTATTATTTCTTTGAGTAGAGTGCAATTTACGGGCTCTGAACAGAGTGCTACATGATGAAATTGTTAACAAGCCTATGGAAACACTTAAACTTGCTATTCCATCAGGGATTTATACTCTCCAGAATAACTTGCTGTATGTAGCACTGTCAAATCTAGATGCAGCCACTTATCAGGTATTGTGTTTTTAGATTTTTCCATAATTGTACAGACAAAAGATGGGTTGTATAGTAATTACTTTATTTTCTCTTTTCAGGTCACATATCAATTAAAAATTCTTACTACAGCATTATTTTCTGTGTCCATGCTAAGTAAGAAATTAGGTGTATACCAGTGGTTATCGTTAGTGATTTTGATGACGGGAGTTGCATTTGTACAGGTAAATGTTAATAGCATGTGTCCAAGTTATTTGGGATTTCTTTTATTCTTTTTATTAAGGGACACAAGTATTTGAAAGTAGGTAATTGTATTGTGTCCCGAGAATTAACAGAGTCAAATACTACATTTCCAGGGTAGAATCATAGGATAGGAGAGTTTGCTGAGATGAATTAAAAATTTTTGTCTGCTCTGAAGTTTTTGAGTTACTTTTTTATTTTTTTAACCTCTTATAGTTCTTAAGAGACTTTTCAATATGCCTTTGCCTACAGCCTTGCATCATTTTTGTAAAATAATAAACATAATACACATGAACACTATATATAATATCTATCCTGCCATTCATAAAATATCTTGGGTGAAATCCTGGCCATGTTGAAACTAATAAGAGTTTTTCTGTTAATTTCAGTGAGCACAGAATTTCATCCCTTATTCAACAAGATAAAGGAAAAAATGTTAACGGTAGATTTGGCTGAAATTTTCAAAAATATGTGATAACAGAATACAAGACTTGGCAATAATACAATAAACCTTTCTGCATTTATCAGCAGTATAGACCATTGATAGAAAACAAACTTATATTCTATAAACATTAAAACTTAATTTTATGAAATAATTTGTATCATTTTTTTTTAAATGTACACACATTGTTTTGTTTTTACACTTAGTGGCCCTCAGATTCTCAATCAACAACAACTAAAGAGTTGTCAGCAGGATCTCAATTTGTTGGTCTTCTAGCAGTCCTTATAGCCTGCTTTTCAAGTGGATTTGCTGGGGTTTATTTTGAGAAAATTTTAAAAGAAACCAAACAGTCTGTCTGGATCAGAAACATCCAACTTGGTAAGTCCAGTTTTGGCCATTTAAAAAAGTGATATCGCATTCAAATGAACAGTGAACAAAATTCAGATGTACAGTAAAATAAGTATAATCATATTTTATCATGCTGTGGATAATCAAATTATTACATAAACATTTAGCAAGTTTATCTATTTTGCTGACAGGAATGCCAGGAGTTGCATCCTGCTCTAAACTCACTTATTGTATTTAACTTGCTAATTCAACAGTTGAAAGTCTGTTTACTTTGATTAAAAATGGAGACTAATGGGTTCTAGAAAACAGCTGGAATATAGCCAATTGAATTTGGACTGTGGAGCATTTCAGATAAGGGTATCCTATGTGACTTATTTGAAAGATGGTGTGATTGTCTTATAAAGTAATATGTGTCCAGTAATATGAATCCAACACTTTTCATAAATACTGAATTGATTTCAAAAGTATTGACACTATCTAATGAGGTTTTTATAGAATTTAGACATACAGTAGAACAAAATAAATGTTTAAAGCTATATTTTTGTAAGAATGTAAAAATAAACATAACTCCTATATCTGTGACTATAGGGATTATAGATTGACATTTTTAAAGACACAGTGAACTCCTTTATTAACCACATTTGTTCACATGGATGAACTATGATCCTAGCTCTCAGTGTTAGGATCATGATTCTACCACCTCACTATCCTCATCTACTGCATGCTCTATCTCTCTCACACCAGCCATCTCAAAAGTGGTTCTGAATCCCCTGGAAATGGCTTTTGAAGATGACAGGGACAATCCATTCTGAACTGGCTTCCGCTCCCTTTGAAACCAGTTTTCTCACGTGGGTGGAAAACAGCAGTACCTCTTCTTGTTCCCCTGCCTCCTAACTGGTCATGGAAGGAGACACCCTTCTTCTTCTAGTAGGCAGAGGATGGACATATAATCTCCATCTATTTTGCAACTCTACTCTAAGTATTTACATTTAAGTAAATGCCTCCAGCAGAATTTGAACTTTTATTTTTCCTTTGAGCTCTCCTCGTTGCAATGAATTGAACTAAAAATATTCATAATTTGACTAAACATAGAGAAGAGTGTTATAAGATTTGAATACGCTTTGAAAAGGTATTTTAATTTCGGGAACTGTATATATTCTTAATCTTTCAAGATGGAGGGAAAATTAATACACTTGTTTACTTATGGTTACTTACTATTGCATGTAATTGAACAGTCTTAATCTATTTTCTGGTTTCAGTTTTCCTGCTTAACAGGAAAACTGGATTCACTATACTTCTAACTGTCTACGCACGCACGGTCTGAATGCATTAGTTATGCTTACTGTCTCTTATGGTCCTACAGATTTGGTCTCACCCACCCTTTGCATGGCATAGAATTCGGGTGGAGGGTGAGAACTTGCACTGAATCTTGGGTTTTCAGATGTGGACCACAATCACAGTTCAAGTACTTTGTAGGGGAACGCTACAAGTTTATTTGAACCAGGCCAAGTCTAAAATTTAACTAAAACTCTGGAGTCATCCTCATTGAAAGGATCTAACAGCAGTGCACACATTTGAAATGATTACAAAGTAAATATTCATAACTATGTTGAAAAGTGATGATTCTTTGATAAATTGTTCTTCAGATTTTTTTCTACAATGCAGAAAGGAATCTACAAATACAGACAAGTTTATCAGTTTTGATGTTGTCCCTGTCCCCTCTTGCACCCTCCCCCCTCAATGTTCCATTACTTGGTATATGAGAACAATTACATTCTCAAAACAGGGTTTTAAAATGACTGCATGGGGTAATGATACATTGAGCTACGAGTTTAAATTTGAGGTTTATAATAGTGAAAGGCATGTCAGCTTTTTCAGAAAAATATTTAAAATTTTCAGTTATTTTAACTTAAGATGATGCAATAGTTTGAATAATGTCTTTCATTATGTTAAATGTTTAGAAAGTTTTTAAGTTTTCTATTCAGAAATTAAAGAAATATTAGTCACAATTTCCTTTTTAAATATTTTTCTAAAATTTGTATAATACAGGATCACGATCTAACAGATTTTTCCCCCCCATAATTTATTTCTGTGAAGTAATGCTCTAACACTTCCAGTTCCAGTACAAACACAACATTCAGGAGAAATTCTGTAACAACAAATGCGTTTACGAAATAGAACTTTTAAAAAAACCATAAGGAAACAGATTTTAAGCTTCTTACAGGTTCATTATAAACTGCAAATAATTTTTAAAATAAAAAAATCTTTTGAGAGTATCTTTTTTAAAAATTATATCCATACACTGGAGTTATCTGCAGGCTTACATGTAACGCAACAAGGGCCAAGAATACATCGGTCTTATAATTGAAATGATCAAAATCTGTTATAAGAGGAAAAACTATTTAAAAAAAAAAAAAGTTCCTGTCAGATCCATTGGTTGGGTTTAAACATGGTTATTATATTGCAAACCAAGGCCTGATCTTGAAACTTGATTTATGTGGGCAGACCCTAGTAGTCATGCAGATCGAGTTATAGGAGTGGACACCCTCCCTCTTCCTCCCCCCCCCTTTTTTTTTTCATTTCAAGCTTTCAGGTCTGTCTTTTATCTTTTAGGATTTTTTGGTAGCATATTTGGATTGATGGGTGTGTACATATATGATGGAGAACTTCTGTCAAAGAATGGATTTTTTCAAGGATATAACAAACTTACCTGGATAGTTGTAGTTCTACAGGTAATGTATCTAAACCCATATGCTTACATAAAAGGCACTTGGAACCTATTTCCCCATAAATGCTTGGGGAAATTACACTGGTAGTTCCCATTAATGCTAATAGGAATTTTGCAAGTAAATGTCCCTTGCATTAGTGGCAAAATAAACCTCTAAATAGAGAAACTGCAAATTATTAGCAATCCAAGCATTGAGTTTTATCAAACATTCTGCACAATAAAATTGTATAACAAAATTGATTTTGTAATATTAAAAACAGATTAATAAAGAAAATAAAACTTACCAGCTGTTACACAGCCCACCCTCATAACCATCTTTATGAGCCAAAAATGTAGTACACCCACTCCCTAGTAATGTCCTCTTTGTAGTATGATCTCTGTTCTACAGAAGGAGTTCTGTTGTCAATTGCTTTCATCTTCCATATCTACAATAGCATAAAAATACCTAATGCCTTTTATACATAGCTAAAAACTTTTTAAGAAATGTGTGCAAAGATCTTGAATAGATGTTACCACTGAAATCATCAATTACATATCACAGTTTCAGGTAAAAGCACCTTTAATTCCTGTCTGTGGTCTTCTGAAGGAATGCCTGCTCAGGTCTCAGGACTTTAGCCTTCAGCTGTCTTCTGATCAGGAGTCTGCACCCCCACTCTCTTCTGACCAGGATTTTAGGCTGCAGCTGCCTGTAGTTGCATTATGTTTCTCTGCAAGCATGTCTGACCAGTGTCTAGCTCTTGCTCTCTGCTTTCTCTATGTGGTTAGTGTTCTTACTAGTGGTAAGTTACCACACAGCTCTTTCAAAGCAGAGCACATTTAATCTAGGATAAAAAACATTAAGAGAAAATGTATAGAACAAAAACAGGATCCCAAGCACTTGACCAATAGCTCCCCATCAGTCCTGTGGAGACCCTAACAGACTCCAGTCGTTAATTGCAATCCTTCAACATAGTTGGGCCCTCCCTTGTACAAAAGGTCATGTCCTTTTGCCCAATCAAAAAGAAAATCTTTGAGTCTGTTTACACTCAGCTTTTATACCCCAGAGGCCTTTTATCTCCAAGCCTCCGGAAAAAACAGGTAAAACCAGTCATTGCCCCTTCCTCTTCAGGCAGTCCAAGCCTCAAGGGGCTGGGAATCTGCATAGCCAGCTTTGGAATTTTACAGTGATCGCCCCCTAGTGATTCCAGAATAAGAACATAAGAATAGCCAGACTGGGTCAGACCAAAGGTCCATCAAGCCCAGTATCCTGTCCTCTGACAGTGGCCAATGGCAGGTGCCCCAAAGGGAATGAACAGACAGATTATCATCAAGTGATCCATGCCCTGTCACCCAATCCCAGCTTCTGGCAAACAGAGGCTAGGGACAGCATTCCTGTCCATGGACAATCTTCTATGAATCTATCTAGCTCTCTTTTGAACCCCATTATAGTATTGGCCTTCCCAACACCCTCTGGCAAGGAGTTCCACAGTTGACAGTGCATTGCATGGAAAAAATACTTTCTTGAGTTTGTTTTTAGACCTGCTACCTATTAATTTCATTTGGTAGCCTCTTGTTCTTGTATTATGAGAAGAAGTAAATAACACTTCCTTATTTACTTTCTCTATACCACTCATGATTTTATAGACCTCTAGCATATCCCCCCTTAGTCACCTCTTTTCCAAGCTGAAAAGTCCCAGTCTTATTAATCTCTCCTCATACTGAAGCCGTTTTATACCCATAGTCATTTTTGCTGCCCTTTTCTGAACCTTTTCCAATTCCAATATATCTTTTTTGAGATGGGGTGACCACTTCTTCACACAGTATTCAAGGTGTGGGGAATGGATTTATATAGAGGCAATATGATATTTTCTGTCTTATTATCTATCATTTTCTTGATGATTCCCAACATTGCTTGCTTTTTTGACTGCCGCTGCATATTGAGTGGATGATTTCAGAGAACTATCCACAATGACTCCAAGATCTCTTTCTTGAGTAGTAACAGCTAATTTAGACCCCATCACTGTATATGTGTAGTTAGGATTATGTTTTTCAATGTGCATTACTTTGCATTTATCAACATTAAATTTCATGTGCCATTTTGTTGCCCAATCACCCAGTTTTGTGACATCCTTTTGTAGCTCTTCGCAGGCTGCCTGGGACTTAACTACCTTGAGTAGTTTTGTATCATCTGCAAATTTTGCCACCTCACTGTTTACCCCTTTTTCCAGATAGTTTATGAATATGTTAAATAGGACTGGGTCCAGTACAGATCCCTGGGGGACACCACTATTTACCTCTCTCCGTTCTGAAAACTGACCATTTATTCCTACCCTTTGTTTCCTATCTTTTAACCAGTTACCAATACATGAGAGAATCTTCCGTCTTATCCCATGACTGCTTATTTTGCTTAAGTGCTTAAGATTCTTTAGTGAAGGACCTTATCAAAGGCTTTCTGAAAATCTAAATACACTATATCCACTGGATCTCCTTTGTCTGCATGCTTGTTGACTCCCTCAGATAATTCTAGTAGATTGGTGAGGCATAGGTTTTCCTTTACAAAAACCATGTTGACTATTTCTCAAGAAATTATGTTCATTTATGTGTCTGACAATTTTGTTCTTTATGATAGTTTCAACCAATTTGCCTGGTAGTGAAGTGAGGCTTACTGGCCTGTAGTTGCCAAGGTCACCTCTGGAGCCCTTTTTAAAAATTGGCATCACATTAGCTATCCTCCAGTCATTTGATACAGAAGCTGATTTAAATGATAGGTTACAGACTACAGTTAGTAGTTCTGCAGTTTCACATTTGAGTTCCTTCAGAACTCTTGGGTGAATACTATCAGGTCCTGGAGACTTATTACTGTTTAGTTTGTCAATTTGTTCCAAAACCTCCTCTAATGACAACTCAATTTGGGACAGTTCCTCAGATCTGTCACCCAAAAAGAATGGCTGAGGTTTGGGAATCTCCCTCACAACTTCAACAGTGAAGACCGATGCAAAGAATTCATTTAGTTTCTCTGCAATGGCCTTATCGTCTTTGAGTGCTCCTTTAGCATCTCGATCATTTAGTAGCCCCACTGGTTGTTTAGCAGGCTTTCTGCTTCTGATGTATTTAAAAAAATTTTTGCTATTACTTTTGGAGTCTTTGGCTAGCTGTTCTTCAAATTATTTTTTGGTCTTTCTAATTATACTTTTACACTTCATTTGCGAGAATTTATACTCTTTTCTATTTTCCTCATTAGGATTTATCTTCCACTTTTTAAAGGATGCCTTTTTGCCTCTCACTTCTTCTTTTACATTGTTGTTTAACCACAGTGAATTCAAAGGAAGCCTCATCCTATGAGTTAGGAACATACAAATACATATAGCATGTATTGATACAAAGGTCTATAAATATTCCACTGGCTCATATCTTCTTGCCCATCTCATTATAATGGTCTTTGAAATGTTCATGTTTTCAGGGCCTGGCTCAAACACACTGATTAACATTTCATAACTTTAAATACAATAGTCTGAAGATATGCCTGTGTTTGCCATATCTGTCATTTAAAAAAAATCTAAAATATGTACTAATCTTAAGTGTGTTTCAAACTTTTTGCAGGCACTGGGGGGCCTTGTGATTGCTGCCGTTATAAAATATGCAGACAATATTTTAAAAGGATTTGCAACATCTTTGTCAATTATATTGTCAACATTGATCTCCTATTTCTGGCTGCAAGATTTTGTCCCAACCAGGTGAGAGTTATTGTCCATGCATACTTGAATATAAAAGTTGCTGAAAAATTAGGTACTTAGTGAGTATTGGTATATATAGAAGAATGGTTGAAATTATTTTTGAAGGGATTAGATGGATTCCTGAACTAAAATACAGATTTAAAGATTCCGAACTTCATTTAATAATGTGATAGTTCATTAAATTTTGCTTAAGTATTGTAGTATAGGTGGCAAAATTATGTTTTCTCTCAGAGTTCTCCAACCAGAGCTCAGGAAGTGATGTAGAAATGAACTTCCTGCTGCTATTTTTCTCAAAGCATTCTGCCTTGCTCTCTTCCCCTTCCCAACCCATGTGCTTTTTAGCTTGCTCTTTTCCTTCCTCTCTCTTCCCTGTTTGCCACCCCCGTTGTTTCAGCTTCCCCAAAACTTTGTTTAAGCATGAGGTTTCTCTCTGCCTGTTCCCCATCTCCTCTTCTCTTCCCCCCCCCCCATGTTTTTAGTTTGTCCTTTCTTTATCAGACTTTGACTCCCTCAGGGAACAGATGGCCAGGATCCCCTGGGGGACTAACATGAAAGGGAAGGGAGTCCAGGAGAGCTGGCTGTATTTCAAGGAATCCCTGTTGAGGTTACAGGGACAAACCATCCCGATGAGTCGAAAGAATAGTAAATATGGCAGGCGACCAGCTTGGCTTAATGGTGAAATCCTAGCGGATCTTAAACATAAAAAAGAAGCTTACAAGAAGTGGAAGGTTGGACATATGACCAGGGAAGAGTATAAAAATATTGCTCGGGCATGTAGGAAAGATATCAGGAGGGCCAAATCGCACCTGGAGCTGCAGCTAGCAAGAGATGTCAAGAGTAACAAGAAGGGTTTCTTCAGGTATGTTGGCAACAAGAAGAAAGCCAAGGAAAGTGTGGGCCCCTTACTGAATGAGGGAGGCAAGCTAGTGACAGAGGATGTGGAAAAAGCTAATGTACTCAATGCTTTTTTTGCCTCTGTTTTCACTAACAAGGTCAGCTCCCAGACTGCTGTGCTGGGCAACACAAAACGGGGAAGAGATGGCCAGCCCTCTGTAGAGATAGAGGTGGTTAGGGACTATTTAGAAAAGCTGGACGTGCACAAGTCCATGGGGCCGGACGAATTGCATCCGAGAGTGCTGAAGGAATTGGCGGCTGTGATTGCAGAGCCCTTGGCCATTATCTTTGAAAACTCGTGGCGAACGGGGGAAGTCCCGGATGACTGGAAAAAGGCTAATGTAGTGCCCATCTTTAAAAAAGGGAAGAAGGAGGATCCTGGGAACTACAGGCCGGTCAGCCTCACCTCAGTCCCTGGAAAAATCATGGAGCAGGTCCTCAAAGAATCAATCCTGAAGCACTTAGAGGAGAGGAAAGTGATCAGGAACAGTCAGCATGGATTCACCAAGGGAAGGTCATGCCTGACTAATCTAATCGCCTTTTATGATGAGATTACTGGTTCTGTGGATGAAGGGAAAGCAGTGGATGTATTGTTTCTTGACTTTAGCAAAGCTTTTGACACGGTCTCCCACAGCATTCTTGTCAGCAAGTTAAGGAAGTATGGGCTGGATGAATGCACTATAAGGTGGGTAGAAAGCTGGCTAGATTGTCGGGCTCAACGGGTAGTGATCAATGGCTCCATGTCTAGTTGGCAGCCGGTGTCTAGTGGAGTGCCCCAGGGGTCGGTCCTGGGGCCCGTTTTGTTCAATATCTTCATAAATGATCTGGAGGATGGTGTGGATTGCACTCTCAGCAAATTTGCGGATGATACTAAACTGGGAGGAGTGGTAGATACGCTGGAGGGGAGGGATAGGATACAGAAGGACCTAGACAAATTGGAGGATTGGGCCAAAAGAAATCTAATGAGGTTCAATAAGGATAAATGCAGGGTCCTGCACTTAGGATGGAAGAATCCAATGCACCGCTACAGACTAGGGACCGAATGGCTCGGCAGCAGTTCTGCGGAAAAGGACCTAGGGGTGACAGTGGACGAGAAGCTGGATATGAGTCAGCAGTGTGCCCTTGTTGCCAAGAAGGCCAATGGCATTTTGGGATGTATAAGTAGGGGCATAGCGAGCAGATCGAGGGACGTGATCGTTCCCCTCTATTCGACACTGGTGAGGCCTCATCTGGAGTACTGTGTCCAGTTTTGGGCCCCACACTACAGGAAGGATGTGGATAAATTGGAAAGAGTACAGCGAAGGGCAACAAAAATGATTAGGGGTCTAGAGCACATGACTTATGAGGAGAGGCTGAGGGAGCTGGGATTGTTTAGTCTGCAGAAGAGAAGAATGAGGGGGGATTTGATAGCTGCTTTCAACTACCTGAAAGGGGGTTTCAAAGAGGATGGCTCTAGACTGTTCTCAATGGTAGCAGATGACAGAACGAGGAGTAATGGTCTCAAGTTGCAATGGGGGAGGTTTAGATTGGATATTAGGAAAAACTTTTTCACTAAGAGGGTGGTGAAACACTGGAATGCGTTACCTAGGGAGGTGGTAGAATCTCCTTCCTTAGAGGTTTTTAAGGTCAGGCTTGACAAAGCCCTGGCTGGGATGATTTAACTGGGACTTGGTCCTGCTTTGAGCAGGGGGTTGGACTAGATGACCTTCTGGGGTCCCTTCCAACCCTGATATTCTATGATTCTATGATTCTATGATTCTATCTGGTTCTATTTTCATGTTTGTTTTTCTCTTTAGCTGGTTCTACCCTACCAGCTCCTCAGTTTTTACCTTATCCCTCCAAAGTTTGTCCTTTCCCCATTTTACACTTTTATTTCTACTACTCACTGTTCTCCAGGGCCTGGGACTTCTCTGTACTTAGTAGCCTATATGCACTGCAGCACCAATGTCCAAACTGTGCTCCCCAATGGCAGTTCTTCATTCTCCCGGGTTCTTCAGACTGACTGCTGTTGCTTCTCCATGCTCGGTGTCACTTTTGTTCCCCGTTAGAGCAGCATACCAATCCCCAAGATTGCCACAACAGTATTACTTGTCCTCCCCCCTCCATTGGCTATATCTCATGTTCCCTGGGATATGATGAGTGATGATTTTTTAATAACAATACCTAGCTCTTACAGAGTGCTTTACAAAGGAGGTGTAGGTACCATTATCCCCATTTTACAGATGGGGAAACTGGAACATGGGAGGGTGAAATGATTTACCCAAAGCCAGTGGCAGAGCCAGGAATATAATCCAGGTCTCCTGAGTTTCTTTTTGTTGACTGATATTTTTTTTTCTTTCCAAAGTACGTAAAGTATGTAAAGTACATAATTGTGTATGCCTATAAGCAAGCTAAATAAATTAGTAGCCGGACAATAATGGAGTACACCACTATAATTTGGAGTACACTTCCAAAATACTACATAATATGTTCAGAAAACTCTAATTATCAAAATTTTACACATCTCCAAGGTAATGTTTTTAAAATATTTATATACTATCTTTGAGCTTAGATACTGCATTTCAAACGTGTCTCTATCTAGAAATTTGTAAAATCTCCCTATAGTATTTGAGTACCAGTAGTTCATAAAAAAGATGCTTGTCTGTATGTGTATGTAATATAAAATATATAGTCTGTATGTTTACATAAACACCCTATTACAAAAGTTAAACCCTATCTACCCAATAACCAGTTGAAATGCAACGACGACGATCTGGTTGCTGCTCATCTGATATGATTTGGCACATTGTCTCTCATAACAGGGTTTAAAATAAACATATCCTAGCCTAGGTGTCTTCTTAATACAGAAAAACTTTAACACTGTTTGACACATTGTACATAGGACTGGCAGAACTATGTTAAAACATGGTTGGAAAGCAAACAAATATAACTACTGTGGTTAGTTTTTCATGCTTATGTATTGTAGATGGGGAGACAAAAGGGACTAAGAATATGCAGCTAGATTGATTATCCTTTGGCAATTGCTTCCTGAAAAGACAATCCTGTTTTAATCTTTGGAGTACTTCAGTGAACTATCATGTTTTTGACTTCACTGTTGATAGGTTCAGGCTTCTTAGTTCCTTTCCATCTCTCCCTATTCTCACGTTTAAGAATAATAAATGAGTAAGTTGCCAGTTCATTACAAATTGAAGGAACATATTTCCCCCCACTAGAAATAATGTAGAGAATGAATGTCATTTCTCCTGACCAGATAATATAAATACAATTGTACTGACTGAAAAAAGTTACTTTTTTTCCCTCCTCCCTATTCCATTCAGTGTCTTTTTCTTTGGAGCCATTCTTGTGATAGCAGCTACATTCCTATATGGTTATGATCCAAAACCTGCAGGAAATCCTATCAAGGCATAGCAGATTTCATTATCAGCCTGTTTCTCAAGACTCTGCATTAGGGACCTCAACAAGAATTCCGTATGAAAGATTTCATCATGCACTGGAAGGAAAGGATCAATACACTGAATCTGAGCAAGAACATGTTAATGGTTTTGGAGAACCAAAGGGTTAAAGACAGAAAATAATGTATGTAAAGCTGATGAAAAAAATTAAAGGGGAAAGCCTAATGCAAGTTGCTAATAAAAACTTGAAAGGAACAAAATGTTTCCAAGTAACTACAATTAGGAATGTTTACAGCTTGAACTTGAGGTTATATTAGATGATTTT
The DNA here is from genome assembly GCF_009764565.3 of Dermochelys coriacea. Taxonomy (NCBI): domain Eukaryota; kingdom Metazoa; phylum Chordata; order Testudines; family Dermochelyidae; genus Dermochelys; species Dermochelys coriacea. The sequence continues at coordinate 71,043,650 of NC_050075.1, read as the reverse complement.
ACTGTTTTGATTGTTGCAGAAATGTATTCTATGCACTCTTTGCAAGAGCACATGACAATATTTGTCAGACTGTATCTGTTTTTGCAAATTGATTATATTTAATGTTAGTAAATGTGTTTTTAACTGTTTGTCTATAGAGATGAAATTGAATATAATGGATCTGATTAGGGGTTCCTTATTAAAGCTGTGAAAACTGTGATTGAAAGACATTTTCACACATATCCAAGATTTTTATATTTATGGATGGCTGATTTTAATAAACAGAAATCTGAATTCTGTTGCTTAACTATATAAAGTTATTACAAGGTCAAGGTTCTGACTTAAATCTGTAAAAGAGAGAAATTCAGAATTAGGGCTAAACATTCCAACTTTAACTAAGGTGATCACTAGTATTATAAGCCATCTAATAACTCTGCATGAACACACACCATAGGTTCCAGCAATAACCCGGCACAATGGCATTGGTGTTAAAGATGGAGTGCTTGCTTGGGTAACATTCATTCCTTTATCCCTATTGGTATAAATCAACTTCTTAGTATTACATTAAAGTAGCTTTTATGGTTTGTTTCCTTTGGAAATGTTTTTTAAAATTGTGATTTTAAAAACAAACAAACAAACACCTTAACAAATAAATGTTTTAAATTGTTATCTTTTACAGCTTGTTTTGGATCAGTTATGGTATATAATGTATATACCATAATGTACCATATTACAAAGGTTTTTTTAAATGGGTGTTAACACATAAGAACTCCTCCAAGGCTGTTTTAGCAAGCCATTATATACAAATGTACTGAGAGATTTTTTTGTTTTGTTTTGTTTCAGGAGTCACTGAGCCAATAAACCAAATGGGTCTTCTGGAGCTATTCAGTCTAGTGTTAGAATTTCTTAATTAGAAAAAATGCTGATTATAGTAAACAAGAAAATAATGGGGAAAAATTGTGTAACAGATAAATAAAAACATATATTATTCTTTTTTACCTAAAAATACCAAAAGCAATTAGACCATGTTATGGACAAATCTCTTGCTAAATTATTTACGTATACCTGTTTGTTCCATTCATACTGTTCCCTTCTCTTCCCCCCTGTCCCCCCACTCCCCAAGGCTTAAAAATAAATTGTTTTCATAAGACCTTTTATGACAAGTATTAATGTGGAGTGAATTCTTATCTAAATATTACACTTGTGAAAGTATACATTTTTAATAGAAATGTTGACAGTCCCTTACTTGTAGCATCACAGATAACAAAAATCAAAGTATTTAGTGTCACACCTGTACGGGTCAGCAGAAATTAAAATTGTTGTTATGACAGAGTTTTAAAAAATGTTTACCAAAGTATTGCAACCAGTTTTCCAAAATGTTTTAGTGATGGACTAATAGAGAATTCCACAGAAAATGCTGCAAAATGCCATGAGATTTTAAAGTAAACTATTAATAATGGAGAGGGCAAAAATCATTCTTATTTCTAGCAGGTAAGAATAATGCTTTTTTCTAGGTAATGATATGGATTAATCGACTTTAATCGAACTTTTGTGTTTACTACTAAGGAAATAGAATAGAGGACTCCCAAAATGTATGCAAGTGGTTGAACTAGAGATACTATCGGCTCTAAGATCTATGGATAATTGTTATGCTCTCTGATCTCCAGATCAAGGAATATCAGACCTTCAAGACCTATTTTATAAGTTGTCACAAAGTGATTTACAAACTGGATCACTTCACTCACCACAGAAATGCACTGCTGAGGTAAAGTGTTGTAACTAAGAGTGCACAGCAATACTTACATAGCAGTTTAGGACAGGAAGTGAAGGATGCCTTGTCTTCTTGAAACTACATAAGGAATTTATATAGTTGGAATACAATTACCTGAATTGGAACTTGGCCAGGACCATAATATCCTCAATTTCATGAGATTTATAGCAGTGGTAATTAGCAGATGACTTCTATTGGCTATTCCATTGAGAAACTTCTTTCAATTTGAAGAAAAGCAAGGGAAAGTGTATCGGTGGACGAAGTGGAGTCAAAAGGCACTGCGTTGTCAGACCATAGACAGTGATTGGCAGGGTCTGCTATAAGAAATCCAGTCTTGCTCTTTCACCCAGGGCTGGACCAATATCACAACAAGCATCAAGCTTAAAGGGAAGAACAGACACATAGGATACTGTGAATAAAATAGGGCACCTCCAGGCTTTGGAAAACATCTCTCTGCTGCATTAAGGGGCATATCCCGTTCCTGAGATACATGGAACCAATGTGGTTGCTGTGGAAAGGAATAGGGCAGGATTTGAAGAGGCTACACAGGTTGTCTGCATCTTGTATGTGAAGCAATGCTGTGTGGAGGGCACAGTTACACTTGCTCACAGGAATAGTTTCAGAGCCAGGTAGGATGACATGCAACTGTGGATCGACTGGCCATCCATTCCTATGGAGAAAGTACAGGAATTGCAGAACCATGGCCATTGTAGAGCATTCAGAAGCCTGAAAAGTAGCATTGACATGGTGTGCTTTACACATATCCCAAAGCTAATTTTTAGCACACAGACTAGCTTTCCAGGTCTAAGAAAGACTTTCTGACCCATCTTTTCATTCTTTAGAATAGTCAATTAATTAATTTAGTTTGTATATTTAGGTAGCTTAGTACCAAGCTTTTATTTTAATATTTATAAAGTTATAGCATGGTATTTATTTACAACAACATGAACGTGTGATTATTTGTTTCTTGAAAGGCACACATTATGGAATTACCAGTATGTTATTTAATACTGTATTTGGAAATCACCTGAGGACCTCTAGAATGTTCAGCAACAGTAAACTGTCAGGCCAGCTAGAACAAAAGAAAAGCATCATAGCTTGAAACTACTGATATATGGAATTATCCTGCAAGTGAAATAAACCAGCAACTCAGTGGTGAGAAAAACATGAGGTAAAAAAAAAAAAAATTTCTTCACAAATTGATATAATCTATCCAGAAATGCCCAATAAAATGTTGTATCACACAATTCAAATAAGTTTGCTTGTAGCTTTATTAAACTTACTTGTTTTGGACAAAGTACAACACAGTTGCTCTGTCAGCAAGAATTTTGAAACTTGTGAGTAGATCGTTAGATTGGTGGTCTAGTTCTTAATTATATAAAATAACTTGTTTCCTGTGACTTTTACCTTTCTTTTCATGAAGTGGATCTTGTGTTTTGGCATTATACTTACTTTTCAGTTACTTAGACCAGTGGTTCACAACCAGGGGTACATGTACACCTGGGGCTACGCAGAGGCCTTCCAGGGGCTACATCAACTCACCTAGGTATTTGCCTAGTTTTACAACAGGCTATATTAAAAGCACTAGTGAAGTCAGTACAAACTGAAATTTCATACAATCACTTATTTAAACTCCTCTGTATACTATACACTGAAATGCAAGTATAATATTTATATTCCATGATAAAAATGAGAAAGTAAGCAATTTTTCAGTAATAGTTTGCTGTGACATGTTTGCATTTTTACGTTTGATTTTGTAAGCAGGTACTTTTCAAGTCAGGTAAAACGTGGGGTACACAAGGCAGACTCACTCCTGAAAGGAGTACAGTAGTCTGGAAAGGCTGAGAGCCACTGACTTAGACATCCTTTCTTTGGTCTGGGGAACATGTAATTGTTTGGGGACTTTTAACTTATTTTCATGAATATAATTTAGAAGAATGTAATTGGTTTGCTTTTTTTGTTCAACTGTTTTTCAATTGATAAATCAATCTTGGCATTTGTTATGCCACTGGTTCTCAAGCTTTAGCAACCCGAGAACCCCCATTTTGATTTAAAATTTGTCACGGACCTCTGGCTTGGCTTCTAATTTTCCCTGGGGGTGCTTAACCTCTGTTCAGCCCCCAGCCCTCCACCATTGCACCTCTTCCACCATAGCCCCAGCCCCACCCCACCTCTTCTTGCTCCTGCTCCTCCCCAGTCCCCGCTCCTCCACCTCCTGCCCAGTGCCTCCTGCATGCCACAGAACAGCAGGAGGGAGGGGGTGCTGGGAGGGAACAGAAGAGTTGATCAGCGGAACCGGTGACCCCAGACATGACTCACGGACCCCCTGGAGTACTCTCATGAACCCAGTTTGAGAACTACTCTTATGCTATTCATGTATTGCTTATTTATCAAGACTTTTAATATTATTTCCTGATCAGCCATTCATGTTCTAATCCCTTGTAGTAAGATTTTTCCCTGATTAGTCACTGTCTCCAACATTGATCATGATTAATTTTGCTTTTGTATTACTGATATTATTTCCAAGCTAACATTATTGAGAAAGGGGTTATAATATTCCTTTTTCCTCCCCTCCTAATCTAGATATTTTCCTGTAATAATGGTAAATATAACATTACAAATCAAACTGCTTGTGTTACAGAAAAGTTAATGTAAAATAAGTGTCTGTGGCACTCAGTTATTGTGTGAAGATCCAAGGAGTGATCCTAGACCTTTGTTTAACTGTCCTCCCCATTTGTAATGTTAATTTTTTTTCTATAGTAAGTCAATCCAGAACTAAGGAATTCCACTCTTCCCAGGTGAACACATTGTGTGTATTCATGCATACGTTAGTGCCTGAGAATCAAGACGTTGGTGGGAAAGATATAGAGAGAAATAAAGCAAAATACACGGGTTCATACTGGATGACCTAAATGATCTCTTCTGACCCTTCGCTTTTTCAGTCAAATTCTTTCCTTCAATGAATTCACAGTTCCTATTAAAATCAGCGGTAGCCACAAACCAAATTCTGCTCTTGTGCAATGTGATGCCCATTCCTCAATGAGTGCTCCAGGTACGCATCCAAGGGCAGAATTTCTCCATCATGGTATATGACAGTGATAGTATTTAAAGGAAAAGGTGCAAAAAGCGTAGGCCTTGTACCTGCCTGTCACATTCAAATACTAACCTATGTGTGAAAGGCTTTTCAGAGCTGATTACTATTCCAAATGCCTGAGCCAGCCAGTCCTCCAAGCTGTGTAATTCAATGCAGTGGGAATCCTAGCAGATAAACAGGCAAAGTTCTCTGTCACTGTGACATATCATGACCCAAAAGCTGGTTTTGAGCATAGCCTAGAGAATCCTACTACTGATTCAGAAGCACCATTTTTGGTTTGCCCATTGAGGAATCTACCCTCTCCCCTAGGGCCCCTGCTCTTTGGAGATGGCTATAATTGTGAAGGGAGAGAGGGAGAGTGTGATGCCGGAGGCTAGAGCCAGGGCTGCTCATTGAATCAGCTTGAAGGGGATGTAGATGTAACCAGCCATCCCCAATCCCCTGGAGACTAAGTGCCACAACTCTACTTTCATAAGGAGCTAGCAAGAGACCCCAGTTCACCTCTTGACTCAGGTAGCTGCTAGCACAACATGATCTTTGCTCCCAAGCTGCCAAACTGATGCTATTTTTAAAACATTCCCATACAGATTAATTTCAAATAAAGCAGTTCAAGTGCAGCATCTTAAGGAAAACTTTCAAATAACAACAGCAGCATATAATTTCCACATCCCTTTCATCCTAAAATGTGCAAGTAGATTATTGCGGCTTAGGTTAAACTCAAAAGTCCTCTCTCCAAGTGCCAGAAAGAAAGGGCTTTTCTCTTTTACACATTAGACTACATTGAAAACTGTTGTATTTTTGCTCTTTCACTCTATTCTTTCCCATGTATTCTGGTTATTTTACCACTCTCTCCCACACCACCTCTTTATTTCTTTTCCAGATCATTAAAGTCTTTACTGCAAGTTTCTATGCTTAGAAAAAGCATTTGTTGTGTATGCTCAGGGGACTTGGATAAGGCTGTTTGTACTGAATGGATGGTGGAAGACTGACATGCACATGATAAATAAGAAACTAAGGGACAAATCCTTGATCCATGGATGTATAAACAGGGTGAGAGAGGTGAATTTACCTCTGTGTGCAGCATTGATGAGACCAGTACAGAATACAGCATCCAGTTCTGTGGTCCACATTTTGAAAAGGATGTTGATAAATGGAAAAGGTGCAGAAAAGAGCCACAAAAATTACTCAAGAGCTGAAGAATATTCCTTACAGTGAGAAACTTAAAGAGCACAATCTGTTTAGCTCACCAAAGGGAAAACTGAGAGGTGACTTGATTACTGTGTATCAGTCCCTTCACAGGGAGAAAATATGAGGTACTAAAGGGCTCCTTAAACTAATGGAGGAAGGCATAACAAAAACCAGTGGCTGTAAGCTGAAGCCAGACCAATTCAAATCACATCAGGACTAGAGGCATTTCTGGAAGACATTCTTTAGTTGAACATAAGTTACCAGGCTCAGCACAGGGGTAACTAGGTGAAATTCTACAGCCTATGTTATACAAGAGGTTAGACTAGTTGATCTAATGCTTTCTTCTAGCCTTAAAATCTCTTAAAAGTCTTGCTTTGCAGGTGTGGACAGCCCTTAGTAATGGACGTATAGTTCTGGCACACAAGGCCCAAAGCAGGAGTTTGATGCATGCTTGGTTATGACTCTGTATCTCTATAGTAGGAAGAGATCTGCAATTATAATGAAGTATGACCTTTGAATAAGATAGTAGGGAAAAAATTTTGTATTGTAACTTCATTGAATTTTACTCAAAAGATTAAAAAATAACAGAGTTCAGAAGAGCTAAATCAAAATGATTATCAAGAATTAGGATTAAATGAAAAGAAAAGATGTAATATCAGTATTTTAGTGTTAAACAAAAGGATTAGAAGGAAATTATGTGATTTTTATCAGTTTTATTAGAACAAATGTTAAAGAACCAAGCCCTCAATCCCGCACAAAAAAACCCCCAATGAAACAAAAACAAACTAAAACTTTCATTGCTTACTTTTGTTGCAGTGAGAGACTCAGTAACAAAATGGCAGATGAAATTCAACATTGGTAAGTGCAAAGTAATTCCCGTTGGAAAAAATAATCCTGACTACACATATAATGATGCGTTCTAAATTAGCTGTTACAACTCAAGGAAGAAGAAAAGGAGTACTTGTGGCACCTTAGAGACTAACAAATTTATTAGAGCATAAGCTTTCATGAGCTACAGCTCCGATGAAGTGAGCTGTAGCTCACGAAAGCTTATGCTCTAATAAATTTGTTAGTCTCTAAGGTGCCACAAGTACTCCTTTTCTTTTTGCGAATACAGACTAACATGGCTGCTACTCTGAAACTCAAGGAAGAGATCTTGGAGTCATCGTGGATAGTTCTCTGAAAACTTTGTCTCAGTGCTCAGCAGTGGTATAAAAGCTAACAGAATGCTAGGAACTATTAGAAAAAGGATAGATAAGAAGGTAGGAAATATATAATGCCACTACATGAATCTGTGGTGCTCCCATACTTTGAATACTGTGTCTAGTTCTGATGTCTCCATCTCAAAAAGGATATAGTGAAACTGGAAAAGGTTCCAAGAAGGGCAACAAAGATGATCAAGGGTATGGAATGACTTCCATATGAGGAGAGACTAAAAAGATTAGGGCTGTTCATTTTAGAAAAAGACGATTAAGAGGCAATATGATAGAGGTCTATAAAATCATGAATAGTGTGGAAAAAGGGAATAAAGAAGTGTTATTTACCCTTTCCCAAAATACAAAGTTAATAGGCAGCAGGTTTAAAAAAAATTCTTTTTTGCACAAGTCTCAGGTAGCCTGTGGAACTCAATGCCTTGGGATGTTGTGATGTCCAAAAGTATAACTGTGTTAAAAAAATAACTAGATAAGTTCATAGAATCATTGATGGAGGATAGGTCCATCAATGGCTATTAGCCAAGATAGTCAGGAATGTAATCCCATGCTGAGGGCAACTCTAAACCTCTGATTGCCAGAAGCTGGAATAGGAAGATGGGTGGATCTCTCCAAAATTGCTCTGTATGATATACTATCTATGATGTTCTGGTATTGGCCCCAGTTGGAGACAAGCTATTGGGTTAGATGGACCATTGGTCTGACCCAATGTGGCTTTTCTTACTTTCTGACTTTATGCATACCTCCTGTTACCAGTGAAAATTTAGTGGCAGAACATTGTCATAATTGAATGGTGGTGGGGTGGTTTTTTGTTTTGTTTCTCTTTTTTGAGGGGAGGGAGGTTAGACATGGTATATAAATGGAATTTTATTGGAGACAAAGGGGAAAGAGTGTTTCCCCAGGAAAGGACATAATAATGTTTCCAGAAGTTGCTAAAATTACCCATGCAAGGAGAAATGTTCCAGTATTTCCTTTAAGATTGGTATTGAGATTGCTCTGCATTTCCTGTAAGTTACATTTCAATAGGTGTATCTTTATAGGTTTTGATGACACCAGGAGTTTTTTTTAATTTTAGCATAAAAATCCCTGATGAATTTGAAGAGGTTCACCAAGATTTAGGAAATTAATTTGATTTAATGAAGAATTTTCAAGTTTTTTTTATTTTAAAAAGATTGTAATTATTACTGCAAAACCTCAGATATGTGTGAGGTGATTCATACTGCAGATTAGCTGACATAATCCCTTTAATGGGCACTTTACAATCTAAATTCCTGATCCTGCACAGAGCTCTGCAGGGGTGACCCACCTACTTCACTGTGCTTGAATGCAATGATCTGCCTGCACAGAATTCATTGCAAGAGCATAACCTGGGGTTCTAGAGCGTACACAAGGGTTGCAATCAGATGGCCTGCATTTGATGCAGATTTTATCTCCAAAACTTGCTGCAAATCTTAAAAAATCAGGATGTTGGTTAAGGGGGGGATTTTCTAAGGTGCCTAAGGGAATTAGGCTCCTAACTCCTATTGACTTAGCTCTCTTAGGCTCTTTTGAAACACCTACATTAATGGTTTAAATTTCAATAGCCATTTTTGGCATTTATTCTCTTTTTTTCATTTTCTATTCAATACTTTCACGCTTCTCCTGATATGAGCAAGTAATTGCCTAGTGAGCTCTCCCAAATGGGCCATTCCACATTAAATAAATTGAAACCTGCAGAGTTTTTGGCTTCGAAGACTATATGAAAACAATGTGGATATAACACATGGATAAAATCCATCATGCTCCCATTACAGAGTGGAGAATCATACAATTGGAAGGGATCTCAAGAGGTTATTTAGTCCAGTCCCCTGCACTCAGGGCAGGACCAAGTATTATCTAGACCATCCCTGACGGTGTTTGTCCAACCTGCTCTTAAAAATCCCCAATGATGGAGATTCCACAACCCCCCTAGGCAATTTATTCCAGTGCTTAACCACTCTGACAGTTAGGAAGTTTTTCCTAATGTCCAACCTAAACCACCCTAGCTGCAGTTTAAGCCCACCGTTTCTTGTCCTATCCTCAGAGATTAAGAAGAACAATTTTTCTCCCTCTTCCTTGTAATAACCTTTTATGTACTTGAAAACTGTTAACATGTCCCCTTTCAGTCTTCTCTTCTCCAGTCTAAACAAACCCAATTTTTTCAGTCTTCCCTCATAGGTCATGTTTTCTAGACCTTTAATCATATTTGTTGATCTTCTCTGAACTTTCTCCAATTTGTCCACATTTTTCCTGATATGTGTCACCCAGAACTGGACACAGTACTCCAGTTGAGGCCTAATGAGCATGGAGTAGAGCGGAAGAATTACTTCTTGTGTCTTGCTTACAATACTCCTGCCAATACATCCCAGAATGATGTTTGCTTTTTTTGCAACAGTGTTACACTGTTGACTCATATTTAGCTTGTGATCCACTATGACCCCCAGATCCCTTTCCACAGTATTCCTTCCTAGGCAGTCATTTCCCATTCTGTCAATTCTGTCAATTGTCAGCACAGAGGAAGATTAATTTAAGATAGGAAATCAGCAAAATAACTTTTAATCTTAAAAGCAGTATCAGTATTGAAGCCAAGCGTACAACATTTCTAGAACAGAGTGCAATGTGTTTGTCCTCCAATTATCATTTAGGGGATGACTTGATCTCTCCTTTGGCTTTTGTCTTATTTTTCTTTAATGGACAGCTGTTTCCTTTCGTGATAATTAGTAAGGCCAAGAGAACCGTGCTTTCTTCTTTCCCATTCTGGTCTTTTTGTGTGCTGGCACAGGGTGACATTTATGGGGAAATGGACCGAGCTTCCCCGTGATTAATCTGAGGCTGTGGGACTAGTGATCAGCTGGTAGCCTGGCTGAAGGGCTACCAAGAGCTCAATTGAGGGAGTGAACTGCAAGGAGCAGGGGAAAGAACCCAGTTATTAGCTGCCTCCCAGATGGCCTGGTAAATGAGAGCTGCAGGAAGGCTCCCACAGGAGTCCCTGGGTTAGTGCAACAACCCAGAGGGACCAGGAAAAGCTTCTTGGAACTGTAGCATTGTTGGGCAGAGGAATTACTTTATTTTGATATTTTACCTAAGTTCGTGGTTAACCAATAAATTATGTCCTGAGGCAAGGGCCTGAACCAGCTGATGGCATGGCACTGATCCTTTGCTGGCTGGTGAGAGAGCCCACCAGCTAGCACATGTGTACAATGGTTGAGTGTCTAGCACACTGCACTGAACTCTTGATTAGTTCGAGACAAATAGTTCTGGTCAAAATGTGGGCCAGCCCCAAGCCAGCCAGGTTGAGTTGGCGGGACTTTGTGAACGGGCATCAGTAGACATGCAGCATTGCACGTTGCAGTACTGACATTGTCAAGCCAAGCTTTCAACACAGAAGAGCATCTCCAGGAGCTGCTGCCACTTTGGGACATGGCATGTCTCTGTGAACAATCAGAGGTCCGTGAACCACAGAAAGGGGAAATGCTGGCTTAGGCCAATATTCATTAACCTTTCATGATCTGACATTTCTGTTTTACTTTAGGACTATTACTTGAAGGTTGCTACATCAACCCTTTTTTCAGAATTTGGGACTAAATCGGGGGGCCCAGATAATCTTCATCCAAGAATATTAAAGGAATTGGCACCTGAAATTGCAAGCCCATTAGCAAGAATTTTTAATGAATCTGTAAACTCAGGAATTGTACCGAATGGTTGGAGAATTGCTAATATAGTTCCTATTTTTAAGATAGGAAAAAAAAGTGATCCGGGTAACTACAGACCAGTTAGTTTGACATCTTGTAGTATGCGAGGTCCTGGAAAAAATTTTGAAGGAGAAATTAGTTAAGGACATTGAAGTCAATGGTAAATGGGACAAAATACAACATGGTTTTACAAAAGGTAGATCGTGCCAAACCAACCTGATCTCCTTTTTTGAGAAAGTAACAGATTTTTTTAGACAAAGGAAACGCAGTGGATCTAATTTACCTAGATTTCAGTAACGCGTTTGATACCGTGCCACATGGGGAATTATTAGTTAAATTGGAAAAGATGGGGATCAATATGAACATCAAAAGGTGGATAAGAAATTGGTTAAAGGGGAGACTACAACGGGTCCTAATGAAAGGTGAACTGTCAGGCTGGAGGGAGGTTACTAGTGGAGTTCCTCAGGGATCAGTTTTGGGACTAATCTTATTTAATCTTTTTATTACTGACCTTGGCACAAAAAGTGGGAGTGTGCTAATAAAGTTTCAGAGTAGCAGCCGTGTTAGTCTGTATTTGCAAAAAAGAAAAGGAGTACTTGTGGCACCTTAGAGACTAACACATTTATTTGAGCATAAGCTTTCGTGAGCTACACCTCACTTCATCGGATGCATTCGGTGGACAATACAGTGGGGAGATTTAAAAAATAAATCTCAAATCTCCCCACTGTATTGAGAAGGATTGGGATATCATACAGGAGGATCTGGATGACCTTGTAAACTGGAGTAATAGTAATAGGATGAGAAGTATAATAGTGAGAAGTATAAGGTTATGCATTTAGGGATTAATAACAAGAATTTTAGTTATAAGCTGGGGATGCATCCATTAGAAGTAACAGAGAAGGAGAAGGATCTTGGAGTATTGGTTGATCATAGGATGACTATGAGCTGCCAATGTGATATGGCTGTGAAAAAAGCTAATGCGGTTTTGGGATGATTCAGGAGAGGTATTTCCAGTAGGGATAAGGAGGTTTTAGTTCCATTATACAAGGCACTGGTGAGACCTCACCTGGAATACTGTGTGCAGTTCTGGTCTCCCATGTTTAAAAAGGATGAATTCAAACTGGAACAAGTACAGAGAAGGGGTACTAGGATGATCCAAGGAATTGAAAACTTATCTTATGAAAGGAGACTCAAGGAGCTTTGCTTGTTTAGCCTAACTAAAAGAAGGTTGAGGGGAGATATGATTGCTCTCTATAAATATATCAGAGGGATAAATACCGGAGAGGGAGAGGAATTATTTAAACTCGGTACCAATGTGGACACAAGAACAAATGGGTATAAACTGGCCACCAGGAAGTTTAGACTTGAAATTAGACGAAGGTTTCTAACCATTAGAGAAGTGAAGTTTTGGAATAGCCTTCCAAGGGAAGCAGTGGGGGCAAAAGATCTATCTGCTTTAAGATTAAACTCAATAAGTTTATGGAGGAGATGGTATGATGGGATAATGTGATTTTGGTAAGTAATTGATCTTTAAATATTCAGGATAAATAGGCCTAATCCCCTGAGATGGGATATTAGATGGGTGGGATCTGAGTTACCCAGGAAAGAATTTTCTGTAGTATCTGGCTGGTGAATCTTGCCCATATGCTCAGGATTTAGCTGATCACCATATTTGGGGTTGGGAAGGAATTTTCCTCCAGGGCATATTGGAAAGAGGCCCTGGAGGTTTTTCACCTTCCTCTGTAGCATGGGGCACAGGTCACTTGAGGGTGGATTCTCTGCTCCTTGAAGTCTTTAAACCACAATTGGAGGACTTCAATAGCTCAGACATAGGTGACGTTTTTCGTAGGAGTGGGTGGGTGAGATTCTGTGGCTTGCGTTGTGCAGGATGTCGGACTAGATGATCAGAATGGTTCCTTCTGACCTTAGTATCTATGGTTCTATGAGGTTTACATAGTTGACGATGTCCAGTGTATTTAGGAAAACATAGCATTCCTTCATATGTTAGTAGGTAAAACCCTCTAGGCTGAGACTGATGCAAGATTCTAGTTCATTCTGATCTGTTTTCAAATGGTAAAAGTGTATACTGAAAAAGGAGCTTCTTGAAACAACACACTTGGGCTTTTTTCTTCAGGTTACATTGAACTTGCTGACAAAAGCTTCCACTGTCAAGCTAAAAGATTATTCAGTCATTCATCTCTGTGCAGCCTTCTTGAAAGTTCTCATCATCAGAAGCATTTCTCAACATATGCAAGTTGCCAGTTGCCTTCGAAAGGGAAGATTTTCATTAAAATTGGCATTTTTGAGCTACCCGCTCACTAGTGTTGCCCAAAGTAATATAGTTTGGGAATCAAGATGCCAGCAATTTAGCAGCCCATTGCTACACAGAGCTAACCAGTTTCCAGTCTTCTTAGCATTGATTTACCAAATTTTAAAATACTTTTAACATTAGATGTTTCACTTATGGTACTTCCCTGTTGACAGTTTGATTAATTTTTTTCACTATTATTTTAGGTAGGTGGCACAAACATAGAAAAGTCCCTGTAATTCCTTAGAGGGAAAATTCCAGTGAACTAATGCATTGTTTTAACACTATTTCTTCTGGCAAAGGCTACTTCTGTTGGCAAATCATTTGAGATTCTGAAATTGGCCTACAGAAAGGCAAGGCTCCATTCTCTTTTAATTCTTCTTTGTAATCCTTGACCAAAAGGAATACAAATTAAATGGTTACTTTAGGGAAAAAAAATCTCTGTAGCAATTCCCGACAAACAGTGGGATTTGCAAGAACTACACAAAAAAAATCTAATTCTGGTGTGTCCACTTCCTTGGACTCAGGTCTCTGCACCCACATGTTCCCCCACAGAGAGACAAGCACAGAAAAGGGAGCACTTCTCCCTTGCCTTAGTGCTGCTATTTCCATTTAAAAAACACCCTGTTACAATATTAACAACACTGAACCTTTATTCCATAGCAGCACTATTCCTTTAATTCCTCAAACGATGGATGTAGAAGCCCTCTACACCAACATTCCACACAAAGATGGACTATAAGCTATCAGGAACAGTATCCCTGATAATGTCACAGCAAACCTGGTGGCTGACCTTTGTGACTTTGTCCTCACCCACAACTATTTCACAACTGGGGACAATATATACCTTCAAGTCAGCGGCACTGCTATGGGTACCCGCATGGCCCCACATTATGCTAACATTTTTATGTCTGATTTAGAACAACGCTTCCTTAGCTCTCGTCCCATAATACCCCTACTCTGCTTGCGCTACATTGATGACATCTTCATCATCTGGACCCATAGAAAAGAAGCCCTTGAGGAATTCCATCATTATTTCAACAATTTCCATCCCACCATCAACCTCAGCCTAGACCAATCCACACAAGCAGTCCATTTCCTGGACACTACTGTGCTAATAAGCGATGGTCACATAAACACCACCCTATACCAGAAACCTACTGACCGCTATACTTGCATGCCTCCAGCTTCCATCCAGGACACACCACAAGATCCATTGTCTACAGCCAAGCTCTAAGATACAATCACATTTGCTCCAACCCCTCAGACAGAGACAAACACTTTCAAGATCTTTATCAAGGGGTCTTAAAACTACAATACCCACCTGCTGAAGTGAAGAAACAGATTGACAGAGCCAGAAGAGTACCCAGAAGTCACCTACTTCAGGACAGGCCCAACAAAGAAAATAACAGAATGCCACTAGCGGTCACCTTCAGCCCCCAACTAAAACCTCTCCAGTGCATCATCAAAGATTTACAACCTATCCTGAAAAATGATCCCTCACTCTCACAGATCTTGGGAGACAGACCAGTCCTTGCTTACAGACAGCCCCCCAACCTGAAGCAAATACTCTCCAGCAACCACACACCACACAACAAAAACACTAACCCAGGAACCTATCCTTACAACAAAGCCTGATGCCAACTCTGTCCACATATTTATTCAAGTGACACCATCATAGGACCTAATTACATTAGCCATGCCATCAGGGGTTCGTTCACCTGCACATCGACCATCATGTGCCAGCAATGCCCCTCTGCCGTGTACATTGGCCAAACCGGACAGTCTCTATGCAGAAGAATAAATGGACACAAGTCCGACATCAGGAATCATAACATTCAAAAACGGGTAGGAGAACACTTCAGCCTCTCTGGCCACTCAGTAAAAGACTTAAGGGTGGCAATTCTGCAACAGAAAAGCTTCAAAAACAGACTCCAATGAGAAACTGCTGAGCTACAGCTGGTGAGTTTTTGGTTTGGTTTGGTTTGGTTTTTGCTAAAACATTTTGATTGAAACCATGAATTTTCCACCAAAATGAAAATGTTCATTTTGATAGAAATTTTGCAGATTTTCAGCGAAAGAACAAAAATGGTTCCTTCCTTATTTTTATCTTTTGTAGTGGAATTCAGGCACACTCAAGGGCAGAAGGTGTCTCTGTACTTTGGCATAATTATGTCTCTTTGTACAGCCAAAGCATCTAACATTCACTCTCCAGATAAGTAAAGAGATCCATCTGAAAGACTTTTTTTTTCTACTTTCCTTTTGGGCCTGTATTTCAATTAGGTTTGTTAAAAGGTTTAGTGATATAGTTTATTAATAATGAAAACTTCTTTTTATCCCTGCTAGAACAGTGTCCTGTACTTTTAGTGATCCTGTTAAAAGAACTCAAATTAACAAATTCCATCAGATTAAGAAGTCCATAGTGTCCCTTTGGTGTTTGACACACACTAAATCCATTACTGTTAATGGCAGTTACCTCTATAAATCAAAGGGAGAATAAAGCTTTAAAAGCCTAATTATTTATGGCATCAAATTACAGTAAAGTGGGGACAGCTTTAATTGTAGGTTTTCTAATCTCACGCGAGATCAGACTAATACCATGTTGAAGCTCATCAGGATTCTCTCTTCTCTACACATTTATTTATTATTGATTATATAGACCAGAGCTGACCCTAGACCAAATGGTGCCACAGTCAAGCAGTGTCTTTGGTGCCCCCCCCCCATTTGTTAAACTTTTGAATACCTTATTTTTTATTGCATTTTCAGCCCATATCACAACTTTGATGCAGAAGTTGCATTCATGATTTGTTCCTGTCATATAAGATGGACTTCAGACCCTGGACTTCAGAAAAGCAGACTTTGACTCCCTCAGGGAACTGATGGGCAGGATCCCCTGGGAAGCTAATATGGGTGGGAAAGGAGTCCAAGAGAGCTGGCTGTTTCTTAAAGAAGCCTTATTGAGGATGCAGAAAGAAACCATCCCCCTGTGCAGAAAGAATAGCAAATATGGCAGGTGACCAGCTTGGCTTAACAGAGAAATCTTCGGTGAGCTTAAACACAAAAAGGAAGCTTACAAGAAGTGGAAACTTGGACAGATGACGAGGGAAGAGTATAAAGATATTGCTCAAACATGCAGGGGTGTAATCAGGAAGGCCAACGCACAATTGGAGTGGCAGCTTGCAAGGGATGTGAAGGGTAACAGGAAGGGTTTCTACAGGTATGTTAGGAAGAAGGTGGTCAGGGAAAGTGTGGGACACTTACTGAATGGGGGAGGCAACCTAGTGACAGATGATGTGGAAAAAGCTGAAGTACTCGATGCTTTTTTTGCCTCGGTCTTCACAGACAAGGTCAGCTCCCAAACTGCTGCATTGGGCAGCACAGTATGGGGAGGAGCTAAGCGACCCTCAGTGGTGAAAGAACAGGTTAAGGACTATTTAGAAAAGCTGGACATGCACAAGTCCGTGGGTCCAGATCTAATGCATTGGAGGGTGCTGAGGGAGTTGGCTGATGTGATTGTAGAGCCATTGGCCATTATCTTTGAAAACTTGTGGCAATCGGGGGAGGTCCCAGACAATTGGAAAAAGGCAAATATAGTACCCACCTTTTAAAAAGGGAAGAGGGAGAATCCAGGGAACTACAGACCAGTCAGCCTCACTTCAGTCCCTGGAAAAATCATGGAGCAGGTCCTCAAGGAATCCATTTTGAAGCATTTGGAGGAGAGAAAGGTGATCAGGAACAGTCAACATGGATTCACCAAGGGCAAGTCATGCCTAACCAACCTAGTTGCCTTCTATGATGAGATAACTGTCTCTGTGGATATGGGGAAAGTGGTGGACATGATATATCTTGACTTTAGCAAAGCTTTTGATACGGTCTCCCACAGTATTCTTGCCAGCAAGTTTAAAAAATATGGATTGGATGAGTAGACTATAAGGTGGATAGAAAGCTGGCTAGATTGTTGGGCTCAATGGGTAGTGATCAATAGCTCGATGTCTGGGTGGCAGATGGTATCAAGCGGAGTGCCCCAGGAATTGGGCCTGGGGCTGGTTTTGTTCATCTTCATTAATTGATCTGGGTGATGGGATGGATTGCACCCTTCACAAGTTCACAGATGACACTAAGATGGGGGAGAGTTAGATATGCTGGAGGGTAGGGATAGGGTCCAGAGTGACCTTGACAAATTGGAGGATTGGGCCAAAAGAAATCTGAGGAGGTTCACCAAGGACAAGTGCAGAGTCCTGCACTTAGGACAGAAGAATCCCATGCACTGCTACAGGCTGGGGACCAACTGGCTAAGCTGCAATTCTGCAGAAAAGGACCTGGGGATTACAGTAGACGAGAAGCTGGATATGAGTCAGCAGTGTGCCCTCATTGCCAAGAAGGCCAATGACATATTGGGCTGTATTAATAGGAGCATTGCCAAATCGAAGGAAGTGATTGTTCTTCTCTATTTGGCAGCGGTGAGGCCACAGCTGGAGTACTGCGTCCAGTTTTGGACCCCCCCTCCCCACTACAGAAAGGCTGTGGACAAATTGGAGAGAGTTCAGTGGAGGGCAACAAAAATGATTAGGAGGCTGGGGCACATGACTTATGAGGAGAGGCTGAGGGAACTGGGCTTATTTAGTCTGCAGAAGACAAGAGTGAGGGGGGATTTGATAGCTGCTTTCAACTACCTGAAGGAGAGTTCCAAAGAGGATGGAGCTAGGCTGTTCTCAGTGGTGGCAGATGACAGAACAAGAAGCAATGATCTCAAGTTGCAGTGGGGGAGGTCTCGGTTGGATATTAGGAAAAACTAGTTCGTAGGGTGGTGAAGCACTGGAATGGGTTACCTAGGGAGGTGGTGAAATCTCCTTCCTTCGAGGTTTTTAAGGCCTGGCTTGACAAAGCGCTGGCTGGGATGATTTAGTTGGGGTTGGTCCTGCTTTGAGCAGGGGGTTGGACTAGATGACCTCCTGAGGTCTCCTCCAACCCTAATCTATGATTCTATGTGACATCAGAATCAACTGCCTGCAATGTTTTAGTATTATTTTTACTTAAATTGTTAGCTCAAGCAATGCCACTAAGTTATTAGATTTCTCCTAAGGCCCCTTAGTATAGGCATAATTGCATCTACCTTGAGTTGTACCAATATAACTCTACTGTTTTTTTAAAAAAATCATACACCCCCCCCTTACTAACACAGTTGTACTAGTAGAAAAACTATTTGTACATAAGGGTTTAGTTAACTTTAACCACACAGCCAAACCTATTATGAATATTTCCTACTCGGTTTAAACATCCTAAGAGTGTCTCAATCCCATTTTTTAATGTTATTTTGCCAATGCTATTCCATTGCTCTTCTACCCCATGGATGGTGGAGTCTGCTGTCATAAGTGGTACTGGGGCAAAGTGGGTGAGAAACTACAGTATTTTTAATTGGACCAAGTTGTGTTGGCGAGTGCGACAACTTTTTGAGCTACACAGAGCTCTTCTTCAGGTAGGGTGATGCAACAGTATGATGCCCCCAAATAAGTGTAGTAGTACTCCCTGCCTGTTGCACACAAATCAAGCTTTGTGGAAACCTGGATTGGCCCTATGGGGGCAAGGATTCCATGTCATGACTATCAGGACAACCGGAGCACCCCCCTGTGGCCTTGCCAGCTCTTTTAAATGGACTAAAGACCCTGGAGCTGCTTTAGTCAGTCCTGGCTGATGGGTGTGGTGGGGATGAGGGACAACAAACTTCAGGGTTTGTGAGCTATGCCGGCCCAGTCCCTTCCGTTTATGAGACTCTCAGGGTTTGTCTACACTACGCTGCTTTTAGCGACAAGCTGTGTCGCTCCAGCCGAGCCAGGAGGGCGCAGGCCCAGTGCCCCAGGGGGCCCAGTTTGGGGAATGGAACCCGCCTGGGCGTAGAGCGACAGGGTGGCCCTGCGGGGGCTGAGCGCCGTCCTGCCGCCCGGAAGCGGCGGCGGAGAGCATCGCAGGGCTGCGAAGCTCCAGCGGCCGGCGGGGTGGGAGAGCCCCCGCTCGCCGTCAGGCGTTCCCGCCCTGCTGCCTAATTCCAGCTCGCGAGGAGGCGGGGGTCCGTGCCCACGTGCGCCCGCTCGGCCAATCGGGGGATCGCGTGATGTGAGAGTGGCCGGTTCTGTCCCCCAAGATGGCGGCGGGCGTTCAGTGAGCGTGAGCGGTGGCGGCGCTAGCTCGGAGCAGGGGAGCGAAGGCCTGGCTGCTGGGGAAGGCCCCGCGCCGCTCAACATTCCCCCCCCCGGGGCCCTAGGATGGTAAAATGACCCAGGGGGGGAAGAAGAAACGGGCCGTGAACCGCAGCATCATGCTGGCCAAGAAGATCATCATTAAGGACGGCGGCACGGTGAGGCCTGCGGGGGGCCTGGGCCGGCTTTAGGGTGCGTGGCGGGGGCTGGTTGTGGTACGGAGGGGGGCGAGGCGGCAGTTGGGGCGAGGCAGGCGGAAAGGGTCTGGCTGAGGTGCGGGGGCGCGTTGAGGCCTTGCCTGGAGGGAAGGGGCTGGCCTGGCGGCGTGCGGGGACGCTGGGTTGACCCAGTGAGGCGGGGGGAGGGAGCGTGGGGCGAGGTGAGGCCCGGGTGCATGTAGGGGACTGGCCAGTGATATGGGGAGGCCAGGCTGGTGCAGTGCGGCCTGGGGGTTGGCCTGGAGCCGAAGGAGACATGCTGCGCTGGGGTTCGGTGACCTGGGCGTGGGAAGGGGCGGACCTAGCAAAGCGAGGCTAGTCTAGCTAGGCCCCGGACCGGGGGAGGGCTACTGGAAAGCCCAGCGCAGTGAGGTGGACACTTCAGGCCTGAGTGCACAGAGAATCTCTCTGGTTTGGTCTGCAAGGGGAGCTGGGGTTGGCATTAGGAGCGGCCAGCTGCCTGCTTTTCAGCTGGAAAGCCTGGTCAGTAAGGGGGACCTGGTAGTGTCTTGTCAGATTTACTGACCGGACTCTGGGTCTGGTTACTGTGGATGAGGGAGGCGAGGAGGTACCCAGCCATCACCTGTGTCAGCTCCTACTGAGCTGCGGCTGCCTCCTACCTGCCTTGGATGGCTCCAGTTTCTAGCTGAGCTCCATAGGAGAGTCTCTTCTGACCAGGGGGAAGAGGAGTGCATGGGGCTGGGCTGTGGCGGGGGGGATTCTGGTATGCTAGTGAAGTGTTCTGGTTTTTAAATATCAAGTTGGCAACCCTAGTTGGCATGGTAGGTCCTGGCTTGAGGGTAATGCCTAAACAGGTCAATCTGGGACAGCAGTCTGACTCTAGCTAATGGGGTGATGAAGGAGACATTGCCACATTGTCTCTGCTAGCTAGCTTGCTGGGAGATCCTTTATCTCAGCAGTTCTCAACCAGGAGTCTGGGGCCTCCTGGGGGGCTATAAGCAGGTTTTAGGGTGTCTGCCAAAATAAACCAGAGAGCAGGGCCAGCGTTAGACTCACTGTGGCCCAGGGTGGAAAGCCGAATCCTGAGCCTGTTGCCCAAGCTGAAGCCGAATCCTGAGCCTGTTGCCCAAGCTGAAGCCGAATCCTGAGCAGCTTAACTTTCTGAGGCTGTCCGTGCTATGGGGCCCTAGGCCATTGCTTTGCTTGCTACCTCCTAACTCGGGCCCTGGCTTTTAATCTACTGAAAAACAGTTGTTGTGGCACAGGTGGGGCCATGGAATTTTTATAGCATGTTGGGTGGTGGCTCAGAAAGAAAAAGGTTGAAAAGTCCTGCTTTAGGTGGAGCCACCTGGGACCTGTGTGATGAAGAAGCTGCCCTATAAACACTTCTGTTGCAAGGGCTCCTGCCTCTGATGTCTAGTTTGACTTGAGGCCTAACTTGGCCTCCACTCCCTCTGGTTGCTTTCTACCAGAACTGGGTCCATGCTGTGTTCTGAAGGTAGCACATGGGCTGGGCATAGGAACTTTGTTCCCAAAGAACCTCTGACTCTTTTTTTTTTTTTTTCCCTGGTGGGGCTAGCTGGCAGCCTTGGGTGGGACTAAAACTATGTTCTTTGCTGTTGCCTCATGTGGGATCAAGAATTCTGGGCTGGTGCAGGGTTTTTTGCCATTATTTCATGATAGGTTTCCTTACTATCAGGTGTTTCTCTCTGTCTTATTGGCATCCATCTGGTCATCATTTGTCAGTTTAAAAGTATTTCTTAAATCTGTTCCTAGTATGGTGATTTGCCTTTACGCTCAAGTAGTAAGTTTGAGTAATGAGCATTTGTGTCAAGACTCAGTAGAAGGTAACTTTACTTAAATCCGTGCATTTACCATTCTGTATAAATATGTGTAAGTCTACAACATTTATGGATTAGATAATGTTTAAACTCTTCATCTTGAAAGGAAATACCAGCTAGAAAACTGCTGTGCATTTTCAGGTAGCAGTTGGTTTGACAATAGCCTAGGATTATGGCGGACAGTAAACCATTGTAGAATAGAGCAGGGAGTTCTGAGTATAAGAAGTAGGATGGGTTCTGCTGTTGGTGAAAAGCCCATCTGTGATGTGCTTTACCCATACAGTGTGTGCATCACCATCACGGGATCCTTTGGTCTTTGTTCTGTCTCCTTCGGCTTCCATGTTCTGAAAAAGAATAGGTGGGTAAGTGTGAGACAAACTTCTGTATCAAAGTAGTACTGTAAGGTTTTCAAGTTCACTGGAAGTGTGATAAAATGTTTCCCAATAAATAGTTAAGTATTTTATCTAACAGAACTTAGAATACTTAGTGATTGAATGGAGTTGCCAGAGATGCTTTTAAAATATATACATCTATAATCGGCATAGTTCAGTTACGGGAGAGAGATAACTTGGTCCAACTAACTGTAACAATGTATGTCTTGCTTTACTCGTGTAGTTTAGATATTTTTTTAAAATGCATTAAAATAGGTCTTTCAAATAAAGGTAAAACATCAGTTCGCTGATCTTTTGTATAAGCAGCCAAGATCTGCCTTCATCAACTTGATGAGCTACTGCAGTGGTAGGCAATCTATGGCATGCTTGCCAAAGGCAGCACACAAGCTGATTTTCAGTGGCATTCACATTGCCCAGGTCCTGGCCACTGGTCCCAAGGGCTCTGCTGCTGGCCTGGGGTACTGGCTGCTGGCCCCCCTCCCAGCTGGGGTTCCATCTGCCGGCCCCGCTCAACCCGCTGCCAGCCCCAGGTTGTGATTACTGGTCTGGGGGGCTCTGCTGCCAACCTGGAGTCCCTGCCACTGGCTCGGAGCTCAGCAACCGTCCCCAGCTATGGCCCACTGATTAGATGTCTGTGGGGTAGAGACACTGTTATTTCTTCATGCCTTGCCCATAATAGAAATGTTGAAAGAGCTCTTGACCTCTGATTCTTGGGGTTGTAAGGTGGGTGTGTGTGTTGAGTAGCTGCCAGTATCTACTTCTCCTACCCCACCCCACCAACTGTTTCTTTACTTCCTGATACAGTGAGGAACTGGAGATAGGAGCTGAGAGGGAGGCTCCATTGTGCAGGAGCAAGTCTGATGCTGATCCATAGCCTGGGAGGGAAAATAGTATTTGTTGCCTGTGGTACTTACAGAAGTTTACTGTTTGGATCCTGTACTGTAATCAGGTGGGATGGGAGTGAAACCTAGAGGGGCTCCTGTAGGCAAGGGTGGTGCTGTGAGTTCAAGCTGTTTTCTGGCCCCTTTAAAAGTGAAAAGAAGTTGCCATGTTAGCCTCGATCTGTAAAAGCGGCAGAGTCCTGTGGCACCTTACAGACTAACAGACATATTGGAGCATAAGCTTTCGTGGGTGAATACCAACTTCATCGGATGCATGCATACACGAAAGCTCATGCTCCAATACGTCTGTTAGTCTCTAAGGTGCCACAGGACTCTTGCCGCTTGTGTAAAAAGAACAGGAGTACTCATGGCACCTTAGAGACTAGCAAATTTATTTGAGCATAAGCTTTTGTAGGCTACAGCCCATTTCATCGGATGCATAGAATGAAACATATAGATACATACAGAAAACATGAAAAGGTGGAGTAAGAGGCTAATTAATTAAGATCTATTATCAGCAGGAAAAAAAAAACTTTTGTAGTGATGATCAAGATGGCCCATTTAGACAGTTGACAAGAAGGTGTGAGGATACTTAACTTTGGGAAATAGTCAATATGGGTAATGACCCAGCCACTCCCAGTCTCTATTCAAACCCAAGTTAGTGGTATCTAGTTTGCATATTAATTCAAGCTCAGCAGTTTCTCATTGGAGTCTGTTTTTGAAGCTTTTCTGTTGCAAAATTGCCACCCTTAAGTCTTCTACTGAGTGACCAGAGAGGTTGAAGTGTTCTCCTATCGATTTTTGAATGTTATGATTCCTGATGTCAGATTTGTGTCCATTTATTCTTTTGCGTAGAGGCTATCTGGTTTGGCCAAGGTACATGGCAGAGGGGCATTGCTGGCACATGATGGCATATATCACATTGGTAGATGTGCAGGTGAATGAGCTCCTGATGGCGTGGCTAATGTAATTAGGTCCTATGATGGTGTCACTTGAATAAATATGTGGCCAGAGTTGGCCTTTGCCTTTTGTTGTAAGGATAGGTTCCTGGGTTAGTGTTTTTGTTGAGTGGTTGCTGGAGAGTATTTGCTTCAGGTTGGGGGGCTGTCTGTAAGTGAGGACTGGTCTGTCTCCCAAAATCTGTGAGAGTGAGGGATCATACAGTGCTGTGTTTTAAGACATTTCTAGTCTTTCATTATGCTTTGAAACCCTTAGTGGAGTTTCGTTGTATCAGAGCTTACACAGATTACACTTATTTAGATTCCTGAAACAGCTTGTTTTGAGCCATACTTCATCTTAACAATTTCTTGCTTATAAACCCACATTCAAACAACTTTCTTATTAATAAAGTAGCTTTTTAAATATTCTGTAGTAACAACTTTTTTGTTTGTGTTTTAGCCTCAAGGAATAGGTTCGCCTAGTGTCTACCATGCTGTCATAGTGATTTTTTTGGAGTTTTTTGCTTGGGGACTTTTGACAGCACCTACTTTGGTGGTAAGTGATGTGGTTAATGAACTTCTTCTGTATTGCATGAAAAGTTTATTTTAAAAAAAAAGCTAAAATAATCAGTTCATTGCAGTATTATCTCAGCATTAAACTTGAAAATAAAGTTTTGGTGAAATTGAGCTTGCCTGAACTTCACACTTGGAAGAGCATCTTGTGTGTTATGTTACCAAATGTGGTTAAGATTAAACAATCCATGTAGATCAGAGTGGGTTTATTGATATTAGCCACATATCAACGTATGTAATCTGTGCTAATTACGCACACTTTTGAGAAGAAATTCTTTTAAAACCCTCAAAACTTCCATTCCTGTTACTCCACAGACAGAAGTCTGTCTTGAGCACAGGAATAAGATCTAGGAATGCATGGGATTCCAGTCCCAGTTTTAAGAACTTTGTGACTTTGATCTTAAAGGATCGTTACCGCACCGACCATTCTTTAAATATAACTCATTATATATTGTGTTTTTCTGTACTGTCTCTTTAACCTTTGGTAATTAATAAGGTGATGGCAAGCAGAAACTTTCTCTTTTGTAAACATGTTTTCACTCCTGCCTAAGTTATTCATTTATTCTACAGTCAGTGATATGATTCAACTTCTCTGAAATAAAGTATGATACCACCACTGAAGTCTATGGACAGATATTGTATCCTGCTAATCTGCAATATAAAGAGAGGAGATTTTTTAACTTGTTTGTATGCCATAATTGTGCACAGTGGTTTACAGAGATTAAGGTTAAACTTAAGTTTTGCCAGCATAGCTCTGTTGGTTTAGGAAGTGATGGCTTGGGTTTTTTTTGTTACATAGCTATGGTGTTGAAATCTATAGGCCAAAACTTTTTTGTCTTGTAGACAAGGCTTAAGAGTCAAGCGCTCATAATCTAATGTTCTTATCTTGTAAACACATCAGTTGACCTAATGCCCATTGTACTTGTAGGCAGGCTGACCTAATTATGTTACACAGGGCACAAAATATGCACAACTCTGAGTGCTGTACCTAGATTGATATAATTTGTAGGTGTAGATGAGGCTTTAGTATGCAAAAAAACAGTGTATTCAAACCATCTGAGCAGTACATACATTCACCATTCAGAATCTACCTATGTTGTTGTGGTACTGGTTTTGTGTTCCATGATATTGAAATCCTTTTAAGCAAAATGACCTTTGTGAAAAGTAGTGTGTATTTGCTGTCTGAACCAGTCTGTCGCATAAGTACAGCATGTCCTAATTGATGTGTATTTTCCTTAAATAAGGAAATCCTACAATAGTATTCTGTCTTCATTGAAGTAGGAATGATACTTTTATCAAACTTAATGAAATTTTGGCCAGTTTTGTATGGTAAAAAGTGAAGAAAATACACTGTGATTTTGAAGAATGTTCTTTCCTTATTTTACTGACCTCAACTGTAGTGCTAACATTGTAGCTTATCCACTGGTGCCTATATTTCTGGAAAGTAAGAAGCATAGCATAATTTACTATTAGAAATTGTGTAGTCTACTATATAAATGTTTGTAGTGGACTATTTAACAATGAGATTATTGATGAATTTATTAATTTCATGGTGAACTTTACTGTAATTTATATTAAAATTGTTGGTATAATATGCCTCACATATTAATCCTTGAGTCTGTATTCATATTTAGTGTTGTGAAATATGGATAATGCAGTATGTAATGTACATAATTCTTTCATAGGTGTTACATGAAACCTTTCCCAAGCATACATTTCTAATGAATGGCCTAATCCAAGGAGTAAAGGTAGGTAGGATGAAAATTCAGTCTAAATCAATAATTAAGAGTACAATTTAAAATAAATCAATAAAGGGTACATACATAAGTGCTGGTGCTTTATTAAGTGGAATAAGGAGAGCCTTCCAATATATCTTTCAAGCTGTGAATAAAATGTGAGGGTAAATTTACCAAGGAGAGCTCAAATGCAGCACTTTATTTGTAAAAGGTCTTGCTTTTACTAAAATTTTTACTTGGTTTGACTGAGGAATAAATAGGCCAGTTGAATAGTTCAAGATCATACAATCAGTTGGTGTCACAACACATAAGAATCCAAGATATCTGTTGACACCCAGTCCTTTGCTCTGATTGTTAGACCGCATGTCCTCAATGTTTTGAAAAATGCTCTCTCTCCTAAATATAGCATATAAAAATGTAAAATGCATTTTATTAAGCTGTGTGTTGACTGCATTTGGATTCACATTTCAGGTTTCTGTGGGTTAGTAAAACTCAAATTGTAGGTAACTGCTGCTGAGTGGAAAGGGGGGGGATGAAGGATACTCATAGAAGATATTGCGTGACACATTGTTCCGTATAGCCAACATTTATCATTATTCTGCAAAACAAAATCGGTCAGTTTCTAACAATCTTTCAACTATTGCATTTTCTTTCATTTCTTGGCTTTTATTTAAAATTTTGTTTTTACTTTTCAGGGCTTGTTATCGTTTCTCAGTGCCCCTCTCATAGGTGCTCTATCTGATGTTTGGGGACGAAAGTCCTTCTTACTCTTAACAGTATTTTTCACTTGTGCACCAATTCCTTTGATGAAGATCAGCCCATGGTTAGTAGCAAGCATAGTTATTTATGGCTTTGTCTTTAGTGTGGTGTTAATTACATACAGCAAGAACATGTAGCATTTATGATAGCACTTGTGTTCCAGTTAATGTACCAGACATTTAATTCTTAGCACACCTCTGTGAGATAGATGTGGAAGTACTAATCCATTGCAAAGTTGGGGAAACTGAGACAGGGTAAAGTGACTTGCTGAACACTTCAAAGCCAGGCTTAGAATTTTGTATCTCCAGACTGTTAGCCCCATGCTTCCTTCTAAGCTAGTACATTAGTACTGGAGTGACTTGTGACTTTTTCGTGGTGTTTGCTTATGTAGCAGAGAGAGCCCAAGAACTTGAAAGATGTATGGCCGGTGAGTGGCTATATTGTACTTTTAAGCCTCTTGGGGGTAACTAACTTAAAAGTTGAGTATAATTTTATACAGTATATTCCCCAGTACCTTAAATGTGTCTCTAATCCTTGCATATCTTTTTGGCTGTAATTTTCAGCAAAATCATTTCAGTACTAAGTAAATAGTCACTAAGAATTGAAAATGTTCTTCAGAACTAGCATACATCTTAAGCACTAGTGTGTAACATTAAAACTGCTACTGAAAAAGTAGCTGCAGCTTTTTTATTATAGTTTGTGCTTATCAAATATTTGAATCTAGCAAATTTTGAGTAGCTGGAATTTGTGTTCTGTTGATACACCTCCATTCCTGAGTCTAGTGAACTAGCCATTGGCCTAGGGACATAGTTGTCTCAAATTTTGTACTGCTCCTGAAGATAAATCTGAAATAACATAGGACAAGGTCTTAGCACTAATAGAGGTCTGAGAGTCAACTGTTCATATTGTATCAGGCTAATTCAGTTTGCTGTCTAGTCTTAGTCTTTTGTGGTCTCTCCATTTTGATCCCTATTCCTGGTGATAGGCTATTTGTTTAACAGTTTATATGTTGCAACATGCATTTTGAGTGAAGTAATTGCCAATCTGTGGATTTGGGGCTAAGGCTAATGTTGAACGATCTGTAATGAACTATCCTAATTTAACCCACAAAGCTGCACGCTTTTTTTTTTTTTTTTTGTAGAATGGCAAGTAATTCTATTGTACACTCAGTGCACACTGGAGAGATTACGTAACCATATAAAGACACATTCATACTGATTTTATAAATTGGACAATCATAGATACCTTAATCTGTCTGGAAGTGTTTCAGAAGTTTGTGAATCACTACTAGTTACATTTAGCTCCACTGAGCTGTTTTTTTTTTTTTTTTTCTGATTCCTTTTTGTCCCCAGGTGGTACTTTGCTGTTATCTCTGTTTCTGGAGTTTTTGCAGTGACTTTCTCAGTGGTGTTTGCTTATGTAGCAGATATAACCCAAGAACATGAAAGAAGCATGGCCTATGGGCTGGTATGTACTTAATTCCGCTGTACCTTTTAAGCCTTGTGAGGGTCAACAACTAGAGTTCTCTTAATAAAGCTTTGTCATATTGCGCTGGAGATGCAAGCTTTTCAAAGTTGATATCGTTCCCATTATAAACTCTTATTCTGGCCATTCAGTTTTTTAAAAACACTGTTCCAAATGGAAACTTGGTCCTACCATCCAATTCTGCATCTCCTGTTGAATGTCTTGTCAGCTTAAATTTAAAATGGCCATTGTATAATTTCTCTCCATTCTTTTCTATTTTTCCCCATTCTTGGGTCAGTATGAGATATATGTTGGCAGGATGGTGCTATTTTCCATTTTGTTTGCATATGCAGCTTTTATTATACAATGTAAATTCTTTGATTTTTATTAAGAGCTGCGGTTGTTTTGCAAATAAGCAGTTTCTTCTACCACCCCCAAAAGAAAGTTATACTGAGTCTCCCCCTTTATCAGACCTCCAATATGTCCAATTAAACTTCACAAATTTGACAGTCACAAAGCTATACAATGCTGCCCTGCTTAACCAAAAATTTTTCATTTAAAAACTTCAGATGTTTGAAATCTGTGGTTGCTGCTGCAATGCCAGAGAAAATAATTACATTAGTTCAGAACTTGTCCACCTGATTAGGGTGATTTGTAACTGAGTTTCTGGAAGTATTCAAGGTGCTGAAAGTGAAGTTAGAAAAAGAGTGGATACGTTTGATCTTCCTTCCTGGGAAAACGTTCTCATACTGACTTTTGTCTATTACAGGTTTCAGCAACTTTTGCAGCAAGTTTAGTTACCAGCCCAGCTATTGGTGCCTACCTTGGTCGAGTCTATGGAAATAGCTTGGTAGTGGTCCTAGCTACAGCTATAGCTTTGTTGGATATTTGTTTTATTCTTGTTGCTGTACCGGAATCGCTGCCCGAGAAGATGAGGCCAGCATCATGGGGAGCACCCATTTCTTGGGAACAGGCTGACCCCTTTGCAGTAAGCTATTTAAATGTTTAAGTATGGAGTGGTGGCTTGACATATGCAGATTTGGATTTGTACTGCTTTTGAGTCAGGAATGGGACTGATAGTAATTTATCTTGATTTGGGTTTTAAAAAAATTGTTTGAGGAGTTCCTAGATTTATTGGGGAAGGGTGTGCATAACTTCAAATTGCTGATTAGCAAATGCTGATTAGTAAGTGCTGAAGGACATGTTTTAATAGTGCTGTATGTATTAAAGGGTATCTGCCTCTTTCAGTGTTAATTTTGTATATCATTGGTTATGAATGATGAAGAGTAGATGTTTTCTGTTGTTGACTTTACAGATGTGTTGTTTTTGTTTTTTCCCCCCCTAGTCACTAAAGAAAGTGGGTCAAGATTCCATAGTGCTTCTAATCTGCATAACAGTCTTTCTTTCCTACCTCCCGGAGGCAGGTCAATATTCCAGCTTCTTCCTATACCTCAGACAGGTAAGAATCTGCATATGAAGAAATATGCCTGATAAGGAAAACTAAATATATAGAAGGGCGTTCTTTGCACTTGTTACATTACTTTAGCAATATATGGGTAGTCAATATGATTGATGGCTGTTGACGGTGGCTTTTAGTTACTCTGATGATTAATAAAGAGATGAATCTGTTTTCAAAATATTTCTCACGTTTCTTAATCATTTGCATTATTCCTTGAAGTACAAGTTCCACTACTTTGCAGTGGTTAAAATTAGCTTTCGTTAGCTGATAAACTATTTTTAGTCTTGCAGTATGAGGTCGATTTTCTTTCAAGTTCCATACTCAATGATAAAGTTATTTTCTGTTCTGCACTAGATCTTTCTCTTTATTTTATGCAAGAGTAAATGTTGGTTTGAATGAGTTATGGGATTGAATAAAATCAGGGATGACTTCTTCTATTTCAGATTAAGCGTTTTTCTGGTTACTCCATTTATTCTTTCCACTGATGTCACAAAACATGAAAGACGTGTCAATGTACATTTGAAGTTTAATGATAAATTACTTCTTCTCTAATGTAGATAATGGGATTTTCACCTGAAAGCGTTGCAGCATTTATAGCAGTTCTTGGGATTCTCTCCATTATTGCACAGGTGAATATTAATCTATAAATTTCACTAATATAATGGGCTCAAGTGAGAGCTAAGTATTATGACAATCCCTGTAACTGTAATTCCAGGAACCCAGTCTATCTGATTTCAGGAGATTAGAATAGAAAAGGAAAGATGCTTTGAATTCTGATCCGATTTTATAGGGCTTCCTTTTTTTTTCCATCACCTATTATCTGACCATTTCGTAAACAATTTATTCTCACATCCTGGGAAGAAGAAAAATATCACCGTTTTGTGGAAGAACTGTGATGCACAGACATTGAGACTGCCTTAAATCTGTCAGAGCTGGGAATATAATCCACATCATAAATTCTAGTCTAGTACCTTAACCTTAATTTATTTCTTCAATAGTCACACTCCCAAACCTCTTAGAAGATGATTTAGTCTTTTCCTTAGGCTTAGTTTGGGTTGAAAAATAGCTTTTTTTTAAGTTATATGGGTAGGTTAAATAATATATCCCCAGTGTATGGATTTCTCAAGGAAAATCTAAATTGTTGCATGTCAAAAGCAAGGTAACAATCTCTTCACATATTACGTGTTTCAGTTGCTGTCTAGAAAATACTACATCACAGAACTTTACTTTGCTTCTGTCAAAACTAGTGAACAGTTTATATGTATTGCTGTATAGCCTGATTATTCACAATTAAAATGACATTCTTTTTCCCATCAGACAGTAGTTTTGAGCTTACTTATGCGGTCCATTGGAAATAAAAACACCATCTTACTGGGTCTGGGATTTCAAATATTACAGCTTGCATGGTATGGTTTTGGCTCGGAGCCTTGGTACGTACATTTCGTTTTAGTTGAATTAATGAACTGACATACTAAGATTTTAAATTGTTACTACTTAATAAAGAAACATTCACAACATTATTTTTTTTTACATGCATCAGATTTACATGAGAGGTTACAGGCAATGCGCCCTTTGTCTTCTCTTAAGCTGGAACTTTTTTTTCTTTTTCTTTTTAAAGATGTAATTGGTTTGTACTTGGTGAAGTCAAAGAAATCACTGTCTGGTGAACCCATCCCAAACCAAGAATTTGGTATTGTACTGTACGATTGACCTAAACAATGTCAATCTCTTGTGCCAATATTTTTAAAACCAAAAATTGTTCATGGATATTTTTCATCTAAAAGGAAATGGACACCAAACATTGAAAAATGCTTTGTCGTCTTTTCTCTAACAGTCAGATTTTCTTGATTTTTATTTATTTATTTTGGTCGTGTTGCTTGTAGTAGAGTGCGTTGACTTGACTTGTCAAGATGTCGGCTTACATCAGAGCACTTCCCTTCTCCTCTTCCCCCTCCCCCCCGATTGCACCCTTTACATGTGCTAACATACCAATGACCTAATGGGGAAAACTAAATAGCCTTTTAGATGTAACTCTCCTCCCAAATTAAGAAGAGGTGATCAAAATACATGATCAGTGCTTCCCAGCAAGTGTCAGGATTTTGCAAGGATTGGGGATTTTTCTAATAGTCTCAAATTATTTTACACCATTTGTTAAACTCAGAATAATTGATAGATATGAAATCCAGCAATGATGATTAACTTGTGACTTCACTATTGCATGGGGTAGTGTGTGCAGTTCATTCTAAACTTTGTAATAAGAGGTGTATGGAAAGTAGAAATTCAGAATTTTTATCTTGATTCTTTCTCTCAACACTTACGTTTTTCAGGATGATGTGGGCAGCAGGGGCTGTTGCAGCAATGTCTAGTATTACGTTCCCAGCAGTAAGTGCACTAGTTTCACGAACTGCTGATGCTGATCAACAGGGTATGTTTTACAGGTCTTGTTGTTGTTAATTGTAAGGAATATTCAAACTAGGATATTCTGACCTCCTTACCACCAGATGGATCAATGCTGTCTTACTGGTACTCAAGGGTTATCCTCAACCTCCATGCTAGTTTTGCAGGACAAATTAGCCAGCATAGTAGTATATTAATGTAAATGAGAAACATTAGTCTAGTTTTAACTTCACTGTAGAAGAGTGGTAGTTGTCAAAGGCCTGTGGACTGTTTGGAGGTAGTTGGGCTATACTGTTCAAACAAGGCAGATGAATAGTGAGTGTCTCTAGCATAGGGAAAACCCATGCACTGAAGGTAGCATAATGCTACATTACTACTTCTTTTGATTCAGTACATCAGCTGATCATGTTTCAGTTCTTCTTTCCCACTGTGCATGGATTTACTCAATTTTTCAGGTGCATTTATTTATAATTACTGTAGTTTTTAGGAGCCCCAGTAATATGTTTTTGCTTTTCTCTGAACCATGAGGCATAGATAGCTGTCACAGACAGCATTCCAGATTTGACAGCCTTTTGGTCAGGCATAGGAAATGCTGTGTTCTGACTAAAACATAACACAAACATAACTAAAACATAGTTTGTCTTGCCCAATGTTCCTCTTTTTTTTTTTTTTTTTTTTTTTTTTTTTTTTGGTTCTGGTGTAGGCGTGATTCTCCTCACATCAGTCTTAAAGTGGTGTATCCCAATTGATTTTAGTGAAGTTACTCCTAGTTTATATCAGCGTGGAGAAAAAGCGAATCAGGCCCCATTGCATGTTAGACAATTGCCAAAAAGCATTTTAAACGGTCTTCATTGTATACACATTTCATTTCATTGAATTCCTTTTTTTTTAGGTGTTGTTCAAGGGATGATAACAGGAATTCGAGGATTGTGTAATGGTTTGGGACCAGCACTTTATGGTTTTATATTCTACATATTCCATGTAGAATTGAATGAACTCCCAATGACTGAAACTGAGTTGGGAGGTAACGTGGCCACACAACACCATTCACAACAGGTATTATTCCTATTTATTTATAAATTACAAGAAATGCAGCAAAGATAAATCCTAGACCAGTGGTTCTCAAACTCCTTTTTTTTTTTCCACAGACTACTTGCAAATTGCTGAGGGTCTCAGCGGACCACTTAATGATGTTTCCAAATGTTTGTACTGTTAGCTAACTATTGTAAAGCACTTTGGATAAAAGTGCTATATAAAAAACTTTATAATTTTAAGGTTTTTTTGTTCTACAAATAAAAGCGCACAACTCATATTTTAATATCATAGTCTTACCTTTCTAATGTGATGGATATGCCCTCTCTCTCCTGTCGCAGCAGACCTGAGCTGGGGCTGGGAAGGAGGGGGGAGAGGGTCTCTTCCCGCCATGGCAGCCCTGGAACTGGGGAAAGTCGCCTCTTTCTCTGGCCATCGCAGCCCTACATGTCCCAAATTCTCCCCCACTGCCCCCTCCCACCTACCCCCTATTCCTCCCCAAGGCCACCACCTCACCTTAAATGTGCATCTTCTCCAGGCACCTAATTAGGTGGGAGGCCCTTCATTCTCTCGTGTGGGGCAGCCCAGGCACCCATCTTAGAGGGAACTATGCATGCCACGTGAATGTAGCTTGCGGACCACTGGTGATCCGTGGACCACAGTTTGAGAACCTCTGTCCTGGACCTTGGGAAGGTGGGCGGGGGGGGAAATAAATTGGATACTCTAGTTCATCTTGCTGCCAATTCAGAACTGTACCCTGTGGCACATTCTACAGTGCTTTAGTCAGTCCAGCTTTAAATGAATCAAGCAAAGGGACTTCTCAAACCACTTCTATTGTGAGACTCTTGACCTGTCTAATAACTCTTGCAATTAAGACAATCCCCTTGATATTGAGCCTAAATTTTCCAGTGATTGATCGATCCCGTTGCTCCTTTGGATTGCCCTAAAAAGAACCCCATTGGTTCACGTTTTTAAACACTTTCTATTCTCAGTCTTCTGACAAGTTACACATCTGTGGATTCTTTCCTTGTATGTTGGTCTCTTTTGCCTGTTAACTTCTGCTTTTCTTTAACTTGTAAATATTTCTGGTACTAATGTGCCAGAATTGTCTAGTGAATATTTTTAAAACATGTGATTTAGATTTAGATTTGCATCCGATGAAGTGAGCTGTAGCTCACGAAAGCTTATGCTCTAATAAATTTGTTAGCCTCTAAGGTGCCACAAGTACTCCTTTTCTTTTTGTGATTTAGACTGGACACTAAAAAGCTGAATATGCTTTGCTCTTTTCATACTTCCTTGTGGTGTGCTTCTTGTCGGGCCTTACCACTTCTTGTAGCACTTTCTCCTCTTTATTTGATATTGCAAAACATTCTGGCCTGTCAATATGCCGCCTCCTATAAGGAGGCAGAAATTGCCATTATGGTCATAAATACCAGTCTATACACTTGCTCGCATTCAAGGAATGGAGTGCCAAGTCTGGTCCTTCCAGCTATAGCTTATTATTTTTAAAAATAAATATCTAAAACTTACTACTGCAAAATAAGTCTACGAGTCAGCCAGTCGACTTGATGGTGTGGTGAAAGACAGAGCTTCAAGATCTTGTTGTCCTTTTATTTACACTTGATTGGAGAGGGGGATTGGTTTACTCAATTTACTTAAAGTATTAATGCTCAAATTCCATGAATGAAAAGAGTAAAACCATAGAATGAAATCCAGACATAAAGTAACTTTCTGGCTGAGATGAAAAATAAGATCATAGTCCCTTTTGTATAGTTAAATGACTTCTTACAGTGTCTAAGTCTATGAACACTGTGTACCATTGTAATGTCTACAACAGGATATATTTAAGGCTGAAGGAGAGTCTTCTGCTTTTGTATTTTCTGTTTAATTCACAGTCCTGTTTAACTTTTTAAATAGTAGTAAATACCTTGGCTTTGCTTGTTTAAATGTAGCTGTTAGCTACATTTGAATTGTGGGTGGACTGATTTAAGATCTCGATAATCTTATTTTCACACACACACACACACACACACACACAGAGTGAAATATGTCCCTGCTCTCAGGAAAGGTGAAAGAGGAGTGGGGAAGCAAGTGCTACTAACAGTTCATTCTCTTCATAACTTGCTCTAATGCTGTGCATAGCTGAGAATTGCATGGTGAAGGAGCAGTCTGTTCAGTTAACTTTTGTATTTCAGTACCTTATGCACATTACTTTCTCTGTCTTCAGGCTTGTCTTCACTGCAACAGTTAGTTCAAGTTTCTCCACTCTAGCCTAGTTCCAGTGAGCGTGACCACATTGATGCAATATTTGAGCTACACAGAGCGAATGGATTAGCAGTTGTTGGATTACTATCTCCAGTGTCAGCAGCATTCGTGTTTCAACCTACTCCCAGTCCCAGATGGGCTAGCAAGCTAGAGATTTGTGTTTTTGAAAGGAGCTGGGTTAGGGACAAAGCTTGAGTTGTACCTCAGGTTAACAGGGCAGTGAAGACCAACCCTATACTTCATCTGGTAGCTACAGTGTTTTTTTTGTTTTTAGTTTTTTTAACTATTTGGCTGGAAATAGCAGTTCAGCTGTATGATTTTCTAAGTTTGTATTTCTGGCAGGTAAGACACTATGCAGAATTCTCTTCACAGGAAACATGCCACTGGTGTTTAAAAAACACCCAAAGAGAAACTCCTCTAACAAGTTTCTCCTCTTCTGGGTTTCCTCCCTCAACCTTTGAAAATTACTATTGTTCATCTATGAATAAGGTTTACTAAGGCTGGGTATTGAAATAGCCCACTCATTAAGAGTGCTCTGCCCTAAACTAATGAAATTGTAAAATATTTTTAAGTACAGAGCCTGATGTGAGAAAAAACAGTATCTGTGAACTATGGATTTACTTAACTGTGCCTCTAGAAAATAAATGTTTTTGTTGTTTTC
The DNA here is from genome assembly GCF_009764565.3 of Dermochelys coriacea. Taxonomy (NCBI): domain Eukaryota; kingdom Metazoa; phylum Chordata; order Testudines; family Dermochelyidae; genus Dermochelys; species Dermochelys coriacea. Next base: position 71,007,618 of record NC_050075.1, on the reverse strand, counting down.
AGAACTCCATAATTCCTGGACCCCCATTCTTGTTTGGAGCATGTTCTGTGCTGCTGGCTTTGCTTGTTGCCTTGTTTATTCCTGAACACACCAATCTAAATGTACGGTCCAGCAATTGGAAAAAACACAGTGGCAGTCATGGTCATCCACACAGTCCACAGGCCCCTGGCGAGGCCAAAGAACCTTTATTACAAGATACAAATGTATGACGACAAAATCCAGAAAAACTTTTATATTTCATAGGTCTTGTTTCCAGTTCTGGATACATTCCATTTACATAAAAATGTAATTTCTTAACTTTATCTTAAGAAACCGTATCTTTCTGCATGAAATTTGTAGGAACTACAGCCAGGAACTGGAAATTTCTCCAAAGACGTTACAATTAAATTAACTTGCTTTTAAAAAGAACAAACTAAGCACTGGTCTCATACTATTAATTAACCTTTTCATCCTGATTCTGAGACAAAAAGGAAAACACATTCAAGATATCGGCATGTGCCCCTGTGTCCATTTCCTTAAGGTGTAAAGCTTTAATTCTCTTCATGCTAAGTCTCAATGAGACATACTAGCATATTTGTGGACCCATTCATTTTATGTTGTAAAATTTTGGGTCAGATGGTACAAAGCCTTAATGTAAATGCACTCAAGTAAGGAAAAGGTGAATTGGTTTCCTTTTAAAATCACTATGGGAGGTTTTAAGTTTCTACTAATACAAAATCATGTGGTGAGCACACTTGCTGAACAGTAAAAGTTCTGTGTGTAAGTATTAGTCTAATTCTTCCTAATTTTTGGAGTACAAGATAGTATCAAACAGTATTTAAATTAGGGGGTCTTATGAGCCTACAAGATTTTAATATTGGCTCTAAAACTGCTTTCTCAAATAGTTTGTTTATACCACTATATTTCTGATGTTTGCGTAATCATAAGGACCTCAAAACTTGAATACACAAACTGAAATATAAGCTGATAGCCTTGAAAATGGCCATGTGCTATACAGTGGCCTTTCAGGACTGGCTAGTAACTTTTTTTACTTTTACAGAGCTAATGCTTTAGTCCTAAATTTTCAGGACCCTAGTACAGGAGAGAGCTTTATACAGTTACCGATGTGAATTTCTCTAAAAATGTATATTTTTGTGTCCAGTTGTATTATTTAAACAAGTATTCCTTTGTATAAATTGTGTATAAAGTATAGTTTAAAATGTTTTCAGTTTGTGGTTACTGCTTACTGTTTTTTTTAACTTTGAACATGCACTGTGGTTGATGGAGTGTGGGAAAATGCGAAAATATATTAATAAATGAATATTTTAATGAATTTTTTAAATTCTTTGAAATCAGTTTAAGCCATATACAATCCGGTATATGAATTCTGTAATGTGTCTTGTAGCCTGCTGAACATACTGTAATCTTAATATTGCTTTCTTACTTCCTGTCAAGTTTTTGGGTTCCTTAGTGCTTTGAATGTAATTTGATTCAACAGGCAAATACCCATTGGAGGTAGATTGTGAATATTTTACCCTTTTCATTCCTGCATACCTGTAACAGCTTATTTGTCCTTGTACTGCAAAATTTTCATGAAAAGCTTTAATAGCAGTATTAAATCCAGAAGAAACTAAAATAATGGGCACTCCATTGCCAAGTAGAGTGCTGCTGGGCCTACATTTTTAATCCTATTTCTGTCCTGCAATACCTACTCCCACCTGCTCCCATCCACAAAAACCTTTAAATCCTGCAAGAGAGATTCCCCACTGTAACTAAGTCTTTATATATAAAAACACAATTTTTCCTACTGTGGGGCTCTACCTTATTTACTTTAAATTTAAACTTGCCATATTGACATGAGCAAGATGTTTATACCTTAAGTCAGATTCACTCTAAACCTAAGTGTGATGCACCTAGCCTGTGAATGATACTTCCTCTGATAAATGTGCAGCTGGCCCTCCCTGTGCTTTGGAAAAAAGGAGTATGGTAGATACTGTAGCAATAAAATCAACTTTGACCTGATAGAAGGTATTCATTGGGGAACTGGGGGTGGGCGGGGCTGCAATTCACATCACTTGCCATAGGAAACTTGTATATGGATATTTGAGGCAAATGACTGGGCCTACTCGCTTTTATAAGTGGCACATCAAATCAGGATGTAGTAAGAAATCCTGTCAGTTACATTTTGAATAAAAACAAGATAATCAGTATCTTTCCCCTGCAAACTAATACACAATGCCAATTCAAATGTTTAGTACTTCTCAAAAGGTATCAATATTGCCAAAATCAAAACTTACTCATGGAGTAACTTTGGAGTGACTTAAAATATGTTCAGTGAATGTTACTGACATACCACTCTTTTCTTAATGTTTAATTCCCATTTTTACATCTACCTCACCATGTAATATGGTAAAAAAAAGTTACTGAATAAATTAAGTAAAAATCCTAATCTTAAACTAACTTGGTATTAACTCATTTACCATTGCATTAATGTGCCACATACCTGAAGCAGGCTACTTCAAGTCCATCTTTTAAGCAGAAGTATTTTTCTTCTTGGACTACAGCACTGCAAAAGGAGGTACCAGTAATTTTTGATAAAAAGAGAGTATTGTCAAGCAGCAGCCTAACAGTTAAACTTTGCTAAAAGTCATTGATGTCCTTGCCCCACTAACAGATGGTGTGATGTTAACTTCATTATAAACCATTAAATGGGATACAAAAGAATGGTGAAGGCAAAGTACAACAATCATCTTACAACGCTTGAAAAATAGAACTGCATTTTAATGTTAGGGTAAAGCAGAGTCCAGTCAGATGAAAAGAAATTGCTGTGTCTGATTCTAGTAATTGCAAGCCAATCTGTTATCTAGTACACAGATGACCTACTGTGTGAATAAAATTCTCTCTCTACTGTTGCCTGTATTCAGTATCCAAGTCTGCTTAAACCTGCTCTTCTTCCCTTTACTAAATGAATTACACATAGGGCTTGAGCTAGTATCACCTTTAGCTGGCAGTAGAATCAGAGCCACCTGCAGGAAAGGAAGGACATTGACAAAACAGCCAGGCATGTTATTACTTTGTTAAAATGTCTGCCTCTTTAACATGGAGGAACATAGTGAAGTCTTACACATAAATGATGAGTGTAGCTCTGACCAAATGCAAATACATGGACTCAGGCTGTAGTGCACCATCCATGTTTGGCCTCTTTGCGTAACTTGTCAGCTGCATGATTGCCAAACCCCTTGCCCTCCAGGTTTTATGCATGTAGTTTTTTACCTCTAGAAGTTCCTTTTTTTTTTAAAAGAAAAGGTCACCAATGTAATACTTTACTATTGTACCATTTTCTCACTTAAATTGCTACTAAGCTGTTTTGAGCATTTATTTTGTACAAGTAGCAATTATGCAGGCATCTTGCTCCTGGGTCTAACTGAGGTAAGTGTTTTGAAGTCTTAAGGACTGGAGCAGGATAATGTAAGACAATTTCTGTCATGGCCATCCTGTACCACCCCCTTTCAAGTAAACACCACAAACAAACCAACAAATTAATCTTGCTTAGCTGACAAGTGCTTAAGATATGGATTCTCAAACTTTCCCCACGCATTGTGTAGGGTACCTGGATGCTGGGCTGTGAATGCCATGGGGCAGCAAGGTGTCATACCATCTGAGTTCGTTTGTAGGTTCTAGGTCCCAGTTCTTCAAGTTTCATACTGATTTCCAATACTACTGCATTATGTGGAAGTGTATTTAGTCATTTTATAAAAATACTCAGTTATCTGTTCTTAGCAGCTTCTGTAAATCCTAAATTTTTGGACTAAGCAGCTTGATAAGTGGGTCATCAAGCTCGGTCTGGCAAAATGGTACCACTTCCTGGTCTGGACTCTAGTGAAATCATTATAACTTTGCTCTAATTCTCATTTTAAAATATTTGAGTGAGTGAAATCACTAATATGTTTCCACTTAACTGCAAGTCCACTGCAGCTAAACAAACCATTTTTACTGAAATCATTTTAATATTTCCATTAACATGTACACTTCCAAAAGCAACTATACACACACACACCAAATTGATTATAAACAAATATACAAATTTTACACTCCAAAATGTTTGTTATACACAGACAGTAATGTGCAAAATTAGGGTGATTAGCCACTCAAACATGCCTATATAATTAAGGGAAAGAGGAGTAGATTCTGATACAATTCAATTGTAGGAGCTAGGGGCATAAATTGAGTCCAAGATACTGGAAAATTCCCAACAGTCATTTTAAGTTATCTAGTTTGAGATTGGTTCATATAAATTACAGGGAAAAATTTACTACTCAATTCCACGTAACTGGCTTCCTCAGTCTTCACTGGGACACTCAGTGGAAGAATGCAGATTCAGGTTGTAGCATGATTCCACCAATGAACCCAAGTATTAAAATGTATCCAAACCTAAGTGGTAAGTACAGTTAAATTGACTTGATATGTTCTGTTCACCACTAAAGGCATCTTTGATTATAGTAGTAGAATATGAAATGGATTCCAGATGTTCTAATTAATGCTTCATAAAATTACTGGAACAAGACCGTTGTTCAGATACTTTGTTGTAACTTCCAATGTATTACAAACTAGGCCATTGTATGTGGAATCAACTGCTACGGTGAGAGAGACACGCACACACAAATAATCAGGGGCTGTGACAAGATGTGAAATTTGTAGCCATAACTCAAGTTTGTGCTTTCACTGAGGTAAATATTTAGGATCTCATTTTAAAAAGCAGCTAATTGAAATATCTGACTAGTGATATACAAAATATAGATCTGCACACAAATATATTCATACATGTATGTAAAAAAGTAGTTGGTTTAAGAAAGCAATTTCCAAGCCAAAGAGAAAGAAACCACATGAAACCTATATTAAATAAATGTCCTGCATAATTTTAATGCTAGGATGTGTGTCTATAAGAACATGAGTGTTCCCATAAATGCTTCAGCTCTTACATTTACAGAATTTAATATGCTTCAAGTTTAAGAAATTAGCATGAGTCCTAGGCCAGAAGCAAAGTGCTCACTCTTTCACCCCTTACATTCTTGTAACTGAGCTTCTGAAAATGTGTCTATACTTGCAATTACAGGTTGTGATTATAGCTCAAGTAGACATCCCCAATCTAGCCAGTTTGGGTACTGGAGCAGTGAAGCTGCAGCAGTGGCAGGTGCTTCAGTGTGGGCTGTACAAGTCTGCCCAGAACCCTGAGTAATTACTTGTGGAGCTAGCCCAGAGAGAAGCAGTTTCACTGTTGTCGTATTGGAGCTAGCTACATTAAAGCTAGTTCAGGCATGTTGATTTAGACTGCAACCACATCCTGTGATCGCAGTATAGATGTACCCTGACAGTGTTTCATAGGTGGCAAGCCAATAAAAGATAGTCCACATCCTGCTGCATGTTACAGAGATGAATGCCAGAGTGTATATTTCATCCACATATGGAGTATGACTGGTGGATCTGCAAATAATGCAGATCCACACTGCCAAAATCCTGTATAAGGAGAATATAATGCACCTCCTGGTCTTAGCTGACCTGGGTCATTACACTGGTATCCTGACAAGTGTTGATTTAGGGGCTAAGGAGCCCAGAGTAGTAAGTTCAAAATGCTATGTAAACATGTCTTTTAGCATAGAAACCAAAAATTAGACTCAAACTCCAAACAGATGTAGGAATAACTTGGGAAAAGAAGTTTCCTATATCAGGAAACTGCCCAGCACAACTACCACTGACTTCAGAGATTGCTGAGGGTGCTGTGCACCATCCAGGAGCAAGATCCTAAAGTAACAAGGTATTTTCAAGGAGAAACTCCAAGCGGGACTGAGTTTCAGCATAATGATAGAACTATTAGCAATATCATTAGTCTGTGGATTTTTGGCAGGGGGAAAGATTAAAATAGGTTGTTTACTATACAAACTCCTCTATGTGGGTCTTGTTGCTCAGTAACCATTGATAAACCTTTTAAAAGGCTTGGCCTCATTTTATGAATAATTATTTCTAAACATTTCCATGCCACTTAAGTAGTTAATATTTTTCTCCTCCATATTTTACTTTTCTGCTGGAATTGTATACTGAAATCTATGTAAATCAATTTGCTTTCTTCACAAAAGCCAAAGATTATACAAATGTTTTACGCAGTTACTATAACATTTTGACCGACATTTTAAGGGGTTATAATTGTGTTTAGTATCTTAATTAAAAGCCATCCAAAATCTTCGATAGTTGGTAAAATAAAAGATTTCATTTAAATGATTATGTTGTTTACAATCCAGGGAAGTAAGCAGAGGCTGTAGACTGTACTCCGGGTTTTGATGAAGTTAATGTTTTTGTTGATGTGGAGGATTTCTGATACTCTGCAAATGGGGGGAAAAACTCTATTAACTTCTGAAGGGTATAAGCAGCACCATCTTAAAGCAGAAAGAATTTTGAAATAAGAGATTTTTTTACTTTCATGGAACTACCGCCATTCCTACCTGAGGAGTTAAATGTATTTTGGCTGAGACCTCGTAAAGGAATGCTGTCTTCTCTTTTCTTTAAATACTTCAGTTCCAATCCCAAATTCTCACCACTAACCAAAAGAAAATAGAATCATGCTTAAAATAGGAAAACTTAACACTTCTTTGTTTACCTAATTTTGTAAGCTTGTGTTTTTAATGCAGTAAAGCTCACTAGTAATATACTTAGGGCCTAAAATAAAGGCCCTTCAAAGAGATTAAGACCAACTGAAGCAGCAGCAACCTAAAAGACATCTTAAATACTTGTATTCACCATACTAACATCAATGCAGGTGCTGAAACAACAACAATGTAATGGTTACTTACCTTGCAGTAACTGTGGTACTTTGAGATATTTTAATCCCTGGTGCATACCACTGTAGGTGTGCACATGCCCGAGGCATGCAAGACTGTTATTTGGGCTCAAAAGTGTCTGTTGGGATCATGCCTGTACCCAGCATATATGCCCTCAGATGGGGGTACAAATGGCAGGGCGGCCACAATACTCCCTCCAGTTTCTCACTAATCCAGAATCTCATCTAGAGGAAACTCCAAAGGAGCAAGAACGTAGGGTGTTTGTGGGAGCTACTCAGACAAAACATACAAGAACCACAGTTACTGCCAACTAAGTAACTGTTTTTTCTTCATTTATTTGTCGATGTGAATCCCATTCTAAGTCACTGGCCAGCAGTACCTCATCTGGAAGGTGAGAATGAGTAGTCCTAGCTCACTCACTAAACAATGCCTTTCCCAATTTGGCATCTTATCTCAAAGCCAGGTCCAGGCACAGTGTTTGGCATCTCGATGAGAAACAGTATAATAAGGAGGGGGATGAACCATGAGGGACTGAAGTTCACTCACCCACCTGGCTTATGTAATGGCCACCAAAAAAGCAATCTGAGTGTAAGGTAGTGAAGAGAACATTCAGAGGTGTTTAAAGGGGGACTTCATGAGGATATTTAGATCCCAAAAGATAGATGGATGCCCGGAAATATGTTTGGTTCAGTGTTCCAATCTATTTTACCTTGGAGGCAGTACCAGCCTTTGGTGCTAAGCTGATTTCTGGCAGTTGTGGATGGCCTGTCGGATTGTGTCAGATCTCTTACTGGTCTTAAGAGTGGTTTCAGAGTAGCAGCCGTGTTAGTCTGTATTCGCAAAAAGAAAAGGAGTACTTGTGGCACCTTAGAGACTAACAAATTTATTAGAGCATAAGCTTTCGTGAGCTACAGCTCACTTCATCGGATGCATCCGATGAAGTGAGCTGTAGCTCACGAAAGCTTATGCTCTAATAAATTTGTTAGTCTCTAAGGTGCCACAAGTACTCCTTTTCTTTTTGGTCTTAAGAGTTGCATTCTGGCTCACAGAAGTGCTGACTGACTGGGACTCAGAGGTGGAAGGTCCTATGTTGGAGCCTGATACCTGTTCTTCTGGGTCTGAAGTGCCCCTCAGACTGCTCCAGAAGTAGTAATTTTAGCCAACTGACCCTGGATTTTCTCCATCTTGACAAGAAAAAACCAGCAGATAGCACAGCTGTCAAACAAGGGGCTTCTGCTTAAACAGAATAAACAATGGCTATATGTCTGTCTGCAGGGAATGAGTCCATCGCACAATGTACAGGGAGTTCAAGCCAGAGGGCTTTGAATCCACTATGACAGCAATGGCAGTGATGCAAACTGCCAAGCAGTAAGAGGGATGGATGGGACTGTTCTGCCTTGAGATGGGGAAGGCACGAGGACATAATGAGTGCCAGGCATAGCTCCACTGGACACTGCTGTTCAAAGATTCTGATTTCACATGCATGGATACCTAGTGTGGGATCTAAATGGACAATTATGCAATGTTACTTTTACGTAGTACTACATAAAATGTGTTGACATTTTAATAACTTTTATATAGATTCAATATTCCAGCCTTGTCTACACAGCAAACTGTTTTTGTAACCAGTCTGATACTCATCCAACCCAGTTACAACAAATGTGACAGTTTCTGCACGGCAGTGTTTTCCACCTCAAAACCACATGACAACCAGTTTTGTTCAGCCACATTTATAACAGTGCCAAGAGGTCTTTGGATCAGTGCTTTCTTAGAAAATTTGGGCAGCTATCTCAGTGACTCAGAAGATGAAAGAATTCCCAGAGGACACGGACACAGAGCAATGCATTCTGGGGTATCCCCCCCAGAGCAGTGGAGAGCTGGAAAGGAGAGCCAACTGAGATAAAAGATACAGTTAGAGGAGGTCCTATCTACACCACAAAAACAGTTTACAAAATTTGTTTCAGGAAGACATATTTGCCAGTCTAAGACACTTTAGTGCTATAACTGGGATTAACCATGTAATTAACTGGTTAAATGCAGTTAAAATATGTAGTGCAGCCAGAGCTTAAGGTTTTCACTTACTCATCCCACTGGGCCTACCTCCTTCATTGTATGATTTCTAAAACCACCCACTATTTGTACACTCCAGCACCACCCTGGTAAACTGGAATAAAGAAACCAGATTTCATCTGCAAATGGAATTATTACAGTCACATCACTTTAAGCGATAGGCTCTGAATGCCAGCACTAGTCAGACTTGCTAGGGCAGTCAGCATTTCAACAAACGAACATTCATTGCCCTCACTCTACTTTTCAGGTCACTATGACATCCATTTCCAGAGTAGCTGGCCCCCATTAAGCTGATACTCCCACATACCAATATCACCGCTATTGTGGAACTCCACTGAAGAACAGAATTGTCACAATACAGGGTCAGATACAGCCATATTTAAAGTCATTAGTGCTGTCTGATAAAGTTTGGTTTCTGTAATGTATCCCAAGAGAGCTGAAAAAATAAAAAAAGTTAGACTACTTTAAAAAGGAACTGACACAGACTGTTTTTTGGGTGGTGGTGGTGGGAGGGAGATAGGTAAATCTGCAAACAAGACAATTTAATTTTCACTAGAAATGAAATATGGCTTCTTCAGAATTATTCATAAAACAAAACAAAAAAACTACTTCCAAAGACACTTGGACAGAAGACCACATTTTCAAAAGTAGCCTCTAAAATTAGAGGTTTATTTTGAGAGTATAAGATAACAATACAATGTGTATTCACAAACTTGGGTATAAAAAAAAAAACTTTTGGAAAAAAAAAAAAAAGTCCAATAATTTTAGAAATGCTGGGCTGAGGTCTCTGAGAATTGGGCCTCAAAATAATTTCTATGGGCACAATTATCATGATACTCACTTTTCTTTATTTGTTGAATGACCAGTTGCAATAGGAAATCCTGGCTGAATGTCTAAACTTCTATTAGTTTTTGAAAGCTGCACATTAAACTGAACCTGCCAAAAGATCAAAGGTTTCACACATTCAACATTTTGGATCCAGATACGATTATGCACCAAGAAAATGTATACACTGAGGACTTTTGTCAGATTGAGCACTTCAGGGCAATAAGGTTCCACACCATGTTTAGCAAATGCTTAACAAATAAAATAGTATAGATATAAAACAAAGAAGCAATTCAGTTGACAAGTCTGCGGTGTATAAGTATGATAGCACAGGGTGAATTATTGATACATATCAACATGGTTTGGTATCCAATATAAACAGGAAATAGTTGCTGCTTCTCAATTATTTAAGTTATGTTAAATTTAAGATTTAGGGTAGAGCAGCATCTTACAGCCCACTAATATAGTGCTGACTGATATCTGATTTAAATCAGTTATGCCAAAATAAAGCTGATATTTCCCAAGAAAGCCTTTGTTTAAAGTTCTGGTGTCTTCAGTATTCTGTGTTTTTTTCAGAAACATCAGGTTTGATTGTTTTTAGTAAGATAAGTCTTTTGCGGGGTGTAATAGGGCGGTCTGCCACTTTAAGAGCATGGGGCCAAGCCCTGTTTATTAAACTGATCCAGCTGAGCAGGAGAAAGGTGTGCTCCCAAAAAGAGGCTCAGCAGAATTCATTTTTTAAAAAATGTCATTGGATAACAATTGTTCATTTAAGCTTTTTTTTTTTTTTAAATGTAACATTTAAATTTTCAAAGTATGGGGGAATCAGACAATTATTTAATGACAACACATGCAGAGACTCAACATATTAAAGCTCAACATACACAGATATACAAAGTAAATATCCTTGAATCCAACAAACATCTCAAGCAGCATTTTTCTTACTTTGCTGATCTGTAAATTTTGATTATTATTGATGGAAATATATTTTTGGATGGGTTTGTGCGTGTATGGTGAAATCGACATTTACTGATGAAAATCTAATCTTTCCAAGCCTATCCATAAAGAGCAGCAGGAAGAGGCTGCAGAGAACAGAAAGTTTTGCAGGCCCTCTCTGGGAATAGGAAGACAGGCCAGAAGCCAGGAGGCCTGGATAGCAGAAGGAGACGCTGGAGCAAGAGGAAGACTCAAAGAAACACCTCTTGGGCCACTCTCATGTACAAGGGCAGGGAGCGGAGATCAAATCCAGGAGGGACCTGGGACTTTTATTAAGCCCAAGGTGGGCAGACATTGTTTGCATTATTGCTTAGTCGTAGCCTTTGAACTCTAGGAAGGGACTCCACAGTTAAATCTGAGAGCCCTCTAGTCTGAAGGACAGTAGAGCCTGGAGTGTAAGGCGGCGGCAAAGCCCAACCCTTTTGAGTTACGGTATTGAACTTTAGTTTGTGATTTGAGGTGCCCCTATTAATATATTACTCCATGACATGGGTGTCATTAGTAAAGCTACGGTTTTGTCACAGACCAAAGACCTTGGTGACTTCAGCCTGCGGTGGCTGGGAACTGGAGTCCCACCACCCTGGAGGTGGCAGGGGGATCCCCACAGCTCCAAGTCCCCACGGGCGATGGAGGTCCCTGGAGCTCCCAGCCAGCCCCCCACAACTGCTTCCCATTTTGTCGTGCATATTTTTAGTAGAAGTCAGGGACAGGTCATGGGCTTCCGTAAATTTTTCTTTATTGTCCATGACCTGTCCGTGGCTTCTACTAAAAATAGCCGTGACAAAATCTTAGCCTTAGTTATTAGCCTAAGACAGTGTTGGAGAAGTATACTTGAGGAGCCCTGAGAAGAGGAATCAAAGAATGATGCCTGCAGGGCCACACCCATGCCATCGGGATAGTGATGCTATGACACTGAGCTATAGTAATTTCAATCCCAAATTGTATAGACTATATGAAGGGTTTAGTGTACTACACTAAAGGAATAAAGAAACACGAAGATATACAAACAACTGAAAAGGGAACCTTGCTGACTTTGAGAACTTTCTCACTAGTTTACAGTAGGACGTTTACTATAATCAAATAGAAATTAGGGAAATTATATTTGGGAGGCAGTATGGTATATTAGACTGAAAACCAGAGATAACTGCCAGGAATTCTCGTGTTCCAGGATTAACACTAGAACTAATTTGCTGTGTAGCTTTTGTTCAAAGGAGAATTCATGACAAGGTGGAAAATATCTTTACAGGAGAGTCATGAAAAATTAGGGTTTGTAAACTGTTGAAAATGCCAATATTACCACCACTAAAATAATTTAGTGGTTATAACCAAATTCTTGCTGTCACTTAACATAAAAACAGTATCACATAGCATACTGTGTTAATAACTTTTGGAAATATCCAATTAAGTCAAACTGTTCAGAAATACATGGATTAGAAATGTTCGTCTTGAGCACAAAAGTAAAAGTAAATGCCTGCCTTTGGTCCTGAAACCTGCTGGTTAGCACTTTTCACAGGTGCTGTTTCAGGAAAGTTTTGGAAAGCGCATACTGGAGAGATGGGGTAACTGATTCCTGAGCTAGTAAAACGGTGTCTGTTGTCAAGCTGTAAGAGAAAAATAAAATGTGGAAAGAGGAGGAAACAACAGTGCAACAGTAGAAAAATCAATCTATGTATGCATCTCTAGTTCTCTTTTTAATAGCGGTTCACTTAAAGTAGAAACCAGACATTCAAGATCACTAAACTGGGACTCAGGGGACCTGGGTTTTCTTCCTAGCTCTGCCACTGGTCTGCTGGGTGTCCTTAGGAAGGGCACTTCTCCTCTAAGTATCTAAGTTTCCCCAACTGTAAAATAAGGATAATGAGACAGACCTCTTTTGTAAAGCATGTAGAGATCCACTGATGAAAAGCGCTATGTAAGAGCTAGGCATTAGTATTCTTACCGAGTAATCATGCCTGGCAGGCTTCAATGAGCATTTAATTTCACTGAGCCTAGATGTAAAAATTTAAAACTGACCTTTGTAATCACAAAATATTACCACAAATTAATGTTTATACATTATAATGACTAAAGTACAGGGAAAAAATTGGTTTTCCTATGCTTACATTCTTAAAAGGTATACTTGCAGAAAGTGAATGGATCCTAGACAAGCTAAGCATTATTTTACTAGCACTTTTCCCTCTAACAACAAACCACAAGATTTGACTAATATGCTCTTGACTATACTCTTATTACAAGTGTATGAAGGTCACACAAGACTCTGTGCATCAAAGAGAAAATGTAGCAATGCAAACAGGTTGGGGTTTTTTGTTGTTAAGATTAAATGGCTGCAGATCTACAGGCCTTAGTTACTGGAAGGGGAACAAAACAATAGATAAGGAAAACCTGCTAGCTGAGGTAAAATGGGCACGTGCTAGATATGTGGAACCAAAAAAAAAAAACAAAAAAAAAAAAAAAACAAAAAACCAACAACCGACTGATAGATTTGAGAACTTCTTGAAAGCATTGTACCACACATCTTAAGAGCCAGCAGGCCTACTTTAATTTGATCTCTTTAAACAAGAGCATTTTATAAGTATTTTTTACTCCTCATTTCCCTTGTGCTCTTCAAAATATCTCACTAGCCCTAAGTTAAATACCTATGTTCATGTAAAAATTAATGACTATTTCTAGAAGTATGAAGATGCCTAACAGCAAGACACACCCACACTTTTTCTTATGCAATTTCTATTAGTATTGTAATCGTTTTCTTTTTCTGTGCGTTGGCAGATTTTTAAATTCTAATTTCATGTTAAATTCAGAAGTGAAAGGGACATTCTGCATGTAGTTATATATAATGTTTTACCAGATTAGCAGCAGCTCTAGATCCTCCAGGCAGAGGAAAAATACCTGTACATCCCCTTCCACCTGGTAAATAACTCTTAGTTGTATAAAGAGCAACCCAGAATACTTTATGACCTCTGCTTGGTGGCATGTCTAGCATATGTTATATAGCCTTTCTATTCACATATAATTTCTGGTGTTTGGTGTAATTGCAGTGTAATGGACTGTTTGAGACTGACATTCTTGACTCATTTTAGAGAAGGATTTTAAGAATATTAGATGTGTAGATGCATGCACTTTTTAGCATATGCTATTTCACTAGCCCAAATGCATTACACAAATCTTTGCATTTTAACAGTTTATATCGCTTATTCAAGACAATGAGAATTTAGGAAGTTCTTATTTATGATACTAGTAACTTTGTTGCATCCATTAACAACAGTGCACAATATGATGAGAAAAATTCAATTACAGGGCAAAAGAAATACCAAAGCATTTCTCCTAGGTACAATAAGCATTTCACTTGGCATGCATCTTTATTCTAAAAATGTACAGAAAGTACCAAGTTTTATAAATTTGGATAGCTTACCATATTGTGAGGTGAAGTGCCAGTTCTAATAGTGCCATTGCTTGAATGTATAAGTGGAATGGCAGAAGTTCCCAATATCTCTTGCTTTCTTGCCATCTGAATTTCATTCAGTTGCTTATTTAACCATGTGATTACTATATAGAAAAAGGAGTAAAACTCTAATTTTCAAGCATTTTGTTTTCCATCCCTTTTATTAGTACTGTAAATCTAACATAAATTACCTCAAGAAATCATGTGAATGATTCTATTTCATGTTATATTAGTGAACAAAACATAATTTTGAAGTCCCAGTCTCTTTACACCTTCCCCTCTGGACTTCTCATCTGACCTGCCCCATTCCTCCCAAAATTTTTCCCTTAGTTTCAGTACCAGACTCCTTATCCTGTCCCAATCTGCTCCCTCTGCTGCAGGAACAGCTCATACCATCTGCATTCAAGTCAGGCAGCAGGATCACAAACCACAAGGGGAGTACTGGCAGTCTCCGTGCTCTTAGTTCATGTGTCTGACATCACAGTGGCCTGCAGCAACCAGAAGGTTTGCAAGGAAAGTCATGCATGGCCCCTGCTGGAGGGCACATGCTCAGTGCAGATGGAATCTTCATTAAATTTATCTGCCAACTCCAACAAATCTCTACTAAGCATGTGCAAACAGGCTTTTAAAAGGCTTATAACTTGGCCAACTGAAGCATTCCCTCCCCTCAACAACAGCAAAAAGTACATACCCAGAGCATCCCATTCCTTGGCCAAATTTCAAACCCTTGCTCCAAAGCATGGAGGGGCTAGAGCTTTTCAATAAAACGCAGTTTAAAAAACAAAAAAACAAAACAAAAAACAAAACAAAAACAAAAAACAAAAACACCCACCACACACATGGCCAAAACAATATATTTTTCCCTAATTCCATTCTCAGGAACAGCTGAACCATTTTTGCTGAAACTTAAAAAAGAATCAGCCTGAGGTAGTCTCCCACTATTGGAAATCTCAGCCTGAACAGTTAAAGTTTGGAAAAAAGTTATAAGCAACTGAAAATAGGATCTTATAATGGGAAGCGTTGGGCAACCTTAACTATAGGGATTGCTACCAGATCTGCTGAAAATGAATTAAAAAAAAAAAAAAATAGATTAGCGTCTATACAAAGCTGTTAAATTTTTCCAGCAGTAAAAGCTCTCCCCCCCACAAAGTCGTATCTCTCAAAAATAACAGGTCTGATTAACTTTCTCCTTCAACATCTACTGCTAAAAATGGCTTAAAAAAAATCAGGTTCCTTAAAGAGCACAGTCATCTTTTAAATGACCATTATTATAACCTATTACTTAATTTTTCATAGAACAGCAATAGAGTATTAATTAGAACCTACAACTATAGGGAGATAAACATTTAATAATTAGAGACCCTGTAGCTGGATTTAAGTTTATTGAGTTCAATATGCTTTGGATTATGCCCCATAAAGAGTAAGAGATCTACAAACATACATAACTTTAAGCATGTAAGCTTTCCCATGGACTTCAATGAAACTGTTTACCTGCTTAAAGTTAAGCAGGTGTATTAGTAGGATGCACAATTGGAGCCTATGTTTTCAAAGCATCAATTTGTAACTTAGCTGTGCAATTCTTGTTTTAACTCATGCGGTCATGTAGCTTAAATTTAGAATCACATGTAAACTTTCTCAAATTCTAAACTGTAACACTTAAAGTTGTAAGGGAAATTTTGTTTTATGTGAACAACCACACCAAACAGATTAGGGCTACTATAATACACTGGAAACCTGAACTGAACAGTTACTAAATTGTTTGATCCTTGTGGGCTGTGGGGTGGCGGAAGTGGAAGGGAACAGCAGGAAATCACAAGTATGCCATGATAGAAATGAGCAATCTTTCTAGCTTCAAGATGAAATAAAATGTTTTTAATGCAAAATTTTACTCCTGAGGGCATTCTGTGCCAAAAAATTAAAAATTCTGCACACAATATTTTAAAATTCTTCAAAATTTTATTTGTCAAATAAATGTGGAGACTCCAGCATGGCACTGGGGAGCACAGGCCACTGGCTGCAAAGAGGTGGGAGATCACTGTGCAGCTCCCACCGAGGACACGGACTCAGCGATGAGGCTGCACCCAACCCTGACACGGCACAAGGACAGGGCCTTCCCCAGAAAAACCCCAGGGCCCTGCCACTCTCTGCCAGGTGCACCAAGTGTGGGGCAGACAGGCTCAACAAAGCAGGATCCAAGTTTGAAGGGACTTGGGGGAATCCAGGTTTGGGTTGAGAGGGTTGTGTGTGGGGCAATCTGGGTGCAGGCAGCTCAGTGAGGGATCCAGGTGGAAAGGGGGATCTGGATGGATGCACAAGGGCTTGTTAGGGGGTTCTGGGTACAATGGTAATGGGACTCTACAGGGGGATCCAGGTGCGGATGGTTCATCAGGATGATGAACAGTGATCAGTGTACAGTGATCCCTTCCCCTGCAGCTGAGGAGCAATGGGTGCAGGAAGCGTGGAGGGCAAGTGGGAGGGAGTTTGCAGAGCTTCCTGCAGCCAGGGGAGAAATCTGGGGGTGGGTCTGACATGGCCCCAGATGCCGTGCAGGGGAAGAGGAAGTCCTGTCCTTCCCAGCCCAGCTGGGACTAGCAGTTGAGCCTGGCGCTGGGTCTTCCCAGTCCTGCCCCCTGCCCCACAGTGATTCACTGCTCTGCCGGCTGTCCTGGGCACCCAAAACATACTGCTGGGGAGGGGTCACATGACCACTTTTGTGGCTTCCCCATCAGTCATCTTTCTGCGAGGAAGCAAAGAAATCTGAGGGGATCAAATTCTGTGCATCTGCAGTGGTGAAGAATTCCCCCACGTGTAACAAAAATAAGGAGAGAGAGGCCTAAAGAAGGAATCCAGTAAACCTACCATTTTCATTGGTTTTTAGCAGTTGCTTGCTTTCTTCCAGTTTTTGTACTGTAGTTTCTAACTGTTCTTGCAACTTGCATACCTGAAATATTTCCATACTAATTACGTCAAGCATAATCAAGAAATGTCAATAATTAAAAACTGAAGAAAATAATAGTGTAAATAAATATCAAGGATTTAGAAGTACTGTTGATCTTATCTTTCAGTGTTGCTTTGATTTAGATTCACAATTAATCATAGTACAAAAGGGGTGTGATTACACAATGAAAAGAACCTTATTTTCTTGGCATTGATTTCAAAAGGCAAAAGTGTCAGTTGGCACTGGGCAATTATTTATGCCTTTGAAAATCTCTCTCTCAACTTTTGCCTGTTTCTGCCCTTCAGAAGTATGTTGATTCATAGCTATGTATATGCTGTTGTATTCACTGAACGTTTTGTACTCTGTAAATTCTAGCCCTATACAAATATAGTATCCTCTCTCTATTTGTATTTAAAGAGGTAACAAGGTAAAGAGTTTTCATTGTAGGAGCTAGCTTTTGTTAAAAGGTTTGCTAACCCTAATAGTAACTGAAATCTGAGATGGCCCTGAACTCCTGCTGTCTTTGCTGGAAGTTCTGTCCAGATATGAATTTTGCAGTTCCAAACCACATTCATCAAGTGTTTTAAACATGCAAGAGAACCAGAAACTGAACTGACCAGTATGTTTTCATTCTTGGAACTGAATAAAATACCAAATGCAAATAAAGTATAAAGCCTAAAAACAGTGGGCGAAACTTAGATTTTTTTTTTTTAAGTCTTTCATATTTTATAAGTAATACAAGAAAATCTCTCTTAAAAAAAATATTTTTTTAATTTTGAATGTCTCTTTAGGTAGAAAGCATATTGATCCAAACAATTAAGTTTATAATTATTTTAGCTATTTTTATTAGACTTCCCAATTTGTCAAATTTAGTGCTGTTACTAAAATTTGAGAATTTTGCTTCAACTGGGCTCTATTCCCTCTATGCTTTTATCAACCAAAAAAATACACTACACGAACATTTGACAGAATTCTGTTTCAATAAAGCATTTCATAAATGGGTAAAGTCATTCAGTTTTATAGACAGCAATTCAAGGGTAATCCTGCAAACACTTAAACGCATGCTTAACTTAAAGCACATACATAAGTGGTTACAGCACTAAAGCTTAAGATAATGCATTAAGTTACCTCTTGCTCTTTTACTCGAAGAGATTGTCCAGTCTCCTGAAGTTCCCTTTGCTCTTTCTGTAGTTTCTCTTCTTTTTCAGCCAAGAGTTTTTCTTGCTGAATTGTTACTGTATTTTTCAATTTCAATTTACTCATTAGTGTTTTCAAATCTCCTTGTAACTTCTTGATAATTTCATTAGCCTATTAAACAACATCAGAGTCATTTCTAAATTAAACAAACAATGCATAAAATTAAATGAAGAAATCCCATGATTAGGACACTTTCATGTTTAAACAAACCTTAAGAAGTTCAGCCGATAATGACTTTATTGTTGCTTCAAGTTTTCCTACATGAACTTGTTTCTTCTCTGTATTTTCTTCCAGTATCACCTTCAAAAATCAAAAAGTTTTCCATTAGCAAGATTTTGTGCTTCTTTAAAAAAAAAAAAAGGCAAAAAAAAAAAAACCAAACCACACACACACACAAATACTTAAATCTGATTTAGATCAAGCTCGTTAAAATTTGCATCAGAAGGGAAAGGGTTTACTCCCCCTGTGCAGTCACTGTAGTTGTTGAGATGTGGTCCCTATGGGCCAGGGGTCTCAAACACATGGCCTGCAGAGTTATTTCCTGCGGCCTGCCATAGGCGCTGACCCCACCAGCAGCCAAGCTCCCCCTCACCCCCGCCCTCACCCCCACCCCCAAGCGCGCCACATCCCTGCTTCTCCATCTACCTCCCAGCGCTTCCCGCCAACAAAACAGCTGTTTGGCAGCACTTAGGACTTTCCAGGAGGGAAGAGGGAGGAGAAGGGACGCAGCACGCTCAGGGGAGACGGAGAAGAGGCGGGGTCAGAGTGGGGATTTGGGGAAGGGGGGCAGAGACTTTGGGGAAGGGGTTGGCATGGGGGCTGGGAAGAGGTGGAGCCTCATGGACTAGATGAGCAGTCTGAGGTATGAAGTTCAGCATGTATGATTTTTTGCTGTGAGTAGTTGGGAAGAATGTGTGTTAAAAAAGTGGCAACGTATTTTGTATGAATAGTTACTTTAAAAAGTTCCTGCCATTACATCTATGTTGATAGACTGTTAGTGTAGATCATCATCATTGTTATTGACCACATAAGGAATAGTTACAGGTGTTTATATTTTATTAAAACCCCTCTTCGCATTACATTGACATACTACATTACTCTTCATTTTTTTCATTTTTGACTTTTGTATCATTGTATGAAAAGGTTTCAGTAATGCGGCCCTCGGGCCAATGTACTAGTCCTCATGGGGCTCTCGTGGTGATTTGAGTTTGAAATCCCTGCTATGGACACTCCACTTCAGGTGGGCATGCACCTTCAAATTGGACATTTTAGCTAGCAGTGCCTGTTTGACCCATGCATGCGCTCTACTCTGCCTAGTACTCTGCAACATGGCTAAATAGATCTGTGCAGGCGACCCACCCTCAATTCCTTCTCTACCACAAAGGTCCACAGCAGAGAAATCCGAAGCAGAGGGCAAGGACGTGGAGTACTGAAGCTCCCAGAGAGGGACATTTCAAAGAACTAGTTACTGAACAGGGTGAGTAACTGCTCCTCCTTCTTTAAATAGTGTCCCTATGGGTGCTCCACTTCAGGTGACTACCAACCATTGGTTTCTCTAATTCTGGTTCAAGTTTCCCCTCCTCACTATCAGAGGAGTATTTTTCTGGAGACTGCTAGGGAGATGGAACATATTTGAGAGACACCCTCAAGCTCCATCTCAATAGTATGAGCACTCGTGGATGCCCCCACCTATACCCCATGGGCCCACTCAATCGCTGTACTGGGATCAATTGGTGGCATATTGCCAAAAATTCTCTAGGACCCCTGGCATCACTCATCGCCATGATAAGGCTAAACAATCCCTCCCATCCTCTCTTGAAGCCCTGAACCACAAGGAGAGACTTTTGAGGAGCAGAAGGTGAAAGCAGAGAACAAGGTCACCCTGCTAACAACATCTCCTCTTCATCCCCAGATAAAGTAGTTATGATTCCTTCACCATTGCAGGTTGATGACTTCAAACAGCACCAGTAGAAAAAGGTGGTGACACTGTTGGTACTGGGTGAATGTCTGGAGACTTAAGAGGTCCTCAGTACCAAACAAAGAGGAGTCAGGCATCTCTGTCACTGTGAGGTGTTGTGAAAATTTAACCTCCTGCAGTATCGACATGGCAGTCAGTACTGAGGCTGCAGCCTGAGCAGAGGTGATTATGGTAGAGGGAGCAAATGATACTGTAGGCTTTATGCACTCCAAGGAACGACCACTAGATGACAGTCTGGTCTTCTGCAGTACTGAAATGGAAGGTTCCAAGAACCTGGCTGATTCTTTGAGTATTAACTTAGAAGAGATAGTCTTCTTCTCCTTGTCATCTCGATCTCCTGATAGTACCAATGATGTGCTGGAACCCTTAGATTCTTTGGGTTTAGTGGTGGTCACAGTACCTAAGGAACCGGCAGTCTTGTGGGTACTGAGTCAGGAACCAACAGGCACAAAAGTAGTTGTCTCAATCGGCGACCAGTAGTTCTTTGAAGTAGATTCCCTATCTGGGGAACCCAAGCTCCTTTTCCTAGAGTCTTTTTGAGAGGATTCTTGTGTTTTCTTTCTTAGAAGCTCTAAGTATTACGCCAAAGTGGTTGAAGAGCTCAGCTTGCTTGGAGACCAATGTATGAAGGAGGTCTCCTAGCCTGTTTCAGAAACTAGACAGACACAGCTCTCCATCATGAGGCAGTGCAATTTTAATCTCCAGGTTCTTTCTGACTCTTGATTTTCATGCCAGGCAAAAATTACACTTCTGGGGGATGTGTGACTTCTCAAGGCAATGGATGCACTAGGAGTGCCCATCGCTCACTAGGATAGCCTGCCAGCATGAAAGCCAATGTTTAAAACCTGAAGAGCTGGGCATACCCTTTCAGCAACCTAAAGTTCCCTGCAGGGAAAAAAAAACCTGAAAGGACATCAATAGTAATAATAAATATTATTATTATTATTATTATTAATTACTAACTACTATCACTACAACTAGTTAGCTATGTAAAACTATTTAGAAAAAAAAACCTAGTTGAAATAAACTCAACTCGGACACTTCTGAGGTTCCATCTTAGCCCAAGGCAGCCTGCCCATGCAGCTCTATACAGCTACCGAACAGAGCATGAAGCAGAGTAGAATGCATGTAAGGGCCAAATGGGAACTGCTACCTAAAATCTCGGATAGAAGATGGCAATGGGGCACATGCCCAGTTGAAGTGGAGCACCCATAGGGACACTACGAGGAGAACCACCTCACTAATTTTCACATCACTAATCCAGTTTTTAAACAGAAAAATTCAGTCTCATATGTCAGCAAATATCTAATAGTAAGAGATGAATATATTTTGTAAAAGTAGTGTATATTTACTGCTGGACTACAAAGTACTAGAATTGTAACTGTAAATGTATTTTGCAATGCTGTAACCTTAATTCTTTAAATCATGGTTGATCATCTATTTGCCAGTTCACAAAATCTGATAATCCACAATTGCCCAGTTGCGAATAGCAATTAAGCATGGTTCTACACTACTTTACAAAAAAGAAAAGGAGTACTTGTGGCACCTTAGAGACTAACAAATTTATTTGAGCATACAGCTCACTGCATCGGATGCTGTAGCTCACGAAAGCTTATGCTCAAATAAATTTGTTAGTCTCTAAGGTGCCACAAGTACTCCCTTTCTTTTTTTGCGAATACAGACTAACATGGTTGCTACTCTGAAACCTACACTACTTTAGAAACAGTATATTTAGAAACTAACAGAACCTTTTGTTCTTGTGTTGCATCTAATACTTCTTTTGTCCTAATAATTAGCTGGTCCTTATCTTTGATCTCTTGTTCCAAAACAGCAACTCGTGTTTGTAGCTGATTAATGCATTTCTCTTTTTCATGGCATTCAGCATCCAGAGTAGTATTCTCCCGACGCAATGACAGCACTTCTTGCTTTGCTCTCTGGCACTCCTAGAATGTTTGGAAAAAATATTTTAAAAAAAACACTGCAATTCCTTAAGTTTGAATAAACATATCCAACTCTTAACAAAGGATCTCAATAAGACAATAGAAATAGGTAGTAAAAATAAATACTTCAGAACCTGAAGTATGGATTCCCACAACCTGAACGTTTGCTGTATTTTCACAGGTTGCACTGTATATCGTGCGAGTGTATTGATTGTGTTATCCCTATACAAATATAGATTTGAAAATAAAAATGAACATTCCATACATCTTCTATTCCAGAGAGTTTTGCTTTAAGTTCTCTAATTGTGGAGTCTCCTTTGTATCTCCTTTCTGTTAGGTCCTTGTTGGCAATCTCGAGTTCTGACAGTCTATTCTGTAGCTGTTGGATACTTTTCTGATGCAAGCTTTCCAATTCCTTTTTCTGTTGTTCATGTTGTTGTTGGTACTGAGTCTGCACCTATAATGAAAAAAGAAGTTGGAAAACAAAGGAAGAAGTGCTTCAGTGAAACTAACCTTAAACTAAGAAACTATTAAATGTGTACCTATATTTTTGGTTTGTTTTTCCTTCAGTTCTCATACCTGGAGAGCTTTCTCCTTCTCATTTGTCAATTCCTGAGTGTGCTTATTTGTTAGTGTTGTTGTATGTGACGTCCATTCACTTCTCAACTTATCTAATTCCCGGCTCTTTTCTGACAAGCTCTGTGTTTGTTGAGACAGCATAAAGAATCTTGAAAAATGTATCAGTTTATACTGAACAATACTTTGCACTATATTGTGATTTTCATCCAAGGACCCCAAAGTGCTTTACAGAACGAATTGAATCCTCACACCACCCAGTGATATACATCTCAGCTTTACAGATGGGAAACAGAGGGTCATCAAACAATGACAGAGCTGGTAAAAGAATCATAATTCCCAACCTTATGCCCTAACCACAGCATGGTACTCTCTCCTATCAAGCGGAAGTAAGAGTGAACACACTCAACAGCCATGCCATAGCACTGTAAATACCAACTTTTCAGTATGAAAAAATATACTACTTGGTAGCATTTTTCTTTTAAATTTGCAACGACAGAAGTGTACAGTAGTTCCAATTCTATAAAAAATTAGATAATGTGTTTTGCAAAATGTCAACTCTCTGACAAGTCCACAGAAGGGGAAAAAAGGAACATTAAGGCTCTCTATCTTCAACTCAAGAGTGACCAAAGTTCAGTCTGTATTTTTACTGTATGACCCACAGCTGTCATCCTTTAAAAAGAAAAGAAACCACAACAGGGCCCACCATCTATCTTAAATAGAATTTTAGAACATAAATAGCCACAATTTTAATAAAATTTTTCTTTGCTTCATACATAACACAAAGTAAAGGATTCCAAAATATCTTCATTGTGTGACATTTCAATGTAGAGACAGTCTTGTGAACTACTTATTCTCATATTTCTGATCACATAATATTCCTATGGCAACCACAGCAAGTGCTTGTGGGGAAAAGTGAAGTGTTTTTAGTTGTCTTTAGTGTGATGTTTTGACCTTTCTTCAGAACTGTTCATCACACTGGCTACTTTTGAACTTCACTTCACCTCCTTCTGCCCTGCCAAAATTGGTTGTTCCTCAACACCATGTAACCAGCCAAACCTCTATGGGCCACCAGCAGTAAATACTCCACTGGCCACAAAATTCAAAATAAATGCACAGATATAAAATTAGATACGAAACAAGAAAAGATAATATTTTACGAAGTGTTCTATAAACTGGACCCTACTGAAATTCTACAAATTAGTAATATACCTTTACATGTGGTACGCTATACAGAAAATTCAGAAGACTGAACACATATTATACCAAAGGCAGGAAGGCGCAACATCAATTACCTGCTGTGTGTAGTTCAGCTGTCTGGTAAGGTCATCTTCAGTTTTTTTAAGCTTTTGTTCCAATAATGACTTTTCTTCCTACATATAATTGACATTTTAAATCTATACAATCTTATTTTCCAATTTAGAAACGTTATTTAGCATCCATATTCCATTATTTCTACATGTAAAGTCCAAAAATACATGTCCATTATGCCAGTAACGAAGTCTTACTAAGACAACCTAATACTAAATTGTATATTTTCATGAATCCTAAAGTAAAAACCTTTTTTCAGTTGTAAAAAAAAGGTAATCAGTACAAATGCAGACAATTCTGAATCAAGTTTTCCCCAAAATTTCCCCAAGAAAATAGGATATTCGCACTTTAAACTATTGTTTGAAAAGTAGTTGCATTAACAACTAGATGAGGGGGTCTCAAACTGGGATTCGCAAGGTTATTACGGGAGGGTCGAAAGCTGCCAGCCCCCATGCATGCAGGGGCTCCGGCTGCCAGCCAGGTGCCCAGCTCTATGTGCAGAATTAATTTTGTTATGTGCACCACTATGGAAGTGATATGTGGCCGGGGCCAGGGGTTCAGAGTGTGGGAGGGGGCTCAGGGTTGAGGTGCGGGGGGTGTGGGCTCTGGCTGCGGGTGCAGGCTCTGGGGTGGGGCCGGGGATGAGGGATATGGGAGGGAGTGCAGACTCTGGGAGGGAGTTTGGGTGTGGGAAGGGGCTCGGGGCTGGGAGTGCAGGCTCCGGGGTGGGGATGAGGGTTTTGGAGTACAGGCTTTTCTGGGCTGCAGTGGGGAGGGAGAGAGAGACTCCCCCCCAGCTCTCTCCCTGCCACGGCAGCTCCAAGGCTGGGGCCAGAGGACAGTCACTTCTGCCTGCTGTGTGCCTGCGTGGCCCTTGATAGCCTGCTGCGCAGCCACACAACTTAGACAGAACTTAGCCCCTGACCTAGATGTTAAGAGGATAATCTTTGTGAACCTTTTACTTTAAAAACAAGTTATGTTACTGATGCAGTTTACATTTACATTGCACTAAAATAAAAGGAGACAAAAATTACATGTGAAGAAATTAGTGAGATGTGGACTGTAGGTTGAGGATTTTTTCAAACTCAGAGCTCATTGTTCATTTCATAACATTATTTAAACCTGATATGCTACCAAGCACATCAACATCGCTTTCCAATCTATAAATGGCAAATAAAACCCCACTGAATTAAAGAAGGCTCTGAATTTACGCATGGATATGCACGTGCAGATCCAACAGCAGGATCAAAATCCTTAACTTTCAAGTATTTCACTCTTGCATTTGTATAGCGGGTCAGCACAAAGCCATGAAGCACCCAATACTGAGAGGCTTATTTAACTCAACAATTGCATTACCACATTCATCACATATCCAAAGTGTCTAATTTCTGCCAATTCAGATTATCAAATTTTGTTTTAAATTAGGGCCATTATTAATTGCAGTTAACTCAAGAGATTAATACAAAACAAACTATATTTAAAAATAGTAGTGATTAACTAAAGTTTTAATCGCACTGTTAAACAATAAAGAATACCAACTTAAGTTTATTATAAATATTTTTGGATGTTTTTCTACATTTTCAAATATATTGATAAACAAAAGAAATAATATTTTTCAATTCACCTCATACAAGTACAGTAGTGCTATCTCTATCATTTTTGTTTTTTCATAACTGCACTCAAAAACAAAACAATGTAAAACTCAGTCCTACTTCTTATTCAGCCAAACAAGTTTGTTTACATTTATGGGAGATAATGCTGCCTGCTTCTTGTTTACAACGTCACCGGAAAGTAAAAACAGGCATTCGCATGGCACTATTGTAGCTGGCATTGCAAGGTATTTATGTGCCAGATCTGCTAAACGTTCGTATGCCCCTTCATGCTTTGACTTGTAGATTGTACTCTTTTTTTACAGTGCAAATATTTGTAATCAAAAATAATATAAAGTGAGCACTGTACACTTTGTATTGTGTTGCAATTGAAAACAATACATTAGAAAATGTAGAAAAACATCCAAAAATATTCATAATAAATTTAAATTGGTATTGTATTAATAGTGTGATTAATCGTGACTTTTTTTAAATCTCGCAATTAATTGTGATTTTTTTTTTATCATTTGATAGCTCTATTTTAAATAGACACAATCCTTAGAGAGATAGTGTGTATATTGATTTAATTACAATATGTACCCATACAACTATGTGCAAAGCCATAACATGAACTAAAATTAACAACAAAAAAATTAAAATAAAAGCCACAACATTAAGGGTTTGGAGGATCAGGACCTAATTACGAATATTACAAATCTATAATCTTACCTTAATACATTTCAAACAGATTGCTAAAAACTTCTTTATATCTGCATCATTTCCTGGCAGGAATTTTAGTGAGAGATGTGTCAAATGTTTAAATGGATTTGTCTCCACTACATTTAAAAAAGCAGGTGTGTGATCTAAAACAGATGCTGAAGAAAGTAATTGCAGCAAAAACCTTAAAAAACAAACAAAATAGAACCACATTTAATACATAACATCTCTTTGTTTACAAACTATCTGTAAATTCTAGGCTTTTTTCCACTTTACAAAATAATAATCATTAAGGCACTTATCACACAACTGGATCTGTAAAGTTCCAGAAGCCCCACCTGCTTGGATGCAGTTGCAGGATCAGAGCCAAAATCTTTACCAAATTAATGTTATGTTAATATTAAAGGGAAACCGATACAACAGTATCTTCACATAAATATCATAATGCTCGGACCAAAAAGATTCCTGTATGCATAATAAATAAAAAAGCCAGTGGATTTGTAATCTTTGCTTTTTCTGAGATTTTATAAAAGTGAATCACTCATGATACATTTGAAATTGCAAATAAAAAACCTCTGAAGATGCATGCACTTTAAAAGAACTTTGTAAAAATAAACACACTGCATAAGGGGTAACATTTTCAAAGGCACTGAAGTGAAAATTCTCATTTTCAAAAGTGATTTAGTGACTTGAAGCCTAAATCCCATTGACTTTCCTTGGTCTGATATTGCTTCTTGGAGTGCTTGGCTTAGTGGGTGTGTGTTTTAAGAAATGTTTTTTAAAAGTTGGTAATGTGGTACCAAAATGTTATTTACCTTGGGGTATCTTTGTTTTGTTCCTGAATGCACTGCTGAAGTAGATCTATAAATCTTTGCGGAAAAGCAGAGAAATCTACCAAAAGACCCTGCTGGCATTTTAAACTACATAAAGAAAGAGGGGAAAATACAAGTTACATTCCTATCAAATATTTTCATTTGCACTAAGTAAATAAATATTTTACTAATTAATTAATTAAATGTTTAACACCTATCATTTCAATTTTTTAATCCAGAGTACAAAAGAAACACTGTCAAGTAGCTAATCACACGAGGTGTGGTATTTTAATTTTGAATGTTTTGCAAATTACTTTCACTAAACAAAATTATGTGGGAACAAATATGTATCTTTCAAATTATAATCTTCTTTGAGAACCTATAGAGTTAACAATTACTTGGATAGATGTACTAAATAGGAGCCTTAACAATGCAAACTATTTGAGGCAGGAACTTTCTTTTATTGTGTGTATGTACATTAAGCCTAGAATAATGGAGCAGATATGACTGTGACCTCTGGAACTACTGTAATACAAATAAGTTTGGGGTTTTATTTCTCCTTTTTGACTGTCACTACATATTGATCAGAGATTTTCATTGAGCTGTCCACATTGAGATCTTTTTCCTGAGTGATTACTATTAAATTGAGACCCAACAATGTGATGATACAAAATACATCTTTAATTGAATGGCCCAATTCTGTAAACCCTTGCTCATAGAAATAATCCTTTTGAGGATATTCCAACTGAAATCCTTGCGAAATGTTCACAAACACCCAGAAAAGGTTTTAGAGGTACAAAAACAGGAGGCAGTGTAATCTAGTGGATATGGCACTGGACTGAAACTTAGGAAACAATCATTGCCCTGGATGACTTTAGACAAGTCACTTCACCTCTCTATGCCTCAGTTTTCTCATCTATACCTGGAGGAGAATGACACTATCTTCCTCGATAGAGCACTAAGCAATCTATGGCAGAAAAACGCAATAAGAGCCAAGATCTATTTGATTGTGAAGCAGAACTTTTTAAAATTAAAAAATATCCATTCTTTATTACCATTTCTTAATGTTTCAGGAACAGCACATTAACTTGACATCTTACCTTTGAAAATCTTCCTCAGATATAACAAGGTTATAAAGGAAAAATGGGTCAGTATCATCAGTCAACTGGACAACTAAGTCCTAAAAATAAATATTTTTAAAGATCATTATTTTAAAAACATTATAAACTAATTATATTAATATATTCAGACAGTACCCAAAAACGTTTTAACTTTCTACAGCAAATAAGAGACATCTATGACCACTAATAAGAGGGAAAAGGAACATCAGTTATATTGCATTTTAGGGCAATTTCTATTTTAAACATTACAGAACAGAAAAAACTACCTCCCACAAAGAGACTGTAAACTTAAAGCAAGGCCACGTTAACTTCCAGCAGCGAAGATTTCCAAAGCAAAGGTATTTATTGGACTATATTTGACTTTTCCAAGTATGAATGATAAAAATGGACTCCATTAAAAACAGAACAGAAACCAATGGTAACTACAGAAAGGCAAACTAGCATGCTCCAGCTCTTAGAGGCATAGCACAGAACTCACAGTCCTGAGGGAGAGGGGGGTTATGAAGACATTAAACCAATGGTTCTCAACCTTTTTTCTTTTGCACACCCCTAAAAAATTTCAAACGGTGGTGGGGACCTCTGACAATTTTGAATGGAGCTGCAGATTCCTTTGGAAATCTATTGTCTGTGCATATAGTTGAATTCTGTTCTGTCAATTTTTAGTCTGAGTCTTTCATGGACCGCTTAGACATAGTCCGCAGACCCCCAGCAATCTGCAGACCACAGGTTGAGAACCACTGCTTTAAACCACCTTTGCATCCTCAATTTTGGACTCATGCCCTCAGAATAAGTTACATAGCCTTGGGGGCCTGTCTCTAAGATGTGGCAGCTTGTCCCTCATGCCTACGTGCAGCAGTACAACCCAGAATCTCCACAACATTACATTCTGCAGCCTTACCACCTACATAAGGAACTGCAAGGCAGCCCTCAGAAGACAGCCTGTGACAGCTGTTTTCCTCAATTCCTGCACTGTGGGAATTCTCCCCCATTTGAGACCAGGGCTTTTAAAGTCCCTTTACATTGCTGTGGCCCTTTTACCGAGCATAATGGGCTGGTAAAAGGGAGAGATTCTCACCCTGAGATTATTTTTTTTAGCATGTCCAAGATGTTTAGAAACAACATTATGAGGCCTTTGTCTTGCAATAGGCAGAATGATGCTATGATGATGGGCTACATATGTTCAAAATATCTAGTGCAGCTATCTATAAAAATTACAATGTATTACATTCACCATATCATGAAGTGCTTGATTTAATTAAATAGAAAAGGGAATTGTGTGACATTCAGACATCTTTAAAATCAACAGTTTAGAATTCTAAATTAAGAGTCAAACATAATGAAGATGGGTCAGTGCTGGAAAGAAAAAAAACAAAAACAAAAACCACACACTGTTGCTATCCATGGGCTCTCTAAACTGTTGTGGTTATCAACCCTCAAATGCATCACATGTTACTAAGATCTATGAAACCGTAAAACTGAGATAAAGGGCTAATAAGGCAAGGAAAAAACCTAAACTAACACGTACCAACAAACCTGAATACTAATAAACACCAGATTTTTAAGACTCTAACTTGCTAAATGACAAATGTAGTAAAACTTCATGTTGCTTTCTCTTTACATATCAGGAAGAAGACATTTAAAATACTTAAGGAACAGCAAAGAAAAGACCACACACCTTTTTATGAACAGGATTCGATGTTGATTGTAGCTCAATCCTCACTCGAACATTTATCCTCCTATGTAACAAAATATGCAACTGTAAAGTACTATCATCAAATCAAGAACTTGTCCTTCAAACAATTATTTAAATAAATAAATAAATAAATAAATAAATAGAGATAATGTAGCATAAAAGGAAAATTTAGATCAAATGTCAAGAAAGCTTTCCTAATAATGAGACCTAGAAGATCATAGAATACCACCCCAAGTGAAATATTGGAAGCACTGTAACTTTAATTATTATAGGTGGAGCAACATCTAAAATTAAGATTATCCAATACTTCATATTATAACACTCTGTTTTCAGTTGCTTATAACTTTGCATGACTAAGGATTCAGGCTGAAATATCCCATACTGAACTGCCTGCCTAAAGGCTGATTTTATTTATTTATTTATTTATTTTTTTAATAGTTTCAGCAAAAATGTAGCAGCCATTTTCAAGTATGAGATTAGGGGGAAAGTATATTGGTTTGCCCATATTAAAAAAATTCTTACACCAATTACATTGAGAAGTTTTAGTGTGTCCATACTTTGGAGCAAGGGCTTGAAATTTGACAGATGTACCTTTTGCCATACCTATGAAAAACTACCCCAAATTGACCAAGTTATAAGCCTCTGAAAAATTTCAGTTTGTACATGCTAAAGAGAGACTTGTTAGAGTCTCCAAAGTTGCTATTAACAATGTGCTGGACTTTCTTTGCAGTTGCTGTGGGTCCCAGTGTGACAGGCACAAGAACAGAGAGGAGGAAGACTCAGATGTTCCCAGTGCTCCCCCTACTGGTGCCCAGGCAGCATGGAGAAGGAAGCTGCCTCACTCAAATGCAGAGGGGACTAGAGCTGGACCACAGTGGGGCAGTGGAAGTAATTGTCTAGGACAGCGAGCTGGTAGGGTTGCCAACTTTCTAACTGCACAAAACCGAACACCCTTTCCCCGCCCCTTCTCTAAGGCCCCGCCCCCACTCCATCCCCCCTCCCTCTGTCACTTGCTCTCCCCCACCCTCACTCACTTTCACCAGGCTGGGGCAGGGGGTGAGTGGTCTGGCTGGGGTGCAGGCTCTAGGGTGGGGCCAGGGATGAGTGGTTTGGGGTGCAGGAGGGAGCTATGGCCAAGAGGTTTGGCATGTGGGAGGGGGCTCAGGACTGGGGCAGAGGATTGGGGTTCAGGAGGGGGTGTGATCTCCATCTGGGGGTGTGGGGTTGGGTTGAGGATGAGGGGTTTGGGTTGCAAGGGGGCTCAGGGCAGCAGCTGGAGTGCGGGAGGGGATGTGAGGGCTCTGGGAGGGAGCTCAGGGCTGAGGTGAGGGAGGGGATGAAGGGTGTGGGCTCCAGCTGGGCAGCACTTACCCCAGGCGGCTCCCGGAATTGGCCCATATGTCCGGCTCCTAGGCAGAGGCATGGCCAGGCAATTATGTGTGCTCCACCCGCTCCGAGGCGCAGCTCCCACTGCTCCCATTGGCCACAGTTCCCGGCCAATGGGAGCTACGGAGACAGCATTCAGGGCAGGGGCAATGCATGGAGATGCCACGGCCACCCCTGCGCTTAGAAGCCGGATATGCCGGCCGTTTCCAGGAACCGCATGGAGCCAGGGCACACAGGGAGCCTGCCTTAGTCCCACTGCGCAGCCAACTGGACTTTTAACATCCTGGTCAGCAATGCTGACAAGAGCTGCCAGGGTTCCTTTTCAACTGGGCGTTTCGGTCAGAAACCAGACACCTGGCAACCCTAGGAGCTGGGAATATGTGAGGAGAGGGGAATCTGAGATTAGAGGAGGTACTTGGGGGAATGTGAGTTTGGGACAAGGAGCCTGGTGGGAGACTGGGAGCCAGGATAGGGGAAAGACTGAGACTGGCTAGGAGTTGGAGAAGGAGGGAAAGCCAAGGAGCTACAGTAGTGAGGATGAGCCAGGAAGACAACCTTGGGACAGAGACAGATTGGAGAGGAGGGACACAGGCAGGAGGGTCTATGAAGGGGTAGGCAAACTTTTTGGCCTGAGGGCCACATCGGGTTTCCAAAATTGTATGGAGGGCCGGTTAGGGGAGGCTGTGTCTCCCCAAACAGCCAGGCATGGCCTGGCCCCTACCTCCTATCCACCCCCCTGCCTCTTGCCTCCTGACTGCTCCCCCGGGGACTCCTGCCCCATCCAACCCCCTCTCCTTCCTGACTGCTCCCCCCGGGATCCCTGCCCCATCCAACCCCCCTGTTCCCCACACTCTAACCACCCCAACCCCATCCACACCTTTGCCCCCTCACTATCACCCCCACTCCCCTGTCCTCTATCCAACCCCCCCCCACTTCCCTGCCCCCTTACCACACTGCCTGGAGCACCGATGGCTGGCAACACTACAGCTGCGCCACCCAGATCACCAGGTCAAGTCGCAGCTCTGAAACTGCGCTGCCCAGCCGCCCAGAGCGTTGCGCCGGTGGAGTACTGAGGCTGCGGGGGAGGGGGCACAGAGGGGGAGGGGGCAGGGGCTAGCCTCCCAGACCAGGAGCTCAGCGGCCGGGCAGGAGGGTCCCATGGGCTGCATGTAGCCCGCGGGCCGTAGTTTGCCCACCTCTGGTCTATGACCACTAGAGTATACTCTTCTCTAGAACCTGGATGGAACTCAAGATTCCCGAGTCTCAGCATTCTTTTGCTGTTAGCAAATATCTATGAAACCCACTGGCAAAGTGTCTATCATTCACCCTCTCGTGGCTGTTCCACATGGAGTATGACAACTTACTATTTCATAGAATAGAATACCATGGTTGGAAGGGACCTCAGGAGGTCATCTAGTCCAACCCACTGCTCAAAGTAGGACCAATCCCCAATTTTTGCCCCACATCCCTAAATGGCCCCCTCAAGGATTGAACTCACAACCCTGGGTTTATCAGGCCAATGCTCAAACCACTGAGCTATCCCTCCCCCCTATTCTGCCCTATTCTATAAGTTACTACTGTTAGATCAAGTGAAACAAGACTGTAATGTGAATCTACAGTTTCTAACCCTGCTGATGAACCATATGGGTGTAAGTGTGACTCCACATTATGAAATTTCTGCTTTCAAGTTGTTGTTTTTAACTTAGGAAATTACATACAAAAATATACATTCTCTAGGCTGGACCTAAGTTTCTGAAATTGACTATATTTCAAATCGACAGCATTTCCTTAAGGTTGAAGCTTTAACCTGACTTTTCCAGACACCATCAGCCAAACCCATTATTTGGGAACTCATTTGCTACATCCTACAAGGTAAATTCTAGTTAATGGATTTGGTTCCCAACCGGGGCATTCAGAGACATCTGGCTGGGGAGGCCTGAGAAAGAGGTTCCTGGATTTTAGGATGGAAAAAGCTCTGGGGAGAATAAATTCCTTCATCACCTCTCCGTTCCCCAGATACCTCTGAGCATGGAAACTGAGAAAAACAAGTTTCAGAGTGGTAGCTGTGTTAGTCTGTATCAGCAAAAAGAATGAGGAGTACTTGTGGCACCTTAAAGACTAACATTTATTTAGGCATAAGCTTTCATGGTCTAAACCCACTTCATCAGATGCATGCAGTGGAAAGTACTGTATTTTCCACTGCATGCATCTGATGAAGTGGGTTTAGCCCACGAAAGCTTATGCCCAAATAAATTTGTTTGTCTCTAAGGTGTCACAAGTACTCCTCGTTCTTTTTGAGAAAAACGGCTAATACTATCTTATCACAACACTTCTGCTAGGAGCTTTAAGTAGTTGTTCTGGTTTGAGTGGAATGGTGATCATTCCAAAGGCACAAGGGGATGATTCTCGAGAGAATATGGAGACAAACTTGCAGAGGATCTGTCTACAAACAGTGGTTTTCAACCTGTGATCCATGGACCCCCGGGGGGTCTGCAGACTATGTCTAAGATTTCCAAAGAGGTCAGCACCTCCATTTGAAATTTTTTAGGAGTCTTCAAATGAGAAAGGGTTGAAAACCACAGATCTAGAGCTAAGAAGAAGAGTTTACAGGAGATCTGCTCTGGGCTGCCGATTGTAAACGCCTTACACGTCTGCAAGCCAAGCACTCAGGCACACGCTGGGACATCCTGGAAATGCCAATGCAGCAGCAGCGCGCGGTCCGACAGCGATCGGACGGGATTGCCCAGGCTGCGCTGTTTGTGGATGTCCGAGAGAATCCAGGGCAAACCCGGAAACTCTCCGCGCATTGAGCCGCTGGGTGGTGATGAGCTCCTGGCCCTGCTGCAGGCCATGGATAAACTCGCAGAGACCCGGGATTTCCCTGGGACTGTGCGACCGTGCCCGGGCTGCAGAGAAACGCTGCAGGGCTCTCCCTGCCCCTAGCGGCGGGCGCTGTTTGCGGAGCCCAAGCAGGGTACCCTCAGCTGCTCTGCGCCCCTTGACGAGTCCCTGGGGGGCGGGGGCGGGGGCGGGGAGGGGGGTAGAGCAGCAGCAAGGCCAGAGGCCGCCCATGTTATAGAGATGGGATGAACGCTCAGCCCCGCCGGCCCCTCACCCCAGCCCAGGGCGGCGGGCTGCAGGGCCCTGCTCTGGGGTCCCGCGGGGCCGGGGCCGAGCCCGAGCCCGAGCCCGAGCCCCAGCCCCAGCCCAGTACGGAAGGCCGCGCTGTGGCCGCGCCTCCGCGGGCCGGCTCTCACCTGTCCTCGCAGCCCTGGCACTTCACCTGCACCGGCACCAACTGGCCGAACAGACTCTGCGCCGCCATCTTGCGCTTCGACTTTGGCGCTCGGCTCCCGCGGGGGGCGGGGCACCAAGATGGCGGCCGAGCCGGCTGCGCCCGGGAGCGGGCCGAGGCGGGCCGCTGAGCCGGCTGCGGCCGGGGGACTCCGGCCTCCTGTGCCCGGACGGTGCGGCTACTTCGTGGAGCGGAAGAAGCGGTTCTGCAAGATGATCCCGGCTCAGGGGAGACGCTTCTGCGGGGAGCACGGAGGCCAGGAGGTACCGGGGCGCCGCTGCCGCTGCCGCTGCCCCGGGGCACTGCCCGCCCGGCAGGCAGGCAGGCAGGCAGGCGGACCCGGTCACGGGGGAGGGGGCGGTTGGGCCCCTCGGCTTTGGGAAGGGGTGGGGAGTCCTCCTCCCGCGGGCTCTTTTATAGCCCCCATGGACTCGCTTGGGGGAGGGGTTGGCACGTATCCCCAAAGCGCGCCCCATAGAGACGGGCCAGGCTCGCCGGGCTTCCCCGCGGGTTGGTGAGGGCCGTGCCCAGCCCGGCCCCTGCAGCTGACCCCTCTGCGCCCTGCTAGGCCTGGCGACGGCAAAGCCAGCGCCACCCGCGCTGCTCCGCCGGGCCCCGGGCGGCTGCAGTCAGAGCGTGCGTCCGGTGATGGCGGGGGGGGTGACAGCCTCTAACCCAGCTCCTCAATGGCTTCCCAGCCGGGGGGAGAGGGGCGTTGTCCCCCTTCTCCTCTGCCGGCTTTTCTGTGCTTTGAATTATTTGCTGAACCTCTTATGCTGTTAGTTACTCATCGCTTCAGGATCCTCAGGCGACGTCCCCTTCTTGGGAACCGTATTAAGAAATCACGGCCGGCCTCTGCAGAGCCTGACATGGAGCTAGAACCCCAGAAGGTGTAGGTAGAATAATTATGGCCCGTCACAAGGGATCGGGGACCCTGTGCTTCTCTGGGCTTGGTGATGTATTAAGGCCTTCACTTGCACAACATTCCTCCATCCACCCCCCAATTAAATCACGATGCGTTTCCGTTGGATAAACCATTCATTTCTCCATTTGATCTCATTCCAATAAATCGAGGCTAGCAAAGATTTTTATTTTTGTGACCCACAGACACGTTTCTAGGCAGATTTTCTAAAATTAGGACATTAACTGCACTATAATATTGTGCTAACGAAATAAACATTTTCTTTCCCACTAGGAAGAAAATGACAGGAAAAGAATTCCATGCCCACTTGACCCAAAACAGTAAGTAGGTTTTAAATACATTTGTATTTTCATTGTTAAAATTGTGACTGTCGTTGCTTATTTCTCTTTCTCTGATTTTAGCACAGTATATGAAGATCAATTACAAAAGCATTTAAAAAAGTGTAATTCAAGAGAGAAGCCGAAGCCTGTAAGTGTGATGTAAATTAAATGCTATTTCTCTAGAAAGCCATATAACTGTATATTAGAGCAGTATAAACTAAGCAGTGGTACAAATTGGAGTGGAGGAGGGTCTAACACCCAAGGTTTTTGCATTTGCTCAAAATTCCATAGGCTGCAGAGCTAAGGGGCCATGCCCTGACAACTTTTAAGCAGTCACCCCATACTAGATCAGTATGGCTGCCACTGGAGCAGCCAGGAATGTTGCTCTGGCTCTATAGTTGCAACACCACTGAAATTTGTCTCCTCTGACACTCTGTATAGACAGAGGGACGACAGGACCAAATGGTGTTAAGACCTGGTGCATGGGGAGTCTGTTCCTGTATGGCAGTGCTCAGGGGAATCCTCCAAAAGCTCAACTCTTGGCATCACTGACTTATGCACTTTGTGGGTAAGAGAGAGGGGAGACACCAAAGCCCAAGAAGACATGGGACCAGTAGTAGAAAGAATTTATCATTGACTCAAATCAGAGAGTAATAGTCCTTATATAGAGCCTAATAATAGGGAGAAACTGAAGCTATCTAAGTACTGGATTAAATGAATCGATGTCGGATGCCGGATGCATGTTCCCAGTGCTGAATGTAAATTTGTGATCTATCTTTAGGATAATTTTTTTGGCCAGGAATGGAAGTGCTGTCCAGGCACTCACATTGAACTAGCTTTCCCCAAAAATGTTCTTGGGGAATATTGCCCCACCAGGCCCCGAGAATTAATAATTTATGACTTCTGCTGTGAATGGATCTTGTATATTCTGTTGAGTATTGGGGTTGATGCAAGATTATGTTAGTTGAACTTGATGTGCATACAACAACCAAAAATATTAAGTCAGCTCTACTCTTATATTTATTATCCCTGAATAATATTATTGACTGAGGTAGTCGTCCCATGCCTAGTCATGAAATTAAATGTCTTCCTTTCTGGTATGTGCTAAGAAGGCCGCTTGTTTTTTTTTTTTAACAAAAGAGTCTACTGTATTTTAAAAGCCTGACTTGATATCCTTGTATAGCTACATGACGTAAGTGGCTTTTGCCCATATTTGAGAACTGGATTCAGATATCTATCCAGTGATCCAGATGCCAGTGTACTTCTTTCCGATGAATATTGTGCTGCCAACATATCTGTTTGACTATATAAAGCTTAAAATATGCCTGTATATATGAAATGTCAATAATCGGGAAGCTTAAAGAACAACTGCTTGAAAGAAAAATTCCTTTGATTATTGATTCTTATGGTACAAATAAGATGCAAAGTGCTAGTACAAGACGGGACTCAGCCTTGCAAAAGCATTACTACTGTACTGCTTGCTATGGTGCTTAGTCTCATTGAAATCTATCCGGCTAATCACCGTAGTAAGCAGTACACCCATTGGAGAGTGTTTGCAGAGTTGGGCCCTGAAACAGTGAGAGAGAGAGAGAGAGAGAGAGAGAGAGAGAGAGAGAGAGAGAGAATCTTTTCTCAGAACTACTTCCTTCAGTTGTAATTATTTGATTTTTGCTAGGTGAATGACTGTAAAAACACCGTGAAGCATTCTTTTGCTTTACATGCTGTTCAGTCTGTATTAGAATCTCCTTGGTTTTCATCCTTTTTATTATTATTATTATTAAGGCCTACTTTGTTCAAGATATTAATGCAGGATTAAAAGACGCAACAGAAATACTTGATGAACAGGTGAGTCCATTTCTCTGTTATTTTAGGAACAAATAGATAAAACACGAGGAGAACCATTTTGGTTTTCGTATTTTTTTTTTTTTCCCCCAGCAGTTACCAATTTCTTCCCTGTCTAAAGAAGAGTTAGAGGACTTAATTAGAAAGCTGAAAAAAGCAAGTAATGGTGAGTCTGCTTAATATTGAAATATTTTAAATTGCTTTCTGCAGAGCTGATCAAATACCTCATGGCTATTTTAGTGTTAAATATCTTCCAGGATTAAAAAAAGAAAAGAGATTTAATAGGAGTACTTATTTTTGTCACTTGATGTGATCTGAAATTGAAATCTTGTAATGGTTAAAGAACTGCCTACGTGACACTGTTAGCTAGTATTTTTTCCCCTTCTCAGTCTAATTTGTTCTTTTGAGTAAAAGTTAATTTTGTTTTTAATGAAATTAATGACTTTTGTTTTACATTCTTCCTTGTGCACCATCATTAGGTGATGACAGCACAGCTCTGGGAAAAGTATTTATTAGTAAACTTGTGTTTCTAAACCATTAAGAGAGCAATCACGCTTGTGTTGTAGATCAGTGGTTCTCAACCAGGGGTCAGGGGCCCCCTGCGGGGGCCATGAACAGGTTTCACGGTGTCCACCAAGCAGGGCCAGTGTTAGACTCCCTGGGATCCAGGGCAGAAAGCCGAAGCCCCACCATGACGGGCTGAAGTTGAAGGTTCTGAACCCTGCCACCTGGGGCTGAAGTCGAAGCTTGAGCAACTCAGTTTTTGGGGGGCCCCCTTTGGTGTGGGGCCCTGGGCAATAGCCTTGCTTGCTACCCCCTAATGCCAGCTCTAGCTTTTATATGCAGAAAAAAGTTGTTGAGGCATAGCTGGGCTGTTGAGTTTTTATAACAAGTTGGGAGGCCTCCAAAAGAAAAAGGTCGAGAATCCCTGTTATAGATTATTTTGTTGATGGCAGAAGATAGGGAAATTTTCACATGTTGGATTAAAAACAAAAATATATTTTTGGAGTTTGAAGGACGTTACCTATAAGATTATCACAATTTACAGGTGTCAACTTGTGGATTTTGAACTATTTGATAGTGTCCCTTTCACTTTTATTGTTTCAAATAGTCAGTATGCTAATTCTGTAAAGAGTCTTCAGAGTAAAATATTTTGCATACTAAGTACTGTATGCAGTCACTTTAATATGCAGGTGGGAGCCAGATTGATGTGAGGTGGCCTTTTAATTGAATCTATGAAAAGTACTTCTCCATTTGATGCAGGTATAAGGCCTATACTTAAGGATCAAACGCTGTCCCATCAGGCCTTACAAGAAGCTTTAAACGACCCAAAGAATGGAGAGTCTGCTTTCAAGCACTTGAAACAACAGGTATGGCCATTGCCGTACTAATAGCTATGGGTTAGGGTTTTTACTGAAGTTTTCTTCTTATGGATTCCAGCTAATCCATACTACCAGTTATTTCATGTAAAGGAAACTTGTAACAGTTCCATATTGTACCCATGCTACCAGTTTAAGTATTAGCCTATCAATAGTACACGCCTGTTTATGCAAATGGCCTGGGGAGGGAGGTGGGTATTAGAAAGTTTCAGATAAACTGGCATTCAGATAAACAGAATTGCTATTAACTAATTTAGGGCTACATGGTGGACACTATGGATTCAATTCCCTTTATCCAAAAATCCTAGTTAACTGGACTGTGTCGACCCCCTGCATTGTCCATAACTGCTTTGAAATTGTAAGTGTTAGTAAGAGAAGTTTATTTTTATTCTGAAATACCTAACAAGCTTATCTTCTCCTCATTCATGAGACTAGATGATCCCCTCATGGAAAATGTATGAGAGAGGTTAGAAAACTCTGAGATTTGCCTTATGATATTTTTAGGGAATTGTGCTCTTGAGTAGGAGGGATTTTTATGGGATACAGAGTGAGTGGGGGGTGAGGACTTCCAACACAGCAAATCCTTGGAATTCTTGGGAAAGGGAAGCCAGAGAATGATAAGAGCAAAAGGGTCCATGGGAATAATAGGAATTCCTATCTCTTCTATATAATGCCTCCATCACCTGATCTCAATGTGCTTCACAGTCGTCGTAATGAATTTATCCTCATAACAGTCCTGTGAGATAGGGAAGTACTATTATCTCTCCTTTTGCCGATGGAGAACTGAGGTGCAGAGAGGCTAAGTGACTTGTCTACTGGCAGAGCAGAGACTTGAACCTAGGTCTCCCAAGTGCTAGGCTAATGCCCTAAGCACTGCCATGTTGGCACCTTTCAGCACAACTCTATGTATACAACTGCAGTAGCTACAGAGAAGGCTCTGCAGGAAGTGATGCTTCACAAAAGTCCAGTGGAACATCCATGTGACTTTTCCAAGGATTAGCTGAGAACAATATTCCAATGTATGCCTGGTCCCTAACTCTACCCCCAAAACCCAGTGGATAAGATTCTGTGGGTGTTAGAAAAAGGAAAAGATGATGCCATGGAGGCAGGGAAGCCCTTATTTCCTCTGCACTCTGGATCCACAACATTGTTACCTCTGCATTCATGAAAGAGATGTTAACACTCTGCAGCATGGTTACTTAATCAATAAGAGCTATGGGAGAAACTGTTGATTGTGAGTTAAGTTAGCATTTTTCCCACAGAAGACATCAGACAGAATGTATATTTGGCTTGGTTCATAAATAATCTTTTGAAGTTTGTAGGCTTCCATTTTAGGTAACATGGAAAAGTTACATTTGCTTGGGCCAGGAAGATGTTTTATTGAGTTTGGAGCTGGACGAGGAAAGCTGTCTCACTGGGTTGATATTGCCTTACAAGATGCTGCAAATGTTCACTTTCTGCTCGTTGAAAGGGCAACTACACGATTCAAGGTAAGACAGTCCATTGTGGAGTTGGCCAAGTCTCATTTTTGGAATTGTTGGTAAATGTGGCTTTTTCTCAGAAAGTCTGGTTATCTTTTAAAAGAAAGATGAACATGTATATATTTGTCAGTTAAGGGCCTTGAAAAATTTAATTGGTCCTTATTGTAGTTTTAAGTCATACCAGTAACACAGTTTGGGTACAAGATGCCTGCTAGCTGATGCTGAAAATGTTAGTGTTCATTTGAAAGGGGTTTGTTTTGTTTTAAAAAAATTAATAACCTTAGCACATTCTTTTAATTATTTATTAGTTAGGTGCCGAACACTTCTTAATAATGTGATATCCTGTTTGCACAGGTAGATGGTAAACACAGAAAAAGAGACTACATATTTGAAAGGCTTCAAGTTGATATCCAGCACTTATGTTTAAGTAAGTTGCTACTTGGCTTATATAACTATCAGCAGTACTAAAATGGTTGCTTAAAAACTTGTTTGTGTAGTACCAGAGTGCAGGAAAATTTTACACTAAGTATAGGTTAATTACATTAATATTTTAGAAGACTTTTCTCAGTGTTTTGGTCATTTTTATGTTGTACTTTTGTTTTTCAGTTACTAGATGGGTATTATATAATTTCTAACAATACGTGTACAAATTATCTTGAATTTATAAGACTTTCTTTTGGGTCAGAATCACCAAATAAAAGGAAGCCTTAACAGTTTCAGGGTTAGATGCTTTTACTTGTGTATTTTAGCTGTGCTGTATTTTGATACAAGTATCATTACTGAGTGAGGCAACTAGACTAGATCATGTACGTTTAGGCCATACAGATGGTTGAAACTTTAATTATGAATGGCATATGTAGAAGGACAAAAGAATACAGAGAGTAACATTTTATAAATAATGAGCAAGAATGTTTGCTAATGTGGTGTGCACACTGAAGGAACATAGTACATTGTAGCATGTTAAAAAGGTAATTTATATTAATCTTGTATTTGTCTTCTCTAATTAAACTGTACATTCACTTGGTTTACTGTAAATTAACATTAGAAAGTTACATGAGAATATTAATCCACCAAGGGTAGGATTGTGGACTTATTAAAGCACAGGACTAAGAATAGAAAAACCTGGAATTTATTACCAACTCTGCCACAGGCTATCACTGTGATTTTAGGCAAGTCGCTTGGTGCCCAGTCCTGCTCCCAAAGTTTTTAATGGGAACAGGTCATGGTTTTAATTTCTGCCTCAGTTCCCCATTTGTGAGGTATATTGTGAGTCTAAATCAGGGATTGGCAACCTTTGGCACGCAGCCCGCCAGGATAAGCCCCCTAGAGGGCCGGGACGATGTGTTTACCTGCCGCATACGCAGGTTCGCCACCCCCACTGGCCGCGGTTCGCCGCTCCGGTCAATGGGGGCTGCAGAAAGTGGCGCGGGCAGAG
This sequence comes from Dermochelys coriacea, assembly GCF_009764565.3. Classification (NCBI taxonomy): domain Eukaryota; kingdom Metazoa; phylum Chordata; order Testudines; family Dermochelyidae; genus Dermochelys; species Dermochelys coriacea. The sequence continues at coordinate 70,965,547 of NC_050075.1, read as the reverse complement.
GGATGTGCTGTCTGCCGCTTACCACAGCCCCCATTGGCCTGGAGCGGCGAACTGCGGCCAGTGGTAGCTGTGATCGGCCAAACCTGCGGACGCTGCAGGTAAACAAACCGTCCTGGCCCGCCAGGGGGCTTACCCTGGCAGACTGCGTGCCAAAGGTTACCGATCCCTGGTCTAAATCAATTGATGTTGGTAAACTGCATTAAGATCTATAGCTGGAAGGCTCTATAGATATAGAGTATTACTACTATTCTATATATGGATCAAGTTGGCCTGCAATGTATGAATGGTGTCTTCTAAAGTATTGCTAGGGGTTTTTTAGTATTTGACAGATTTTGAATTGCTGTCTATTAGGAAATTATCTTACGTCTAAATAAAGTCTTGATTGATTGGATTGATTCATTTATTTATTGAGGAGACATACCACAAATAACTTGAACTCCCCACAGTAAGCAAGAACTATTTTCAGAGTTTTGTACTTCTCTGCTTTTGTACTGGTGTACAAAGAGAAGCATTGACTTTTGCTGCGCTAGGAACCTAATATAATGTGTGTAGACTAGAAGGGAACATGTCAGAAAGAAAAATAGTTTTATCTCCAATGAATGGAGATAACAATGAATGATTTTTAAAAGTCCCTATTTAAGTTAAACTTATTCCCTTTGTACAATTTGAAGTTGTTTAAAAATAAGGAAGAAAAAATTAAATATGCTGTTTAAACATACTGTATAGCTATGCCTTTCAATTAAAGAAAATTGAACTGTATTTTGTTTCCATCTTATCTTTTTGTGTGACATAACACTAGCTGCCCTTTGGAGATGCAGACAGTTGAAGTTTTTTTTATAATAAAGGCGCTGAGAGAGGAATTTTACTTGTTTTTTGACCTGTTGTTTCAGTTACGTGTGCTGGAATGACATTACCCAGCAAGAGATGTCCAGCTCCAGTAATCCAGGTTCTGTTTCTTTCAGATAAAGTACCTATTCTTGAAAAAGAAAAGCTTCCTGTGGTAGGAATTGGAAAGCATTTATGTGGTGCTGCAACAGGTATGAACTATACAAATGTATTGCTGTAAGTGCAGCTACAAAGTGGAATGCTGATTCTAATCCTCTTGAATAATACAATGCTTCTTTCTGTCTAATTCTTTAACTGCTGCCTACGGTATTCTAAATAGCCATTGATTTCAGAGGAACACTACTTGGATGATGGCAAGCAGCAAAGGGGTTAATCCAGATGGAAATAAACATTAATTGTTGTGCACAGCAAAATGAAGAATGAATGTTTTATGTAATTGTGTTCTTAAACTGACAGAGGCATGTTTTTCATAGTACTTTTTCTTCTCACTGGTCTGAGCTTGGACAACAATGTTGGAAAAACTTAACTTGATTAAAAATGTCTTGGACAACTTGAATACTGTAATATAGTGAGATCATTTTCAACTTGTCCAAGATGTTTTCAACCAATTAATTTTTTTTCAGCATTACATCCCAGGTATGTAGAGAAAGGTGTTTCAGTATGACATACTGTGTGTATATATTATATACATTCTGTTGGGACACTGCTAACCATGATATCTTTGTAATGGTATTTACAATTCTTAAGTAAATGGATTGTGTGCTTTAATTCTCCGTCAAACTTCTACATAAACGTCCTCTTGTAATAAAAAGGCCAGGGAGCTGAAGTTTTCCCAATGACCTGTGGAACAAGTATTCTCAAGAGTATTGATCACTAGCAGGTCAGATGATTGTGACAGGATCCCTGAGGTACAACCTGGAACCATGGGACCACTTTGTCACCTTAACTCTCTAGCCTGGGTTGTCTCTCACGAAGCTATGTCAGTGATAAGCAGAGTTTGTGCTGTGATCTCTTAACCATCAGCATCTGGAGCCCCACACTCAGCTATATTATACTCTCTGAGCCACTCATGAATCTTACAGAGAGAGACACCAGTCAATGACCCCAGCAATATCCTATCTTACATTGCTCAAGATTCCCCTGGACAGTGAAAGCTAATTAATAAGTTTGCCACTCCGACAAAAGGGTAGTGGACATGCAATGGCCCTTGTTAAGCTGCGCTAAAATTCCCCAAGCACTTCAACCAAAACCACACTGTTTTAGATAAAATATAAAATAGATTTATTAACTACAGAAAGATAGATTTCAAGTCACTATAAATAGGCATAGAGATCAAAGTTGGTTACCTAAGAAATAAAAATAGAAACACGGGCTAAATTCTAACTTCAGCAAACTAAGTGAGATTTGAATCAAGCAGTTTCTCACCCCAGCGTATGTTTCAGGCAGCTTACAGTTCCTCAGTTCACAGACTGGACTCCCTTCCAGCCTGGGACCAATCTCCCTAGTTCAAAGTCTTTGTCTTCCAGATGATCTTCCAGGTGTTGAGATTTGATGGGGGGGGGGAAGAGGCCAAGTGTTGATGTCACTGTCTCTCTTTTTATACCTTCTTCCAGCTGTTCGAAAGATCCTTGCTGATGTGGGGGTCAGGCAGTCTCCATTGCATATGTGCCTTCTCTGAGAAGCCTCTGGGATATTGGATTCTTCTTGATGAGCTGTTAACGCCTGTCTGGACAGTGATTGTTGCTCCTTTGTCCATACTGAAAGGCCAGCTGTAGGCATCTCCCAACTTCACAACATATTTCTTTAGCACATATAGCAATACTTCATAACTTCACATAAAATGATAGTACATACAATCCAAACAGGATATCAGTGTTCAACAGATCAAGACTTTTAAAATGGTACTTCACAAGGCATGCATTGTTCAAAAAATTGTCATAATTGTATCACAGTGGTGAATATGGGGGCTCCAGGTTGCTACTTGAGGTACAGAGTGTCACAGTGGATTTATTGTGATTTTGTAAATACGTTAATACTTGGTAAACTGAACTTGAAATATATAAATTCATTTCATTTTAAAGTAGCTGACAGTATTTAAATAAACTTTATCAAGTTGTTGCTTTTGGGATTACTTTATAAAGTGCTTTTATCCTCCCCTTATTTTTGAGGAAAGTTCTTTTCCTATCTTTGTGTATAAATGCAGCACACTGTTCGAGAGTGTTTTAAAACATAGTTGTTTGTTCACAGATCTTGCTCTGAGATGTTTGGTTGAAAGTTACGCAACCCAATATGATGAAAGAAATGAAGAACCTTCACCTAAACGTTTCAAGAGTGATAAAACAGACATAGCTTTTAACAATTCTGCTGATGAAAGGAGTGGAAAGAATGTTTCAGAAAACTGGAAGCCTGTAGCTGGAATTGTTATTGCACTATGTTGCCACCACAGGTGTCAGTGGAAGCATTATGTAGGCCGAGAGTTCTTTAGAACAGTGGGACTTGGGCCAGTGGAATTTAATTATTTTCAGAGAATGACTAGCTGGGCCACTTGTGGCATGCAAGAAACTATCATTGAAGCCTCTACCATTGAGGCAAAGAGCAAAGACCAAAGCAGTGATACAGAAGAACATGACCAAGTAAACAACAGAATTGAGTGCAGTTCTGATAGTCTGCAAGGGTAGGTGATTTTTTTATTTGTAGCATGTAGACATCTCGAGGAAGGTAGAAATAATGGATTAGACAGTCATTTATAGCTGAAAGATTAAGCATTTTAGAATATCAGAATGGCTTATTTTACAGAAACATATCCATCTGTAGTACATGCAAATTTAAGTGACATAATAGTCTTCAAAATCTTACTCCAAAATAGTCACACTTTATCTGCATTGAAAGTGCATCATTTACAGTTTTTACAGCTTTTCTGATCTTAAACCATTTGTGCTGACTAATTCATGGTTTTTCTTTTTGGAGCTAGGCTACTCACTGTTGAAGAAAGAAAGCAGATAGGTCGTCTTTGTAAACTCTTGATTGACCAGGGACGGATCAAATATTTACAACAGAGAGGGTACAATGCTGCATTACAATACTATACAGATTCTACTGTTTCCTTGGAGAATGTACTCTTGACAGCTGTACCAAGTCAATCTTCAGTACCTCAGCCAACTGCATAATGGGAGACAGATTTGGAATGGGCAGGACACAGAACTCTACAAAACTTCTCTGGATTTTTTTAAAACCTTATTCACAGATTCAGTACTTCGTACAAAAAATTTTGTAGTCTTTCTGTACCTACAAAAGCATTGAACTTAAATTTCTTTTGGAATCACAAGAAGATGCCAGGTGACTCCTAGCAGTGTGAAAGTCATAAGGCATTTTTGTCTCAGCACACTGCGATATTGCTGTAGTTTTCTCTGTTCAGAAGAATTAGAATTTGTATTTTCCTCCAAGTACAAAAGTTCAGTTTGGCAGGTTGTTTCATTTTTTATTCATTATCATTAATGGTGGCAGAAGCAACGGGTATACAGTTGTCCAGGTTTTCTGAAAGATAATAGATTAAAATGTAAGAAATGGATATGCTTAATAACCTGTCTCCATTTTGAACTTCATGAGGGTTTTTATCTTGTTTTCTGTGCCTAGAATTTTATTTCAGGAGTTCTAACTATTTGTGGAATTGGCTAAAGAAAAACATTTAGTTGGAAATCAAATGCCACCTCATTGTTTTAGTAATCACCTTCCCATGCATAAAGCTTTGACATGGAGAGGAATAAAAGCTGAAATTGACATGATCTCTCGAGTTAACCTCATTATTTTAGCAGTTTGTTTTAAGCTTTCATAATATGTGGGTGAACTTAATTAGATGAAATATTGATACCTGGCATCAGTGAAATTCAGTGTTCACATAATAGATATAGCAAAGGCCACTGGTTCATGATACTCTGCTAATGTAACTCAATCCTGACCTTCATTTACAGCCCCTTTGGGTAATTCATTGTCCAGTCCTTATCTCTCAGCAGACAGTGCTAGTTGATGTGCTTTGTTTTATGGCTACTTTTCCATGAGGAAATGGGGTGAAATAGCTAATTTATTTCACTTAGGTGACTAGATCTTCCTGGAAACACCTCATATTTCCTCATTACATGTTGGTGCTTTTCCACCTACTGGCAGGAAATGCTGGGAACTCCAGAAACTCTGTGACAAAAGCATCAGTTTCTCCTGCTACTCCCTCTTCAGTGTTTCCTACCTCATGAGTCTTCACAGCACATCCAAGAATGAAGGGACAGTTGAGCTCTCCCCAGGCAAAGAAAGGTGGGGAGCCACACTCCTCTTTCTCTAAGCATATGTGTACTGTGGAGCTGGAAGGTGTAACTTCCAGTTCAAGGAGACATATTTGTTCTAGCTGTGATTAAGCTAGTGAGCTAAAAATAGAAGTGTCACCACAGTGGAACACATGGCAGGAGAGGCTTGTTAGATAAGTATGTACCAGGATCATATTTAGGGGTAACTACATTTCTGTTCTTAGCATGTTAGCTCATGTATGTCTCCTCAAGCTGGAATTCACACCTTCCAGCTCCAGTATAGATACACCCTAATTCTGCTTGACTGCATTTTAATGTTTTCTAATATTTTTTTATTCATACTCTAGTTACAGACAATATAAATCTCATACCTGCTCTGCTGAGTGACTCTTGAATATACATATGCATGAACTGAATACCAAACAGCTCCCGTTCCTCCTCCTCTTCAGTATTCTTGCATGGGGGAAGTGTTACCTGCAGCTGCATTGGGTTGTCTCTGAAGTTGACAAATCTGGTAATTCATCAGAAAACATGACTCTTGGAGGTCCTTTCCTCCCCGACAGAGGACAACTGTTTGAAAACTAAATTAGGCTTCACTGAACAGTGCTTCAGCAAAAGAAAATGTAATTAAGGGCAATTTCTGAGGACATTATCTTTCAAGTAGTTTCTCTACTTAATGGTAGTGTGTCATGTGTTTATCTTAACTGATTTAGAAATAGTCTTCATCTGAACATTATTTACATCACTTCTTAAAATGGTTTCTGTGCCAAACTTGTAGTTTGTACAGTTTAACAAGGAATCCCTATCATGTTTAACATTTTGTGCACACACTTGAAAATATAGGCCTTAGTACCTGTGATCAGTGCCAAGGCAAGTTCAAGCAAATCTAGCATCTCCAGTGAACAAATTCAGGTGTTCTTACTATCCCTATGTTTATTTAAGTACATGTTTGTACTGCACAGTAAGATAACGTTATACATTTTCATAATATTTTGACATCGGGATACAGAAGCAGATGTTTACTCTGAAACCAGAACAAAATATTTAAATTAGATCTATTGCACATGAGAATTTTTATTTTTGGTCATGAAAACCTGCTGCAGAGTTTATGCATCCCTAGATATAGTAGCATCCCCAAATAACTTGAAACCTAGGATTTGCCATACTACATCAGAGCAGGTGGGTATGAACTCAACTGGCTATCCCGAGCCCCCACTCATGCTACCTGGCTGCACTGCTATTTTTACCATAGTAGCTCAAATAGCGCTTGCACAGGTACGTGTACGCAAGCTGGGAATTACACCCTCAGCTTTCAGTGGAGACATAGCCTTAATCTGGTATCCTGTCTCTGAGAATGGTGAATACCAAATACTTAAGAGAAAGCAACAAGAACCTTGCCATAGTGAATGAAAAAAACAATCTGCCCATAAGGATTCGAAATAAGTTTTCCCCTGTCAGTTCTTAGTTAGCATCTTGAAGCATTAAGATTTATAGCTCATACATTTTTATCCTCAAATATAAACAGATATTCTCATTCATATCCTAATATCTAATCCTTTTTTGAAGGATTTTAGGTTCTTGACCTCACTGATATCTTGTGGCAGTGAATTCCCCAGGTGAAATTTATGTTTTATAAAAAGTTCTCCTTTTTAGTTTTTCATTGTTGCTTTTCAATTTTTGTCCCTTGTTCTTGTGTTATGAGAGAGGCTAAAATAGTGATGCCCAACTGTTCCACTGAAAGCCAGCATCCACAACCCTCACAGATCAAGAAGAGCCTAAAGATTCCTTTAATCCTTGGGACTCTAAATATTTACATTTGCAATAAATCCATTTGGTGAAATGAAGGAATTCAATACTGTCACAAAACTTTCTGGGCCAGATTCTCACCTGGCATAAATCTGTAGTTCCACTGATTTCAATGGAGCTATACCATGGAGTTCACACCAGCTGAGGATCTGGCTCCCTATCTCCTCTTTGTTATGCAGCAGTCTGCACCATGTGATATTGGGGAATTTTTAAAAGCAGCCTTTAGGTGCCTGCAGTGTTGTTTATATTTTACCTGAGATTTGTCATTTGTTGCATGCAAGCAGGAATATCCCGAAGTTTGTTGTTGCTGAGGACAAGCGTACTCAGATTTTTCATATGACTGATGGTTTCTGGTAAATGGGTTATTTCATTCCGTTGGAGCCATAAAGTATGTAGGTTCTCCATTCTGTAGAAGTAGAGGTTTCTACAGTTAATCCAGCATTAGGGAATACTTGATGATTAACCATTAATTTAAAGGAGTTGATTCACTTCAACAGTCATGTATCTGATATAAAGAATGTAGTAACGCTTAACAGCATGTGTAATTCTGTGGGCAAGTTAATGACAGAAAGGTAAGGGAGGTGTCATTTGATTCATAAAATCTACAGAATCATAATTTCAGTGATTTCATCTGAACATTATTTATATCACTTCTTAAAACAGTTCCTATGTTGAACATGTAGTGTGTACAGTTTAACATAGAGCTGGGCTAACTAGTGGGATGACTAAGTTTGAAGGGGATGCAGAAACTGGCATCTGCATCCTTGGCTCATGGACATGTTCAATGGGTGTCACCCTATGGCATAGTAGAAGGGATGTGCTGCCCTCCCCGGCTCCCAGCTCCACACCACTGGTTGGTAGAAATTTTGATAATACAATGTGATACATTTGAAAGCCTTTTCTCCCACGGACACAAAAGTACCAAATATGGCAAACCTAGGACAATTATGTAGAACATATGTAGATATATATTCAAGAAAAATCAACTGTTAAAATTATATTTTAACATAAGGATGCATTGATTGCCTAAAAAAGGACATTAATCTTAGGAACACAGGTTGAAGATAGGTTTCAGAGTTGAAAATTTCTAAAGCAAGATTTAACTTGACAACAGGAATTTAATGTCTTAAGTATCAACTCAGTTGCAAGCAATTTTCCTTCTGAAAAAAAAAATTAGTTCTCATAATGAAATATTCTTTGAGATATTCCAGTTATTTTAACAATATAAGTAGATAATGCCATTTTAGAATAAGCAGCACAATCTTAAGTAGCTTGCTTTATTTTGTTATAAAGTCAACTTTGATACTTGTTAATATTTTAGAACAGAGTTGGGTAACTAGATTTTCAGTGCAATGGAATTAAAACTAAGAATGTTTTTTTTTTACCTGTCAATGGTGTCCGGGAGTTGCTGAAGTTTGTTGCTTCCCATGTCTAACCATTCTAGACTTGGCAAGTTCAGGAGAGCTGAAGGGATGGTAGTAAACTGGTTCATACTCAGATCTACATGGTAAAGCTTCTTTAGGTCACTGAGCTAAATAGAAAAAGGAAGACTCATTAATATGATTCCTTAATGCACATTTGTACAGACTGTGCAGTAAGTGATGTTCCATCAGACCTGCTATTTAACTATCTTGGCCACAAAGACAGAAAAATTCTGAAAATACAACATGTTCTGGAATCCATGCCAGACAAGTAATTCTGAGTTGTATGAGATAAGACAGAGGGCCAGAATCTCATTTACACTATTGCTCCAGTGATGTAAAGAGACTTCAGTATAAATAAGAATCTGGTCTAGAGTCTTAAAACTGATTTTTGTCAGGAACCATTCACTTGACTTCATAAAATAGGGTGACCAGACAGCAAGTGTGAAAAATCGGGACAGGGAGTGGGGGTAATAGGAGCCTATATAAGACAAAACCCCAAATATCAGGACTGTCCCTTTAAAATCAGGACTCTGGTCATCCTATTATAAAATATTGCTAACATTGCTAGTCAAACAGCCAGATAAATTTGGTAATGTCTGGTATTCAGTTAATATTCTATATTTATTTATTTTAAAGCTGCCCATTTGTCGGTTTTACGGACATAATGTTTGAACTTAATTCTGCAAGGCACAGAGCACCCTCAGTCTCCAGTAAAGGCTGTGGGAATTGAGGTTACTTTAATACCTGTCAGAACTGTAATTTTTGTAACAAATATCGGAAGTATTTGGTTACTTTGTATTCATGGGACTAATACGGAGATCTGGATCCCTTTTCACATGTATGTCATCACTTACAATTCAGCCCAGGTAAGTAGAGAGCAAAAGTTATTACACTCAGCTGTTCTGTATCTGTGAAAGGAGTTAATTCACTTCTTTGTGCACATGCAGTTGTCTGTATCACACAAATCACTACCACAAGCAGCAGTCTTTGTAGAGAGACCGGTAATTGAATGGGGAGGGAATGAACTATGCCAGGGTGGCCAAACTTACTCACCCTCCAAGCCACATACAACAGTCTTCAGAAGTTTGAGAGATGGGAGGCGCCTGCCGAGGCTCAGGGCTTCAGCTGTGCAGGAGGGGCCGGGCAGAGCTCAGGGCTTCAGCCCCGCTTCTGCTGAAGCCCAAGCACTGGCAAGCACGCCCCACAAGGCAGAATCCCCTAGGCCAGCCACCTTTCCTCAGGGCAGAAGCCCCAAGCTCCCCCCCCCATCCTCAGTCTGGTAGGCAGAGAATTGGGGAGGGTATGGGGGATCCACGAGCCACACTTTAACTGTAAAAGAGCCACATATGATTTGCAAGCCACAGTTTGGCCACCCTGAACTATGCTCTCACTCTTAAAGGTGACTTCTCTAAGGTCATACTTGAGCCAGTGGGCCAGATCCTCAGCTGGTGTAAAACAGCATAGTTTAATTAAAATCAATGGCCTGATGCCAGTTTACACCAGCTAAGCCGCTGGCCCATTATTTATATACTCCCCTGTAAGCCTGGGCAAAATTAGGCTCAGTTCCTGCAAATATTTAGTTACTCATGTGGTTAGTTCCATTGGCTCCCATGGAACTATTCATATAAACAAAGTTTATGCATATTGTTAAATATTTGTAAAATCAATGTTTTAAAAATAAAGTGAAAACAACCCATCTATTAGACAGTTCATGTAAGACTTTCCATTGGAAATGTACTGTCATTTTAAAGTCTAGAAGAAAACAGAAGTTCAATTTTTTTCCTGAGAATTTTTTTAGCTAGTGAAAACATTTAGTATATACCGATAAACAGAAGTAATTGTTTTTCTCAAACCTGAAGTGGAAGGTCACAGATATCCCTGTTCACAGCCAGTTCCAGTCTGCGCAGGCTGATGCAGTTACTTAGCTCTTTCGGAACAGACTTAATTTTATTATAACTGAGAAGCAGCTCTTGGAGGTTAGGCAGCTGGCCTGCAAAGGCAATAATTAAAGAGAATGCACCTGAATATTGGGTCTGAGGAATAAATTAAACCTTTCAGCTATGAAGTACTGAACTGCATGTGCACAGTTACTTCATTGTGTTGGCTCATTAGCGTAGTGTGAGTGCTCTTGGTCTACTTGAAATAAAGACGCAGTTAATGAAAATTATGGGATGTGGTGTGACAGCTGCTTAATCCAGAAGCAGTGCTACAACTGAGGCATGGTCTACACTATGGGGTTAGGTCAAATTTAGCCACATGAGATCGATTTAAGAATGACTGCATCCACACAACCGATCCCATTCCATCGACCTAAAGGGCTCTTAAAATGGACTTTTGTACTCCTCTCCGACGAGGGAAGTAGCGCTAAAATTCTCCTTGCTGGGTCGAATTTGGGGTAGTGTGGATGCAAATCGACAGTATTGGCCTCTGGGAGCTATCCCAGAGTGCTCCATTGTGACTGCTCTGGACAGCACTTTGAACTCTGATGCACTAGCCAGGTACACAGGAAAAGCCCCGGAACTTTTGAATTTCATTTCCTGTTTGATCAGTGTGGCAAACTCAGCAGCACTGGTGACCATGCAGTCCTTCCAGAATCACAAACGAGCTCCAGCATGGACCAAAAGGGAGACACTGGATCTGATTGCTGTATGGGGAGAAGCATCTGTGCAGGCCAAACTCCGATCAAAAAGAAGAAATGCAAATATATTTGCCAAAATCTCATAGGGCATGTTGGACAGAGGCTACAACAGGAACACACAGCAGTGCTGTGTGAAAGTTAAGGAGCTCAGGCAAGCCTACCGAAAGACAAAGGAGGTAAACGGTTGCTCCGGGTCAGAGCCCCATACATGCCACTTCTATGATCGGCTGCATGGCATTCTAGGGCAGGACCCTACAAGTATCCCATCACTGTCTGTGGACACCTGCAACAGGGGAGTCTCATGCAACAGGGAGGAGGATTTGGGGGATGAGAAAGAGGAGGAGGAGAATGCACAGGAGGCAAGCGGTGAATCCGTCCTCCCCAGCAACCAGGACCTTTTCATCACCCTGGAGCCAATACCCTCCCTAGGTGGGATCCCCAACCTTGAAGCCGGAGAAGGCACCTCTAGTGAGTGAACATTTGTAACTACAGTACAGGGTTTAAAAGCAATTGTGTTTAATGTTTGATTTGCCCTGAAGAATTGGGATGATCTCCTGGAGGTACTCGGAAAGCCTTTCCAAAAGGTTTCTGGGGAGGGCTGCCTTATTTCCTCCTCCATGGTAGGACACTTTATCACACCAAGCCAGTAGCAAATATTCTGGAACCATTGCAGCACAAAGCATGGCAGCCAATGGTCCTGGGTTTTGGTCGCATTCAAACAACATTCGGTCTATATCTTTCTGTGTTAGCCTCAGTACAGTGATATCATTCATGGTCACCTGGTTGAAATAGGGGAATTTTTGTAAGGGAACAGTAAAAGGACCCCGTTCATGCTGGGCTGTTTGCGCTTGGCTAAAAGGGATCATCCCGGAGAATAGACACACGGTGGGGTGGTGGTAGGTGCACTCACGATGACATGTTTTCCGTGCTCATGCAGTCCTCCTGTACTGATAGTTTTCAGAGTAGCAGCCGTGTTAGTCTGTATTCGCAAAAAGAAAAGGAGTACTTGTGGCACCTTAGAGACTAACAAATTTATTAGAGCATAAGCTTTCGTGAGCTACAGCTCACTTCAGCTCACTTCATCGGATGCATCCGATGAAGTGAGCTGAAGTGAGCTGTAGCTCACGAAAGCTTATGCTCTAATAAATTTGTTAGTCTCTAAGGTGCCACAAGTACTCCTTTTCTTCATGGAGAAATAGTTTTACTTTGTGTAATGACTCATCCATTCCCAGTCTCTATTCAAGCCTAAGTTAATTGTATCCAGTTTGCAAATTAATTCCAATTCAGCAGTCTCTCGTTGGAGTCTGTTTTTGAAGCTTTTTTGTTGAAGTATAGCCACTCTTAGGTCTGTGATCGAGTGACCAGAGAGATTGAAGTGTTCTCCAACTGGTTTTTGAATGTCCACTTCCTGGACACTACAGTGCTAATAAGCGATGGTCACGTAAACACCACCCTATATCGGAAACCTACTGACCGCTATTCCTACCTACATGCCTCTAGCTTTCATCCAGATCATACCACTCGATCCATTGTCTACAGCCAAGCGCTACGATATAACCGCATTTGCTCCAACCCCTCAGACAGAGACAAACACCTACAAGATCTCTATCATGCATTCCTACAACTACAATACCCACCTGCTGAAGTGAAGAAACAGATTGACAGAGCCAGAAGAGTACCCAGAAGTCACCTACTACAGGACAGGCCCAACAAAGAAAACAACAGAACGCCACTAGCCATCACCTTCAGCCCCCAACTAAAACCTCTCCAACTCATCATCAAGGATCTACAACCTATCCTGAAGGACGACCCATCACTCTCACAGATCTTGGGAGACAGACCAGTCCTTGCTTACAGACAGCCCCCCAATCTGAAGCAAATACTCACCAGCAACCACACACCACACAACAGAACCACTAACCCAGGAACCTATCCTTGCAACAAAGCCCGTTGCCAACTCTGTCCACATATCTATTCAGGGGATACCATCATAGGGCCTAATCACATCAGCCACACTATCAGAGGCTCCTTCACCTGCGCATCTACCAATGTGATATATGCCATCATGTGCCAGCAATGCCCCTCTGCCATGTACATTGGCCAAACTGGACAGTCTCTACGTAAAAGAATGAATGGACACAAATCAGACATCAAGAATTATAACATTCAAAAACCAGTTGGAGAACACTTCAATCTCTCTGGTCACTCGATCACAGATCTAAGAGTGGCTATACTTCAACAAAAAAGCTTCAAAAACAGACTCCAACGAGAGACTGCTGAATTGGAATTAATTTGCAAACTGGATACAATTAATTTAGGCTTGAATAGAGACTGGGAATGGATGAGTCATTACACAAAGTAAAACTATTTCCCCATGGTATTTCTCCCTCCCACCCCACCCCCCACTGTTCCTCTGATATTCTTGTTAACTGCTGGAATTAGCCTACCTTGCTTGTCACCATGAAAGGTTTTCCTCCTTCCCCCCCCCGCTGCTGGTGATGGCTTATCTTAAGTGATCACTCTCCTTACAGTGTGTATGATAAACCCATTGTTTCATGTTCTCTGTGTGTGTGTATATAAATCTCTCCTCTGTTTTTTCCACCAAATGCATCCGATGACGTGAGCTGTAGTTCACGAAAGCTTATGCTCTAATAAATTTGTTAGTCTCTAAGGTGCCACAAGTACTCCTTTTCTTTGTACTGATAGTGTACAGCTTAATGCATGGAGGCATTTAGTGGTAGAGGCCAGGAAAGAATTAAGTGAGTGCAAAGAGCAGAGGCAGGATGCAATGCTGAGGCTAATGGGGCAGCAAACGGACATGATGAAAGGTTTCAGAGTAGCAGCCATGTTAGTCTGTATTTGCAAAAAGAAAAGGAGTACTTGTGGCACTTTAGAGACTAACAAATTTATTTGAGCATAAACTTTTGTGAGCTACAGTGCATCCAATGAAGTGAACTGTAGCTCATGAAAGCTTATGCTCAAATAAGTTTGTTAGTCGCTAAGGTGCCACAAGTACTCCTTTTCTTTTTGGACATGATGAAGTGTCTGTTGGGGGAGCAAATGCAGATGATGAAGCGTCTGTTGGAGCTGCAGGAAAGCCAACAAGAGCACAGACCCCCGCTGCATCCACAGTATAACCCTCCTCCCCAAGTTCCATATCCACCTCACCCAGATGTCCAAAAACATGGAGGGGAGGCTCTGGGCACCCAGCCACTCCACTCCAGAGGATGGCCCAAGCAACAGAAGGCTGTCATTCAAATAGTTTGATTTTTAGTGTGGCTACAATAAACAATGTGGCCTTGTCCTTCCCTTCTCCCGCAGCCCACCTGGGCTACCTTGTCAGTTATCTCATTTTTGTTTTAATTAATAAAGAAAGAATGCATGGTTTCAAAACAATAGTTACTTTATTTCAAAGTGGGGAGGGTGGTTGGTTTACAGGGAATTAAAATGAACAAAGGAGGCGGGTTTGCATCAAGGAGAAACACACAAAACCGAAGCCTGGCCAGTCATGAAACTGGTTTTCAAACCCTCTCTGATGCACAGCGTGCCTTGCTGTGCTCTTCTAATTGCCCTGGTGTCTGGCTGCTCAAAATCGGACACCAGGCAATTTGCCTCAACCTCCCACCCCACCATAAATGTCTTCCCCCTTACTCTCATAGATATTATGGAGCACACAGCAAGCAGCAATAACAATGGGAATGTTGGTTGTGTTGAGGTCTGATCTAGTCAGCAAACAGCGCCAGCGAGCTTTTAAACATCCAAAGGCACATTCTACCACAGTTCTGCACGTGCTCAGCCTATAGTTGAACTGCTCCTTACTACTGTCCAAGCTGCCTGTGTAAGGCTTCATGAGCCATGGGAGCAAGGGGTAGGCTGGATGCCCAAGGATAACTATTGGCATTTCAACATCCCCAATGGTAATTTTCTGGTCTGGGAAGTAAGTCCCTTCTTGCAACTGCTTGGACAACCCGGAGTTCCTAAAAATGCGAGCGTCATGCATATTTCTTGATCATCCCACGTTGATGTCAGTGAAACATCCCTTGTGATCCACCAGTACTTGCAGCACCATTGAGAATACCCCCTGCGGTTCACATACTGGTTGCAAGGTGGTCCAGTGCCAAGATGGGGATATGCATTCTGTCTGTTGTCCCACCACAGTTAGGGAACCCCATTACAGCAAAGCCATCCAGTATGACCGGCACATTTCCCAGAGTTACTACTCTTGATAACAGAACGTCAATGATTGCATTGGCTGCTTGGATCACAGCAGCCCCCACAGTAGACTTGCCCACTCCAAATTGATTCCCGACTGACCAGTAGCAGTCAGGCATTGCAAGTTTCCACAGGGCTATCGCCACTCGCTTCTCAACTGTCAGGGCAGCTCTCATCTTGGTATTCCTGTACTTTGGGGTGGGGGATAGCAACTCACAGTATTCCAGGAAAGTGGCCTTACGCATGCAAAAGTTTCACAGCCACTGTGAATCATCCCATACCTGCAACACTATGTGGTCCCACCAGTCTGCACTTGTTTGTCTGGCCCAGAATCGGCATTCCACTGTATCAACCAGCCCCACTGCCGCCATGATGTCCCAATTGCCACAGCCCATGCTTTCAGGAATGTCCATGTCCGTGTCCATGTCCTCATCAAAATCCTCCTCTTGCTGGCATCTCTTAGCCCAGTTCTGCATATACTCCAGCATAATGCGCAAGGTGTTTACTATGCTCACAACAGCAGTGGTGACGGTGAGGTGAGCGGGCTCCATGCTTGCGGTGGAATGGCGTCTGCACGGGTAATCCAGGAAAAAAGGCACGAAACGATTGTCTACCATTGCTTTCACAGAGGGAGGGGTGACTGACGACATGTACCTGAAACCACCTGCAACAATGTATTTGCCCCATCAGCATTGGGAGCTTAACCCAGAATTCCAATGGGCAGCAGAGACTGCGGGAACTGTGGAATAGCTACCCACAGTGCTCTGCTCTGTAAGTCGATCCTAGCCACAGTAGTGAGGATGCACTCCATAGACTTAATGCACTTAGTGGGGACATACACAATCGACTGTATAAAATCAATTTCTAAAAATCGACTTCTATAAAATCGACCTAATTTCGTAGTGTAGACATACCCCCAGTAACACAGAATGGCTTGTTTTTGTTGTTGTTTTTAAATACCACTTACCAATCTCTTTAGGTACCTTTTCAATGGCATTTCGGGATAGGTCCAGTACAATGAGATTTTGAAACCTTCCAATGAATTCAGGAATTTTCACCAAACTAATTCTGTGAAGCTGCCATTCCTGGAGGTGGTTCAGTTTCAGTAAGCAAGAAGGTAACATCTAAAAATAATAAAAAATAAAATCAGAAGGAAATTCCACTGAGTTTATGGAATGAAAATGGACTAATTGTTAGTATAGGAAGATTTTGGAAACATGGACATTTAGATTTACGCTGGAGAGAAAGGAAACAGTTTTGTTTTTCTGATCACTAGACCATATAACATGCAAAAATTAATTCCCATTACACCTCAAGAATAACCAGCCCTTCTGTTTGCACCCAGAACTTAGGCTCCTGCACTGCTAACACTCAGCAATGCAAGATCCCAAAACCAAAACAAATAAAAATATTTGAACTTAAATGATGTTTAGTGTCTGTCATGTGGATTTTATAACATCTGTTCAAAACAAAACGACATTGTTAGGTAACTGCATTGTAGAATTTATTTACACGTTTTATATTTAAAAAGGTATATTTTATAAACCCATAACTTCCAAGATTGTACAACATTTCTAAATAATTGCTTGCTATAAAATGATTATAGAATAGATTTAGTAATTTAGTTTGAAATTCATTGCTCTGAGTGGATTACACAAGATTTGTGTGAGATGAAGGGACTGTGGTTTGTAGGGAATTAAATCTTTCCCAAATTCTTGTGTAAGACACATCACCTCCCTGGACTGGAGCAGGCACCATGGCTGTTACAGTGTAAGCTGAAGTCACACCTTCACCAGCCTGTACCTGATCCAACTCCCATCAATGCCAATGGAAAGATTCCCAATGACTTAAAAGGAAAATTGGCTCAGGCATCTTGTCTTCAACTTCTCCTTCATGGTGGACACTGGAACTAGCATAAAGCCAGTTCTGCAACCTGCAGGGATTGGCAGGGTCCATCCTGCCACATACTTGCAGCTGCCCACCTTTCATGCACTGGAACCACAGTGGTCCCACTGTTCTGAGACCCTCTATGCCATTTGATGAATTTCACCCTTAGAGAGAGAAGAGAAAAAACCCCAAGAAATCTTTTCATTTTGTTTACAACACGTGACTTTCAGATTACAATATATATCTGTGTAGTTCTGGGGCATTAGCAAAATTAATACTTCTTGAATTAAATGAATAAGACATAAAATACCATTAAGTTTTCCTGTTCATGTTGGAAGACTTTCTGGGCTGTGGGTTAGTGGTGAAATTACTTAGCATTCAATATTCTACTGTTAGAGTAAGCAAGTTTAATTTCAATACAATCAGGTTTTATTTACATTCACAGCAATAATTCAACTCTCTGTCCATGATCATCTGTGTACTGTGCTGAACATATTGTGGGTACTTAATAGATGAAAAGTAATATAAGTAGCTGGGCTAACGATGTAAAATAGCTTAACTCTGTAATTCACTAACCATGCAACCCAAACAATTTCCTATTAATATTACCTTCCATTCTTCTTGTTCTATCTTTAATATAACCCTTCCATCTTCAGTGATGACTTTTTCTTTGAGCTTGGCTAAACTGACTCTTTCTTCCCAGACAAGCGTCAGTCTACAAAACAAAGAACTCTTTTTAGTTGTGCAGCTATTAATATGAGCAACATTTACTATCCTATTTTGGTTTCAGAGTAGCAGCCGTGTTAGTCTGTATTCGCAAAAAGAAAAGGAGTACCGGTGGCACCTTAGAGACTAACAAATTTATTAGAGCATAAGCTTTCGTGAGCTACAGCTCACTTCATCGGATGCATCCGATGAAGTGAGCTGTAGCTCACGAAAGCTTATGCTCTAATAAATTTGTTAGTCTCTAAGGTGCCACCGGTACTCCTTTTCTTTTTATCCTATTTTGATTGCCTGACATAGCAAAGAGGCAACTTTTTGGTGAGAAGCCTTCATGGAGGTCAGACAAGTATTTATCTTAATGGGATGCTAGATACACTTTGGGAGGGCTGGAAATGTAGCAGTTCATTGGCTTAGAGCATTTACAGGCATTCTAATGTTTTGGGTAATGTAAAATGTTTTGCAATTCTGTGAGATCATATTTTAAAATCTGTATGAAGTAAATTATTTTATAGAGATAAACTAACTTCTTCCATCAAGTTTTATAATGTTTCACTAAGAACAATAGGGGAAAAAAATAATGGAAGGGGACTGTCCCAAAGATCATTCATTTTAAGGGAAGCTTGTAGTTTTTTTATGGGTGGGAGAAGCACTAAACTTCCTTAATCTTTTCACTTACACAGCCTCTAGCTGCTATAACATAGATTATCCATCCACAGACAGCAATCTGGTCACAGACAAAGGAGAGTTGACTTCTTTACATTCATATGTATGAAGTCATCTTGAATTCAAGTAAAGGTCATGCAAGTTATCATAGACTAATAACTAAAGTTAAGAGATCAAAATAATATTAAGTGGAGACTGTTTCTAAATGGAGGGCACTTGTCAACAACTCATGCTATAAAAACATGAAGAATTTCTTTTACACTAGTGTAGCTCTATGAAGACAGTGGACACTATTGTAGTTTGATATATATGCCAGTGGAATGAGCAGATGCACTAATTTCTATTTACAGTTGAACGTAATTCTCTGGTAGACCTGAGTCTACAATCAGATTCCTTTCAATTGGAATTTTACCAGAGCAAAAATTGCAGGATTGGATCTTACATGTTCCAGAAAAGACCAACCATATCTCCTGTGTTTAGTTTCACATTTCTTCCTAACTGCTTAGGAACATACCTGCCTACAGCCCTCTGTCTGAATTCCTTTTCCTTCCGTAGTTCTTCATTTATTTTCTGAATTCTCACTTCCCAAAGTGTCTTAACAGCAGAGAACGATCCAATGCATGGTGCAGTTTCAGTCATGGTTCTTACACATTCCAGTTCAGCTTTTGAATAGCACACTGATTGCCATCATCATTATAATCCAACATATGAGCTGGACATGCCAGAAGGAGACATCAATGTAAAAAAATTGATATGCCTGTTTGATTAATTAAACACAAACAATCAGTGAGCAGAGCTGATGGAACTCGCATCAACTGACTCCTGTCACGTATATAGAATAGTTAATCATGTGTTCCTAGTTACCTCGTTGTATAATACAAGAATAAGGAGATAAGAATATCCATACTGGGTCAGAGCAAAGGTCCATCTAGCCCAGTATCCTGTCTTCCGACAGTGGCCAATGCCAGGTGCCCCAGAGGGAATGCACAGAACAGGTAATCATCAAGTGATCCATCCCCTGTCGCCCATTTCCAGCTTCTGGCAAAGAGAGGCTAGGGACACCATCCCTGCCATCCTGGCTAATAGCCATTGAGGGATCGATCTTCCATGAACTTATCTAGTTATTTTTAGAACCTTGTTATAGTCTTGGCCTTCACAACATCCTCTGTCAAGGAGTTCCACAGTTTGACTGTGCGTGGTGTGGAAAAATACTTCCTTTTGTTTGTTTTAAACCTGCTGCCTATTAATTTCATTTGGAGTTCTTGTGTTATGAGGAGTAAATAACACTTCCTTATTTACTTTCTCCATACCAGTCATGACTTTATAGACCTCTATCATATCCCCCCCTTAGTTATCTCTTTTCCCAGTCTTATTAATCTCTCCTCATACGGAAGCCGTTCCATACCCTAATAATTTTTGTTGCTCTTTTCTGACCCTTTTCCAATTCCAATATTCAATTAAGTTGAAAGGTAAAAACAGCGAGAAGATCATACATTCTACTCAGCACAGCATTAGCCTGTGGAAGTCACTGCCATGAGCTGTCATTGAGTCCAAGAGCTTGGTAGGATTCAAAAAAGGTCAGAGTCTAATACAGATTGTGAGAACATCCATAGTGACATAAACCAAGATTAAAAAGTATAAGGGTTAACCTTTATGCTTCAGGGGATCAGTCAACCACTAGTGGCCTGGGGTTAGGAAGAAAGCTGCCATATAGGCCAGCTACTAATAATAGCCTGTTCAACTCTAGTGCCCGACAGGAAGGACACCTGGTCATTTCTGTGCTCCTGTCTGGAACAGTTCCTCTCAGCCACTCTTGTATTGGGTTTTTGTATTCTAGAAATGGGCTAGAACCATGAAGTTCAGATCTGGCGCTGAACTCTCCCAAAGTTTGGGGCAGGGTTAGATTGGGGTTCAGGATTGGCGTATAGATTTGCAGGGCTCTGTAGTAATGCTAAGTCCACACTAAACATTGCATCTCATTTTTTATTATAAATGCCTCCTACTTGATGGGAGAGAGAGAGGGAATACTGTCTCAAACACCCAGCTCCAGTCTGAAAAGCCTGAGAATGTTTTTTCAGCCAGATAGACGGCTTGTCCTCCAACAATGAAAGGGGAATATCGGTCTTTTCTCTATAAACATCTTTCTTCCAATGGCCAGTGCAGAGTCACTTGTTTGAAGGAATCTTTCCCAACATGTTTTCTTTTAGCTGGCCTTTTAAATGTGGCAGAGCCAAACTAGCTGCTGCACTACAATGGCTATTTGGTACCTACTTGCTAGATATTTCTGCATCCAAGCTGATAAGTATTCCTACTATGTTTTCCCTTTCTCTTATTATTGCAGAGGTGTATCAATAGCCAGATTGTATATAGGGTCTTACATCAAAGAAATATCGAAGAATACAAAAAGGTAGAAAACGTATAAAGAAATGAACACTTGAAAATGGCTCCTCATTGGAAAGAAAGTATAGACTGGAGAATGAAGTTCCTCTGGAGCTACACTGATGTAAAAAAGAATTTGGTCCAACTATTTTTGCACTGCTAATTCTTAATGTGCTGTAAGAATAGAAGCTGTTGAGGGGAAGATGGAGGTTTTGAGAGCTGGGGCTGCTGATGCCCAGGAAGGTGTGAGAGGTAGTTTAGTTTTGGAGCTCCCAAAAAGTAGCTAAGGCTTTTTTTTTGCAATGGAGAATGGATGCATCTTCCTCTTCTTCTCTCCCCCCCATGGGTATGAACACAAACATCTTGATGTATATTTGGAGATTAACTCTCCACCCCAGTAGCCCTTACCAGTAACCAGTTGCGCATTGCTCCTCATCCCAATATCTGCATTTGCACCCAACATGACTATACATATTAGCTAAAGGTTTCTGTTAAATGATTCATAACTGAATTTAAATTATTATTAGTAGGCTTCAGAGTTAACTTTCATTGAGACAGCTCAGTCAGTTCCTGCTTCTCATAACTATTATTTTAGGCTGTTTGGAGACTGGGAAAACAACATTCCAGCAGTTGACATTCAATTCAAATTCCTGTACTATAAACTTATGTCATGTCAGGAACTGTATTTGCTATGTGTCTGTGATACCTAACTTAAGGGGCCCCCAACCCCTGACTGGAACTTCTAATGCTACTTGTAATACTAAAAATTTGAAGGTTTTTTTGGCCATTTTTTAAAATTAAAACTTAGTTTTTGGACCACTGTTCTGTGGCAGATGGTGGATTCTTCAGTAAATTACACAACTACAGAAATCATGGAACACATGAGGCCCCAAGTATAGGCTTTTGTTTTCAAACAGATGTAAGTATGTAACAAGAAGACTATGAAAAGCTAAAAGAAGAACGTTTTGACCCCACCCTCTATACTTCTTTCTGGTAGACACGATAATACAATAGTGATCATGAACTGCCAGCAATTCAGAAGTGCATTCACAATTTTAGCTGTAAAATAACTGCAAATGTACTGTCTTGTAACCAGAGCTCCTGCCCGTGATCACCTCCCCACATTCACTTCCAGACATATGGAAGCATTTTAGAGCTTACCTAAATCATTTGATGTATTCACAGATTTTCCACGACTCATTGATTTCTGTGCAAGAGCAGAGTGAGGTTATGAATCTTGTCTGTGTTACTAATGTCTGTCTCTGATACAGACTCCAATTAAATGAAACATAATGCCAGCCCAGTTCTAATTTTAATCCATGACATTGCTGGGATATCACATGGGACTACTTTGCAAAGCCACGGAGCATTTACCACTGAATGTCTTGCCATTTTTTGGAACACAATAAGCTGTGTAAACTGTTTATGGAATAAACAAACACAACAAACACAAATATCAATACTTGTGATCAAAAAGAACCAGTTAATATATTTGCTATGCCAAATAACACAAATCTAAACAAACTAGATTAGAGTTAGAATGACAATTGTTTGCTTTATACTGGCAATGTTTTGCTGCAAATAACACAGTTTCAGAAAAATATTAAATATTTGGCTACTGTGAAAAGTATTATAAAGCAAAATTAAACCCTAAAATGCACTGTATTTGGAAGAGAAAAGGGTTGCTTTATATTGTTCTGCTCAGTTACACTTGTAGTAAATTTAAACATCTGTGAAATTCCCAGACACTCTGCTATGCAGTTCTTTCTCTTCACAATAAAGTCCAAGGTACCCACTGAACAGCGATAGTACTGAACCAAGAAGTAGTTCATTCAGTGCTTCTGGATGCAGAAGGAAAAATTTGAGATGTTTTGTTTTTGCTGGTTTTTGGGTTTTTTTAAAAACTTTCATAAAGGGCCATATTGTCCTCCAGGCAGGAAAGACCTGCACAGGAAACTGAGTTTTACCTTGCAGGTATGATCCATCATCGGAGCTTGGATTAGAACAGGCAGAGGTTTGTCCTCTAAAACAGTGGTCTCCAAACTAGAGGGGTGGACAATGAGAGGCTGTCACAGTCATCGGGGTGCCTCTTGAGGGTTTGGGTTTCGGGGTCAGGTTCCTGCGTATCCATCGACGGTTGAGTCAAAGGGCCCTCGTCAGAACTGTCGCTGATGTAGCGCTTTCTCCACACAAGTCCAAAGGTGATCGGGGCTAAAACAAAATCCAAAGTTCTCACGGGGGTGGTGAAGGAGTCCATGTTTCCATGATTTCTAAAACACGCGTTCTTGGTAAAAGATAGCCTCTTCTGCCCGGCGCTGGGACTTATGGGGTGATGGTGCTGCACTCTTATTGGCAGAGGGCACTGGGAGGAGTGCTTAGAGGGGTCACATGACCCTCTTCTGGGCAGTTCACCCCATCCCAGAACCTGCCCTATTTTGGTCAAATCTGCTCTCGGGGCAGTCCTATGTGGCCAAAACCCATTGCGATTGGTAGAGGGCAATGGGAGGAGTTCTTAGAGGGGTTACACGAACCACTTCAGATGGGTCATCCCACCCCCAAACTCCCCCCCGATTGGTCAAATCTCTTCTCAGGGTAGTTCCCAGTGACTAAAACCGCTCCTGATTGGTAGAGGGAGGTGGGAAGAGTTGTTAGAGGAGTCACATGACCCACTTCCGGATGGGTCACTCTGCCCTGAAACTCCCCGATTGCTCAAATTTCCTCTCGGGGCGGTCCTATGGGGGCGAAACCCCTCCTGATTGGTAGAGGGCAGTGCGAGTAGTTCTCATAGGGGTCACACGACACACCTTGCTTCCGGTCATGTGGCCGCCTTGACCCCAGAAGTAATATCCTCATGGGACGGGATTTCTGGTGACAGGTGGGCTGGGTTTTAGGGGTGGGGTTAGGGTTTGATTGATGGTAGGGCCCTCCAAACTAGATGATTCTGGGGGTGTGCGGCAGCAGTAGCACCGCCAGATGGCACTTCACCATTTTTTTTCTTTGGTGGCAGCTCTGCACGTCCACGCTGGTGTTCCCCTCCGGCGGCCCGCCTGCGGCAGGTCTTCCGTTCTTCTTCCTTTGGCAGTATGCCTGTGGCAGGTCTTCCTGTCACCCTGGGGGTGCGTGAGCCAAAAAGTTTGGAGACCACTGCTCTAAAATGATGGCTTTGTTGAAATCAGTATGAATCACAGGACACACAGCTCTCTGATGACCATTTGCTTTTCCCAAGGCAGTATAGTTCTCTCAGGAGAGTTTTGCTAGTCTCTGGGACCATGGGTCTCACTCTCTGGGAATAGGGATGTCATTAAGTTAAGAGAAAACCAGTGTACGACCAGTATGACAAGATCATAACTATATTAGGCTTCACAATCCCAGTGGAAATAAAGGGATGTGATGCTGTGGGGATTGGTCTCCCGCTCCACTCCCTTTTCAGTCAGAAATCCTAACAGCTCATAGAACCTGCACAGAGGTTTCCACAGGATCAGGAGAAAGGGGAACTTGCACAGGAGATGCTGCTGTCCCTCCCTTCTACACTCCCACCAAAGTAGTACTTGACTGGGCTCCTCTTTGCATGACAATTCCATCTGATAAATATTAAAGGTGACCTTTTTGGGAAGTGGGGTTTGTCTCTCTACCCCAAAAAAAGAAGCAGGCCACAACCTCATGGATCCTCCAAGATCGGAGCACATCTCAGACACGGCTTCTGGAGAGGTCTATCCCCAGAGATTCTGTGCCCCTACGCTGGCTCAGGGGCCCCCCACCCACCTCTTTGAACTCCCTGAAAGCACAGTGCCAACCTCAGGCATTCCTGGGACCTCCGGTGAAGTCTAACCCCTGCACCAATTCCCAATGGGCTTAAGGGAATTGTGCACTCAGTTCCCAGCTCTGCCTCTCTTGCCCACAGCACACTGGATCCCAAGAGAGGGCTGTCCGAAGAACGGGACAGAAACCACAGATCACGGTTTGAAATAGAATCATTAAAACAATGTCCTCCTTAATGACATTGCCCAAAAGAGTGCCACTTGTGAAGACAGTTTTTGTAATGTGGATTCATAACCACTATGTCAAATCCTCATCAAATGGCCATGATTTCCTGTAACTACCAACCTGGGCCAGATTAGAACTGGTTCCATGTGAAGGTAAAAGGCTCCATAATCCATCACCAGCCCCCTGATCCCTGTTAGAGCCCCCCACATCCATTTATAAAGATACCAACTGTACTCACCTTTCAATCTCTAAGATTTTTTTCTAATCTAGTTATTGAAAACTTTCCCAATTTCCTTCCTGATTTAATTAACTACTCAGATAATTAGAGATGATTGCAGAGGATAGACTGACCATTTTGTTAAGGATTTGACAGACAAAAATAGAAATCTGGCTCCCTGTGCTGGCAGAGTAGTTTAATCTATGTAAGGTATTTCTAAGGCACCTATCATGTTGTTTCATTCCTTCAGCCCTTCAATTTGGTTCTCATCCATGATCATAAGGTTTTTCACATGCATCATTTGGATTGCAGCCCTACAGCAACACAATTGATGGTGAGTAGCCTTTAGTCCGTGTCCTTTTGATAAGTCTCACGAGAGGTAAACTCCAAGCACCCCTTCTTTGTGATCTCAAATAGAAAGTAGAAGCTTTATTCTCCTGTTCAGGATTGTCTGCATGAAATTCCCAAATAAAAAGATCCAAAAGCACAAAGCTTGTCGTGATATAAGTTTTATTAATAGAAAAATCAGATTAAAACGAATCTTGCCTTACACTGCAAAAGCTAATGCAGATAAAAACCATTGTGCATAGGAACCTGAGTAGCAGTTTACATTTCTAGTGTATATCCTCTCCGCACAGCTTTAGAGTTTCTTCCTCACCCCCTTAAGCAATTAGCACATCAGAGATTGGGTCTCTAGTTTCAAGTGTCTTGCACCTTCCTCCCTTCCTTCTCATGGTCCCTCAGTTACACCTTTCAGGTTACTTATAGCTACTCACCACAGGGCCTTATCCACAAAGGAATTCAGCCAGATGTACCCTCCAGAGAGGAGATGAGTCTCTTATGAAACGTCCTTGACTTCCCCAAATTAATTGGTTACATTACAATGATCCTGTATTGTTTTCGCAACTCAACGTTCTCTGGAAAGTGCACGTACACAATAGTTTTTCTTTGCATCTTATTTGCAAACCAACATTCCCACTCTCCTAAAACAACATATATGCTATTTGTCCTGGGGGTGCAAACCTGAATCCTATTGATGGCCTGCCTTGCATATGAGTTTAGAGAGGATTTATCTAATTCTTATGCTCTGTTTACACAGATTCTATTTCATATCAAATATTCATCTGCACCTTGGTATCTGAACAAACAACAGCTGTCATAAAAAGAACAGGAGTACCTGTGGCATCTTAGAGACTAACACATTTACTTGAGCATAAGCTTTTGTGGGATAATATAGCTGTCATGTGCAAGGTGATGAGAGTCATTTACAGCACTGTAGCTGTTGGCTAGGTTATGGTAATTATAAACAATGGCGGTAAGCAGTTATTTGTTTAGTGATGGAAAACCTAGTCATGGCATCCTTTTGCAGGCTGTTGCTTCCCAGAAGAAAAGTCTTGAGAGTATGTAAAGACATACTACATATGTACGTATGTATGTATGTCTACATACTTTCAGC
This sequence comes from Dermochelys coriacea, assembly GCF_009764565.3. NCBI lineage: Eukaryota > Metazoa > Chordata > Testudines > Dermochelyidae > Dermochelys > Dermochelys coriacea. The sequence continues at coordinate 70,939,020 of NC_050075.1, read as the reverse complement.
CTACCAGAGTTTGGTGCAAGACAGTTCTACAGAGTTATTACAAAGAGTTGTTGGATACCAGTAAATATTCTGAAACTGTGCAGGAAGTAAATTTTTGGGGATATTGTCATCTTCCATTGTCACTTGACACTGAGTACCTGTGCTAAGAACTTTCTATGTTTAAGAGGGCTAGAGGAAACATTACCACCATTAAACAAAAAAAAGTACACTGGACATCTTTAAAGATAATCATAAAGACATTTTATTTGTACATTATTTCTGCATAATTTCTTTCAGGAACTTGGAAATATTCCATTAGATTTGTTAAAATAAATTCCTGTTTTCAACCAGGAATAATTGTGATGTAACTTCCCTTCTATCCAGAATAAGCAGTTTAGAAGTACTGCAGAAATGTAGATAACTGTCTTTCGGTAATGCCAGATTAGTGGCAGTCAGCACATATTATCATAGTCAGGCACTAAATACTTCCCCCCATCACATTTTGAAGACACAGCATGACCTATTAAGTATGACAGCCTCCCATAGAATAAATTACAGAACTACTCATTTTAATTGAAAAGAATGGAACAGGTTATCAATCGACTGACATAGGCTCTTGAGACCTTTCAACCACATAATATAATAAGAAAAGTACTAACGGGTATATGCTAGCATAGCTAGCTTTTATAATTATTGAGTTTAATCCCCAAAAGTTTAAGGATGTGTTCTGGCATTAGTCTTCTTTATTTAAGATCTAGCAGCATGGAAGCAGGCTTCTCCAAATAGGATTTCCACAAATTAGAAAAACGGGCCATTGTAGCTCCATCAATAATTCTATGATCAGCTGACCAGCTCACATTCATTATCTGTGCTTCAAATACTTCCCCTTTACCATTAAATCGGGGAAGAACCTAGAAAGAACAGAAGGGAAGAAAATAGGAAGCTGATGAAAGAGAAACTATACAAACATGATTCTTCTCTTAATAATTGCTAGAGTAGATATGGAGTAGTATTTCAATTAAGAGAATACAGATTTCCCCCAAATTGTTTGTGTAGTAGGTCTCAAACAGAATTACCACCTACCATTCCTAAGCAACCCTGTTGAGTTTATCATAATTCCTCCCTGACTCCAAATTATCCTGCTAGACCAGAGGTCCCAAAAGTGTGGGGTGCGCCCCCTGAGGGGGCATGCAGGAACATTTGGGGGGCTTGGCTGGACCAGCCCCCATGTGGGGCAGGGAGGGAGCACCACCCAGCACCAATCTCTGCTCTGCTCCAGCCCTGCCCCCAGCTTGGCCCCTGGCCATGGCACCCAGCCCTGGTCCTGGTCCCAGTCCCAGATCCGCCTTGAGCTGCAGCCCGAGCCTCGGCCCTCTTACCTCCATCCGCGTCCCCGCCAGTCCCTCAGGGGAGCTGGGGTCCCACTCCCTGCACCAGAGGGCGCGGACAGGGGTAAGGGAGGCATGACCCTGAAAAGTTGAGGGACCACTGTGCTAGAGAAGTTGATTGAACCTTTGGTGCTGAGGTGACACATGCCTCCCAAACCTTCCCTAAGAGCTCAAAAACGCATAGGGGAAATATATGAAAAGTATTATCCACTGAGAAATGTAAGGGGGGAGGGGGTCTGTTTTGGTTTTTTGCTTGTCTACACTAACGAAAGTACTTAGCTGACTGTACAAAGTTCTTAGATAGATTTACATCTCTGGATCGCATAACAAAACTTAAATATCAGAAGCAATTTGTTTCAAGTCTTCTCCTGGTTTGAAACCCTGCAAATATCCTTTCTGAACAAAGATGGTATTATAAAACCTCTACAAATATCAGAATATAGGTGGCCCATTTCAAACAGTTGACAAGAAGGTGTGAGTAGTTAGCAAGGGGAAATTAGTTTTTGTAAAAACGAGGAGTACCTTCTTGTCAACTGTTTGAAATGGGCCACTGTGTTTACATTGGCCTTATTAACATTAAAAAAGTGATTTCCACTCCTTCTTGTCAACTGTTGAGAATTGCCTACTTCCAACTTAAATTGAATTGGCCTCATTAACACTGTCCCCCCACTTGGTAAGGCAACTCCCATCTTTTCATATGCTGTGTATTTATACCTCCCTACTGTATGTTCCACTCCATGCATCTGATGACGTGGGTTTTAACCCATGAAAGCTTATGCCCAAATAAATTTGTTAGTCTCTAAAGTGCCACAAGGACTCCTCGTCGTTTTTGCTGATACAGACTAACACAGCTACCACTCTGAAATCTACAAAAGAATTGTAAGATTTCATTTACAAAGTTTACATGGTGTCCTTCTTCCACATCTTGTATAAAAAATGCTTTCAGTAAGAACAATGTACAGTAGAACCTCAGAGTTACGAACACCAGAGTTATGAAATGATCAATCAACCACACACCTCGTTTGGAACCAGAAGTATGCAATCAGGCAGCAGTAGAGACGAACACCCCTCCCCCCACAAAAGAATAAATACAGTACTGTATTAAATGTAAACTACTAAAAAAAAAAAGGGAAAGTTTTTTTAAAATAAATTTGACAATGTAAGGAAACTGTTTCTGTGCTTGTTTCATTTAAATTAAGATAGTTAAAAGCAGCATTTTTTCTTCTGCATAGTAAAGTTTCAAAACTGTATTAAGTCAATGTTCAGCTCTAAACTTTTGAAAGAACAACCATAAAGCTTTGTTCAGAGGTACAAACATTTCAGAGTTACGAACAACCTCCATTCCCAAGGTGTTCATAACTCTGAGGTTCTACTGTATCGAAGGTAGACCAAATGCAAAGTTTTAATTGAACATGATCTTACTACAGTACAAACACCCATGTTTTTGTAGTTAGATGAACATACACGTACCTGTATCTTTCCAAGAGCACCAATAGCTACTTCAGGAGGTAGTATCACTGGTTTGGCATAGGTACCACCAATCTAAAAAGGGAAACCAAGAAAATTAGCTCAAGAATATTCCCCGAGTGCCCATTTGCAGCAGCAGCATGTTTCTTGCCTGCTGTATTGTAATATTTGTTAGAGAAAACACTTTTTTCTGACAATTACATATTTATCAACGTAACAGGTAGTAATTTAAACCAGTTTTTTCAATATAAAAACTTTTTTTTAAACTCACTGTGCCAATGTTGGAGAGAGTGAATGTTCCCCCAGTGAGGTCATTTGTTCCCAACTGGCCTGAAGAGCCCAAGGTCAGAAGGCGATTTAATTCAGAAGCTATCTCAAACACGCTACAGACCTGAACATTTTTCACATTAGGGACAATCAGGCCTTGTTCTGTGTCCATAGCAACTCCAATGTTGTGAGAAGCCTACAATGCATGCAGTTACAATACAGTAAGTTTCACGAACCAACCATAAGTTATATGTAAGTTAATGCAAAAAAAGGAAATATGAATTAGCTTTATTTTATACAAACTAAAGTGCTAAAATATTGTTTTCAGTATTTCCACTACGGAAGTTTCTGTTCAGAATAAACCACACTCTATGCAGATTTGAATTTTTTTAAAGACAAGTCTCTTTGGTACTCTCCATGCAATTATGGAACAGTAAAGGCAACCTCCAAACTGTTTTGGGGGAGTTTAAATCTAGGAAATTTAGGAGTTCAACATCCCCTTGGAAATATGAATTCTTTATTCTGTTAACAAATCTGTGCATACATCATAACAATAAAAACTATCACCCATGTTGACAGTCTGAGTAGTGAGACCATGAATTTAAAGGAAACAGAGACTGAACTGCCCTTTCATTCTCTGAAGTGATTCAGAAAGAGTAGGTCTCAGAGATGTGGGATAAGACAGCGCAAGGGAAGCTTGCATTGCTGCCACCTGTGCTATATCATTTCTGTAGATATAGGAGTTCAGTCCTCAGGACCATCAACCCAGCACCTTTCACAAGCACCAAATAAATCCATGCAAAATGTGTATTCTGCATAGCCCTGACCACAAACTCCCTATATTATCTATGTTGCATGCCAAGCTTCCTACTTTCTGTCATACTAAGAAAATTCATTTTTTTTTAAACAGAAAGGTGACTTATTTAAGACATCAGGGTTGATAGATAGAACAGTGTCACCATTGCCACAGTAACAAGACATTTCTACCCCTAAATTTTATGGGTTATGGTTTGGGACTGTTTGGCCCCTTGTCAGAAAGAAGAGCAAGAGAGCTAATATGCTAGCAGTGGCATGTCTTTCTTAGCAAGTGCTATATATATAGCATCAATTGCATTAATCTAGCCCCCTCCATACAATCTATTTTGATATTAGATACAGGTGGTGGTGTACGGATCATTTTTCATCACAGTACTTAAGAATTGCTTTGGGCTCTATTTTTTTCCCTTTTCCACTAAAAAAAAAAAGTTAATTTATTTGTACTGAAAAAGAGCCCTATTAGATGCTTGGAGGAGCATTACTTCTTTGGCACAGGAGTATTTTCATAAATTGCACAAACCTTGTATGTGATATTTTGACAGTTTTCATCCACAGACGCATTAAGAATAGGATAATGCAATAATCCCAGAGAAGCTGCCTGTTAAATATAAAAAACAATATTAACACTAAGGGCTCTTTTAATACTCTTATCACACAATGGAGAAAGGAAGGGACAGGATGAGTGTACCTCAGGGAGCTTATAATATCCAGAATGCAATCAAGTGTTTGTCTAGGTTACTCTAATTTCTATTTTGAAATACCCTGGAGATCCATACAAGTACCTAGATAGGTAAAGGGAACGGGTTACTGTAAGCAAGAAGAGTTCTCACTGTAGAACTACAGAGGGTTTTTTGTGTGTTGCTGATTGTAATGATGAGAGCGATAAAATAAAAAAGACAATTTATGAAAAGAGCTGGATGAAACTCAATGAAAAAAATGCAGAAGAAAAGCGAGTTTTTCCTTCCTCCCCACTATGCCGTTTGGTGTCAACAGTATATGCCATCAGGAATCCTGTTCTGAAATGCAGCTATGACTCACCTTTATGAAGAAAGGCATAAAGGAGAGTTTAACTCCACGAACTTGTGCTAAAGGTTTCAATTCTTCTCTCAATTGAACGAGCTGAGTTAAGTCAATCTCATCACAATAACCAAAGTGAGGAATCTTCAGTGCAGCAGTCATGGTCTTTACCATTGCCTTGTGAAAGCCTGAAAAATATTCAATGGGTGCTTTTACCAATAAAAAGCTTTTAGAAGCTCTAGAGTTAGTCAGTTTCTAATGTTCAGTTTTGTTTGAAAAACTATAAATCTTTCTTTCAAAAGTTGGGGTAGAATACACTTATAATCATTCGTGCTTGGGCAGCAAATAACTTTAGTACTACACCAAGAGCTACTAAAATAGCACTGGATATAATTGGACACTCTGAGTACCTTTCCCAGACCTGAAGAAGAGTAGCTCTGTGTAAGCTCAAAAGCTTGTCTCTCTCACCAACAGAAGCTGATCCAATAAAAAACACTACCTCACCCACCTTGTCTCTTTGTATACAATAGGAATTTTACCATGAGTGTGAAAATATTGACAGGGAGACTCTTGTTATACACCTGAAGCAGGTACCTGATAACTTCAGTAATGAATTTATGCTGTCCCAAATGTTTGGAATTATCTCCTTATCCTAGTATCTGCCTCCAGATCATTCCTACAGGCTAACCATGTGTGCAAGACCCACAAATGTTAAGCTACATCAGTCTTTTCATCCTTTCTAGCCCCAATATTAAATAACCGAGGAAAACACAAAATGTAATTTGCTCTCCCAGTGCATCTTATCTTATCTCTGCCCCTCTTAGACTGGGAGTGCTACACGGCAAGACTGATTACACCACATATAAACAATCCTACTAATTGATCCTGCTAATAAATTATATAATGATTTCTATAGGAATAGTATTTGCAATACTGTTTGAAGAATTCCAGCGTACCTATTTCCAAAATTTTGCACAAAATGTTTTTAGATGTTCATAATGCACAGTTACAAAAACAGAATTTAAAATGAACAGGTGCAAGCCACAGCCCGATGCTACTAGCAGAGAACATGATGAAACCACACAGTGCCAGAGAAGAACACTGACAACCCTGTCTGACCACCATCTGAAAAATTATTTCAAACTCCTCCTTTTTGCAAAGCACACTTACCTTTCCTGAGTCTCACTGTCTTCCCACACTAGTGTGATTACAAGATGAAAGCTGCCTCTCCATCCATGGGAATAGGAGAATCAATTTAAATGTTATCATTCACTGACTAATTATTTAGAAGTTATATCAACTATAAGTGCTACATCATGATTGTGTTTATGTTTTTACCTGTCACAGCCTCAGTTTTATCTTTCCCTGCAAACACGATGGGCTTGGAAATGGGTATAGGAATTTTAGTTCCTTTGTCCTTTGGAGCAGCTGGTGCAGTCTCCGATTTTGGTAATGGTGGGATAATTTCAGGTTTTGGTGATGGAGGTAAAATAGCTCCCGTCTGCTTGGCCAAATAATTGAGAATATCTTCTTTAAGGATGCGGTTATCTTTCCCTGTTCCAACAACTTCACTCAGTTTAATCTGAAAAGTATATAACAAACTATAGAACTTTTGCTGTATAGCACAAGTAGAGAAATTATATGTTGTAATTGGATTATAAATACAAAAATGTTACAGGTACTTGAGTAACATTCCTCAGGTTAATACCTTCTTGTGACTTAGTATCTGCTCAAACACTATCTAAACTTTCTGAAAGACCTTCTGTGTCCTTAATTACATATGTATAAGGCAGAATAATGATGATTTAAAAGGTATTTTTTTCTTATGGAAGAAATATTATGTACAAGCAGTTCACAGCTTCAACAGCGAAACACTATTCATTTGAAGCAAGCCATTTATCAACAACTTTTTGCATTGTTGTTCCCTGGCAATTCACCATCAGCTTTCAATAACACTAGAGTTTTATTGCCCTCCCAGATACAGTCATACTAATATACAAGCAATGGATATAAAACAGAGCTGGCTTAAACAGAACACAAACCTACATTGTTTTCCATGGCAAGTCGACGGACTGCAGGGGTTGCTAGTGTTTTGTGGCCTTTTATCTCTTGGTGTGTGTGTTCTTCATGAGACACAGCAGGTGTCTCAACAACATCCTCTTCTGAGGCTACATCTGAAAATAATATAAAAATTGCTTTAACTTTACTACATTGCTCAAAGTGGTTTTGATTAAAACAGAGATATGTATACAGGTTATGGTTACGAATATACATATATATACACACACATACATATAAATATATACACACACATAGAGACAGATATAGATATATAGATATAAATTGTAATTGTAACTCTGGTTCAACTTCAGCATCACTTCACAACAGGGTGATTAAGCACTCCGGAAGGGAGGGGCTACCTCCCCAACCAGAAGAGACTGGTTTCAAGCACCTAGTCACTTCACCTTGAATGGTCTCTTCACCTTGATTGATCTTGATCTAGAGATCTTGATCTGTTTGATCTTGTACTTAGTTGAGCCATTCTGAGTACCTTTCTCAGACCTGAGGAAGAGCTCTGTGTAGCTTGAAAGCTTGTCTTTCTCACCAACAGAAGCTGGTCCAATAAAAGATATTACCTCACCATCTTGTCCTCTCTCTGGGACTGGCATGACTACTACACTGTATACACCTGTCCATTGTCCAGCCCAGGAGTAAACAATGAGGAATCATCAAAGCAAATGGGAACAGCCTGAAACTGAAAAAAAACCCCAGTCTTCAGAAACTAAGAAAGGAGAAAGTTTTCTCCATTTTGAATATCTGTAGTGACTTTTAAAACAGGAGTTTGTACTGAAGATCATCCAAAATTTGAAGGACTGTCTCAATCCCTCCTACAGGTAGGCTGGGAAACTATTTAAGGCAACAAGTAACTCTTATTAGAAAAGGGATTTTATCTGGTATGAAAGTGAAAAGCTTGAGGTTGTGTCTTTATGTTTGTTTTCTGTGTAACTTGTATATATGTTTGCTGTTCCTTACTATTCCATCTTTGAATCTATGGTTTTTCTATTGAATAAACTTTGTTTATTAGCAGGTGCCTGGTGTGCAAACTGTGTGGAGCATGTATGCCATAGTGAGCTACTGGAAGACTGGGTTCATGGTTTCAGGGGTGATGAACCAGAGGGGAACAGTGCAAGGGTCTGGTAATTCAGAACTCAGGGAGGATTTATTTGGGGAGATTTAGGACAGGGAGGGCTGTTGGATCTTCTCTGCAAAATATAACTACCCTGGTGAGAGCCAAGGTAAGACCATATGCTTATGGGCAGACTACTGGTGTCATGGAACTGAACCCATAGCTGCACAGCACAAAGGCCCCCCCAAGTTACAAGGCAGGCAGTAACAAAACTCCTTACCGGTCTGGATGGACCCCAAAACACCACAGGAAACCTTATAAGAAACTGTCCATTTTGGGACTTTTTAAAAACAATCACTAGATCAAATCAAGCAGTTTTGTCATTTTTTAAAAACATACTCAGGAAGAGAATTAACCTCAAGATATTATGGATTTTCTAATCTCTGACTGTATGAACAGTAAAAAAAAGCACACTCTAGTGTAAAAAACTAAATGATTATGGAGATAAAACTGTGTTTAAACATATGTAGTTTTTTTCTTTTGGCAATAATACTGCTAGTAGAGTATTTCACTTTACCTGAAGTAATTTAAATGTAATTAATATTAAAACATTTAGACTTGGATCAGAAAAATACACAACAGTGTTAAATATTATTAAAGTGATTAATGCCACATCAAGTTAAAAAAGCTTATTTGCAAATAAAGATTTAAGGTATCTATGTGATATTTAAATAAATTACTGAACAGTTTTTATTTTATTTGAAATTCTAGTTAATCCCTTACATTTTACTCCCTAAAATAAAAGATAGCTCAGAAGTGTGTGTGTTCTGACAGGTAACAACGGTTCCAACAAAGGAACCTGTCCCAAGTGTTGAAGTTTAGAGGTGCAGTTATTTACATTTCTCTAAAATATTGCTCCGCTCAGAAGTTATTGTAATTCTCTCCAATACCTTTGAAAGCCTGGGGAAAGTGTATACTTTGCTACTGTGTGATTTGTGGCATTTGCCATCATCATGAAAAGAAAACAAGTAACAGTTGCAAATTCACTGTCATATTGTACATAACCCAAATTATAGAATTTAGACTATAATAAATTTACATAAAATAGATTTTATTATCCTTTTCACAAGTATGTTTTATTATTGTGGTTTCACTTGAGATTATCACTTTAAAGATTTAGGGTAACATATTACAAAACATCTCAGTGACTCTGAATGTCAGTAGGACTTAGACTAGTAAGTCATCTAGGTTCTTAAAAATATTTCACCCTTACAAGTATAATATAATTATTCAATAAGACATCTGGTGGACCCCTAAGATAACCAATACTTAGTGTTATTCTCCTTTCCACAAACCATAGCTAGGTTGGTACCAATACAAAGATATTATGCAAAACTGGACCACTAATTTATTTTTACTGAGTTCAGGATGGAACTGTTCTAAGACTTGGAGCTCCCCCTGCCCCGCGGCAGGGCGAGCCAGCATTCACAGCTCCAGTCCGGCGGCACCAGAAGCCCCGAGCCTCCATAACACACACACACACCCCCACCCTCACCGGCGGGTGAGTTGAACGTGTGTGGCCCACGGGCCGGAAGAAAATGAGCAAGGGGCCAGATCTGGCCCACGGGCTGTAGGTCCCCACCCATGGTGTAGTTTCTTATATAAAGATGTTAAATTTTATAGATTTTAATTAAATTCATTTTCTGCAAAAAATGTAATCTTAATCTTGAATTCCCCTGGATACCTGGATGGTTTTGACAACAAAAATAAATTAATATGCAAGAGGAAAAGTGTTAACAATACCTTTCAGGGCATCAGTTTCTATGTCCACTAATGGCTTTCCAACATAAGCAATTTCATCTAGATTATAATGGAGTTTTCTAATGATGCCATCATAACGACTAGTGATAGTGACAGAAGCTTTATCACTTTGTACTTCACAGATGCTATCAAACTGAGACACGCTATCACCTTCTTTTACATACCTGGGGGGGAAAAGATTGGTTTACATAGCACATGAGAGTAAAATCATACTGGCTCAATGTATTCTTTTAATAAACCCAATTATGATTAACAGTATAATATAATGTGTTGTTTAAACTGTGAATGTATTCTTTTGTATACCTCTTGCCAGCCTATAGATAGGAGAACTATCTTTGATATGCAAAATGTTACCATGACTTGGGATTCTTCCCCACAATACATTTTTTCTATCATTTTACTTCAAATATAGTAGTGTTCTCTTGACAATACAAACCATTTCTAACTAAAAGCCTCATGTTCAGTAATGAAGGTAAGTTTAATTAATTTATAGCACAGGTTGGTCTGATCCTGACAACATGAATATGTGACAGGGAAGCTCTGCAGTTGGAGAGTCTATCTCCTATTACAAAAGTGAAGTACACCTCCAGCTGACACCGAACAAAAAGCATTTCATGGCTGCTTTCCCCTTAGTGGAGTCTCCAATTCTATTCAATCAATTTACCATTGAGTTTCTGGGAATGATTTCTGTGCTAGGTTCTTCCATTTTAAAAGGAATTATGGGCCTAACTGGGGTTTTCCTAGGCAGAAGCTCTTTTCCAAAATTCAGCCTAACGTATGTGACCCAAACTTAAACCTCCTGCACCCCGAAAATAGACATTATGGAAGGAAGAGAGAGTGCTACCTTCAGCTGTAATTAAATAATGGACTCTCCCCCAAAGCAGTCCATGATGAGGTAGAACAATAGAATATTAAACTCAGATTATCAGGGCATGGGTCTTAAAAATGTGGCAAACATAATTCAAAAAAGCCTACACAGGTAACACAAAAAGGTTATTCACAATCTATTAATAATTAATGTAGACATTAAAGCATTTTTAATTTCTAAGTATATTAGTAAGAAAATTAAACTTACCATTCTTTCACAGTCACCTCTGTAATTCCTTCTCCAATATCAGAGAGCTTAAACTGGACAATTTGGCCATTTGAAACTTGAAATAGATAATCAACAAAAATAGCAAGTTAAATATTAAATCTAAAATACCAGCTAGAAAAATGTCAATGCACCAAATACACTAGATTACATACTAGTAATTAGACGCAAATCACAGACTACTAACATAACGGGAGTGTAAAATAAATTACTTAAATATGAAAAAAAACTTACTAGCAGATGTTCTGAACAATCTGTGTTGATAACTAAACTTGAATGAAGATTTGTCAAATATGCTCATGTATTTGGACCTTATAAAGCGAACACTGCTACACGATCTAATATGGTGAACACAGATCTGGAGGAAAAAAATCTCAAGTATTAAGAAGGTGGTGTCTTAAGTTACAACTGAAAACATTCTATAAAGTATACAGATTCTAAATTAGCACAGTCTTTATTTGTTGTACGTACTTACATAGTTTTACTAATATAACACTTGGGAGTTCAAAGACATCAAGATATCAAGCATTTTGTCATCACTAGATAAAAATAATGACAAGATTTGGCATCAGATATACAGCTGCTATTGTCTCTAAGCAACTGGCATATGTTTTACAAAGGTTACATACACACACACTAAACAGAAGTACAGCCATTTGAAATATTCATATGCAAAATGCATGCTGGAAAGAACTTAATGTGAGTGAAAAAATCTGTACATTTTCCTTTGTCTTTATAGCAATCACAAGTTGATCTGAGGTGCTAATTAGAAAGTAATTGAGATATTAAGGCACAAACAATTGCCTTTCCATTCCCATTTAAAATAATCTAGGATTGGCACATACTTTCAGGTAATTATTCTTTAACATCAACTTTATTATATTATTTTAGCATTGGGTATAATTTGCTTGTTTTCTTTAGATCTGAAATTATATTCAGTCCAGAAACCTAATTCAGGAGTCAATACAATAATCTGAAAAGTTCTTTGATATAAAGGCATTGTATAGTCACAGAAGCAGTAATTCTGGATAAATGCCTGTGGGCCAAGAGTGCTCCCACTGAAGTTAATGCATGTTTTATCATTAGCCTCAATGGCAGTTAAATCAAGCCCTTAGAGGCAGAAACCAGTTTACTACTTTAGTATGAAACATGTTTATTTAATTTTTATTCTGGTTTTATGTTGTCTAAAAATGATCCAGAAAGCTAACAAAGATAACTTTAAATAAATTAACTGCTGAGATTTGCTACCAAAAAACAAAACCAAAAAACAAAACTCAGGTGCTACAATGTACCTCAAGTGGTTCAGATTAAAAAATTTAGAAATTGTCTTCTTAGAGGATCCAGAAAAGAGAATACCTGCAGGGGAAAGTTTGCAATTATGTGTTTTAACTTAATATTTTTTCCTCTCTTAGTTCAGTCAAATAGAAAAGCATATTAACTTCCTATAGACAAAGCATATTAAACTTCTCCCATAAACTAGGAAAGGATTGGTTTTATGTGACACCTTTCATAAGAAAGGTAACCCAGAAAACTATGCTATATTGAATTAGGTACTGTTCATGTATTTCTTATGCATATTAGTATATATAATTTGATCTGATATATAAATACCTATAACTGTTTCCTTCCTTTCCAGAAACAACATTTACATTGCACAGGCTAACTTTTACAACATTCCAATGTCATTTTCAGCTACCTTTAGCTACTTGTTACTGAGACTGTCTCTGTTGAGCCAGAATGAGTATTTTTCTAATTCCCCCTATCAATAATATCCCTTCCCATCTATTTTCATGACAAAAATTCAGCAAAATAATATTAAAAGACAGCAACTGTTGTTTCATGAAAGCATTTAAAGTTTATGGCAAGTTAGATTACATTCCAGTAAAATATGAATGACTTTTCTGCCTTGATTTTGGGATTTTTTTTTGTTATGTTTACATCTCTCCACTTGCGATCATGGCTATATTGTTTGCTCAATAAGGCTTATTCATTCAGAACATACAATACAATTCTATTCCCTTATAAAGCCCCTTACTGGAAAATGCTCAATATTTACCTGAATAGATGATCACAAGCAGCAGCCTCAAACCTCTGAACTATCACTAAATCTGAAGTTTCATGAATGCATTCCATTTGATTTTAACATTAGGTAACCATTGAAGATAGTAAATTAGTACTGTCACTGCCAAAAAAACAGACTGGTTTTGGTACAGAAGATTTTCAGTCCTGTCTTGAGTTGACATTTTTAGGAATAATTAAAAACGAATGCAGTGTTTTAAATGAAATCTGTCTTTGATTTTTAATACTACACATTCTTTACAAAAAAAACTTGGTGTGTTAACATACTAAACGAATCATCCAGCATGTAGTCTCTTTATACAGTACGGTGTTCCTTTCTTAACAGCTCAAATCCATGGATTAAAAATGCTGGTAATTTAACTGCGTAATATCATTATAGCAATATTTATTGTTTTATTAAACAAATTACAAAATAATTTGTTATTATGTCATGAAATAAGAGATTCACTCTATTAATCCTGTACTAGGTGTACCATTTAAATAATCCAACAAATATAAGAATGTTAATCACATACACTGATCTTTGTAGGATTGGGCCTTAGTAGAAACTGAGTCGAAACAAGCTTTGTAGGTTAGCTAAAGCCAGAAAACATTTATGAAAACAAGTGCTTGACACCCAGGGTATGTCTTTACTGGTTGATTGGCACCCAGGTCTGAACACCAGAGTTAGCCTAGACTGGGTTTGAATGTTTCCGTAGTAAAGTCATACCAATGTTACTGTGTCCTCTCTGTTTCTGCACTCGTGTGTACTTGGGGACATATCTACGGTTCTTTGTGCTGAGACACTAAGATTCTTTCCCAGTCAATTGTGGGAGAACTTGTCTGTCCTTTGAGCGGTCTATAGGAAGGGTATTAGAGGACTACCAGCACTCAAGTGATTTTACCTGGATCCTCACTGTAGAGCGGGCTGGTTTCTGCCCAAGGGAAAGCAGCAGATTCTAATCTATACCCTCAGCCATGTAAACTAGCCTGGATGAGAAGCACCTCCAAACCTGGTTCACAAGTTTTTCTATGGAGATGATAAGGGGGTGTGGGCTAAAATCTGGGTAAGAGCTCAAGTTGACTGCACAGTGAAGATATACCCATAGCGATATTCATATCAACATTGCCATTGTCTGACAATTATAGTAACACAACAGTCTTCCCATGCAAATGTTAAACATATTTCCAGAATAGTTCTGTTGGCCCAATTTTGCTCCTGGATTTCTAGATAGCACAGAGGCCTATTGTACCTTTCTCAGTTTACAGCTGTCCAGGAGACTATACTGCTAGCTTCACAACAGCAGTTGATGCCATATTCCCCTTCAGGCTTGATTACCATTATATACTCTATTTAAAGCTACTACTTAAGTCCATGTGGAAGCTTCAGTTAGTGGAGAATGCCACTGCTTTCCTCCTAAGTGGGGCAGCTGGAACAACACATGTGCTCGTATCTTTGCGTTGACTGTTAGTTTGCAGGTACAATGCAAGGTGTTGATCTTTACAGACCTGAATTAAAGTTATGGGACCAGTTAAATTAAACTACAAAGCACTCAATCTGAAAAAACCCACTCTGAACACAGCGTGTTCAGTGCAAGTCCTTTCAGTGGAGGATGCCTACTTTTGGAACTCACTTGTCTCGGCAGTCTCTCAGAACTAGAACATAACTGAACTTCAGGGCAAGTAATTTTTGAAAAAAATATTTGTTTAAATTTTGTTTTGCATACATTTTCTATATTTGAAAGTGCACAGCTGCCTTCATAGAAATAAGTACAATAACAATTGTATTACAATGTTTTATGATTATTTTATCATGAAACCTCAACATAAGTTGAGGTAAAAATTTATTTACTGAATCCTGACAACCCTCATGACTCTTTTGAGTGGATGTTTTCAGGAAGAGAAATGGAATGTCTTCCAAGAATAAGAGAAAATGCATGCAATTAAGTATCCAATATAAACAGACAATGTTAAATTACAGACCAGATAACTCTCTGATGCAAATAGACAAAAGAACCATTTTACCTTAACATAATTTTCCTCTGGATATGAAAAGCAGGCAGCCTAATTAGATGGGAGATTAACAAGACAATACAGAAACAAGAAGCAGGAGTTTTTAAAATGCTTTGACAATTACAGTGAGTTGAATATTGTTTAAAAAATGGTTGATTGCTAAACTGTTTATTGACAATTATCACAAAAATCCTTTGTTACAGTATTATTAAGAGAATCCTAAATAAGAGGTTTCAGAGTAGCAGCCGTGTTAGTCTGTATTCGCAAAAAGAAAAGGAGGACTTGTGGCACCTTAGAGACTAACAAATTTATTAGAGCATAAGCTTTCGTGAGCTACAGCATCCGATGAAGTGAGCTGTAGCTCACGAAAGCTTATGCTCTAATAAATTTGTTAGTCTCTAAGGTGCCACAAGTACTCCTTTTCTTTTTGCTAAATAAGAGGGAAAACTTGGTAGGTCTGTGACTAGATGGAGTTGGATATAATTGTTTATAGCTGATAAAATGCTATGGGGACAAAAAATATCCACTTCTCTCACAAAGCAGGATATATGTTGATTTTAAAGGGTTTTTCATCTGAAAAAGCTCATGAGATATTTTCATTTTTGTGAAGTTCCACACAACGACAACAATCATATAATCCTAAACCAAACATCTTCAATAAAAGTTACAATACAGACAGTTGCAAATACTGAGCATTTCGCAAAAACATTTTTAATTGACGAGATAACAAGTTTTATTAAAAGCAGACTGTTTGAACCCCTCTCAGTAAATCAGGAGGCTCCTTATTCCAGCTCTGAGGAGCTACACATACAACATGGTTGTGACGCAAAGACACATACACAAGGATTCTATATAGAGACGTATTAATATATGAAGCGAGTTGCCATCTGTGTGGGATATATAGGTGATGCAATGGAACAGATAACTGTGAGGCTTACCGAAAAAAGGGTACAGCTAGCTTATAAGAATGTGTATTTGAGATGTGGATTTCCTTGTAGAGATGTTTGTATATTGAAGGGATATGAAACAGTAGGGAAATATCTGTATTTGGATGTCTGGGCTGGTGGGTTATGGGGTGGGGAGGGGTCTACATTGGAGTGTCTGAGCTGGGAAGCTCTGGCATGGAGACCACACTGGGGTGTTGCTATGGCAAGGGACAAGTCAGCACAGGGGAGTCTTGGACAGGAGCTATGGCACAAGGATGAGTCCACATGGGTATGTGGGATGGGGGCGCTCTGGGGTGTCGGTGACAGGTCTGCCCTGGGGTGTCTGGGACAGAAGGTATGGCCTCCGGGAGGGGTTCGCACAGAGGTGACAGGGACGGGGGCTATGGGAAGGAACAGGTCTGCACTGGGGTGTCTGGGAAAGGAGGTATGGCCTCCGGGAGGGGTTCGTATGGCGGTGACAGGGACAGGGGCTATGTGAACGAACAGGTCTTCACTGGGGTGTCTGGGACAGGAGGTATTGCCTCCAGGAGGGGTTCGCATGGTGGTGACAGGGACAGGGGCTATGGGAAGGAACAGGTTTGCACTGGGGTGTCTGGGACAGGAGGTATGGCCTCCGGGAGGGGTTTGCACGGCGGTGACAGGGACAGGGGCTATGGGAAGGAACAGATCTGCACTGGGGTGTCTGGGACAGGAGCTATGGCCTCCGGGAGGGGTTCGCCCGGGGGTGACAGGGACGGGGCTGTGGGAAGGAACAGGTCTGCACGGGGGGTCTGGGAAAGGAGATATGGCCTCCGGGAGGGGTTCGCATGGTGGTGACAGGGACAGGGGCTATGGGAAGGAACAGGTCTGCACTGGGGTGTCTGGGACAGGAGATATGGCCTCCAGGAGGGGTTCGTACGGCAGTGACAGGGACAGGGGCTATGGGAAGGAACAGGTCTGCCCTGGGGTGTCTGGGACAGGAGATATGGCCTCCGGGAGGGGTTCGCCCGGGGATGACAGGGATAGGGGCTGTGGGAAGGAACAGGTCTGCACTGGAGTGTCTGGGACAGGAGATATGGCCTCCGGGAGGGGTTCGCCCGGGGGTGACAGGGACGGGGCTGTGGGAAGGAACAGGTCTGCACTGGGGTGTCTGGGACAGGAGGTATGGCCTCCGGGAGGGGTTCGCACGGCGGTGACAGGGACAGGGGCTGTGGGAAGGAACAGGTCTGCCCTGGGGTGTCTGGGACAGGAGGTATGGCCTCCGGGAGGGGTTCGCCGGGGGTGACAGGGACGGGGCTGTGGGAAGGAACAGGTCTGCACTGGGGTGTCTGGGACAGGAGGTATGGCCTCCGGGAGGGGTTCGCCGGGGGTGACAGGGACGGGGCTGTGGGAAGGAACAGGTCTGCACTGGGGTGTCTGGGAAAGGAGGTATGGCCTCCGGGAGGGGTTCGTATGGCGGTGACAGGGACAGGGGCTATGTGAACAAACAGGTCTTCACTGGGGTGTCTGGGACAGGAGGTATGGCCTCCGGGAGGGGTTCGCCCGGGGGTGACAGGGACGGGGCTGTGGGAAGGAACAGGTCTGCACTGGGGTGTCTGGGACAGGAGGTATGGCCTCCGGGAGGGGTTCGTACGGCAGTGAAAGGGACAGGGGCTGTGGGAAGGAACAGGTCTGCCCTGGGGTGTCTGGGACAGGAGGTATGGCCTCCGGGAGGGGTTCGCCGGGGGTGACAGGGACGGGGCTGTGGGAAGGAACAGGTCTGCCTTGGGGTGTCTGGGACAGGAGGTATGGCCTCCGGGAGGGGTTCGCCGGGGGTGACAGGGACGGGGCTGTGGGAAGGAACAGGTCTGCCCTGGGGTGTCTGGGACAGGAGGTATGGCCTCCGGGAGGGGTTCGCTGGGGGTGACAGGGACGGGGCTATGGGAAGGAACAGGTCTGCCCTGGGGTGTCTGGGACAGGAGGTATGGCCTCCGGGAGGGGTTCGTACGGCAGTGACAGGGACAGGGGCTGTGAGAAGGAACAGGTCTGCACTGGGGGTCTGGGACAGGAGATATGGCCTCCGGGAGGGGTTCGCATGGTGGTGACAGGGACAGGGGCTATGGGAAGGAACAGGTCTGCACTGGGGTGTCTGGGACAGGAGATATGGCCTCCAGGAGGGGTTCGTACGGCAGTGACAGGGACAGGGGCTATGGGAAGGAACAGGTCTGCCCTGGGGTGTCTGGGACAGGAGATATGGCCTCCGGGAGGGGTTCGCCCGGGGATGACAGGGACAGGGGCTGTGGGAAGGAACAGGTCTGCACTGGGGTGTCTGGGACAGGAGGTATGGCCTCCGGGAGGGGTTCGCCGGGGGTGACAGGGACGGGGCTATGGGAAGGAACAGGTCTGCCCTGGGGTGTCTGGGACAGGAGGTATGGCCTCCGGGAGGGGTTCGTACGGCAGTGACAGGGACAGGGGCTGTGGGAAGGAGCAGGTCTGCCTTGGGGTGTCTGGGACAGGAGGTATGGCCTCCGGGAGGGGTTCGCTGGGGGTGACAGGGACGGGGCTATGGGAAGGAACAGGTCTGCCCTGGGGTGTCTGGGACAGGAGGTATGGCCTCCGGAAGGGGTTCGTACGGCAGTGACAGGGACAGGGGCTGTGGGAAGGAACAGGTCTGCCCTGGGGTGTCTGGGACAGGAGCTATGGCCTCCGGGAGGGGTTCGCCCGGGGGTGACAGGGACGGGGCTGTGGGAAGGAACAGGTCTGCACTGGGGGTCTGGGACAGGAGATATGGCCTCCGGGAGGGGTTCGCATGGTGGTGACAGGGACAGGGGCTATGGGAAGGAACAGGTCTGCACTGGGGTGTCTGGGACAGGAGATATGGCCTCCGGGAGGGGTTCGTACGGCAGTGACAGGGACAGGGGCTATGGGAAGGAACAGGTCTGCCCTGGGGTGTCTGGGACAGGAGGTATGGCCTCCGGGAGGGGTTCGTACGGCAGTGACAGGGACAGGGGCTGTGGGAAGGAACAGGTCTGCCTTGGGGTGTCTGGGACAGGAGGTATGGCCTCCGGGAGGGGTTCGCCCGGGGGTGACAGGGACGGGGCTGTGGGAAGGAACAGGTCTGCACTGGGGTGTCTGAGACAGGAGGTATGGCCTCCGGGAGGGATTCGCCCGGGGGTGACAGGGACGGGGCTGTGGGAAGGAACAGGTCTGCACTGGGGTGTCTGGGACAGGAGGTATGGCCTCCGGGAGGGGTTCGCCCGGGGGTGACAGGGACAGGGGCTATGGGAAGGAACAGGTCTGCACTGGGGGGTCTGGGACAGGAGGTATGGCCTCCGGGAGGGGTTCGCCGGGGGTGACAGGGACGGGGCTGTGGGAAGGAACAGGTCTGCACTGGGGTGTCTGGGAAAGGAGGTATGGCCTCCGGGAGGGGTTCGTATGGCGGTGACAGGGACAGGGGCTATGTGAACAAACAGGTCTTCACTGGGGTGTCTGGGACAGGAGGTATGGCCTCCGGGAGGGGTTCGCCCGGGGGTGACAGGGACGGGGCTGTGGGAAGGAACAGGTCTGCACTGGGGTGTCTGGGACAGAAGGTATGGCCTCCGGGAGGGGTTCGTACGGCAGTGACAGGGAAAGGGGCTGTGGGAAGGAACAGGTCTGCCCTGGGGTGTCTGGGCCAGGAGGTATGGCCTCCGGGAGGGGTTCGCCGGGGGTGACAGGGACGGGGCTATGGGAAGGAACAGGTCTGCCCTGGGGTGTCTGGGACAGGAGGTATGGCCTCCGGGAGGGGTTCGTACGGCAGTGACAGGGAAAGGGGCTGTGGGAAGGAACAGGTCTGCCCTGGGGTGTCTGGGACAGGAGGTATAGCCTCCGGGAGGGGTTCGCTGGGGGTGACAGGGACGGGGCTATGGGAAGGAACAGGTCTGCCCTGGGGTGTCTGGGACAGGAGGTATGGCCTCCGGGAGGGGTTCGTACGGCAGTGACAGGGACAGGGGCTGTGGGAAGGAACAGGTCTGCCCTGGGGTGTCTGGGACAGGAGGTATGGCCTCCGGGAGGGGTTCGCCCGGGGGTGACAGGGACGGGGCTGTGGGAAGGAACAGGTCTGCAGTGGGGTGTCTGGGACAGGAGATATGGCCTCCGGGAGGGGTTCGCACAGAGGTGACAGGGACGGGGCTATGGGAAGGAACAGGTCTGCACTGGGGTGTCTGGGAAAGGAGGTATGGCCTCCGGGAGGGGTTCGTATGGCGGTGACAGGGACAGGGGCTATGTGAAGGAACAGGTCTTCACTGGGGTGTCTGGGACAGGAGGTATTGCCTCCGGGAGGGGTTCGCATGGTGGTGACAGGGACAGGGGCTATGGGAAGGAACAGGTCTGCACTGGGGTGTCTGGGACAGGAGGTATGGCCTCCGGGAGGGGTTCGTACGGTGGTGACAGGGACAGGGGCTATGGGAAGGAACAGATCTGCACTGGGGTGTCTGGGACAGGAGCTATGGCCTCCGGGAGGGGTTCGCCCGGGGGTGACAGGGACGGGGCTGTGGGAAGGAACAGGTCTGCACTGGGGGTCTGGGACAGGAGATATGGCCTCCGGGAGGGGTTCGCCTGGTGGTGACAGGGACAGGGGCTATGGGAAGGAACAGGTCTGCACTGGGGTGTCTGGGACAGGAGATATGGCCTCCGGGAGGGGTTCGTACGGGGGTGACAGGGACAGGGGCTATGGGAAGGAACAGGTCTGCCCTGGGGTGTCTGGGACAGGAGATATGGCCTCCGGGAGGGGTTCACCCGGGGATGACAGGGACAGGGGCTGTGGGAAGGAACAGGTCTGCACTGGGGTGTCTGGGACAGGAGATATGGCCTCCGGGAGGGGTTCGCCCGGGGGTGACAGGGACAGGGGCTGTGGGAAGGAACAGGTCTGCACTGGGGTGTCTGGGACAGGAGGTATGGCCTCTGGGAGGGGTTCGCCCGAGGGTGACAGGGACGGGGCTGTGGGAAGGAACAGGTCTGCACTGGGGTGTCTGGGACAGGAGGTATGGCTCCGGGAGGGATTCGCCCGGGGGTGACAGGGACGGGGCTGTGGGAAGGAACAGGTCTGCACTGGGGTGTCTGGGACAGGAGGTATGGCCTCCGGGAGGGGTTCGCCCGGGGGTGACAGGGACAGGGGCTATGGGAAGGAACAGGTCTGCACTGGGGTGTCTGGGACAGGAGGTATGGCCTCCGGGAGGGGTTCGCCGGGGGTGACAGGGACGGGGCTGTGGGAAGGAAACAGGTCTGCACTGGGGTGTCTGGGACAGGAGGTATGGCCTCCGGGAGGGGTTCGTACGGCAGTGACAGGGACAGGGGCTGTGGGAAGGAACAGGTCTGCCCTGGGGTGTCTGGGACAGGAGGTATGTCCTCCGGGAGGGGTTCGCCGGGGGTGACAGGGACGGGGCTATGGGAAGGAACAGGTCTGCCCTGGGGTGTCTGGGACAGGAGGTATGGCCTCCGGGAGGGGTTCGTACGGCAGTGACAGGGACAGGGGCTGTGGGAAGGAACAGGTCTGCCCTGGGGTGTCTGGGACAGGAGGTATGGCCTCCGGGAGGGGTTCGCTGGGGGTGACAGGGACGGGGCTATGGGAAGGAACAGGTCTGCCCTGGGGTGTCTGGGACAGGAGGTATGGCCTCCGGGAGGGGTTCGTCCGGCAGTGACAGGGACAGGGGCTGTGGGAAGGAACAGGCCTGCCCTGGGGTGTCTGGGACAGGAGGTATGGCCTCCGGGAGGGGTTCGCCCGGGGGTGACAGGGACGGGGCTGTGGGAAGGAACAGGTCTGCAGTGGGGTTCTGGGACAGGAGATATGGCCTCCGGGAGGGGTTCGCATGGTGGTGACAGGGACAGGGGCTATGGGAAGGAACAGGTCTGCACTGGGGTGTCTGGGACAGGAGATATGGCCTCCGGGAGGGGTTCGCATGGTGGTGACAGGGACAGGGGCTATGGGAAGGAACAGGTCTGCCCTGGGGTGTCTGGGAAAGGAGGTATGGCCTCCGGGAGGGGTTCGCCCGGGGATGACAGGGACAGGGGCTGTGGGAAGGAACAGGTCGGCACTGGGGTGTCTGGGACAGGAGATATGGCCTCCGGGAGGGGTTCGCCCGGGGGTGACAGGGACGGGGCTGTGGGAAGGAACAGGTCTGCACTGGGGTGTCTGGGACAGGAGGTATGGCCTCCGGGAGGGGTTCGCACGGCGGTGACAGGGACAGGGGCTGTGGGAAGGAACAGGTCTGCACTGGGGTGTCTGGGACAGGAGGTATGGCCTCCGGGAGGGGGTCGCCGGGGGTGACAGGGACGGGGCTGTGGGAAGGAACAGGTCTGCACTGGGGTGTCTGGGACAGGAGGTATGGCCACCGGGAGGGATTCGCCCGGGGGTGACAGGGACGGGGCTGTGGGAAGGAACAGGTCTGCACTGGGGTGTCTGGGACAGGAGGTATGGCCTCCGGGAGGGGTTCGCCCGGGGGTGACAGGGACAGGGGCTATGGGAAGGAACAGGTCTGCACTGGGGTGTCTGGGACAGGAGGTATGGCCTCCGGGAGGGGTTCGCCGGGGGTGACAGGGACGGGTCTGTGGGAAGGAACAGGTCTGCACTGGGGTGTCTGGGACAGGAGGTATGGCCTCCGGGAGGGGTTCGTATGGCGGTGACAGGGACAGGGGCTATGTGAACAAACAGGTCTTCACTGGGGTGTCTGGGACAGGAGGTATGGCCTCCGGGAGGGGTTCGCCCGGGGGTGACAGGGACGGGGCTGTGGGAAGGAACAGGTCTGCACTGGGGTGTCTGGGACAGGAGGTATGGCCTCCGGGAGGGGTTCGTACGGCAGTGACAGGGACAGGGGCTGTGGGAAGGAACAGGTCTGCCCTGGGGTGTCTGGGACAGGAGGTATGGCCTCCGGGAGGGGTTCGCTGGGGGTGACAGGGACGGGGCTATGGGAAGGAACAGGTCTGCCCTGGGGTGTCTGGGACAGGAGGTATGGCCTCCGGGAGGGGTTCGTACGGCAGTGACAGGGACAGGGGCTGTGGGAAGGAACAGGTCTGCCCTGGGGTGTCTGGGACAGGAGGTATGGCCTCCGGGAGGGGTTCGCCGGGGGTGACAGGGACGGGGCTATGGGAAGGAACAGGTCTGCCCTGGGGTGTCTGGGACAGGAGATATGGCCTCCAGGAGGGGTTCATACGGCGGGGACAGGGGCTATGGGAAGGAACAGGTCTGCCCTGGGGTGTCTGGGACAGGAGGTATGGCCTCCAAGAGGGGTTCGTACGGCAGTGACAGGGACAGGGGCTGTGGGAAGGAACAGGTCTGCACTGGGGTGTCTGGGAAAGGAGGTATGGCCTCCGGGAGGGGTTCGTATGGCGGTGACAGGGACAGGGGCTATGTGAACGAACAGGTCTTCACTGGGGTGTCTGGGACAGGAGGTATGGCCTCCGGGAGGGGTTCGCATGGTGGTGACAGGGACAGGGGCTATGGGAAGGAACAGCTCTGCATTGGGGTGTCTGGGACAGGAGGTATGGCCTCCGGCAGGGGTTTGCACGGCGGTGACAGGGACAGGGGCTATGGGAAGGAACAGATCTGCACAGGGGTGTCTGGGACAGGAGGTATGGCCTCCGGGAGGGGTTCGCCCGGGGGTGACAGGGACGGGGCTGTGGGAAGGAACAGGTCTGCACTGGGGGTCTGGGTCAGGAGATATGGCCTCCGGGAGGGGTTCGCATGGTGGTGACAGGGACAGAGGCTATGGGAAGGAACAGGTCTGCACTGGGGTGTCTGGGACAGGAGGTATGGCCTCCGGGAGGGGTTCGCCCAGGGGTGACAGGGACGGGGCTGTGGGAAGGAACAGGTCTGCACTGGGGTATCTGGGACACGAGGTATGGCCTCCGGGAGGGGTTCGCCCGGGGGTGACAGGGACGGGGCTGTAGGAAGGAACAGGTCTGCACTGGGGTGTCTGGGACAGGAGGTATGGCCTCCGGGAGGGGTTCGTACGGCAGTGACAGGGACAGAGGCTGTTGGAAGGAACAGGTCTGCCCTGGGGTGTCTGGGACAGGAGGTATGGCCTCCGGGAGGGGTTCGCCGGGGGTGACAGGGACGGGGCTATGGGAAGGAACAGGTCTGCCCTGGGGTGTCTGGGACAGGAGGTATGGCCTCCGGGAGGGGTTCGTACGGCAGTGACAGGGACAGGGGCTGTGGGAAGGAACAGGTCTGCCCTGGGGTGTCTGGGACAGGAGGTATGGCCTCCGGGAGGGGTTCGCTGGGGGTGACAGGGACGGGGCTATGGGAAGGAACAGGTCTGCCCTGGGGTGTCTGGGACAGGAGGTATGGCCTCCGGGAGGGGTTCGTATGGCAGTGACAGGGACAGGGGCTGTGGGAAGGAACAGGTCTGCCCTGGGGTGTCTGGGACAGGAGGTATGGCCTCCGGGAGGGGTTAGTACGGCAGTGACAGGGACGGGGCTATGGGAAGGAACAGGTCTGCCTTGGGGTGTCTGGGACAGGAGGTATGGCCTCCGGGAGGGGTTCGCCGGGGGTGACAGGGACGGGGCTGTGGGAAGGAACAGGTCTGCACTGGGGTGTCTGGGAAAGGAGGTATGGCCTCCGGGAGGGGTTCGTATGGCGGTGACAGGGACAGGGGCTATGTGAACGAACAGGTCTTCACTGGGGTGTCTGGGACAGGAGGTATGGCCTCCGGGAGGGGTTCGCCCGGGGGTGACAGGGACGGGGCTGTGGGAAGGAACAGGTCTGCACTGGGGTGTCTGGGACAGGAGGTATGGCCTCCGGGAGTGGTTCGTACGGCAGTGACAGGGGCTGTGGGAAGGAACAGGTCTGCCCTGGGGTGTCTGGGACAGGAGGTATGGCCTCCGGGAGGGGTTCGCCGGGGGTGACAGGGACAGGGGCTGTGGGAAGGAACAGGTCTGCACTGGGGTGTCTGGGACAGGAGGTATGGCCTCCGGGAGGGGTTCGCCGGGGGTGACAGGGACGGGGCTATGGGAAGGAACAGGTCTGCACTGGGGTGTCTGGGACAGGAGGTATGGCCTCCGGGATGGGGTCGTACGGCAGTGACAGGGACAGGGGCTGTGGGAAGGAAAAGGTCTGCCCTGGGGTGTCTGGGACAGGAGGTATGGCCTCCGGGAGGGGTTCGCTGGGGGTGACAGGGACGGGGCTATGGGAAGGAACAGGTCTGCCCTGGGGTGTCTGGGACAGGAGGTATGGCCTCCGGGAGGGGTTCGTACGGCAGTGACAGGGACAGGGGCTGTGGGAAGGAACAGGTCTGCCCTGGGGTGTCTGGGACAGGAGGTATGGCCTCCGGGAGGGGTTCGCTGGGGGTGACAGGGACGGGGCTATGGGAAGGAACAGGTCTGCCTTGGGGTGTCTGGGACAGGAGGTATGGCCTCCGGGAGGGGTTCGTACGGCAGTGACAGGGACAGGGGCTGTTGGAAGGAACAGGTCTGCCCTGGGGTGTCTGGGACAGGAGGTATGGCCTCCGGGAGGGGTTCGTACGGCAGTGACAGGGACAGGGGCTGTGGGAAGGAACAGGTCTGCCTTGGGGTGTCTGGGACAGGAGGTATGGCCTCCGGAAGGGGTTCGCCCGGGGGTGACAGGGACGGGGCTGTGGAAGGAACAGGTCTGCACTGGGGTGTCTGGGACAGGAGGTATGGCCTCCGGGAGGGGTTCGCCCGGGGGTGACAGGGACGGGGCTGTGGGAAGGAACAGGTCTGCTCTGGGGTGTCTGGGACAGGAGGTATGGCCTCCGGGAGGGGTTCGCCCGGGTGTGACAGGGACGGGGCTGTGGGAAGGAACAGGTCTGCACTGGGGTGTCTGGGACAGGAGGTATGGCCTCCGGGAGGGGTTCGCATGGTGGTGACAGGGACAGGGGCTATGGGAAGGAACAGGTCTGCCCTGGGGTGTCTGGGACAGGAGGTATGGCCTCCGGCAGGGGTTTGCACGGCGGTGACAGGGACAGGGGCTATGGGAAGGAACAGATCTGCACAGGGGTGTCTGGGACAGGAGGTATGGCCTCCGGGAGGGGTTCGCCCGGGGGTGACAGGGACGGGGCTGTGGGAAGGAACAGGTCTGCACTGGGGGTCTGGGTCAGGAAATATGGCCTCCGGGAGGGGTTCGCATGGTGGTGACAGGGACAGAGGCTATGGGAAGGAACAGGTCTGCACTGGGGTGTCTGGGACAGGAGGTATGGCCTCCGGGAGGGGTTCGCCCAGGGGTGACAGGGACGGGGCTGTGGGAAGGAACAGGTCTGCACTGGGGTGTCTGGGACAGGAGGTATGGCCTCCGGGAGGGGTTCGCCCGGGGGTGACAGGGACGGGGCTCTGGGAAGGAACAGCTCTGCACTGGGGTGTCTGGGACACGAGGTATGGCCTCCGGGAGGGGTTCGCCCGGGGGTGACAGGGACGGGGCTGTAGGAAGGAACAGGTCTGCACTGGGGTGTCTGGGACAGGAGGTATGGCCTCCGGGAGGGGTTCGTACGGCAGTGACAGGGACAGGGGCTGTTGGAAGGAACAGGTCTGCCCTGGGGTGTCTGGGACAGGAGGTATGGCCTCCGGGAGGGGTTCGCCGGGGGTGACAGGGACGGGGCTATGGGAAGGAACAGGTCTGCCCTGGGGTGTCTGGGACAGGAGGTATGGCCTCCGGGAGGGGTTCGTACGGCAGTGACAGGGACAGGGGCTGTGGGAAGGAACAGGTCTGCCCTGGGGTGTCTGGGACAGGAGGTATGGCCTCCGGGAGGGGTTCGCTGGGGGTGACAGGGACGGGGCTATGGGAAGGAACAGGTCTGCCCTGGGGTGTCTGGGACAGGAGGTATGGCCTCCGGGAGGGGTTCGTATGGCAGTGACAGGGACAGGGGCTGTGGGAAGGAACAGGTCTGCCCTGGGGTGTCTGGGACAGGAGGTATGGCCTCCGGGAGGGGTTCGTACGGCAGTGACAGGGACGGGGCTATGGGAAGGAACAGGTCTGCCTTGGGGTGTCTGGGACAGGAGGTATGGCCTCCGGGAGGGGTTCGCCGGGGGTGACAGGGACGGGGCTGTGGGAAGGAACAGGTCTGCACTGGGGTGTCTGGGAAAGGAGGTATGGCCTCCGGGAGGGGTTCGTATGGCGGTGACAGGGACAGGGGCTATGTGAACGAACAGGTCTTCACTGGGGTGTCTGGGACAGGAGGTATGGCCTCCGGGAGGGGTTCGCCCGGGGGTGACAGGGACGGGGCTGTGGGAAGGAACAGGTCTGCACTGGGGTGTCTGGGACAGGAGGTATGGCCTCCGGGAGTGGTTCGTACGGCAGTGACAGGGGCTGTGGGAAGGAACAGGTCTGCCCTGGGGTGTCTGGGACAGGAGGTATGGCCTCCGGGAGGGGTTCGCCGGGGGTGACAGGGACGGGGCTATGGGAAGGAACAGGTCTGCACTGGGGTGTCTGGGACAGGTGGTATGGCCTCCGGGAGGGGTTCGCCCGGGGGTGACAGGGACAGGGGCTGTGGGAAGGAACAGGTCTGCACTGGGGTGTATGGGACAGGAGGTATGGCCTCCGGGAGGGGTTCGCCGGGGGTGAAAGGGACGGGGCTGTGGGAAGGAACAGGTCTGCACTGGGGTGTCTGGGACAGGAGGTATGGCCTCCGGGAGGGGTTCGCCGGGGGTGACAGGGACGGGGCTATGGGAAGGAACAGGTCTGCACTGGGGTGTCTGGGACAGGAGATATGGCCTCCGGGAGGGGGTCGTACGGCAGTGACAGGGACAGGGGCTGTGGGAAGGAAAAGGTCTGCCCTGGGGTGTCTGGGACAGGAGGTATGGCCTCCGGGAGGGGTTCGCTGGGGGTGACAGGGACGGGGCTATGGGAAGGAACAGGTCTGCCCTGGGGTGTCTGGGACAGGAGGTATGGCCTCCGGGAGGGGTTCGTACGGCAGTGACAGGGACAGGGGCTGTGGGAAGGAACAGGTCTGCCCTGGGGTGTCTGGGACAGGAGGTATGGCCTCCGGGAGGGGTTCGCTGGGGGTGACAGGGACGGGGCTATGGGAAGGAACAGGTCTGCCTTGGGGTGTCTGGGACAGGAGGTATGGCCTCCGGGAGGGGTTCGTACGGCAGTGACAGGGACAGGGGCTGTTGGAAGGAACAGGTCTGCCCTGGGGTGTCTGGGACAGGAGGTATGGCCTCCGGGAGGGGTTCGTACGGCAGTGACAGGGACAGGGGCTGTGGGAAGGAACAGGTCTGCCTTGGGGTGTCTGGGACAGGAGGTATGGCCTCCGGAAGGGGTTCGCCCGGGGGTGACAGGGACGGGGCTGTGGGAAGGAACAGGTCTGCACTGGGG
This sequence comes from Dermochelys coriacea, assembly GCF_009764565.3. Classification (NCBI taxonomy): domain Eukaryota; kingdom Metazoa; phylum Chordata; order Testudines; family Dermochelyidae; genus Dermochelys; species Dermochelys coriacea. Next base: position 70,910,768 of record NC_050075.1, on the reverse strand, counting down.
TGTCTGGGACAGGAGGTATGGCCTCCGGGAGGGGTTCGCCCGGGGGTGACAGGGACGGGGCTGTGGGAAGGAACAGGTCTGCTCTGGGGTGTCTGGGACAGGAGGTATGGCCTCCGGGAGGGGTTCGCCCGGGTGTGACAGGGACGGGGCTGTGGGAAGGAACAGGTCTGCACTGGGGTGTCTGGGACAGGAGGTATGGCCTCCGGGAGGGGTTCGCATGGTGGTGACAGGGACAGGGGCTATGGGAAGGAACAGGTCTGCACTGGGGTGTCTGGGACAGGAGGTATGGCCTCCGGGAGGGGTTCGCCGGGGGTGACAGGGACGGGGCTCTGGGAAGGAACAGGTCTGCACTGGGGTGTCTGGGAAAGGAGGTATGGCCTCCGGGAGGGGTTCGTATGGCGGGGACAGGGACAGGGGCTATGTGAACGAACAGGTCTTCACTGGGGTGTCTGGGACAGGAGGTATGGCCTCCGGGAGGGGTTCGCCCGGGGGTGACAGGGACGGGGCTGTGGGAAGGAACAGGTCTGTACTGGGGTGTCTGGGACAGGAGGTATGGCCTCTGGGAGGGGTTCGTACGGCAGTGACAGGGACAGGGGCTGTGGGAAGGAACAGGTCTGCCCTGGGGTGTCTGGGACAGGAGGTATGGCCTCCGGGAGGGGTTCGCCGGGGGTGACAGGGACGGGGCTATGGGAAGGAACAGGTCTGCACTGGGGTGTCTGGGACAGGAGGTATGTCCTCCGGGAGGGGTTCGCGGGGGTGACAGGGACTGGGCTGTGGGAAGGAACAGGTCCGCACTGGGGTGTCTGGAACAGGAGGTATGGCCTCTGGGAGGGGTTCGCCGGGGGTGACAGGGACGGGGCTCTGGGAAGGAACAGGTCTGCACTGGGGAGTCTGGGACAGGAGGTATGGCCTCCGGGAGGGGTTCGCCGGGGGTGACAGGGACGGGA